>NW_028262358.1:31908110-32533110 GCF_047370975.1 Nipponia nippon | reverse complement strand
ACTGACCAGCAACCTGTGTACAGGCAACCAGCCCCTTTTATTCCCTTTTTCCTCTGTTTTCCCATGCTTGTTCCCAAGTCATCTAGATCCATCCCTTTCCCCACCTTTGGTTCTTCACCTAAGCATCCCATAATGCATCTTGTGCAATCCTGAGATTCTCTTCCCCTGCATGCTATAATGTTTCCCATACCCCTGAGCAATGACCCCCTCAATCTGAAACGTGCTCCAGAGAGATGGGAGAGCACGCATCAACTCATTTTGATGGGTCTCACCCCTGGACTACACAGCTGAGCATCTCCTGGGGCCACCCTGACAAGGGTCTGAACAGGGTGCCCCTTCCTCTGAGTGTGTAATTTGGGTTCCCTGGCCAAGCCTGCAAGGTACCAAAATTCCTGCAGTTTATAAAAAACATTTTTTATGACGAGTGTTGGAGAATGTCTTTAACCAAGAGGTTTGTGAATTTTTCAGATGAGCCTGAGAATTTTCAGCCTGAGCTGAAAGGAGCTTTCTGAAGGGCATCCAAATTATTAATCCATATGCAACGTGCCTGAACTCAGCTGGGCATTTCTCATTCTGCATCCAAGCGATTTTTCTTTCATGTTTTTTTATGCATCAGTATTAATGCATAAAGAATCTAAATGATGCCCTTGGATTAGAAAACTTTTTCACTTCCAAGGGTAGCAGATTGTTCGGATTTCTCAGAAGCACCTACCACATCCTTACACTTCAGTTCAGTGGTTGAAGTCTCAGATCACTTATTATCAAAACTTGCTGTCCTCTGGAAAATTTGGAACCTGTGAGAGAGAAGCTGGGGAATCAGAGGCAGTTCTTACTTCAGAATATGTACCTATTGGTCACTTAGTTGTCACACATAATAAAGAATTCAGAGCTGCAGAAATGACCTTCAGGAGAAGACTAAAAATTAGGCATCATGGTAGAGACATTCAGGTTGACCTTTAGGAATGAAGGTATGCACAGCATGTACTGGGGCCCACTGCACGAAGGTGAATTGCAGTCTTCGAGAATAACAATATGTAACAATTTTATACAGAGAGTATAACAATTTTGTATTTTCCTCTTAATAGGAAAAATTTTTCTCTTTCAGTACTATTGTAAAAGTAATTCCCAGATAAATTAAATAATACGATGATGCATATATTTTTATATATATACATACATATATATGGATATATGGAGAAACAGAGGGGGAGAGAGGTTTTTATTTTTTCCAAGAGCAAGAGAATAAGCTTTGATCTGTAACTGTGACTTCAAAAAAAGAAGGAAAGAAAGGGAAAGGAGGAAAAATATCCCTCCCATGTGGGAGGAAGCCTTGTTTACATATAGCAAAACAAATCAGAAAGGGCAGAAGAAGCAGCAGACTTTGGGAATCTGCTCTTCACAGCAGGGGAATTCAAACAGGTGGTGTATGATCTTGGAACCTAAGATTAATTTTTTTCCTCTGAGGCAGTGTTTTGCATTGTTAATACATTTATTCCTATGCAGACCCAAGCTTTGCCTATTTATCCCTGGAGCAATAATTATATAGGATGGTCCTATAATTTTAATATTCCACCTGTCCTGAAGAAGCTCAAGGGAGGCCTTGGAGGGGACTTAATATTATTAAAAAGAATTAATCCTGCAGTGCAGCAAATGCCCTACAGAAAGAATTTTTAATGGAATTTTTGAAGGTCTAATTGTCCTGTAGATAGCTTTGAAAATCTCCATCCTAACATCTCTAGTGCTGGGCAGACAACAGTCCTTGTCGCACACACTTTCCTGGGATAGTAGGAGGCTTGTACCAGGTGAGAATTAAATTGTGTTCTTTTGATATCACATCAGCCATTTTGCAAAACAGTGACATTTGAGAAAGTAAAATATTGCACGAAACTGCAGTGAAATGTTTCATCTAGATTTTTGCATTTCAGCTCCTGAATATGATGCCTGCAGTGACGGAAAAGGAATAGTTGGTTGGTTTTAACTTCAGCTCAGGACTGAGCTCATGTGCGGAAGTGGCAAACCCTTCAGTCATTTTGTACTTCAGTATCCTGTCAGGAAGATGCGGAATCTTTCTGTCTCTGCAAAGGCTGCTCTTGAAAATGTATCATTGGCCTCTGTTCCAGAAGATGCCCAGGTCCTACAGGATATAATGGCTATATGTGTCCACACAAGGTATGAGAGTAGAGGGCAGAGAGCTGGAGAAGATAGCCTCCATCAACAGCTAGGGGGAATGAAACAGAGTTGGAAATGAGGTGAAAGAAGAACGGAATCAAAGAAGGATTTTTCAGTCAGACCCTGGGGATAGGATTAATCTGGAAAAATGTTAACGTTTGCAGTGTAGACATCCATAGCTGAGCTGGGCGTTGTAGTTAATCTCCACTGTCACTTGTGTCCAGTGACAGTGAGGAGAGTAGGGTGACTGTCTTCAGTGCAGCCATCTGTATTGCAGATGTTGAACATTACATGAGTTGAATACTGCTGCAATTTAAGTCTCTCTTTGTAAAACTCAGATGCCTGGTGTTGGGGCAGAGATACGGTGTACAGAATCTCAAAATAACAAAGCACAAAATAAAGCACACAGTAGTTAAGTAGGGGACATCTAGAGATCACTGATTAAAGATAAGCTTTTTAATGAACACAAAGGAGACCTGCTTGTGTTCTATGTTTAGCTTTGGGTCTTTGCTGAGATGTGCTCACTTTTGCTTCTCCACTCTTTTTAAGTGCAGAGCTCTATTAAACTTCTTGGCAGTGACAGCCAGGCAAACAGACTGACTAAATAGACCCCAGAAGTAATTTCTATCTAGATTCAGCTAGTTTTGGAAAAACCATGCACCTAAGTCTGCTTACAATAATGTTTCTCTCAGTCTGGAAGGTGACAAAGAGCCAGGAGAAAAAATGAAAAGCCATAAAACCCTGAAAAGATTATGGGCTTTCTATCAGCTGTTCTAAAATACAATCAATATCATCAACAAACTGACTTTCCAGGTTGTTTTATTCTGCATCTATTTTGGAAGGGGGAGAAGAGGATGAGGTGGTGGGGCTAGAAAGGCTTCTCTATAAAACAATTTCAGCTGCTTGATTTGATGATGCATTTTGAAAATGGAACATGTGGCAAAAAAAACCTCATCATCTTACAAAAAATGTTTTGCAAAGCAGTGTTTTGGGCTTTGGAACAATTATTTTAGTTCTTTCCACATCTCAAAAGTTCACATAATATTTTCTTGTTTCCACACACAGCTCTTTTAAAGCTTTACCTAATGTTCTTTGAAGTGCACTCTAAATATTTAACCACCAGATTTAACGGGAAATGTTTTCTTGGTAGCAAGACATCTGCTTTTTTTCATATTGTAAGCAGCTGATGATAAAACATGAGGGGAAGCTTCGTTTTAAAATATACAGAATTCCTGCAGAAGGGCTTACTTGTTCTTATAAAAATACACCCTTTTGCAAAATACAATGGTCATTTAGGTTATACAGTTTTTGTAGTTATGTTAACCTGAAATTGCTTGGGGTTCAATTCAGTGCTGCATGATTCTGTTTACAAACTGCAAAACATAAGACTCAAATTTACTGTTACAAGTACAAGGATAAAATAAGTAACACAAATGAAAAAGATAATTTGAAAGGATGCTTTACAGAAGCCAAAGAGAATCACTGAATATTCCTGACATATTCTTTGTAGATTTCTCCCCATCAACACTACAAATCCCAATTATACCTTGCTTCCCGAGCAAGAGCCTGTAACTATGCAGTCTTATTCTTTCTACAAGTGAAAAAGGAACTTTAGAGAGTGTGGAAACCTCTACAGTGTTGGAAACACACGTATTCAGATATGTCGTATAGTTAAAGCTTAAATCATCTGGCTATAGGGATTGATGCAATCAGCAAAGTCCCAGATAATAATAAAATGGAGTGAAGTGAGGAAATTCTTCAGGGGTAGGGATAGGAATGATGTAGAGCCATGAATAAATTTAACTGTAGCAGGGTAAGTCTGATCAGCTGTCAAGCCACAAGATACTATTGATACTAGAATGGATAGTTAACTATCCATACTATATGGATAGTTAACGTTGTTTTTATATGAGATGCTAACTTCCACAGTGAAACTGCTTCAGAGGAAATTTGCATTACATGGCATTAAAATGAAGCCAGCTCTGTGTGGAGCACTGCATCAGTGGTGAGAGGCACAGGTTCAGTGTTGAAAGAATAACAGCAAATCACACTGACAGCTTTAAAAACCTTGATGATAGTATTTTCAAATGAGACGTTTACTCTTGTAGCTACTTTTCACAGAACACATTTTATAAGAAGGACATCTCAGAAGCAATCTGGTAAAATTCGTTTCTGATTAAGCTCAAAATCAAACAAGGAAGCTCCCAAATAATATTCATGTTAATAATATCAAATATTTTTTAAAACACAGTGTGTTCGCTGCCATCAATATGTTTTGCAGGAGGAACATGGTTCTTTATTGATAACGTCCATACAACCTAGGCAATTGTATTTAATTATGAGAAATCACTGGCCCTTTTCCAGTAAAACCCTAAAGGGAGGTGGAGTTCAACTGCTTTATGTACTCAAGAAATGGCTTTTCAGACAGAAACTCGTGCTGTGTTTGTTAATTGCTTTTGCACTTGCTCCAAAAAGGAGAGACTAAATAGTTTGCTCATCACGCGCTCTGCATATATGATGTCCACCTATTTCTGATCACTCATAGGAGTGGTTTCTGGCTGGATTTAAAATCAGTGTGAGATTCTTCTCATGGGAAGAGTGTTTCCCATGCCATGGAAGAAGGAACTGGTGTTCTGGTTGCATGGCTTTCCTTGGGTTTCTTATATAAAACAGAGCCCTATGTATAGGCTTTCACTGAACACTGGCTTCTGGCAAAGTGCTTGGCATGGCCCTGTGCACACTGTGAACTGGCAGCTTCACCCCTCAGAGTCCAGGCTTTATTTGGGACCTGTCCCAGGCACTGGGGAAGGAAAGTTCCCACCAGAATAGGAAAGGGAGGGAAGCAATGGCAGGTGCAAAAGGCAGAATTAGAAAGTCAGGCTTCTCTGCTTAACTCTTCCATTACCTGTGGTAAATAAGCACAAATTACTTAATTTTTCAGTTTCCATGTCTAAAAACAGGATCAATAATACTCTTTCACAGGGAAGATGCACTATGAGGCTCCATCCATTGTTTTTCTAAGGGCTCAGATTACGCTACTGAGAAGGCAGCCTGAATTCTCAGTTGCAGCTAAGTAGTCACCAGGCAGCTGTGCAGGCAGCTCCGAGCCCAGAATTTCACGAATTTCAGAGGGAATGACACAGTGTGTGCACAGACACTGGGCAGACCTGCTGATAGTCTTGAGTGGGACCAGTGTGGGAAACTACTGGTTTTTCCAAGACAGACAAAGCTGGCAATATGGCAATGGTCTATGGAAAAAAAGGTTCCCTAGCCTTACAGGATCCCAATGTCTGTGCACAGATGCAGGAGCTTCACAATGAAAGGAAAAGTATAATCTGGACAATATAAAATCAGCAGCAGTAGCTGCATCAGTCACCTTACCAGTAAAGCGTGGGGATGACTGCTCTGGTGCATAATTTCTCAGTGGATGGGGGTGATCAGGGAAGCTGTCAAAAAACGTTTTCTGAAAAACAATGTGGTTGATTTCCTGGAGGCCGAGCAATTTGTTTCAACGCAGCTGCAGTGGGCTTATTTTCTGTCACTCTATCCACTTCATTCGGATCCAGATGAAAAAGGGCTATGATTGTTGTCTTTAGAAAGTATCGCTCCTTTGGAAGGTCAAGCTCACAGACAGCATTTTCACAGAGAAACTACAAAAATCCAGGGATGCTCAGTATAGGCCCTTGACTGACTCTTTTTTTACTCTTAGAGTAAACATTTGGGTAAGACAAACAACACAAATTAGAACAGTGCTAGAAGCATGCCTCACAGCCTGAGTCACACAAAAGATTTCTGGTATACAGGAATTGGACTTCTTAGTCATAAGCAAGGATGGGTTTATTGACTGGAGTAAAAAGTGCTGAACCTCTTTGGCACAGAAATGGGGTGGAAAGTGTTGTGGAAATTGCCCAAATCATGATTGTGAACTGTCCTTTCCTCTGCCACAAACGCTCCAGCCCTTCTTACTTTTCCACATCAGATGTGCAGCACTGCTGAGATCTTTCACGCCACACATGTCTGAGGACGGTTTGATCTAGACCATCTGCCACATCTATATTTCATAGTTGTTACAGTCAGTGGTAACAGACTCTTGTCTCCACTTAAGGGGTTTGAAGTTGGAGCCAAAGTGAGGTCTGATTCCTACCACAGCCAGGTCAGGTAGTCTGAGCTGATGCCTGGAAGAACTTCTGCTTTATGGGAGAAGCTGGTGGTCCTGTAGGTGTAATGGCACTGACAGGGAAGAACAACATGAGGTATTCTGAAGTGCCTTCTTCACTGTGAATACACTTTGTTCTTATACAGTCCTGTCCTCCTCTTTATTTGACAATCAGAAATTAATTTCACACTTTAATGCTCACTTAGTTCTGTGCTTAGTGTCTCTCTGTGTAAGGAAAAGAAGTAATCAAATAAGAGAAAGGCTCTTTTTAGCTCCCCCTGAGATGGACCTTTTTGTCACCTCCCTGACTGTGATCTTCGAAGGCAATAAAGGACTAAAACCAGAGACCACTAGTGTGATGATATGAATTTAAGGCAGTGCATATGCGCCATGCCTACAAAATAGGTCTGTAATCTAGAAATAGATATTATGTAAATAATAGGAGATAATTCACTTAATTTTGGTCTTGTGTTGGCACTGTATCACTTCCACTCTTTGCAGCTCAAATTATGGCTTTTCCTTTGCTCTTTAGTGTGCTGACTATTGATACTGAAGATTATAGGACCACACGTTTAATTGTTTGGGTTTTTTTTCTTTTTTTCCTTGAGGATATGGATTCTTTTCAGTGATTTGCATTTGAAATGCCAATGGCCAAAAGATATCTTTGCCTAACCTAGTGGAGGAAAAATAACAGAACACAGCTGGCAAATGCTGGGCTTTGGAGCACACAATGAATAATTCCTGTTACTCTTAGGGCTAGAAGCCCTTACAGCAGCCCAAAATATGGCATCAAACCACACTAAAATTCCTTCTGGAGAAAGAATGCAGCAGCTGTCTAGCAGCAGAAAGAGAAAACAGGAATATTACATCTGGCATTTTCAAAGTTGGTAAGGGAAAAGATGTTTAGTACTGAATCTAGGAAGTACAAGTGCAATTGTACTGGGTCAGACCTACATCTTTTGTAAGTCACTATCCCATCTCCAGCAGATGATGCATGTCTGAAGAGTGTCAGTATGGCTCACTTCTTCCTGGATTACACCTACTCGAGTGCCAACAAACTAACTTAAGGACTTACTGAGTTGAAGGATGTATCTAAGACCATGATGGTTAATAGACCCCAAATGAGTTGGTTCAATGAATGTGTCTCATTGCTTTTTGAACCTTTTTTTGTCCTCTACAACATCTTGCAGCATGATGTTCTGCCAGTTTATTTTGAGGTATGTGAAAAGTTCCTTCTTTTGTTTGTATTAAATTGTGTGGTTTGGTATTTTATCAGTAGGACCTATTTGTTTTGCTACATACATTATTGAATAATTATTCCTTAATTCATCACTTTCATTATTGTTATGGACTTACTAATGAAGACATTTGTAGATATCTGCATTTGTGGGTCTCAAAGGTGACAAGGCCAAATTCTGCTCTGAGTGGCTCCTGCGCACCTCACTACACAGCAGTGGACGTATGCATTACACAAACACACAGAGGCTGGACTTGGTCTTGGAAGCACATCACGTTAGGCATTCAGAGATTAGCATGACTCATATCCTCAGGAACAAACAGCATAGCTTTGCTTTTGAATGCTGACTTTCTGCTTCCCTAAAGTTGTTCTGAGCCGGGGGGCAGTTTCTGAGGCAGTCATTGAAAATCACCTTACAAAAGTGTTGAAAAGCTGGTGATGCCCGATCATCTCAAGGGCAGAATTAGAACTGGGACACAGATGTCAATTGACAATGGAAATCATGTAGAAGCAATGGTTTTACACTTACAAGCTATAGGCAGTTACCTCCTCTATATTCCTTTCCCCCCCTACTATTACAGCCTCAGAACAGATTTGCTGCCATTTGCCTCAATGCCTGATTTAAAGTCATAAGATACTCCTCAAAAACATTTAAAACCTGTAAATTTACAGGCTCAAAAAGGAGCCTGGAGTTCTTCATTTTGTGGATCTAGATACCAAATACAGTCAGAGCTGGACAGATCCCACTCAGTAGTGGAACCTATGAGAGGGTATGGGGGATTAATTCAATCCTGAGATGTTTACAAGGGCAATATTTTACTTTGGTTCAGTGATTTCAGTGCTGACATTTCTGTCATCCTTTGCCATGTGAACTCAAACCCAGACTTCACTCAGTGTCCCTTGTAATCATGTTGAAATAAATTAGGAATGGTTGCGTTATGGGATGAGACTGGGGTCAAAGTGTGTACAACAGCTCTTCAGATATGGCTTTGAGACCTTTGGACAGTATGCCTGGGAATCAGAGCTGTTTGAAATACCACACTAATCTCAGGAAGCTTCTCCCACTTAACAGCAAGAAATGCGCAGATGATAGAAATGTAGAGCCTTGCTCTGATGTCAATGGATGCCATGCCACTTCAGGATGTTGTAAGTCCAGTTTTCTGGCTAACTGCAAACAGGGTGCTGGATCCCTGTTCCCTGCACACTTTCAACCATAGTGTCTAGATACAGCCTTTTTCTGCTTTGTAAAAATTAATAGGAAAGAATATTACTGCCATATGTCCAAAGGAGGATCACTCCTTTGATCCAGGCAAAAAGTCAGTGATTTGGAGGAACTTGCAACAAAAATGGATAGTTTTTCCTGCCCCTCCTCTGCAGATACAAGCCCTGTAGGACAAGCTTTCCAGTAAGCACTCTCTGTGTGTCCTGACAGTGCCCTTATTTCTAGATACTGTGTTACCTGCTATGGACAGAACCCTTATCCTGCTGACTTCTGAATTGCTTCTTCCACTCATGTGCAATGAGAAATGGGCTCAAGGCCCCTGTTTTTGCTGACAGTCCATTATGTGCTTGGAGGCCATTATACCTGTTCTACAGACTGTATGGAGCCATGCTATGAGGAAGGGTAAGAATAAACAGGATAAATTCTGCATAGCTTTGCATGCTTGCAGCAAACACCATTGTATGAACAATCATTTCCACAGCAGCAGTAGCACATTTCCCAGGGGAAACCTACAAAGTGTGAAAGACTTCCCACTCATCCTGTTATTGATGCCCTTGTATTGATTCCTTCATCAGTGCTGCGGCTGCTCTGAGCTACTTCACATGCAGCACAAAGTCAAATCATACTCTTCAGCTATATTTCTTTGACAAAGGAACCTGTTTCAGATTGGAGGATTTAGACACTAATGGAGCTGAAAGAATGTGAAAAGAAGGAGCTCTGCTGTTTGTTAAGGCTGGTGTTTATCTCCGTAAGGTAAAACTATCATCCAAACACTCCCTATACAGACTTAGGTTCTGATTTGCTAATGGCATTATTATGGGCTCAGAGCATCCTAGAAAAAGAATAAGCCTCTTCCACGAAAGGAATGTGATTGAAAATGTCTCTTCAGGAACCATAATGGATAGTAAAGTTTGTAACCACTAGCCTGTAAGCTGTGAAAACAGCTCTTCTCTCTGACTCAGGGAATGTAAACCAGGCATTATGTTTTTTTAAATTACAGTCAATTCTGTGAGCATATATAATAGCTAGAATAGAGGAGAGTGAACTGTTCCACTGCTGTTGCAGTGATTCCCTTATTCCTTAAAACATTAGACTGAATTCTATACAGATCCCCAGCTACCTGTGTTACTGTTTTTAAAGTATCTATCTCAAACATTTTAAGACTCACTACTTATGCATCACAGAGGAATAATTCTCCATTAATTTGGTGAACAGTAAAAACATATACCTACTTCCTCCAGTTCAAAAACATTAAACTGTCTGTTTTTCAGGCCTCATTTTATTAAGGTGGGACAACACAGAAAGTGAGCTTGGGTAAGTTTTCAGTAGATCATATGTCCCTTCTTAGCACTGCTCCTTAGGCAAACCTAGTTTTCCATATCTGGCTCCGTCACATGGAGTTTTAAGCCTTATTTTCAGCTTATGCCCTCTGTGTAGCCCTTTGGCTCAGACCTGGCAATTAAGCAGAGCCCTGCTTAGGCTGCAGAAACCTGCTAATGTGATCTTCAGCCCTCAGCAGCAATTCCTGGGCTGAGTGAAAGGAGGGCCAGGTAAACCTTTCATTTGCTGTAATAACAAACTGTGTGTGAAAGTCCTGCAGAGGAGCCAGCACTGCGAGTGATTCATGGAGCAGCACTAATTGTACTGGCTACTCACTGATAAGTTGCACACTTGGTGAGAGATTAGCCCATAAATCACTGCGGGGAGGTAATGTGTTTGATGTAATCAGTTAGGCCTGCCCATTTTGGCAGCCTCCTGCTTCCTTTCTTTTCCTTTTTTTTTTTCTTTTTTTAATCAATCTTAGCAAAGGGAGCAACCACAGCTGCATGTCTTCTCTCATTCCCTGTTCCAACGTATGCATCTCATTGTCTCTTGCCCTGCCCCCAGATCTTTCCACTTCACATCTTCTCATCAAGTGCTAGCTTCCACTAAGTGAGCCTTTCAGTTGCATCTTTCACCCATGGTCTTCAAAGCCATTTACAAATATACAGGAGCTCAGGCTCTAAACCCTTCTGCCTGCCTCATTTTGTAGGGGGAGAAGCTAGTATTTACAAGGCTGAGGAAAAAAAATTGCCCAAACTCAGGACGCTAGCAGTATTTTACACCACAGTCAGTGATGCGCTGGTAACTTGTACAGACTGGAGTACTATACAGCTGCTTTGGATGCTGATTATCACAGGTCTGTAGGAGAATAAATGTCGCAGTTCTTTACAGGTCACCCTGTAGTTTTTTGCCTACTCATTGTATTTGTTTATGTAGTGCCCAGAGGCTGGAGAAACAAAGCTATTTCATAGGTGAGATTTCTCAGCAGCACACAAGGACAAACAAAATACACTTGATGCAGTTTGAGACCCTCCTCTGAGCCAGGATGATGCTCTTCCTGGGCTCTTTATACAGCCTGGGAGCAGAGACTAAGTGTATTCACAGAGATTGTAACCTCTTCTCCCACTTTCCTAGTGGCCTGGTTGCCTGTGCTCGAGGCCACCACGACCAGACCTGCTCTGTTCTTCTCCTTCGGGTACTATGGGACCATGTCCTGGCCAGCGAGGGCACTGCCTTGCCAGCTTTACTGTCATCCTCACTGAGAAGCCTGCTCTTGATGCTCACTGGCAGATCATGTTATAAATCTGTAGACGTGGTGCTCAAGGACATGGTTTAGTGGTGGACTTGGCAGTGATAGGTTAACAGTTGGACTCGATGATCTTAAGGGTCTTTTCCAACCTTAATGATTCTATGATTCTATGAATCAGTTCTGACCAGTCATTGAATGCATGCAATAGGAGCAACCTCCCTTAGACCACTGGAGACAGAGAAAAAGTAATAGAGTAGAGAATTTTTAGTATGGAAAAAGCCTGTGGGGTGGGGACAAGTCATGGATTCTATGGCTTCTGATAAGCTAATTTTCAGATTGTTTTATATCTTTCTAGTCTTCACTTGCAAACTTCAAAGAACATCACTTAAACTTTGCAAGATCGTGAGCAAAGACTCAAAAGGCACACTCACACATCATTGTCACAGGAGCTCAGCAGAGATCCCTAGAATTGTGGCTACAGGAATTCACTGAGCCATGGATAAATTATTTCTTCTGTGTCAAAGCAAGACTGTCCACCTGAAGACCCCTGATTTTCTGTATTTTGAGTGGTGCACTGTATGACCACAATGACCTGATTCAGAACTGGCAAAACTTGGGTAATCATGTAGATGCATCTTATATTTTCCTTTTTGTTACTGTTTCAGATGGGAAAATGAGCCAAATCACAGCAAGAGTCTGACAAGAGCATTTTTTTTTTTTTTTTTTTGCATTATAAGGACTAAGGGAAGTTTTTGTTTTGTTTTGTTAGTCATTTTTTAAATGAAAGCTTCAATTCTGTGAATAATATTGGACCCCTAAAGTCAACCACTGTGTGGTGTACCACTAACTTTCAACTCTGTGTTTGCCAAGCAGCTCACCTTTCCTGAGGGAAAAATATAAGCATTGCTTCCCAACACAAACTACATGCATGATAATTTTGCACGTAAAACCTTGTCTGTGCAAAAAGGGTGCTTGCGGATGTAATAATACTTTTGCACATAAAAATGTATGTGTAGCTAAATGTGCACAAAGGTTTAATTTGATTAGCTATTTAGTTAGAGCAGTTTCAGTACCAGTTTACTACTGGTAACCCTTTATGTTATTCTGATATTACACATGAGGACAGCACTCCTATCAGTCTATGTATGTTTCTACACAAACACATAAATAAGGAATAGAATTTCAATTCTGTTATTAAAAGATACCAAGGAAATTAAGCTATTAATTCCATTAATTAAAGCTAATAATTCCCTTCATTAGCATGGCAAAGAGACTTAGTATGAGATAAAAATCACTCATACAAAGAAAAGACATAGTTCTAGAGAAACCATTAACACTTAATAACAAAATGAATGGCAAGGAACCAAAATGAAGATTTAAATATAAACTGAAAGATAGCTAGAAGGAATATGAATAAAAAGCACTCTGAATGACCTCAGAGTTATATCCTTGTTTCTGAAGCACTCTCATGCCACCTTCCCTGCAATGTTGTGGGGTTAGAAACAGCTCCAGTGAGAATGAGCTCTCTTCTGTTGATTGGCTGCTGTGAAAGGGCTTTTGAAAATGGTCATGAAACATTATTAAAAAACAAAAAAACAAAACAAACTGAACAAAAAAACCCAAGGGAAGAATCAAGCTTCTGTACAGCCTAATAATGGACAAAGTGAAAAGACGCCGTAAAACCGGCTTGTCTTGATTACATAAGATCCTGGTCCAAACAAATGTTGGTTGTACTGGGGGCTAGAGCCTAAATGTCAAGACAGCATTGCTTTTCCTTGGTCTTTTCCCCACCAATCTTGATTTGAAACTTCCCCAGTTTACAGCTGGAGTCCTGGAGCTATCTTGAACCACGGTCTTTGAACCTTATTACTCCACTACACCGCCAAAAGGGCACTAGTAGGCCTCTTATGTGTTGAAAACTTTGGGAGCACATCACTAACTTTGTTTCTAGGGGACCTTTTAGCTTTGATTTGCAATGGCCCACTATTTCCAGTATATCACAGTAATTAAAAGCCACTACTGCTGATAGTAATGGGTACTGAGAGCAAGCTGCATAAATGTGCTTTTTTATCACCTGGTCTGACGATAAAAGCTCCAGAGAGAAAGTAGAGAATATCACGTTGACTCTCTGGGAGCTTATATGAGTGTAGTTCATGGCGTCAGTATCACCCCTCAACAAATATTCCTGTTACACAGCCAAAACTTAGTTTCAGCATAAAGTCGAAGAGTTGAAATCTCTACAGGGTGTGATCTTCTCCTCATGATTAACAAATCTGGGAAAGTCATCCAGAGCAACAAGCAGATCCACATTAACCACATTCAATCCACAGCTCTTTCTTCAGGGAACAGTCAAGAAAGCTTATATCCCACTGAATGTTTCTAAGATACTATTTGACACTAAAATTCACATCTAAACTTACAAAATACAAGGAGAATTCCCTTGGACGATAGGAATATGGTTCATCTTGTAATACGTTCTTGTAACATATATCCTCTTCACCATTTAGCACAGAAAGAAAATATAATGTATTGGTTTAGCAAATATGACTACATATAGAAGATCCTGTTCATGATAGCATTTTTACTTTTGGACATGTACAAAGATATCATTCTCTACCCAGACATGCACTGGCAATTCTGTTCACTATTGACATGTCTTTAATAGTTTGCAATGAGCAAAACTACCTCGTAAATTGCCTTCCAATCTTATTGAAATAGCCTGATACAAACTGCACCCTAATTGCTAAATTAGGACTGTGCTTTTTGCTAAGCTAATTTCCTTGCTAAATGAGCACGTGGTGTGGCTGTTAAGGGCTTTTTATCAGGTTATTACAATGAGGGATTATATGGTTTCAATGTAATTGAATTTTAACGACGACGACTCTTAAGCAAATACACCTCCATAAATGATGCAGCACTGATGCTATGCTATGAAACTGAAGATGACAATTCCGTGGAGCCAGCTGGACCTAGGGGAGTGTTTAAGGCTTTAATTAAAAGCAGCAAGGAGTCTTTTTTACATTATTCTTAGCCCTGTCTCCATTCCTGGCCCAGCCACAGAGTCCGATGGATCTGAAGGAGATTCCTGCTTCAATTTCCAGTTATCTCAGAATTGCTGAATGGGATTCTCTGCTCTGAAAGTTGAGCTCGCTTGTCATTCATTCTTTCTTAGATGCACTTAGTAACAAATGCAGCAATGAAAGCAATTCACATCTAGCAGTCTTAATGGCCTACAGCAGATAAAGAAAAACATGGAACATATTGCATAAATCTTGTTTGTGTGTAATGAGAGTTAGCATTCTGCCAGAAAGTGCAGGCTGCATTCTAGTGGTGGGTTTCAGGTGCTAAATCTTTCCTGGAGTAGCAGTGTTATTTTTGTGTGTGGTGGTACAAGAGGTCTGACTTCTCCCAAAGACACAATTTCTCATTGAGGACTGAGGCAGTGGGAAATTACTGTGTCCACAGGACTATGGTAAAGAAAAATATCTGCCTCAAAGTATGCTCTGATTAAGAATAAAATAAACCTCTCTTAGCTGTGCTGATTACTGAAGAGGGAGAGGAAGATAAATGTGATGTTACACAACATCTGTGACGGGATGTCAAAAAGACAAGCCAAACCCAGACATGCACCCTTCACCCCCAGCAAAGTAAACCCTAGAAAGCTGGGTTTACAATAACATTACTTAGCCACTCTGTACTTGTAGTAGATAGGACCGGTGTGGGGCAGATAAATAGCATATGGCTCGTTTCTGACAAGAAGAAACATTTCTGAGATATTGTGAAACAGGTAATGTGATAATGCAAATGCAAAGACAGTTTGGGAAGCTCAAAAACCCCCAAGATGCAAAGTAACTAATGCGTTAGATGAGATGTCAATGTTTGTCAACAGGGATTGCAGCTATTTCCGCTTATGAATATGGAAATAAACTAAACAATCCTCCAAAAAGGAAATGCCTTGATAAGCTGTACAGCTATTGTGTTATAATTGCTGGCAAATGCCAGCTCCGATAATGGCATCTGCTGCGTACCTGTGCAATCACAGGGCACTGGAATGAGCTAATGACTGCAGAGCAGAAGACTGGCCTGAAGCCACTGCAGGTGTACACCTTAATGAGGGTCTTGTGGGGAGAGAAGTGCACTGAGCAAAAGACTTTTGAGACCGCTGAAGCTGTTGGAGCAGAAAGGGAATCAGCACGGGCCCGTTTTACCCAAAGGAAGATGCACACACATTAAGGATGTTTGCTTGGCAACTGCCTGCCTCACGTGCACACAGCCATAAAACTGGGTGTAATGCCATGATACACTCAGATGCAGAAATATGTCTGATAACAGTTACCATAATGAGCATATTAGACATTGCTCGTTGCACCCTTGAAAAGCAACCCAGGCCCAGCTCTCACTGAACCAAAGGGAATTAGGCATCACAGTGCTGATACGGAAGAAAATGTGCTGATGGCAGCTGCTTTTATCTTTACATTTTCCATTACTAGACTAAATGCTTGCTGAGAATAAAGGATTACCCCTGTCCTGCCCCATCTCTAACCACGTGGCTCTGGAGGCTCCTCAAAGGACAGCTGTGGAGCACAACGATAAGAGAGCTCATGGGGAGGAAATAATATGCTCAGAATTGCTCCAGTGATCTGACTATCTCAGGATGACTTCAAACACTAAGACATTTTGAGGCATTTCAAACACCTAATCATTTGTGTGAGCCAGCACAGGCAGGAAACAGGAGCAACCACAAAACCATGGATCAAATGCAAAGAGTAAATTTATTTTCATTACCTTGCCAACCCGGGCATCCCCGAAGCAGCACCTGGGCAGAGGCACGCAAGCGGGGATGCAGGCAGCACAGAGCTCGGTCCTTGCTAGAGGATCAACAAATGTGCTGGTTTTGCCTGTTTATTAAGGATTCACGCAGGTGTAGTTTACCACTGTGCTTTGATCTTTCCCACAGCAGGGCAGGAATCTCAAGCACATTTGATAGGGTGCCTCTAAGTCTATCACAGGCCTATGTTATCTAAACACGGATGTTCTACTTGTCCACACACAAAGCCAAATAAAAATTAGTATGATATATGTGTTTTTCAACACGCCAGCTGCAAGTCACTTGAGCGTGTTTACAATCCTCCTTGCTAATATTCTGTTATTTTCCCACGTCATTAAATTAAAGATGATCCCAAATCAGATGGCAGCATCACTTAGTGGTGAAGACACCAGGAAGCCTGGATACTTTCTGTGCTACTGATGGGTCATGCACCTTGGAGAAAGTCCTTTCACCTCTCACTGTCCTTCTTTTCTTCCTCCTTTACTGTTCAGGCACATGCTGAGGTTCAAGCTGTCTGCCTATGTGACCAATGTGCAAATGACACTATGTTCAGGGTTAGAGAGGAATGAGGGCCTTCTGTTCTGCCAGTGTGCTATTTCACATGCCATGTGCTATAAAGGAAAAGTATTTCTAAATCTGCCCAGTCAATCTGTCATTTTATATTCAGATGGTAAGACCTCCATAGGTTCTTAGGAGCCTTCTTAGGCTCCATCCCCACTTCTCCCTTTGCTTCTTATGGTTCTTTCTGGTCTACCGCCTTCCTTGGGTCCTTCTCCCAGCTGTGTTAATCCTCGTCTGCTCCTAATATTTGATATAGTGGGTATTGTATGTGTTAGAGAAGCTCTAGCTTTCTGGGAGGATCAGTAACTTCTGTTCTTAAACTTCCCTATAGAATTGGAGACATGGGAGCAAGGTAAATGTGGTATGTCTGATCTGCCTTGAAACTGGTTCTGTTTAGACTCCCAGTCTCTGATGACTGCTGACTCCTAAAAATGAACATTGAGCAAATGCATAAGCAAGAGGCAAAAAAAGAACTCAGCATACGGTATGAAGTGTTTCTCTGGAGCAGTGTTTCAGATCTAGACAATGTTTGCAAAAAAGTATCATCATCACCATCTGAGGGCTTTTTGGTGGAGTGAATTGAAACTACTTTTTTCAGTGTCTAGAAGGTATCATCTGTAACAAACCTACCATACGGCAGGATTTGAGCCTGAGACCTGCACTGTGAGTCACTGCTACCAAACATTGTTTTGGCACAACACCCTTTCTTTTTGCCAGCTGTAGAGTGTTAGTTTCTAGTGATGCAGTGACTAAAGGAGGACATCATGCTGCCGTTTACTCTGATCAGCCACCGACAATTTAATCAGAGAAGCAAAAGATTGAATATATATGGAGACCGAAGTAACCTCTTAACCCTGAGAGTGCTGTTTCCAAGAGGAGGAATTAGACATGTTGATTCAAGGCTCTGTGGGAAAAGTTTGTACTTCACTTAGTTTGTTGGTATATGAAACTGACACTCTAAAAATAGAGAGGCAACAGTTACTAATAACACAGCAATGTCCTGCAGAGCCATTAAGCCTATAAGCTCATTCCCCAAAGCATACACACCTCTTGCCTTGTTTCCTGTTCTGTGCAAGTGCCATCGCATCAAACATGTTGTCTGTATTATGTGGCTGTGGAAATAAGCTTCCTTCTGTTTTGACAATTTGATTACACACACATTTACTCTGGGTGTAATTCTGGAGTCTCGTTCCAGCTCAGTTGCAAAGTTAAACTACCATGCTGCAGAGAGGGAGCGGGGGGAGCAGCTGAACCGTACAGCTCTGTGCAGCCTTGCTCTTCTCAGTGAACTCAGTCTGTGGGGCTCCACTCCACCCTCATCAGCAGACAGGAGTGCTAATCAATAGCAGCATCTTTGCTGCACATAACAGTATGTGCTGTACTTTGAGCTTTACTTGCCTATCTAAATAAGGGTAGACACACGCACCAGCTGATAATTCATTTAGTGCCAGTTTTTAATCTGTTGTATGTGTCTGGGGACAGATATGTACTACTGAAGAAACAAAGATGGCAAAAATCTTCACTCACTATTTCAACCCCTTAGTAAGTCTAACCATACAAGTATTTGACATTTAACACCTTGCAGCTGACCTAGTCTAGGGTCAATGCCATCTGTCATTATTTTCCATCTACATGGGCTAGATTCAATTGGGTTTTTTTGTTTTGTTTTGGTTAGATTTTTTAATTTTTACTTTGACTTGTGTTTATTAGAAGATGAACCTACACCTTCAATGCTGTCTCCAGTGCAGTCCACTGAAGGTGTTGGCTTAATGAGGAAAGTATACACCACAAGACTTTTAAAGTACCCTTTGCACAAGGTTACACCATTCCTTGTATGAAAAGCACCAATCATATGTGAAAGACCCTGATTTCAGATTAATTGAAAGAAGAAGGAACATGAAAGCCTGAAGTTTAGAATGGAAAGATGTTTATTTCAAGCTTTTCTAAAAGGCTTGATTTCAGGGTGGTACGAAGGTTCAGCTTAAGGTCGGAACTGAAAAGCTTTGGTCAGTTCCAAATATTTCATTTAGATAACTTCAGATGGGCTCTAGTATGCTTAAAACAAATCTGTCTGCATTTTAGCTAGCTGGTGAAGTAATGCTGAGACAAGTGCTGCAGATGTCTAGGTATTTGGGGAATGGACTAATATTTGTGAAGATCACCAGAGAGTGCCTATTTGACTTAAACACTTAAGCTTTGGCACACTGAAGGTCCCTGTCTCAATGAAGAAAAACTGGACACTCTGCTAGATAGATGGCCAGTGTCTTCAAGCACCTGAAAGGTAGCCTGAAGTTAGGTGCCTCTGCAAGGTGGCTGGATATTTCCTCCTTTTTGTGCAAGAAGTGAGCCTCAAAAGTATTGAAAATTTAACTTTGTGTTATAAAGAAACCTCAGGCAGCCAGTTGAGCTTTTGATAGAGTGCTAGTTGATGTGTTTTGAAAGACACCATTTTCCTGGTCAGGCTACAAATCTTGCTTTGTATCAGTACTATTTATCTGGGAACTGAAAGCAAATATGGTCACTGTGGTCAGTGGAGATGAAGTTGCGCTGTGTTTTAGTGTAATGATGGATGTCTTCAGAAGTTGGACTTACGGTGGGGTGGGTTTTCTTCCGGAGATGGCTCTTCCTCTCCATCAGGAAGGAGACTCCAAACTGTGAAAGTGCTTTGTTTACTTATCTAAAGTTGGATAGGGTGAACAGTGTTTCTGGTGCTTGAATCATTTGAAAAATTGATGCTGTAAAAATGCCTAAGCCAGGTTCTCTACACTGTTAGCCTTAATAATTTGACAGGAAAAGCACAGACCATGTATTTCTTGAGAGCTTTGCCTGTACAAAAGGCAAAATGTGATAATTTGGGCCAGTCTTATTATAAAGCATTAGCAAAGGCTTGTGTACTATTGATGGTAGGGGGAAATAAAAGCTATTTCAAACAAGACTTAAAATGACCACTCATTAAAAAAACCCAAACCCTTTCCTGTTTCTCTACTCTCTTTACTTTGACATTTTTCACCTGAATCTTCCAAGTATGCTCTACCAAGATAGAAAAGATCTAGAGGAAGAAATAGCATGGTGTCTTTTCAGTATTTGGTTCTAGCGCCGCAGGTGAGCAGCATTAGTCACAAGCCATTAGAATAGCTAGCCTGAACTGCTCTGTGGCTGCAGCTGAGCAGGAGCTGAGCACTCAAGGCAGAATCGTGCAGTGCAAAGCACAGAACTTCTGGTAAAAGCAAAATAAATCCCCAAGTCCCCAGTAAATATTGTTTGCATATATAGTTCACCATGGCTGGCTACCAGGAGGAATAAAACATGTGGAAGACAGTGCTTTTAGCTGAGGGTACGCAGCTTGACTTACATAATAAAGGCTGATGGTACATGATCTGGAGCAATAAACACCATATTTTAATGAATATTTTTTTGAAATAACAGAACACAGAGTCATTGTAAGGGTTATCTGTTTCCATCAGCAATCTGTTGTGTTTCTGACAGTAACTTCAGCCTGGATTTGTTTCCATTATCTTTATGGTAGGAGCTTTTAGAGGGGTTGTTATGGCTTGTGATTCCAACACACCTGGAAAGTGGGTGCTTGTTAGCACCTTTGCACCTGAAAGGTGAAAATGGGGTAATCAGGAAGTCAATATATGGGAGGAGACAGGCAGATCTTGTTTCTCTTAGCCCTCTGTGGGTGTTTGAGAGAAGTACTAGCCTAAGACAGGGTGGACATAAGGGGTTCTTCAGCAGCTCCCTATGATCTGTAGCTTTATCCGTAGTCTGAAGCTCCTGCCCAACTGAGAAAATCAGAAAGTGCAGTGGAAGCTTATTGTAATATGGTGAGTAGTTTTTGCCTTTTCTTTGGGCTAATTTAGAGCTTTTAAACACCTTTATTCAAACTTATCTTAATGGGATTTGTTTTGGGATCTATGCTTGTTAATAAAAGGCTTACTGTTCTGTCCAGTTAGTACAGAAAGTCCGATTGCCTTCTTGAGATGCTGTCCCAGCTCTTTGCAGTTAGTAAGCTTCACAACGTGTTGTAAAGTGGGCATATACTGTCTTTTTCCAGCTTTAGCCAGAAACTTTTGTTGTTGACTCAGGAAGGGGAAGGTTTGAAATGCAAGAATTCCCTGTTATTATTTCCTTCTCCTTAGTATATAGGTTTGCTTTTCCTGCAAGATCACCAGTTTGGGGAAGGGGAAGAGAAGAGATGCTGGCATAATCCATTGTCTAGGCTCAGAATGTGTCATGATCCCTTTCAAGGAGAGATGATGGTGTCTTTGCTCAATAAGGGTCTCACTTTTCCTGTTGTCTTTGTGCAAGTTTTCTTTGACATCAGGCTGAGCTGTCATGCATGGTGTTCAAAGAAAGGGAAGATGCTCTTTGCCTTGAATTCATACTGAGAGGCAAGGTGGGCAGTTAAAGCTGCCATATGAGTTTAATATTCTCTTCACATAGATCCTTGCAAGTTGAAACACGGAGCAAGCGCGTGTGATGAAGAAAGTCTTTTGCTCAGCCCAGCTTGACCAGCTGGCAAAATACAAAGCCAGGTCTATTTGCAGAGTGGGAACTTTATTATTTTACACTTTTCTTCTCAAGGCTTGCACAAACTGAAAACCCCTGGGACTGACAATTAAGAGGGCTGGTAGGGGAATAGTTGGGAAGGAGGTGGTGAGTTTTTCCTTTTTCTTTTGAGGGTCGGGGCGGGGGGAAGAGGACAAGTGATGTATGGAATTGTTTTTTTGTTATTGAAGGGCAATCTATTCTTTTTCTCCTTCCAGACCTGCTAGTTCTCAATCCATCCTAAGCTCAGAGATGATAATAGAGAGCTTTCACATGCAAATATGTCAATTTATTTCCACAATAGCAAACCACTGAGGGTTGAAAGGGAAGCCACTGTAATGCTGACAGTTACATTGTTCCAAAACCACTGTGCTCCTCAAATTCAGGAGAGGAAGTCTAATCAAAGGCCATTCAAGTCTCAAAACTACAGGACTTGACTTTATCTTCTTGATGCTTCTCATCTCTCTCAAATCTTCCTTTGCAGCGAAATCACTGACATGCTTACCTGCTCAGCTCCACCTGACCATATTTCACCAAACTGTCTGGTGGAGCTAAGGATGTTTCTTCCATGGCCTGAAAAATGCCTTTAACCCCTCACTCTGTGGTGTCTTGGGAGTGAAGGGAAATGGAGGGCAGGGGCATATCTATGTGTCTTCCTTGTGTCTCTGGCTGTAGGGAGATATGGTATAAGAAGGCATGCAGGCTCCAGAATGGAATGCTTTACTTTGAGATGTGTTCTTTGCAAAGTAAATTTAACCCTTTTCTGCACTTATACGTAAATAGAAATAGATGAATGTACTAAAATGTTCTACACAAATAGACTATGATAATAAAATGTTTGGATCCTGTCCTGAAAATAATGCCTTTCCCTAATGGGCTTGCAAATATAAGTTAGGAAACTAAAGGACCTGTTTTATACTACTTTGATGCTCTCAGGCAAGTTGAGATGAAATGATAATTTTTCATGATTGTTGTAGTTTAACCCCAGCTAGTAACTAAGCACTACACAGCCACTTGCTCACTCCCCCCTGGTGGGATGGGGGAGAGAATTGGAAGGGAAAAGGGAGAAAACTTGTGGGTCGAGATAAGAACAGTTTAATAATTGAAGTAAAATAAAATAGAACAGTTAAATAGGTAAGGCAAAGGTAAGGTAAGGCACAGGCAAACAAAGCAAAGCAAGGAATTCATTCACTCTTTCCCATCGGCAGGCAGGTGTGCAGCGATCCCCAGGAAAGCAGGGCTCCATCATGTGTCACGGTTACTTGGGAAGACAAACGCCATCATGTCGAATGTCTCCCCTTCCTCCTTCTTCCTTCTTCCCCCAGCTTATATACTGAGCATGATGTCATATGGTATGGAATAACCAGTCTGGGTCAGCCCCCCTGCCTGTGGTCCCTCCCAGCCCCCCCCCCCCCCCACTTGGCAGAGCATGGGAAGCTGAAAAGTCCTTGACCAGTGTAAGCACTACTTGGCAACTCTTTAGGGACGGCTTAGCACTACTTAGCAAGAACCAAAACATCAGTGTGTCATCAATATTATTCTCATCCTAAACCCAAAACACAGCACTATACCAGCTACTAAGAAGAAAATTAACTCTATCCCAGCTGAAACCAGGACAATGATGCAGTAGAAAATTTTAACGCAGTACCAAGTCTTGCTCTGCTCTGGAAGCAGATGGGCAGCATGTATGTGGCACCCAAGTTAGATACTGCTGCCTGCTAGTATCGAAGTGTTTCTAGGTCTGAGATAGCTTGAGCCAAGTCAGTGGGGAGGGTTTGTGCTCAGCACTTGTGTGTCAGTGATTAGCAGGGCTGGAGCAGACCTGTGTAGATCCCAGCTGCCCCCAAGGATGAACTGCTCATGAAGGAGCAGGAATGGGAGAACCTTAAAAAGCAGCTTCTGAGGACCATCCTCTGTCCAGTGCTGCAATGCAAACCCTAAAGCAGCCAGTTCTTAATACTCTCAGAGGGGCTTTTACTTGTGTGTTTCAAGAAGCTTTGTATGTGTGGGATAAACCTTTTACCCATTGTAAACTTAAGAATTAAGGAAGACACGAGAAGGATACCGTCTTTACTGTGACTCTGAAGCCAGTTGAATGTGCTTAAGCTAACCTAGGCAGTAATAAGCAAAATACAATGCCAGCCTTAGTTTTCCAGAATGTAGGTAATCTCTGTAGGTTTTTACAGCAATATCTGTGGGTATTCATTCTGTCTGTGCCTTAAACATGTCTTTGTGGATGCACCTTGAAGCTGAGGTCTGCAACCTCCCTCTGGGAGGTTTGGTTAACATGCCACAACAAACACACAAGAAGACCCATGTGGGTTTCAGCTGTGGCCTTTTCTTAATGCATTTTAAAGCAAAAACAAAGCTTTCAAAGCATGGAGTTAAGCCCTCTGGGACTTATTTCTCAGCAACTGCAATATGTGAGCATGCAAACCTCTCGGTCAAATCAGAGAGTCCCTCTGGGGTGTGTGCACTGGAGAATTGTAGAAAGGGGGAAAAGTAGCTTTAGGCTATGTTTCCTTCCTCCTAGTTATCCCTTCTGGAGTCCAAGTAGCTATAGGAACCAGGAAGCTGTCTGGTTATGTCAGGTCTTGGCAAGCAGCAGTATGACTCATGATTTTTAAAAAGGCAGCTGGTGAACAGAGATGAATTCCAACAGTGGGCAAAATCTCATCTTTATTCATAGAGGAATAGCCTTATTGTAATCAGTGAATGTCCTATTTCTTCCTACCTGTAGAGGTTTTTCTATGAGAGAGAAAATAATTGAAAATCAAAATGGCTTAGGTGGTTTCCTAGTGGCCAACCTTAACAGTTTCCAGTCATCCATCATGTGGTCGTGTTTTCCTTTATTACAAATATTTATTTGCAAATTTCTATATCTTAAAAGTTTTGAGTTGAACAGCCTTTTTCAATTCAGATCACAATGTATTTATTATCCATATGTAGGAAATATCCAGTATGATAAGTAGTTGGTAACTGTTCCTCATAAAAGTAAATCCTATTTCTGAAAAATCTAAAATCCTTTGTCATGTACTTTCTCAAATCCAAACTTTTAGGCCATTTCCTTCTTCTTGGCCTGTGATCTGCAAAATGTTGGTAGATTCTTTGTTATATCTACAAGGGAAACAGTAGTTGTTTGACTATGTTACATTCAGACTCAGGCAAACTTACTTGAGTGCTTGACAGCATCCTTTACTTCTGGAGGATTTCTTCTGTCATAGTTGGTGTTGATTGTGGAATGTCTACAAACTCATTTTTTTAATTAAAAAAGTGTGTTGTTTAAAAAAAAAAAAGATTCAGTGCTGGTTAATTACCAGGAAATGGAGAAGCATGTGCTTCCTGCCACAATTAATTAGTCTACTGGCTGTTTCCTAGCTCACATAATCCTCTATTCTAATTATATGGAGACGGTTTCTGCCATGAAGCATTAGCATCCAACCACCAAGGTATATAAGCAGTTCCACAGATTTCATCTGCTGGGTCAGCTGTCAGAAACAAAGATGGTGAAGACCTGTTAAATCATCTTGTCCCATCCTCCTGGTTATGCACTGCTTTTCTTGCCTTTAAGAATTCTCTCTGGCCCCTGCACTTAACTGAATAAGGACAACGAAAGAGAACCTTTTACTGTTTCTGAGGGGAGAAGTGCATCTTAATTTGTGGACCATGACCTTGCAGATATGCAATTCATGGTCAGTTAAGCAGTGCTGAAAACACTGCAATAATTCTAGAGTAAAGAAGATAAAATATCCCAGATAGAATCTGGGAGAGGCAAAACTTTTGAAGTATGAGAGATTAACTGTGGTAGTATTTCAGCCAGACATCTTGCTGACATGTTTGTTATATTTTTATTCGTTTTGAGCTAGATGTAAGAGATCAGGAAAAATCTTTAATTTTGGTTCGTACCTGAGAAAGGTGACAAATGTAGCTATGGGGAATATTCTAGAGACTCTACTACTGCCTTTGTTTTTGTTTGGCTGGTGTCCTCTTCATCTGCACAACTTGCTTCCTCCTGTGCAAAGATACTAGGAGCTGAGGCAGACAGGACCCTTGAGCCCTGAGACCCTGGCTGGTCAGGTGTGCCCTGAGGGACTACTGGACAGAGGAGCCTCCTGGAGCTGCCTTCGGAGAGGTGAGGCTCGCAGTTTTCAGCCTCACTTCAAAGCAATCTGTATTTCACTGTCCATTTCTCTTTACCTCCCTTCTTGATCTGCAGTCAGTCTACACTGAATACCTCTGCAGGTCAATATTTAAAGTATTCAACATCTAGGCAGGCAAAATCAGTCAATTCGTCTATTAAAAGTATATACCTTAAAGGCCTTACAGTATAACATGTATCGATTTTTGAAGATTGGTACCACAAAAGTTGTACCAATGCCTTGACTTTAGTGAAAAGTCTGTCTGTCACCTTGTATTTCCTCAAGGAGACTGGAGGCTGCAGACAGCAGGACCTAATCCTGTGGGTGAGTGGATACTAGAGGTGAGTGAGCAGCCAGCCTGGTGGGACAGACAGGGAAAGTCAGGGATGGCAGCAGAGATTTGAAGCCTGGGAGATGTATGAGGAACTTCCTAATTCTGTGTTTGTGCTGTAGCTTCACCCTGGTAGGTAAGGTTTGGAGGAAGAAGCATGCACAGGCTGATTTAAACTGGGTGTAATTAGTGTACTCATTAGTTATGTTTCATTTTGCCCCTGTGGCACATCAGTAGCAGGTTACTGTGAAAGATGGCAGAAGTGTGTTGTGCACCCAGGCATGACAGCAGGCCATGGATGCTTGGTGCTGGTGAACTTCTCAAGGAATCCAGGTCACCAAGCTTAGGCCAGTGCAGGATCTCTCCATTTATGTTTTCCAAGTGAGAGAGACAGATGCTGTTTCTGTGAGGGGCAGAGGGGAAACATCAAGGACAACAGCCTGTGTCTGTGATTTATACTTCCAGAATGACCTGACTGAGCCACAAAAAGTCCTTTTAGCTTCCATTAAAGTAATCTAGCTGTGCAATATACCTTAGACTGTCATGGGAGGCTTCAGTGTTGATACTCAACATATAACTTATGTTTGGAAGTAATTACTAGATGTAAGCTGTGTGTTTGCTGAAATGGGATATGGAATGATCTAAGAGCATTAATTCTTATTTACCAATGGAAGTGGCCTCTCTTGAGAGCAGTCTAACTCCAAATGCCATACTCTCCCTTGACATACATCTTGCCAGGGTTGTAATTTTAGTTATCTAAATAGATATTTCACCAGATCACTATAGTGAGCATCTTTACTCTTGTCAGAGATATCAAAATGTTTGATGGGAGATTTTAATTATTTTCAATATAGTTCCTTAGAGGGTGCCTAGTCAGGAGGTGAAGACTTTGGCTGGAGATGTAGAAAACCAAAACCAGATTTCTGAAAAGCCACAGTTGTTTGTGGTTTTGTTTTGGTTTTGAATCTGCTTTGAATCTGGGCAAAACCCTCTCGGAAGACCTGACTGCCCCAGTTCTGGGGAATGCATGCAGCAGCATCAAGGGTAGGAAAGCCTGTCTGCAGCTAACTGACCAGTCTCAGATGACTCCATTCTTGCCTTGCTTCAAATGCCACTACTCTGTAGAGCTATTGGCCATAATGGCAGTCTGTCCTGCCTGTACTTGTGACAGCTGGTAGAGCATTTCAGGAAAGGAAGTGGAATAGAGTTAAACTTTATCTTTCATTGCCTCCCTCCTAGAATGAGTGGCTGTGCATAAAACTTTATTTCAAAATAGATGTTTGGGAAGATTTTTTTTATTGCAGTGTTGCTAGTTTGCTTTCTACCAGTTCAGAATGACCGATGCTGTGGCTTATTGTATGCCAGGTACTCTTACTCTGGGCACATCGATTCCAAAGAAAAGCTGAAGTTGGTGCAATAAACAAAAGCAGCCCTTATAGGTCACCTGTTCTCAGCCCTCTGTGTGTCAGAGATTTTTCTTTGACATAATGTCCTTGATGTTGTATTTAACCTCTTGAATGTCTGTGGTGAGGATCTTGGTTATTTACCTGGAGAATATAATCAGCTGCCATCTTAATTCTGACTGTGAAGAGCCTTTACCTGATACATGGACTGATCTGTACCTTTCTTCATTTCTAGCTATTTCTTTCTGTCCTGCTGTCTTCTGTGGGCCATGAATTAACTTACTTCCTTCATCTATTTTTTTTTTCTTAAAGGTATTAGATTCTTATCTCATTCCTTGTTGGCTTATTTTTAACTCTCACTTGCTCTGTTCTTTATATCACTTTATGGATGTCTTTGGTCTTTATTTCTTTGTAGCCACCACCTTTTTCCTAAATTTAGAAGAGAATACAGAGGTGTTCAGTTCTTAAGACTTAGTTGCATTGTGGTTGTATAGATTGGCATTTTCACCTCCCTGCTTTTCTGGGTGTTCTTCCTTTTTTGTGCATCTAAGAATAATCTAGGAATATACAGCCATTAGCCCAAATCTGCTGTCAGCTATGTCAAGAAAACAAAGATGAGGAGTGAATGAAAATAAAACCACTTGAAGCCTCTAGGGTTGCGTTTACTTTTATTCTGAAGATTTTTAAAGGAGAAGAAATAAATCAGAGATCTCAAGGGTAGATCAGAACGGCAGTTTTAAATCAGAGAACGAAATACAGACTTAGTGTGATGTGATGTTCTGTTAAAGGTCCCAGCAGTGGCTGGTGGTTTTCTTGGAGAAAGTTGGCTGGTTGATGATAGTCAGTTTTGACTAAAGTGCTGATAGATTGATCTGTTTTGTTCATAATATTTCTGAAGTACTTAAGGGAATTGTATCTAATATCTTTAGTCCTTTAGTGGTAATTCAAGTAGAGAGAGGCAAAAGCCCTAAAATCAGTCAAACCTTCTTAATACCACTGTGAGTTAAGAATCCACTGAATATTTGTATGTAACAGCAGCATAATGTTGTCTGTTTAAACAATGTGATTATCACCTAAGTTTTAACAGGGGGCCTGGGTCTGAATAGGTAGTCAGTTAAGGAGATAGAAAATGGAGGTTTCTGACTTCATAGGTCAATATGAGTGAGTGCATTTCTGCTCCTAAAAAGTGTTCTGCCCATAAGAAGTGAAATAAAAGGTAGTTTGCATAGATCTGGTTAAACAAGAAGAGCAGGGTCAGAGATCATTACTTTGGGGATCACACCAATGGAAAGGAAGCAAGGAGGTCCTCTGACATCAGAAGAATTACTCTGGATTTTTCCTAACATATCATGCCACTTCATGGCAAAAAGCTGATATGCAAGTACCCTGTGGGGGTCCTAAGCAGAGTGCTGGGTAGGGATGGTGGTGCTCTTTTGACATGTGTTGGGTTTCTGATGTTGGAGGAGCAGAGGTCTTGCATACAGTCAACTTCAGCATGCTGACCCAGCTGAACAGTTGACCCACCTGATTTTAAGCTGCAAGTAATTTTGACAAATATATCAATTTAGGAGGCCATCTGTCATGATTTAGTCCCAGCTGGAGACTGAGTACCACACAGCCACTTGCTCACTCCCCCTGGTGGGATGAGGGAGAGAATCAAGAGAGTAAATTGAGAAAGCTTGTGGGTTGAGATAAGAACAGTTTAATAATTGAAATAAAATAGTAGTAGCAATAATAATAATAAAGAATAATAAAAGAATATACAAAGCAAGTGATGCATGATGCAATTACTTACCACCCGCTGACTGATGCCCAGCTAGTCCTCAAGAAGCGTTCCCCTGGCCAGCTTTCCCCTAGTTTATATACTGAGCATGGTGTCATATGGCATGGAATATCCCTTTGGCCAGTTTGGGTCATCTGTCCTGACTGTGCCCCCTCCCAGCTTCTTGTGCAGTTGAAAAGTCCTTGATTTAGTGTAAGCGCTACTTAGCAATAATTAAAACATCAGTTGGTTATCAACATTATTCTCATTCTAAATCCAAAACACAGCACTATACCAGCTACTAGGAAGAAAATTAACTCTCTCTTAGCTGAAACTAGGACACCATCCTTTCCTGAATCTCCCAGCTTTTCTGTTACTGCTTCTCCAGTTCAGCTAATGGGATCTATCCTCAACTTCTCCCATGCAAGGTCAGGCAGGTTAAGTTACTCCTCATTTGCCTCAGGAGCAAATCCATGTAAATTCAATAGGACTGTCTAGCTGTGTGCACAGTAATAAATTCAATGTGCCTGGGAAAGTTTGCAGCACGAGTTCAGCTGTCAGGGAATGACTTTCAGCCATGCTAAGAGGCAGTGGGCAGAGACTGCATGTTGGGAATGATCCCTCAGATGCTGTAAGGGCTGAGCAAAACTTGGGCCCCATGTGTGAAAGAGCTAGTTGGTGTGGGCCAGCAGTGTGTCAGGGACTGTTCCCACAGATTACTAATGAATGATATAGCTGTATTCTGCCTGGAAAGGTCAGCCAGGTTGTGGAGTTTCTTGCTATAGATGCACCCTTATGTGTTATAAACTTTGAGGCTGTCATTCAGGGAACAATTTCTATTTAGTAAAGTATTTAAACAAATGCTTACCCATGTTCACATGCTAAACTCCCACTAAATCCATGGGTTTTGAATGAGACTCAGTTATTAATAATTCCCCAGCTGTAACAAAGTTGATTTAGTAAGGATGCTCTCTAACACATGCATATCACAAGGGAAATGATTGAAGCAGAACTTCTGGGCACAGTTGTTCTCAGGCTTTTGGCCACTTGGAATTGCTTTCAGAACAGGTTATTTGTCATTGACATCACCTCTTCTCTTGCCCTTCCTTACCCCTCTTTACTTTTCCTTTCATCTTGTTCAGTTCTTAAGCTTTGGAACAAGCTGCCAGGACTAATTAGAAACATGTCAGCAAGTAATTTACCTGCTATGCAGAGCTCTTTCATGCCCACTTGGAAGCATCTCACTAGCCAGGAACAGCTGCTGCCATTGCAAGGCTGCAACACTAATCAGATATTGCTATATGAAGGGGAAAACTGTAACTGCCGTAAATAAAATAACGTTAAAGATGAGTGTTGTTAGGTCAATTATTTTGATCCCCAGGCACTTTTTTGCACATTGTTCTCCTCAACTCTTCTATCGTTGTAGGTTTTATAGAGAGAAATTATTTCTTAAACCACCCAGGCTATCCCTAGGGGCTAGATTAAGATTACTCCCTGTAATATTCTTAAATCCTGCCCACTCTTGTTTGGAGAGATTCAGGCTCCCAAAGAGAGCTGAAGCACAGACATGTATTTCAATAATAATAATAGGAATTTCTGTGCACAAACTTTCATTCACATGTTTATCTAGTTAGATTGCTGGTGCCTTCGGATGAGGAGCCTGTCATGATGGTTAAATAAATAAAGCTGTCCCATCTGTGATAGGAATGATCAAGGACTTGTTCAATCTGCAGCTTCCCTGCTGACAGTGGGAATGCATGAGTCAGCTGATGACCAATTCAGCAGTTTTCTACAGAAAGGTTGTTTGCTGCTGGAAACTGTCACGATGTTAGTGGGTTTGTTTCAGTGAAGTTTCCTGAACAAATGAATGCTTTACTGGAACTGTCACTAGGGAGACATGAAAGATGAAAAATCAAAGGGAAGTGGGGATGGGGGAGTAGAAGGAAGAGAAGAAACAGCACAGCTGTGTGTAGACCTTGTTTCAAATTCTGTACTTTCTCAAAGATTAGACCTCTTTGTGCCTGTGGATTTGGTTCAGCCCCATATTTAAAATTAATTTTGAAGCTGTTTTCAAAGAAATCTGAAGGTCCTAGTTGCTTGAAATAACCCCAAAATAAAGACACAAGGCTTCTAATTTTACCTCCTAGAGTTTACCAGATATTTGTAGACACAGCCAAACACACATGCATCAGAGACTGGACGAAGGATCCAGACTTCCTCACTTGACCTATTCAGGGGGTGGTAGTTTTCAAAATGTTGATAGTGACATGAATTGTATCATTAGAATATATTCTATTCTAACTGATCAATAAAAGTTACTTCTTAAATATTGTTAATCTCATTCACATGTACTTGAACTTAGATTGAGGACTACGGCATGTAGTCTTGGTCTGATCAGATAAAATGATTTCTTTAGGATGAAAGATGAAATTGGCAGCATAACCTGCAGTCCTTTTCCTAGTGAAAGAAAATAGCCTATTGTTTCAAGGCTTCATACTCTATCACCAGAGTGTATTAGAGCTTGGTTTTACAGCTCTTTTCCAGCTACACTTTGCATCCCTTCATCCAGGTACAACTAGAAATGCAACTGTCTTTCACTTGTTAGTGTCACCATTACAGCTCTGTAAGGAGAACATCCATCATGCTGTTACTACATGTGTAGATATTGTATGTATCTATAAATCATAGGACTAAAATGCAGCTCGTGCCATTTGAACTCCACCTGCTGATGTTAATGTTCTTAATACTGTGCAACTTGCCTTGTTATTCAGATTAACTCTTGATAGTTTAATGATACAGTAGCAGCTATGTTTAAGGGAAAAAAATAAAGCCCTTGGATGTGTGATTTATCTCTACAAGTGTTGTGATCGTTAGGTTTTTTGTCCCTTAAAGAACTGCTATTAGTCACATTTAAAAAAATAATCTCCTGGGGCAGTAGGTGGCTCAAGATGGTGGTAATACCACATGGTGGTTTATTGCACAGGGTCAGCAGTTCAAGTCCACCCCAGCTCATTGTCTAAACACATTAAAGAAAGTGGAGTGCGTCCTCTCTGCCAGGTGACTCATAAAATATGCATCCACCTCACCATAGCTGCTAATGTCTCCCTTGGTTGTCAAACTCAGTAGAGAGGATGAGAAGTGAGGGAGACTATGAAAAATGAATTGTTCTCCCTTGCTAGTAACAATCCCATTGAGGCACATTAGCTAGGAATTAGGTGTGTGTAGGAAAGTGAAAGCCTGCACCATCATTGCCTTTACATCAACAGCCAATATTGGTCTCTTGACTTGTCAGACTAGTTTGCCTGTAGAAGTACTATGTTAAATATATTTCTTTTTGTATGGAAGAGACCTAGTTAATGGGAATAACTGAATGGTAGTGCATCAAAATCAAGCATAAATGGTGTGTGTCTGTCCATATGACCAAGCAGCGGGGCAGGTCCTGGAGTCTTCTGGTCAGTGCGGGTGAGGAGACCACACAGAGACAAAGAATCAATTTAACAGAGCACGAGGTCTCAGCATTCTGTCCTGCAACTTGTGAAAGCAATGCTCTCCTCACTCTGATTTCAGACCAGATGAGCAGGGTTCATCCTACTACAGTAAAACTAACTATTAATAAACTATATAAGGCAGGCCTGGATAGAAAAATTTTGGTTGTGATAAGAATGAAACAGAATGGCCATACTGGTCAAACAAAATGTTCATTTACTCAATACTTTGTTTTTAGCTGTAGCTATGCAGCTGTAGCTGGTTGTAGCTGTAGAAGATGAATGAGCAGGAACAGGGTGAACATATTTAATCCCTCTTATCCCTGTTACTTTCCAAACCTCTGATTACTTTTTAGAACACGAGTCCCATTTTTCTGTGCATTTCCTAATCCCTAATGATTTATTTTCCTAACAGTTCCACTCTGTTTGGCGCACATAAGTCTAGCATCTGTTTTATCTTCCTTTGTCCAGGAATTCCACAGATTGCCACCTGTAGTGAGCCACGTCTTTGTGTGTGCTTTGAGCGTTGCTCCTAGGTTCCTTGTTTGATGCCTGTTAATTCTTGTGGTGGAAGAGACAAGGAGTGCTCAGCCTTAATCCACCTTCTTCGTGTCAGTCCTGATTTATGTATTATATCCCTCCCAGGCCACCTTTTCTTCCAGATTGACAGTCCTTAGAGAGAAATTTTGATGGCTTTAAGCTGATCTCAGATCCTGTTTGATTTCTCTTTGTCTCATGCACACTTCCTCTTTCTTTGCTGCATCCCATCTGTGTTCATCTGCATCTCTGCAGCTGCATCCTATGAGACTAGGTGAGATGGTTTGAAGCACACACATCAAATAAAAGCCTTGGCTTGTATCACCACTGAGGGTTAAAACTATTGAATACCTACTAAGCAGTCTTTATTGAATGCTTTCCTCCCAGGGTAGATGGGTTATTCCATTAATATGCCAGACACGCTAGGATTTTTTCCTAACAGGACCTCTGCATTCATTTCCATAATCAAATAGATACAGGCACTGGTTTGGAAGGCAAAGCCTTCAGATCCTGATGTGAGTGCTAAGCTAAGCAGAAGTGAGCTGACACCGAGATTCTCGAGCTTTGTCACAAGCAGGTTTCTGTGGTTTGGCACCAGGGGAAGTAATGAGAAGAATGCAAAAGATTTGGGGTCTTTGGAGGCAGTCAAGGCACCTGCCTACTTCAGTATGAAATGACCCAGGTGCAGCCATCTCTTTGGCAGGCACTTTGTAGACAGGAACAGCTTTTCTTTTGAATGATGAAGAAAAGCAGAGGAATGGGAGTTGGGGTTCCTCATTCCTTCTGTGATTTTTGCTATTGCCTTGAGTAACTTGGGGCAGATTACTTTTGTTCTCTCTGTACCTTATTTTCTCTGTCTAGTTGATGCATATTTATAACCATTATACAGAGCATTTAAACCAGTTTAGTGATGGGCAAGCAAAAAATCAGTGATGCCAGATCGCTAAGCAAAATGAGAAAATTGATTTGTTAGGTGTAGAGCACCTATATGTGCGGTGTCCTAACCATGATATTTTGTGGCTGTTACGTAGGTTTTCTTTGTCTTAAATGCAGAGAAAGAAGTAGTTAATGTTAGAGACTAGGAAAGCTTCTGTCTGTGGCAAAGAAACAAAAATTGCTGGTTATTCCCTTTTCAGACATCAGGACTTCATGGGCTCGGCCAAATGCAGAGGGACAAAGATGGTTCAACTCAGCATAGTTTGCATCCTGACAGTTTGTGAATTTACCTTTATGAGAAAAAAAATAGGAGAAGGAAACAGGGAACTGAGACCCATCAGAACTATGATTAATCAAAGCAAGAAATGAGTTACAGGAATCAAAAAATCCTCATGTAAAGCATCTGCAACCTATTTTGAATTGACATTTTGAAAGGTGACTTTCTGAATAAAACTATTACAGAGATGCTTTGGGAAATTGGAGGTTTGGAAAGTAATCAGGATTCAGGCTTTAAGAACGGAGAGGAAAATGCCCAGTATGTGGGATACAGTCTTCAGCATGTCCCACTCCTGTCCTCCCTTACAGTGAAGGAAAGGGTCAGGGGGATCTATATCCCACCACCCTAAAAACATCCTACCCAGAAGTATCTTGGCTTTGTTGTTGTTGTTGGGGGCGGGGGGAATGATCTGGTAAAAAAAAAAAAATTCTCTGCAGTGTATCACAGGGGAAAGATCAGGTGCCACTTAGCTTTCCATCTTTACTTAGAGTTGAGGCAAAATAATCAGCCTTTTAATTTAAATACAAAATGGCAAATCTGTGCTTGCTGAAGGAAGAAGCAAGCTCTGGCACTACTGTTTGAATGCATAATAATGTTTCTCCTTGTTATTTGGCTCTCAGCCACTCCTTAGGACCTCCTATGCTACAGTCTGGTGCTGTTCTAGCCAGAAAAGGTGATTTCTTCCACAGATGCTTAGGTGTAAATTGAAGGTGGAACTTAAACTCTTTGAATAGCATCAGGTTTGGAGAGGCATCTCTGATTCTTGCCAGGCATCATCAGCAAGGTGGGTGGAAACACCTCTAATTTTTTTTTTTAATTCAAGTTGAGTGGGGAAGGGGGGACTGCGGGAAGCTTCTTCCTCAACCTAGAAGTGAGCAGCACAGTGAGTGAAACTTAATGAGGCTGCTACACTCTCTGCCAACTGGCAGAAGACCCAGGAGCAGACTTATGCAATTAGTGAAATTTCTTCTGACTCATCTCCTCAGCTCTACTGTACCTGGCACCTGGTGTCTCTGGTTTTGCATATTACTGCAGCCACAAGGCTAGTCCAGGATTATCTGCTGAACTGGATAGGCTGAGTAGTCCTGGTTTGTTTACTCCCAGAGAAGTGACTCAATGTCTCATGCAAAAGTCTGTTGGTGAAAAGTTTAACTTTTTACTGTTTGGAAGTAGTGGTGCTACTTGGCATATTTTCTTCTCTGTGTGTTCAAATGGTTGAGCAGGTGTTGAGTCCCACAGGACTCTGAGATCCCATAGGACAGCAGCAAAATTTTCATCTTTATTGTCTTGTTGCAACAGCAAACCCAAGCCCTTGTCATGGAAGGCATGGAGCTGTCAGAGGGAGGTTTAGGTGTTATCTGCCTGTCTCTGGGTCTACTGTTAAATGTTAACAGCATCACTGAGCAAGTCTATTGTCAGCCTAAGGCTGCAGAGATCTGAGAAAACAATGATGTAAAACCACCTAGTCTGTGTAATTCACAGTGCTGGATGAATTCCCAGTTTGTTGTCAAGGATTTAGATCATTTTAAGAAGTAGGTCCTGCTTAATGGTGCTACTTTGAGTTATGCCAGTTGGGCATTTTGCCAGAAGATTGGAGGCAAAGTTTGAAACAAGTATGATTTGGGTATGCTTCCCATCTATACCTGTGCACACAATCTCTGTGATTGCATAATCAGGTGCATTACCCTGCACATACAAAAACTTGGCAGCTACATGCCCTGTTGCGGCAACTGAGGTAGTAAATCCTTGGACACTTGAAACACTAGAAAATGCACATAACAAACTCTATCACTTAGCCATGCACAGCATGCTGATGATGGTGGACTTATAGGTTCCAGGCATGATGATTATATGTGTTAATAGAGTAGAAAGTAAAATAATATCCTGAAGATACTGCTGTGAGTTAGGGAGTATGCCTGGAAAATTCTAGCTTATTTTCATCCAATTTCTCTTCATTAGAATAAACAGTTTTCCTGTGTTTCACACTAAATTATGCCTTTTTTGGATCCAACATTAGTCATCAAAGGTTTTCTTCACTTAGTTTTCTAGACCAAATACTGATGTTCTTTGTGTCATTTGCACAAGTGTGCTGCCTAAGGCTAAGTTGCCTTGCATGGAAGGGATTTGTAAGAGATGGGAAATAAGGAAGAAAGAATGCAAAAAATTCTTGAATAGCTGAATGAGGCAGGGAGAGTAAAATGAAAGGGCACTCAAGAAACTGTTTCCTTATATTTGGCAGTGTGTTCATTATCCAGGTACTTCACAAACAACACCAAACAAGGAAAGGAACAGAAAACAATATTGTCCATGTTCAGTCCAGCAAGGACCTGTTTACAAGGATGAGTTGTTTGCAGGGAGCTGCCAAATGGTTTGCTGATTCAAAATGGATTAAGTGGTTCAAATTGCCAGGACTTCTGAATTTCCCTTGAAAAACTGAAGGAGCCATTTAGAGTTCTCCTAAAGAAGAGCCCTCCTTGCCCTGAGTCTTTTAAATTTGCTTTCAATCCATGTCCAGTCATTTGGCAATATAGGACAATAGAAACCAATGTGACTGATATAAACCATGTGTGTTCAAGGCTTCAGGTTTTCGAGAGGTGTCTGTTTGTCTATTAGTATGTGTCAGGTATCTTCTGAGAAGGTCTTGATCCCTTGAAAAGGAAAGAATCTGCTCATGGGCCACATTTTGAGTTTAGGTGGCATTATCCAGACGCTTTGGGGTGTAAGAGGAACCAGAACAGCCTCAGCAGCAGTTCTGCAGGGCTATATGAAAAATCACTTTGAGAAACTGATTATATCAGGAGGGGGCTGCAGATGAAATCAAATACACTGAGGTTTTTTGGGTGGTTTTTTTTTTTTTGAGCTAGTATGAGACTGATATTGATTCATCCAGAACCAGATCAGCCACTGATGGGTTGGGATTTCCTTTGCTTTTTTCTTTTCATTTCCTTTGAGAATTGTTTGGACTGATTGAGGTTGTCTCTCCATATTTCTGACTACATGCGCATGAAATTTGTCATTTTATTAAAATATTTATATATCTGTACCAACTACATATGCAGTTCAAGTCCTTCTTTCATAACTTCCACTTCAAGTAACTTCTAGGCACTGAGCAGTGCCTGCAAGCTATAGCTACCAAATCGGAAGAAATGTATTTGGCTTCACCTCTCATCTCTTATCAAAGCAGTAGGAATTTAAAGGCCATCCTATTACTGTTGTCAAGGTCCAGTAGACATGTAGCAAGAATAAAGATCAGGGTTTTTTTTAAAACAATCTAATTCTCCACCTGATTGCTCTTCGTGCTTGATTTGTGCACGCAGCATAATAACGTTATTAAGGGTAATCAGTAGTGCTATCAGTATTCAGGCAAAGAAAGGCTACTGCACTATTGAACAGCTCTTCACATTTGAATCATGTGAAATAATGCAGTTCATAGAGCATCCCTGTGATATTAAATACACTGGGGAAAAGCTCAGGCCAAAACTGTGTTAGGATCTGACAGAACACACAATTATTAATTATAAGAGATGGTACATACAGCCATGGGAAACACCTTTGTGAGAAACCTGTGCCTTGTGTCAGGATTTAATTTTCCAATAACTGGTACCGCATGTGCCTGATATATGCCAATACAGGTATTGATTGAACATGTAAAAGTGAGATGAGATAGCAAGGTAAATCTCTTGGGAATGAAGGACTGTGTAGAAAACCCGTAAGTAATGTCATTTACTTCTCATATGGTGCTTTCTGTCGGCATTGAGAACACTAGAACACACAACAGAGACAATGTAGGAAAATAACACTAACAGGTCACTAATAGGTCAAAAATGCCCACTTTCCATTTGAAGTTTTACAATAATTTTATTCTTCAAATTGCCCCTTATTATAGTATTTAATTTCAGAAATGAACCCAGGAAATTGTAGAGAAAAAAAATAATCTTGTCTTATTGTTCCTCTGAAGATTTCAGTTTGTTCTCTATTTGATCAAACTTTTTTATTTTAATTTTTTCAGTCAAAAAATCCAATGGAATTGAAAAGCTATTTTAAATTTTAAAGATGTTTTGTTAAAAAGGAAATGTAGTTAATCATTACCTATATCATATATAAACTGGGGGACATGAAATTAGTAAACTAAACAGAAATATGATATTTGTCCAAACACAGGCTTCTCATCTGTCCTGTTTAGCTGTATGATGCAAGCTGTGGCAGTCCAGTAAACCTTACCTCTAGATAATGATCCCCAGCCTTTTTTATTTACTAGTATTATTAAAGCCATGGAGACTAAGGGTGGTATTCAGGCCTCTTTACTACTGGTGTTTGATATAGCAAAAATATTTTGGAACTGTTGAATTTGATGGTTCTAAAATTTGTTTTAAGGCAAAAAAGTTTCACATAGTTGTAATCATGAGAAGAGGTTTAAATTAATACAAAATGTGAGAGAGAACATATTGCTAAGAGCAGGCTCACTCAGTTAAGGTAATGCTGTCCTCTGTTTACTTTAAACTTAAGCGTGTTAGGCAGGTAGCCAACAGAGTCTACTTTCCCCATCATCAGAAGCATCTCTTTTAAACTTTTCTAATCTCGAGTTTTGCAGTCTTCTCTGGCTCTGAAGGGCTGCTACAGCCAAACTCACTCATGCAATCTCCCTTCTTGCTGAGATTTTTCTGTGGCTATCTTTGCTTTAGGTACTTCAATTTAATGTGCTGTTAATAAAGGTGGAGATTTCTCCTGTAACCTTTTCCATTCAAAAGTATTCAGGTTCTTAATAGGATTTGTGCTATGCTATACTGTAACAGGGAATTGCTCCTCTACAAGTCTCACCCCCAAAGCCCACTGAACTCAGTGGGGATATTTCTATTGCCTTTGGTGTGCTTAGGATGAGCACTAGTGACTGCCGAGTACCTTGAACACGTAGTAATGAATCTGACTTCATGGCAGCCCTGAGATGGATGTTTCTACCTCTGTGACTGATAAGGAAATAGAAGTCTGGAGAGCTTACGTGAATTGCCTATGATCATAAAAGAGCCCTGTGGAAATGCTGAGAAGCAAACACTTGTCTCCAGTCCTGTCTTATCTGGAAGGCCAGTCTGCCCCCTTGACATCACACTGGCAACTATTAACTTGTTCCCAGATCTTCACAAAGTGAAATAACAGCCCCTATAACTGCTACCTGCGTATCCATATTGGCTTTGCAATGCTCCTGCCTAACCCTTACTGCATATTCATCAGATCCCAAAGATCTGACTGGAGAAGCAGCTGCCTATCTGAGTGCCTGGGGACCTTTCATCCCTCCCTGATCCTCCCAGCTGTGGTGGGATTGAGGCAGGGCAAGAAGGGTGGCTTACTGAGAAGCTGGGTCAAAATGCAGCTGTTTGGCAGCTGACATGGTGAACCCTGCTGTAGTTGCTCTGTAGTGTTAACTATACACAGCAGAGGGCATTAGCGTTGTTAGTACTACAGAATTTATCTGTGGTAATCGAGGTTCAAATATAAACCCTAGGACAGCAAATTCATGAACAATACAATAGTTGGTTCATTGTTCATAAATACAATATCTCTCTATTGTAAACTGCAAGATCAGACAAAAGTGTGTTTCCCCAGGGAGGGACAGGCAAGCAATTTGGGTTTGTGTGAAAGAAAGTTTGATAAGAGTTATTGGGCTGATGTAATGTTTATTTACTGCAGATAAACATAGTCAGACTATGCATCTGCTTCCACAACAATCTAGAAACTCCCTCTGAAGTGGCAGGGCGCAACTGACAGACCACTACATGCTCAGTGTGTTTTCTGTGCACCAGAAATCCTGCCTGATAAGTCTAGACTTTTTTATATGGGCTCCCTGTGTAAGTATTACAGTAAAGAGCAGGTAATGCACTGGACCCAGCACCTGCAGTGCTAGGATGGATTTAAAAAAATGCCTGAAGATTAAATGACTAAAAAAAAGAGTACTTTTCCACTACGCTATTCCTAACAAGCTGCAGTATCCCTCTGTGAAACAAAAATCAATATGCCCATCAAACAGACACAAGCTTGATAGCACTATTAGAAGAAGGAGGAAAAAGAATCCTGAATTTATTATATTTTGTAATTACTCAATAAGACACTTCATGAGGGAAGCGTCTCCACAAGCAGAAATGCTGCACAGTGTCATTTCAATCTGTGCTGTGTTTGCTGCCTAACTGTGTCTGATAATTTAGGGCAACAAAGTTGGCAGATCTCTCTGGATCTTAGTTTGGCTGCTGTGTCCACAATCATTCCCTCTCTGAGCTCAGGTGGTGGGACTGCCCCTGGGGACCCATCTTGGATGCTTCTTCTGGGCTGGCTTCTCTGGGTTTAGGGACCAGAGTGTCAAGGGCTTGCTGCTATGAAGGAAGTTAGATTTCCTCTTCTCAGGCAATGAGCTGGGGCCCTGTGTCATTTCCCTCTGGGCTCTTCAGATTATGGATTTCTCTGAGGGGTACCTGACCTGAAACATGGATCATCCAGGTCAAGCCCAGATTTCTGACAAGTCTGCAAGTTTGACTCCCTGTTAAGTCTTGCAAAGGGCTTAACTGTTCTCTGTACCTTATTGTCTGGAAGCATCTGCATTGTGCAGGGTCCCAGAGGAGTCAGTTGTGCTTAATGCCTGCTGTTTGGCTCTGCTCTTCCTGTGAAATGAGGTGAGCATTTGTGTATGTATAACTAAAACCAGGATTACACTAACACCAAGCATGAACCAAAACAAGGTCTCCACAGTACTATGTGTAATGTAAACATGGTAAGAAACACCTTATCCCTGTGGTGGTTACAGCCTGCATTGCAACAGAACAAATGATGGGGAAGGAGGGACACAGGCACTAAAAATGACTTCACACAGAAGGTCTCTGTGGCAGCACAAATTTTCAGAGTCCAGTGGGTTTGTTTCAAGACTACAATTGTTCCCACTGAATTTGTTTATGCATTGTTCTGTAGGGAGCCACTGCTCTCCTTGCTATGTTGGAAGGAAAAGGAAGTTTTCCAAGAGCAGCCTGAGCTCAAATCCCAGTTGCTCTGTGGGGAAGCCATTGTTTGGGCTCATGGTTGTCTCTTCCTTCCTTTTTTTTTCCTCTCATCAAGCATAGTTTTGTCATCCCTCTGCTTTCTCCCTCCTCCTCGCCAAAACCCCTGTCATTAGCACCTTAGTCTACTAAAGTGGTAATGCTCAAGGAATTGCTCCCAAGCCCTCAGAAATGGGATCCAAGCTCTCTGCACTGTATTTTGCTTGCTACAGCACAGTTTAGCGCCCTTTTTAGTATTTCTGTCCAAAGTAAAGGGGGTGAAGAAAGGTGGAGGTGGATGGATCCATCAAAGCTCAAAAAGAACAAGCTGAAATAGGAACATAATAGGAAAGAGTAGCTTTAGAGACAATCACAAGGAGTGTGCTGGGAGACTGAAGTGATGCGCCCAGTGGGAACAATCTGAACTTATTTGTTCAAGTTCAAACTATTCTATTTGGACATCAACTGTCTCCAATGGCAAGCACACCGACTGATTATCTGGTATAAATCTGCATAATTTGTCTTTATACATAATGTAGTTAATTTACTTCAGGCTAAAACTTTCGATCTATTCACATTAACACATTTTACAAAGAACAGAAGGGCACTTGGATGACATGTGCATATCCCTTCCATGGCTCTGTGTTCCTGTGCCGCTGGGTAGAAACTCGGAGCTGTCAGAGTGTCCTGGAGATGTGGGGAACTATTTAATATACACCCAAAGCATCTGCTGCTGCTGTGGGGTTCCCAGGTAGAATTTTGCTGTGGCATGCAATCTTTTAAATTCTGGGTCGTGTATGAATGCAGACAGGATTTTAGCAAGAGAAATAGTAGAGCTTGGGTGTCTCCATCTACAGTGCTGCTTTGTAGTTCTTATCTGTATGTGAGCTACTTCTAAAATTATTAGCAACTCCACTTAAAACTACTACCAATGTAATGCTTGAAAGGTAGTAATACCTGTAGCTTCTACTGTTTAAGGCAGTTTGGGTTTAGTCTGGTGGCTGGGTCTCATTTGTCTCACTGTGAAAAGGCTTCTATTAATATTGCAAATTAAGCTGCTTGATTGTGGATAGAGCTATTTGGAAGAATGAATTCATATTTCGCTCTTCCTGGGATGAAGATAAGGTGTCAGAGCTCTTGGATTTAACATCAGCAGGCTGACGCCAGGCTGAGCAGAACATAGAGACACCCCTCAGTGTGCTAGCTAATAGTACCCTAGAGGAAGATGAAGATGAATATGGATGAAGGCTCCTTCAAAATGCACTGGTCACTTTTCATAGCATTCACCATAAGGTATTGATACCTTCTAAAGGCTGAGTTTGTCACGAGAGAGCACAGTAACAGTGAAAGCAATGGAAAATATATTTTCTGGGTACAGTATGAAATGAATATCTTTTGCCCAGCTCTGATTTCTGGATTGGTTCTGGTGGTGAAATACTGGGTAAAATCTCCATTTTAGGATTATCCAGTGTTTGGATCAGTTTTATGGAAGCTGTGGCTTGGGTGCATTTTTGCAAATTTCTCCATTTCTGTGATAATTTTGTGTATACTGGTCTAATCAGCTCATTTATCTGACAAATATTTTAGATTTTAATTTCAAATTGAATCTCTACACATACTTACTCATTTATGATTACTCAGGCTTATGAAAGCATGAGTGAGAAAAATGCTTTCTCTGGATTAACAAGAGTCATTATATCTATTAGCAAGAATAGAGAATACCTTATAGTTATGGATTAAGACGACTAAAATAAGTCAGGTGTTCGTGACAAGAGCAGAGACAAAAAAAGTGTCTGCCTGCCCACGGAAATCTTTCCCCTCTGTTGGGGAACTTGTCCCCCAACCAAGACTTCTCCATAGGGTTTTTGGAGGAGGGAGGAGAAAAGTGGAAACAAGATAAAAAAAAAAAAAGATAAGCAGGAAAAAGACCATGGAAACAAACATAATATATATGTGTATGTGTGTATATATAGAGACACCTGTACACAGTCAGCACCAACCAAAGAGCCACTCATTTGCGATTAAAGGCTTGCCTGAGCATAAGAAATTCCAAACTCATGACTCTTGCTCTGCTTGATGCTAGTTCTTGGATCTCTTCAATAATCTGGCATGAGTCTATTTTTCAAGAAGTTCAATATTGGATCTGGAGGTGTGGGGAGGAAAAAACAAAACTAAAACTTTTCTTGAAGTTTACATTTTGACTAACTACTTCTGGGAAGGCGAAAAACATTGCTGGAAAAAATATTCAAACCTACTGTGGTTCCAACAGCTCTTCTCAGCCTTTCTCTCAAACTCCAGTATGTGATGGTTGTTCTTCCACAATCTAAACCAATTGCGATGGGATTTTTATTTGAAATATCTTTCACATGCATTTTTTTCTGACTGATTTCTCATGATCCCCAGTATTTTGCATAGGTGGCACATTAAAATTCAGGACGTTTGTAAATTCTGATACAGCTGTGATGCTGACAACACGCAGGGTCTAAGAACAGTAAGGTCTGGTCATATTTTCTGTTGCTGAGAATATGCTGCACTTTGTAATTCATATTAATTAGGTATCTATTCAAAGAAAGTAGGAGCTAAGCAAACTATCTAGATCATCATTTTAAATCAATCACTAAAGTTCTGGTATTAGGACTCATCACCAACAAATCCATGTTTAATCCACAGGACCATATAGGACAGAAGCCAAGTTCCAGCTTCAGTGTGAAGAAAATTGTATTAATTATGGTGAAGATATTGACAGCCACCATGACGTAAGTGTCATGTAGCCTAATTTTTTCAGGTTCAGAAAAATTAACTTGGCAGCTGAATTAGATTTGCCTTAAACAATAGCCAGGTAGAGCAGAAAACTGTAGGAAGAAGCAAAGGCCTGAAAAGCAGCCTACAGCATAGGCAGGACTGCTGGTTTAACATACCAGACTAGAAATGGTTAAGACTGGAAATGGAAAGACTGTGCCATGATAAACATCTGTCCTGTAGAGCATGTGTTTTCTTCCCTCTAGAATCATGGTCTGGTTTTCATTTTGGTGGGTTTTTTTGTTTGTTTTATTTAGCACTATTGCTTTGTGTAGACTGTTGGCCTGTCAGGGATGTGATAGGGCTCAGGATGTATTGGTTGCATTCTTAACTTTCTCTGAGCTTTCAGTGTGACACTTAGCATGTGGTTTTTGTATCTCCAGTTCCTGAAGGCAATCAAAATGAAATTTCTCTACCTCATCAGGATGTTATGAGGCTAAAATACATCTAATAGCTTTGAGATGCTCAGGTATTTGGGTGGTGATAGCCATGTCTGTGGCTATCAGAGGGGACTAGACAAATCTCAGCTATCTCAGTTCACCCCTCCTGAAATTTAATTCAGCTGGCTGAATTTTGGAGTTTTACTACATCATGATGCAATGAGGTAAGAGTGGATCACTTGCACTTTTTTCCTCATCAGTGTTCTTGCCTGATAAATTCACCTACCATTCATGACTGTCTTATCAATCAGTTTGAACAACTGCTAAAATAGTGACCTTGTTTCAATCAGGGCAAAATAAAACAGGTGTCCCTACCCTTTTCACTCTATCTTCTTGGAGAAGGAGAAGAAATTTGCATTTTTATATCCTTGTCTTGCCACCCTTTGACTTGAGATCAAGATTACTCATTAGATATAACCTGGCTTGTACTGTCAGGTATCTCTGGTCTAGGATTAAATCCAACAAAGTCACATAATAAGAGGGGGAAAAAAAAAACCCAAACCCTTAAATAATTTAAACTCATTATTCGACTAATCCTTCCATTCTCCTAGGCTCCCTGGAGGTGTATTAGGAGGTAATTGAAAACACTTTAATACACTGAAAAGACATTTGAGACTAATGTAGTCAGCCCTTGGTAACTCTCTACTTCTTTGCTGACTGTTTAGTAATAAGGAAGAAGAGCTTACTTAGAGGGGGGGGAAAACCCAAAACAAACCAATCCAACCCAACATATTAAAACAAAACCACCTAGAGATAATAATGTGCATTTACTGTAAATAACTACTAAAAAAAACCTTCACAGTGTTGTCTTCATTATAATAAGAATTTACTGAGCATTCAGAAGAGCACATGTAGGGTGAGAGAGGGTGGTATCTGATGCTTGATGCAGGGTACCAACACCGGAAGCCCCAGGGATCTGGTCTCTGGCTCTGTTGCTTGCCTTGTGCACAACCCTGTGTGATACCTCTGGGAATCTATATCCAATTTACCTAGTATGGAAAGTGCTGTTGCTACCTCTCTACCTCATGGAGCTTAAATTAATTATTGCTTTTAAAACACTCTGAGGTCCTTGGATAAAGTTGCTGTAGAAGCTGAAAGTGTTTTTATTGCTCCAAAATCCTACTACAGGAAAGGTGTTTAAATGTCAATTCTGATAGGTAGTGCTTTGGTACAGGCTTGAACTATGCCTGTAACACTCTTGCTTTTATTAAGCACAGTATAAAGCTTCACTTCCCCAAGGAAAACTTAGGGAGGAATTATTTTAGCTTTTACTTCTAGTTAATAACATACTTGACACTTGGCAGGCTGTGTTTGGGGATGGGCGGTTTTTAGCGCATCATTGGACACTGTAGTGTGTGAGAACTGTGATTTTTCTGGTTGCAGTCAACTTATGATTCAGAAACAGCTTCATCCTACCTATAAACTTATTCCCATGGTTGTGCTGCCTCTTCCAGTTCACAAACAAAGGCTGATGCAAGACATTTGAGCTTCTTGTTTTGAAAGCAATACTTCCAGTCAATAAAGCTTTCCTATTTTTTGTAGAATTCTGAGCCCAGGCATTGGACAGAATGAGAAGTCAGTGGTGGATTAGGGAGACTTTTGCCTCTTGATCATATGATTTTGAAACTTCTCTTGAAGAGTATTACTCAAATTGTTGCTGTGGAAAGGCTGGCCAGTGACTTAAACAAAAAGCAGTGTGCTGGCTTTGCCTCAATCCTGGAATATCACCACACCTGGAATCTGTGGGCTGTCTCAGCAAGCCTACAAGGACTAGAAGATTTTTCAGGTGCAGATCTCCTTTCTTATCCCAAAGTGGCCAGCTATTCCAGCAGGCCAGCACAGAGCAGGGAGTAATTTATCTCCTTATACATCCTTTTGGCATCATCACTAACTAACTCTGATGGTTTTAAAACTGTCACTTAGTGTTGCCTAAGGTAAATCAGCTGAATTATATGCAGTGACAGGCCTGTAGATTTATTTACATTGGGTCCTTCTTGTCTCCATATCTCTGTTATTTACAGATAGTAATATATTAAAATATCAGTACATATTAAAGCAGGATTATTGTGAGCATTCACAATGGCTGGGCATCTCCCTGATGTGAAGCTCCCAAACCATGACCTACATTTTTGGGAAAAGGTGGGCTCCTCAGAGTGCAGATATACATGGGGAAGAGAAGTGAAGTTCCCTTGTTCAAATACTTAGAGGCTGGAGTGGCTCCCAATTCAAGCTGGAGTTGTGCCAATTCACTGCCCCTGTGTTCTATTGCAGAAGCTTAGAAACATGGAGCAGACAACCCACCCTGGCCATCACTGCTTTCCTTCCTCCATCCAGCTCCATGCCCACTTATTTCCACTTGGTTTACTTCTACTTTACCCTCATTGTACCTTGTAGCAAGGGAAGGAAAATGCAAACCTGGCAGACTTGGTTCTGCCCTGGCCCTTGTGCTGCTGCTTCTCACTGCAAGGAGAGGACCAGTACCCACCTGTGTCAACCAGATGGGCACAGATGTCTATAGGAGAAAGATAAACAAGACTTACATGTAGCTTGTCAATAACCAGAAAACAGGACCCAATAGCTGATTTCCATTCACTTTCCTTAGTGATGAATTTCCTTTTATACTCAGTCATTAGACTGCTTACTTGGAACACTTTGGTGCATTTGGAACTTCATTCATGCAACTTTCCATTGTAAGGAAGAATATACAGTACAGTGCAGGCCCCCAGCATGTCACAGCTGCAGCTGGCTCTGTGTAACATCTCTGAGGCACACACAACAATTTCTTCTGCTGAAAGGTATTTAAATACTATTTATTTTGAAATGTAATTTAGTAGCTGTGGATAGGAAAGATCTTAGTCTTTGCAATTCATTTGCTCTCTGTAAGCTCCCCATCTACTAATAAAATTACCCACAATAACAATTAAGGAACTCTCATTTTGTAAGTGCAGACTCTGACATAATGTAATACTTTCACTCCTGGTTTGATTTCAACGGCATTAACAAGTTTTATGCCACATGAGGGACTTACCCCCTGCATTGTAATGCTGATGAAAGTTGATCATATTTCTCTACTGCAATTTCAACAACTGTAAAAAAGAAGGTAATAATAATAATAATATTGACTTGTGTACCTTAGAGGGATTTTGAGGGGATCAGTGGTGTTTGTAATGTGCTCTGAAATTGATGCTCTAAGGGCTGTTAGGAAGCTGCCTTCCTGACAGCTTGACATATTTTCAGAAAGTAGCAATGCAGCTGTGTTAAGCCATTGAGCAAGCAACCCCATCTAAAACATCTAAATAATAGAATTTACCAAAAATAACTTCAAAAACTCATCTTCTTACTGATGCACTGAAAAGCAGAGATCCATTTTAGGTGTCTAAATACATCATTCCTCGGTCTGGACTTCCAGCTGGAATGTCCTGGTGAAGAGCTGAGAGACTTCAGCCCCACTCCTGTATCAGTGCTGAGCACTGTGGTTATGCATGGCTGCAGTAGTGCTAGGACCCTGGCAGGTATTTCTCTTCAGAAAATGGTGGGCCTAATTCAGCTCTTCCTTACATCTGTGTAAATCCATAGTAGTGTTATGAAAGTGAAGAAAGGTAGTCTGCTTTGCATCAGTGTGACTGAGGTGACCCAGATTCTTAAATTAGCTTTGCAGAGATTAATAATAATTTAAGTGTTCAGGTTCATGGCTAGTGAGGATCTGCCCTGTCACAACAGGGAGAACGGCAGGGAGGTGAAAATTCACGATACCCGAACACTGTGCCAGATGACTGAATTTGCAGTTACCAGGAAAACTCCTCTATGCCATTGTCCAGCAGCCTCAAAATTCCTCTCTCCCTGTAGTCGTGACACTTTATAATTTCAAAATTTGCACTTAGTTCTATCAAAGTAAAAAAAATAATTTGCTTAAGTTCTACTTTAGTTATTTTAAGTTTAGCTGACAACTTGAAGATTACACGCAGTTGTTTGGGACTGAGTTAAAAAAAGTTGTTTCACTTCTACTGTTTTAAAATTTTTTATAACTCTAAAATACAGTTAAAAATGTACATGCAATATTACTCTGAATTTAAAAATGCAGTAGAAAATACAAAATAGAGATGAAATATTTTTTACAATTTTTGTTCTAGCTACACTGGGTTGAAGAAAGTCAGGTTAAATAGCACAAGTTTATGAAAAAATTGTTGAAAAAGACACTATTTAGGAACCCTCCCCCCCAACTTTTGGCTAAAATCCAATTAGCTCAGATCTACTGTAGGAATTTTATAACCTCAGCTGCTCTGATTTCTACTTGGGCTAGGCAGCCCAGGAACAGAGCTGTAATCAGCTGATGCCAGTTCCTCAGTGTCTCATCTCTTCCTCACACTAAGCTGGCATCTGATGCTGGGGAAAGAAAAAGCCTATGTATATACATATATATAAAACCTTTTGCCGTGAATGTCTATGATTTTTTTACCTCTTCATTGATTTTGTTAGATGTACTCCAGAGATGACTGTCAAACTCTTAAAGTGATATATTTCTATCATAGAGAACTGTGCTGCTCATAGCATTTCTTTCACAGAAAGAAGCTGGCTAGAAGCCACTGTTTCATAGGCCTTGTACTTTCAGAGATCTGAGCTGTTCTGTAGGGGATACAGCACAGTGTAGGTGGTCTCTGATAACGGCTGTTTTGGCAGCCTGTGTGAGGTTCTTTACTTATTCAGTCAGGGATTCTTGCTTTAATAATATACTCTTCTTTTATGACACCTGTGCTGCAGGAGCTCATGGAACTACTCCACAAAAATATTAGCTAGTGCAGGGAATAGCTGTAACCTTCTGCTCAGCTTCATGTTCTGTAGGGAACATGCTATAAATCAAGTCCATATACTGCATTACCTCCCAACCAGTTTCTGAACATGCTTCTGGGACCTGACTAGTATTTGTGGGAAGCTGAGACCTGGCTGCCTTGGAAGTGAGTTTTTTATTCCTGTCTCCATCAGTATAGTGGTGCAGGATATTCTTTTTGGCTTGTTCAGGAGCTGAAATTTGAAGTATATTGACAGAAAAAGGCTGTTGTTTCAATATACCATGTTGCTTTGGGTTTCTGCTCAAGGAAAACCTTGGCTTTTGTTTCCAGGACTGGTCTCTTGGAGATAGTGGTGTTTGGCTGTCCAGGCATATTGCAAAACTCTGCAAGGATTTTTGTGAGATTGATGGCAAGGTCAGAAAATGGTACTTCTGTCTTTTGAAGTACATACATAAAAGGCAGGTTCTAGTTGACTGCAAGAATGCATCAAAATATATGACCAAGTGGGCAACTGAAGGTATGACTGGGTAAAAGGTATGTATGAATAAGTTTATCAGTGAAACTTGAGTGCTTTCAATGTTTCTTGAACTTTGCAGAAGTCGCCAATGTTCATTTTTTCAGTATCTCCTCTCTTAAATATAAGAATTTAATATGATAGAGGTAGTCATTAAAAGATATAACAAAGATCTTTATCTGTGGGGTTAAAAGCAACTTTTAGGCTGTGTTTATTGTTCTAGTAAACACAGCTTTTCTGGAGACTGATCTATCTCCCCAAAATCTTAAAGAATATTGTTAGTTGCTCTTTGGTTGCCAATTAAATACAATTAAAATTGTAATCTACTATTGATAATGGTGTATTTAATCTTTTCAATAGAGAGATTGCATGTGCTGCTTAAAATTTCTTTGTGGTGTTTGAAATGAAGAAAAATTTATTAGATGTTATTGTAATAGTATTATGTAGATTTCAAGTCTAAAGGTAAAAAAGGCACAACCAGTATTGTCACTGTATTTGAATGGTGAGAATAAGATCATGCAATTTTTCTTACCTTATTACCTTAAGGGAGCTAAATTAGGAATAATTAAGTGCATGAATGATGAAAAGTAAAAATTAGATTAAATGTTCTGCCTGTTTTAAAACCTGAGCTAAGAATATTATTGCTATTTTAAATAGAAGTATTATGGGGGTAAAAATCCTATCCTACTGGAATAGAACTTGTGGTTATGTACTTCAGGAAACAATAGTGCTTTGGCAATGGGAATGGACCAGATGAGCTTTATTAATAAGTTTTATAGAATAATGACTTAAATACAGAGCATCCCAATTAATCCCTCCTGTATGGAGGCACAACTCCAGAAGAAAAATCCAACTCCAGAAGAAAAATCCCACCCCAGAAGTTTTCTATTGTTTATCTTCTGATTTCAAACTCAAACTATAAATGATAAGCTTTGATGTAAAGCACAGGTTAACAGTGTTAGATAGTACAGGTTTTCTTTTAATATACAGAAAATTTGGAATTATGATGTCTCACTGCTAAGGCTGGCTGCAAACTAAGAACAAAATTCTGCCTTCACAAGTGTCCATTCCCTTTTGATTTCTCATACAGCTACACAGATGAATCTGAAGGCAGTGTATTCTCCAAGAATATCTGCCTTGCTTCGATGGGATGCTGGATGCTATTGGGTGCTATGAGTGAAATGTTGTCCCATTGAATTCCCTTTCAGAGCTACTTTTTGCTTCAATGGCATTCATCTGCCAGTAGGGATAAATGGATCCTGTTTCTGGTGTCTTATTTTGATATTGTGGGATAAAAGCCTGGGCATTAATGCTTAATACTACTAGTACTTGCAAGTGTGTACAGAGATTTTGGACATCATAAAAGAAACTGATGACAGGCAGTACCCAAGCTCAGAGCTGTGAATGAAGTACCAAAGCACAACAAATGCTATCATAATAGTAGTATCCCTTGTGTCCCCTAACTTTGTATTATGTGTTGGTTGTAACTTTGCATTGAAAAAGACTACATGTACGGGGGGGCCTTGTTTAGGTGGTTGTTTATATGTTTGCCTTCAAAATGTCATGCACAGATAGATGAAAATGAAGACAACTTTGTTTTGTTAGCATTCTCTCCTTGTGTTTAACATGCTGTAAAATCTCAGTGACCCATTGCTACTGATGACTGTGTCTACACTGAGAAATTTGGTGCAGCAGGACTGATTCAGTGGATTGAAAAAGCTGGTGCTGAGGATCTGTCACTTACATAATGTGGAGTTTAGGGGGGTGCAGGTCAGACTGAAATTAGTCTGGTTCCCTGAACCAAACATCCTCACCATGTGAAGAGTTTGTAGCTGTCAGGGACACAGACAGTGAATCCAATCAGATTTGGTGCACATCTGGTATAGGTCTGGAACAGACCTTCTCATTCAGTTTCTTCTGAATCTGGTTTGCCTGTACCAAATAAGCTCTGTGAATGCAATCTGTGCATGGTGAATGGGTACGCTGAGAAGTCACCAAAATGCCCTGAAACATAATGCTAATATTAATGTAGTTACAGCCCATGATTGCTTTGCTTGCCTACATGGAATCTAAACTGACAGTAGGAAATGCTAACTGCACATCAGTTTCAGCCTTTTAATTAATTCTCTGTGGATGCCAAAGAGCCAGAGGGATACTTGTGGTAATAACTGTTTGTAACAGCTAAGGTGGTTCTGATCTCTACTGATAATACAGAGGGAAATAGCTACATCAGTTTTTACTAGTTCAGTGAGCCATTCAGCCCTCTGTTCAGCTGCGTTCCCAATAAAATAATAATTAAGAAATAAAAATAAGTTGTTACTACAGGTTTAATTAAAGTTCTGAGCTAATTTCACAGTGCAGCTTTAGGTCCTGATAACAACAGATCTAGAGCCTAATTACTGTCATACCAGGTGGCCTGCTTTACATCTAATTGCTTCCCTTGAGTCTGACAAGAGCCTGATTTGGAAGGTCAACTCTGTTTCCAGTAGAATATGATTTTATTATAGATAAAGGACAGAAATAAAGACTCCTTCCCTCCAGTTACATGATTACCCAGCTTTTGTTCTGTGATCATGCTCTGAAGCTCCCTACTGGAATTTTGAATGAAGATGTTAAACATATTACTTCATATATTGATATCTTTTTAAAATCATCCATTCCCAACTTGTACATAAGGTTTATGGGAAGAAGACCTGAGTAGATAGTTCAAAAAGAGGTAGTAATGAGTAGTAGTGTATAAATAAAGACAGTAGGAAGAGGGAGGGTAGGTGCTGTAACCAGGACAGAATTCAAACATTCTTGTCTGAAAGCATAAAATGAAGGCTTTCAGAAATACACAAATTAGGTTCAGCATCTTCTGTACCACTTTCTTCTGATAAACAAGCAGGATGGAGTTGTCTCCTGCTTGAACATGTGGAAAGCTTTATCAATTCATACATCCATCTGGGGTTGCAGAGTGTGCTGGTTTTGGCTGGGATAGAGTTAATTTTCTTCATAGTCGCTAGTATGGGGCTATGTTTTGGATTTGTGCTGAAAACAGTGTTGATAATACAGGGATGTTTTCATTACTGCTGAGCAGTGCGTACACAGCTTCAAGGCCTTTTCTGCCTCTCACTCCACCCCACCAGTGAGTAGGCTGGGAGAGCACAAGAAGCTGGGAGGGGACACGGCTGGGACAGCTGACCCCAACTGACCAAAGGGATATTCCATACCGTATGATGTCATGCTCAGCATATAAAGCTGGGGGAAGCAGGAGGAAGAGGGGGACGTTTGGAGCGATGGCATTTGTCTTCCCAAGTAACCGTTACGCATGATGGAGCCCTGCTATTCTGGAGATGGCTGAACACCTGCCTGCCTATGGGAAGGAGTGAAGGAATTCCTTGTTTTGCTTTGCTTGTGTGCGTGGCTTTTGCTTTACCTATTAAACTGTCTTTATCTCAATCCATGAGTTTTCTCACTTTTACTCTTCCAATTCTCTCCCCCATCCCACCGGGGGGGTGGTGCTCAGTTGCTGGCTGGGGTTAAACAATGACACAGTTATTTTGAAAAAGGGTCTGAACCTATGGGGGAAAGGGTGTTAAAGCAGAGGAGAAAGCTTTAGCACTGATCAATAATACTTGGAAGCACAGGGATTTGTAAGTGCTGAAGGCAACCACTTATTTTCCCCATTATCTAGGATGCTGGGCTTGTATGAAGAACACTTATTTAGTTGTTGTAAGTAAGAGTGTCAGCAATGATGCATAGTAGGGCTGGACACAAACCACAGTTATATCAAAAGACACTGTTATATCAAAAGAAAAAATTCCGTTGTTTTAAAGGGGTTTGGATCAAGTCCAAGCTCACTGTGTCACTGGACTTGCACCATAAGCTTTTGCAATAATTGATAATTATTAGATCTCAGAAATAGGTATATTGCATGAAAAACTAAAAAAAAAAAAAAAAACTACTTCAGTGACATCTGTTAATATTTTTCCTGTGGGGAAATAAAAAATAACCTTTCTTTTTCCTCTCCATTTTTGCTAGTGCTATTAGCTGAACTTGATCTTCATAAACTGCTCAATGTTCTGCTCAAGGCAAATAGAATTGTGAACAACTTTTGACTTGGGATACAGTGAATTTAGGCAACAAACCTGACATTCATTTTCAATGAATGTTAATAAGGGTAGTTTTTTAGTGGTGTATTTTGAAAGAGGGATTGAAAAAAAGACTGAAAGAGAAATCAACTGTAACCCTATAGCTGTCACGAAAATGTGAATATTTAATCAGTTTTTACGTTGTGGCCAACTAGTAAACATTTCATTCTCGAGATGCAGAGTCTGAGGGCAGATCATATTTATACTGCTTGAAAATCAGTGGCAATACATTGAGTTCCTGTTAGGCTATCTGAACAGAAATGTCTTTGTAATAAACTTCCTTCTCTTCTTCCCAACCACATGCTTTCAGATCAAACACATGCTTTAAAACTGTTTCTTTTTTGGCTTAGAGGAAGAAAACAGTTCATATGCTAAAAATGTAGTGGGAAAAATAGCTGAATAATTAGGCAAAGTTCTTATCACTTTCCAAAGTTGTTATTCAGTGCATTATTCAGAAGGGAGAAAAAATAACAACATAGCATTGCATAGGAACATGTGTGTGCACAGAGTATGCTCATGTGGAGGTGGAAAAGCTTGGATTCACTGAAACAAACCCAGCTTGAATCATGCTGTCAGGGAGGAGCTACCCAGTAAGGAAGCTGCTTCCTGGGGCTGGGAACCAGGGCTGTCCCACCATCTCAGCTAGGGAGCTGGGGAGCAGTCAGGGGCAGCCACAGCCCTGGATGTCCAGCTCCTCCCTGGGACCAGGCTGAGGCTGGGCTGGGACACCAGTCCATGGGTGAGGGTCAGGCTATAGATCAATGGGGTCATGTCCCCTGTCCCAGGAGAAGGGCAGTCCCCACTGAGCACTGCCAGCAGTGCTGTCTGGAGGAGCTCTCCCCAAGACCACCAGCAGCATCTGCTTGATGACAAAACACTTTATCCTAGTGTTTAGTTGACACAGTGGCAAATTTAGAAAATGTTCATTGGTCTCTGTGTCATCATGGTGAGCCTCTGTTTTTTATGTCAAGTTGTATGCTAGAACAGTGCATCTTTAGCATTGAGGTCAGTTGCAGTGAAAAAAGCTCTTTTTGGTCCTAGAGGTGAAGACACCTCTTTCTGTTAGCCTCCTGTCTTGCAGTTAGAGAGTTAAAAAATACACCCTTCATAGTGCTGAAGGGGGGGTGGGGGACCAAACCAACCTTAGATAGCTGAACTAGCCTCACCACAGATGGACCTCCTGAAATATGACTGGCAGTGATGTCAGTGACTAAAAGTGCAGTGCTGGCTGTTCAGGCAGGGAGTACAGCAGAGAGTGCTGGGTAGGGCACCAGAAATATCTGTGTTCCCATGCCGCTCTGGATTTTCTGGGAGCTGTTCAGCAGGTCACTTGGTTACCTTCTGGTTCATGTTTTTCATTTTGCTGGTATTGGCTGATTAACTGGTTAATGCTTGTACTGCTGTCTGAAAAAGTAATGTGTTACTTTATTGTCATTGCCTATTGTTATAGACAATTCATTGAATCCTTTTTGTGACAGCTTTTCCTTTGATCATCACCTTTTCATTCCTTTATCTGATTAGAAAGTAATTAAAATAAACAGGTGCCTTTTGCTTGTATCTGTGCAATAAGCCTGAATTCATAAATATTATTGCATCAGTAATGATCCTCCTTAGTAATGCAGTAGCTGACTAGGCTGAAATGCTGAAAGAAATCACAATGCAAACAAATGTGGGTTAATATGCTTGTTAGCAGGCAATGATTAGAAACACTACTTCTTGAAATGAAGACAGGTCCCTGCCTAGGAATGAAGCTGGACACTTCCTTTCAGCTGGGAAACTTCAGCTTAGCACTGGTATAAAAACTAGCTGAAAATATCCTTGGCTAATACAAAAACAAGAATTAAGACTTTGTAATGTTTTATTTTTATGTGATTTTTTTTTTTCCCCTCTGTTTGTAAAATGTAGGCACTAGGGAATCTACAGTAACTAAAGAAGGTTAGAGAGAAGCCTGTACCAAGTTTTGGATTATCTACAAGATGTTGCAATGCTTTCCTTTAGCATTATATGACAATTCAATTGTCTACATCAAGAGCCATATTCTGATGAGGGTTAAATACAAAAGAAGGCAAATTAAGATTAAAATAATCCCTTGTGGAAATTGAACAGTGACAGTAAACAAAAAAAAAAAAAAAAAACCAAAACATCAAAGAACCCAAAGGTTCTTTCCTTGGAGCAACTCCTTGAAGGCAGCTGGGCCAGTATTTCCAGGCTCTCTTACTATGAAAGGTCTTCTAAGACCTTACAGCTGTCATCAGGCACTAGTGGAGAGACAACATTTCTCCTAACCTAGAGTAAGTCCTTTTTAACAGAAAACATGCCACTATAAATAAATACAATAAAATATTTCCAAGCAAATGCAATGCTAAGGAAAGGTAGTTTGTGAGGCCCAACACTGTGCTACTGGCATAATGCAAAGTGGCTGAGAACCCCAATGTGCCTGTTCCTGTACAAGATACATTCCTAAATGTACCAGTGGCATTTGAGGGCTTTGTCTCATACAGAACAAGAAGCTTTATCCTTTTCTTTCAAGCCTATAATTCACCAGCATGGAAATTTCCTTCTCTCTCACAAAGCTAAATAAAATAAAAATTGTGCTTATATTTTTCTTCTTGGAAGATTATTCCAAGAGATTTGCTCTAAATTTGTTGGCATTTGGGACATTCTTCATTCTGACGTTTTTGCTGAGTGTGCCTTGCAAGAACAATCCATGCACTACATTTTTTCAAGTATTCCTTGTAGGTCATACTCTTATTGTTATCAACAATGCTGAACTTCTCTGGAATAGTGCTAGAAAAGTTCATGGTGAGAGGACATCAGAGTCCGTGGCATGGACTTGCATGCATATGCAAACACCTTTGAGGTATGATGAAGTACTAATGTCTTTAGATGTAAATGCTACCTTCACTTACAAGAACTGTTTTCTTAACTTAAATCCACGTTGAACCAAATGGACGCATGATTTTAGTGTAGGCATTTATACAGGCTTGGTGCTTGATGTGGGGTATGGTGTGATATAAAAATGTTCTTACCAGGAAAAAAAAAATCAACGGAACAATGCAAACTTTTGTACTAAGTCTAATTTTGTTAACGAAACATTAATCTGTGTGCACCACAGATAATGCTTTCTATAACTTGGAACTTTAGCAGGTAGGTATGAAGATAACTTCCCAAAATCAATGTGCTTATTCTGATTTATACTAGACTGGGTCAATACATCTCTTCTGATATCTGCAAGCAATTTTTGGAGACTGTTTAACAGATGTATTTTCAAGAGTGTGAAGATCTCAAGACACACATGCTAGTTAAGTATAGCTCATCTTTGAATATATAAGCAAAGGAACATGTCATGTAAGGAGACAGTTTACTATTTCTAAAGAAAGGTAGACAATGTAGATATGAAGTTTCACAGGAGAAGGCTGTCACCAGAATATAGGTACTTCTCTGATTCTGGTTGGGGCAGAAATAAACCCTTCCTGAAGTTTCTTCAACTGATGTCATAAAGAAACTGCAGTGGAACTGAAAACAAATGACAGCAAGGATGTTAATGGCACTTCCACTGGTGACATAGATTTCCTTGAATGACACACTTAAACCCCTCATCCCTTGGTTCTCAGGAGGCTCTTGTGGAATCCTGTCACTCAAGGTGGCTTTGTAATGCAACAAATCAGCTGTTGCTGTGGAATGCCATAAACTTACCATCATCTTTCTACTGAAGATTGCATGCAAATGCTTGATGAGCATTTGATGGTGCCTACTGGGTTAATAAATACAGCATGCTGTATAATTGCAATAGCTGTGAATTGTCTTAAGTAAAGGAGAAAAAAAAAAAAAAGGTTGTTCCTACCTCCCCATTACCAATTATAACTTGTATATTTAAGTAACTCTGACATGTTTTGCATTAATTAGAAAGCATGGGAGAAGAAAATGGAGTTGTTATCAGATTGTTCACAGGGGCATATGCTTTATTCACAGGTTAAGCAAAAGACCCAAAGTGTATAGACTGCAGAAAGTATTGTCTTCTGAACAGCAAGATATACAGGTGGTTAGAGGAAAGGCAGTCAGAATGTGGAGCTCTGGCTTTTAACTCTGCCACTGATATTTTGTATCATCTTGTAAAATTCATTTCACCACTCTTAACTTTTTGTCATAGGACCCTGATATGACCAAGAAAATGTGCTAGAATTTTTCTAAAGCCATATATATCTTGATCTTTGCTTCAGTCTCCCATCAGTGAAATGGAGAGAATATTAAATACAGAACAAATAAAGCATAGTTCAGAGGGTCTGTTAAATGGCAAATTCAGCAGCTCTGTTAATATGGACTGTGATGTTACCTCAGTTTTCACAATATGCCTCATGTTACATTCAGATGAAGAGGTGTAATTGGTGTTGTCACTGAATTAGGGCAGCATGGTGTCTATCAGAGTAAACTATGTTGCCAAGAAAAATAAACTTACAGTGGAAAAAAACTGGGCAGGAGTTGTACTTTATGCTTTTTCTCTGTCTGTACTTCATGATGTAGATAGCTTTAATTGCACACCTCCTTGTCCTTCAGAATCCTCTGGGAATACTGGCAGGAATCCATGTCTCAGTCAATACTGAAATTAAACTGATTGTTATTGTCACCTCTCATTAAAACTGCAGACTTACAACTGCCATCAGAACCCCATGGGAAACAGATTCTTTTCATAAAATGTCTAGGCTTTTGTCGTCCTGGTCAGCCATTAAATGAATTGCTAATCTCTGGAGATGTTGGAGTTGATTCATGCCTCTATATAAATTCTTTTTCACCACTCTGTTGGTGTGGAGGGAGCTAAAATTAAGCACAATTTGCAATTGTGCCTTTTAAGATCCCTTTATGCATTCAGGACAGAATGAGTCCTAACATAAATGAGACACAGCTTTTTTTACCTTTTACCCACATGGGAAATGCAACTGATGCCCATGGAATCAATGGGCAGAGTCTCATCTTCAGCAATAGCTGTACCAGCACCTATGTAACCACTGAGAGAGTAGAAAGGGGAAAAAAAATAAATGTGTTTAGTTTTTTTAAATTATATGTTTTGAGATGCTTTGAACTAAGGCCTGGTTTCCATTGGAGTAAAGGTTGGGCTTTGTGACTTTAAAAAATTTCACCATTTTTCATGTCATCTGTGTGTCTTAACTTTTTTTAACTCCCTGCTCCTGGCACCCAACACCAATTCGATTATGCAAGGTGGGACAATGGGTCACTTTGGAGGTTGAGTCACAGTCAAAGATGAAATATAAAACCAAACCTCACAATTTTGATCATTAGAAAATCACAACTGGATTTTTCTTGCAAGAGTAGATGTAGTAATCTGGCCATCTTAGTCCAGTTCAAACACAGACCATTACATTTGGTCTACCAAAAATCTTCTTTGTGTGTGTGTGTCTGGCAGCTTTGTCACTTCCTAAGCCCAAAAAAAAGACTGTTTGGGATGAATTTCACTGTTGGGAGGGGGGAAATTCTTCAGTATAGTATGTACAGCGTGGAAGGTGATAGTAGCATATATAGAGATAACTACATTTATAATTTACAAGATATGAATCAATTTATTTACTAGCAATTAGTGTGACTGGCAAAGCATTATTATAAGAGGTTGAAAACTCCCTCATCCCTATAGTAAGGGACAGAAAAGCTAATGTGTTTTATAGCTGCTGGCATCTACATCTGCTTTAGCTTTATTCTATATCAATCAGGTACATGATTTTTCTCTCCTGTAATTACAAGTAGTAGCAGTGATGACTATAACATGTTCTGGAGTACACAGACAAGAATTAATCTGAGCAGACAAAAAACTCACCAGGTGTTCTTTAATGTTTGCAGAAGATATGAAGGGTAATTTTTAACGGAGATAAAAGTAATCTGAAAAAAATGTTTCTAGTAAAACAGCACTCCTGTCGGCCATGCCTGAGAACTGCTTCCAGATACGGAGGGGGGAGAATGAATGTCACCTATTATATAGTTAGAAAAACAGTTGTGAAACAGAAAGATGATGATGATATTCTCCTGAAGACGTATCATCTCCTGCCTTAAATGACTTGTAGAAAGTAAATTCCAGTGGGACACAATAAGTCCAACTAGGATAAAATGTATTGTGCATTTTTCTGATCTGGAACAGCAATTTTGATGTAGTGCAGGTGATAAATACAAGCCTGGCTGAATGAGGAAAGACTGTGAAAGCAACAAACCACTGTGCCCATGAATCTACAAGCCTTTGATTCTTTAACCTAGGGCTTGCCAGCCTAGTCCTTTGGAAGTAGGCTGGCTATGAATCCCTGTGTCAGTTACATGTGATTCCCTTTACGTATCAGTAATTAGCAACAGTCTGGCAATCAACAAGGGGTATTACATGCCTTTCTGAGGGTGTCCTGGGGATGTGGACAGGGCATTAAAAGATGAAAACTGAGCAATGGGGAGGGGAAACTATAGTATTGCTTCTAGCATGTTCCTTGTTCGTTGTTGTTGACCTTGCACCAATGAGGCAAAGGATATTCCTGTAGCCTCTCTGTGGGTGGCCTCAAGAGATGTACTCAGGTGACCAGGAAACATTCTGCTGGGAACACAATCCGAAGCCACATGAGGCTTTTAAAATCTGCTTTCTAGACCAATTGAAAATGCTATTGCCTTTACCAGTTATGCAGTTAATGCAGTTACCAGTCTGGCCTGAATGTGAGAGAAAGACCCTGGCTGGAGTTTTCTAAACCATTCATTGGTACTTCCTTGGGAGTTTATTCCAGCATGATAGATTGGTAGGATTTCTCTGGCCAATAATGCAAGGATAGGTATTTTTCTGTGTTGTATGTTTTTTTTCTCTTCTCTCCTCTCTCTCTCTCCTCTCATTGTTTATCTTCCTCAGTTTGGACACACTGAATTCTCCTGGAAGTTCATAGGAGAGTGAGAGGGAGATGGGACAGGTAAGCTGTCCTAAGCTACTCAGGAAACCCTTTTATGAACACAAATGTACCTGTACCATGCAAGATCTATGGTTACAGCAAGTCTCCTTTCTGATTAACTGAAGATCTTTTCTGATTAACTGAAGATTTGCCGGATACATCATTTTTGCATCAGTAGATCTGTTTTTATAGCACTGACAGGTATTCATCCTCATTTACTTCCCACTCACATTCTTACCTAATGCAAATAAAAGTGTGCAGAACTTCCCCCAATGCAGCTGAAAATGGGCAAAGGCAGGGCTAATGTTTTTTCATAATTTATCCAATATATTTAATTCAGGAAGATGATGTTTGTTCAACACCCAAGTGGAGAAAAAAAAATCCTCTATCCATGTAAAACTGAATAGGTGTGAATGATTACTTTCTAAGATGGCCTGGTCTAGACCTTTAGAAGTAGCTGTCAAATATGAGGGTGTTAGTCTCTCTCATTTATTGGTACCTTAGCCCATCTGCTTATGTTTTGTACTGAGGCAACTAGAGAATAGTGTTGGTGATACAGCTTCCATTTAGGACTTGTTATGGCTAATTTCATACAGAGTGCACCTTGGTTAGCCTAGTTTTGGAGCCGCTGGTATTATCTGGCGCCATACCTATAGTAGGAACAAGAAATCCAAGGTTTTCAGCAAAAATAAGGTAAAATAATTTTGGACAAAACTCACTTTAAGTATAAGTAATTGTAATTAATTTTATAATGAGTTAGGAGTGTCATGTGCAGGGTGTCTTAAATTCTCTTCCAGCTGCCCTAATGTCAGTCCTAATAAGTTGCCAGGAAGATATGCATTGAATATTCAATATAATGAATATAAATGACATATGTTAATTTTTGTGTGTGTGAAATACAGTCTATGGTGACATTTGAGAGCATTTGAAATGGTTGTCTGCTAGGATGTCTCTATCGCGCTCAGGGCAATGTCTTGTGACAATATTAATGATGGTAAGAAATGTTAAGATAACCAAAGAGTCAGAGCTCATATGTGAGATATTTCTTACGGTGATTTTGATTCTTCTGTTGATCTCAATTTTACTGAGAAAGTCAATGAAGTTACTCTGAGTTATATTAGCATTATTTCTTTGGAGTTGTATACTCTAGCATTACGTACTTGTGCATATGTAACTGTAGGCAGAGAAGTTATCACTGAAGATTTGAGTTCCATTATAGTTCCCTGCCTTTTGTTGAGCTTTTCCTCTTTTTTCCTGCCTTTTGTTTAGTTTTTCTTCTTTTTCCCAGTATGCTTTTGCTGGCAACTGACAATAATACAAAGGCAACATGAACTTACAAAATCAATAACTTTTCTTTCAAAACTTCAAGGTATAAGCCAAACAGTGTGTACAGTGTGCACATAACACTAAAGACAGGATTCCATTCTATAAGCACCTGTTTTTTCCATGAGATTTTCCTGTTGCTGATAGTCCAATTAGAAATGTTACCTTTTTTCATAGATCTTTGCCAACTTGATGGTGACTTTGAGCAAGTTCGAGGTGGCAGAAAGCATCTTGCTTGCTGCACAGAACCATTGCTGTACAATGCCAAGACCTTAAGGGCAAGGAATGACTAGTTCAAGGAAGGTCCTAATCTCCTTGTTATGATATCTTAGAGTCTTGTGATCATGGAGGATAAGGTATGAACAAAGTGGGTAAGGTTACAAGGTTGCAAAGGACAGTAAAAACCCTTTAGATATATTTTATTTACCTAATAAGTCTCTCTCTCTCCCATCCTTATGAATGGACGTTCACATTTTGCATTTTGACTTAAGTCTATAGGGTTTCTGATTGTTCAGTATGGACCTGATACTGTGGTGCAGCTGTGAGAGATGATGCAAACTCCATTGATTTAGTGAGGATAAGGAATGGGATGTCTACCTGTTTTGAGCCTGATCCCTAGGCCACTCAATCATGTGAGCGAATGTGAGTGAATTCTTGGTAATGTCTAGGGATACAGCACTTCATGCCAAGATCACAGGAGTTATTTTCAAGATGAGGAAGTTAATGAATAAGACAAGATAAAACATTAAAATTCAGAAGTACTTTAGTATACTGTGGGTAATAGCCACATAAGGTATTGATTCAGGATGTCAGAAATATTCTTTCTAAAAAGTTTTAATGATGCTAAATGCAGGAGAAATTCCCCCTTATCTTACTGATAAGATGACAGCTTGCACAAGACACCAACCAAACATCACTGAATCAGCAGGAGAATAGACTTCTGAATGATTGCTCCTAGATGTGTTTTCCCTGGAGTTTTCCGATCTAGAGACCAACTTCAGCTCTGTTTAGCTTTAAGAAGGATGTGGCTATTGTGTGAAGTGATAGCACTCCAGTTTGGAGTACAGCTCATCTTCTGTTTTCTACAGGTGCATGTTTTAAATACCTTTTAAGAGAGTTGTCATTCCTTTTCACTGGATTTTATCAGCAGTCTTTAACAAAACAAGTATGCCCTAGTAGCTTCTAATGGGTCCCAGAGGAAGCTTTAAAGGAGGAGCTTAAACCTAGAAAAAAAGATAAAAATCCAGGGCAATGTTCAGTCATTTTGTGTACTACTTTGTTTGACTATTCTGCTTAGTCTGGAGGACATATATGGGAGCCTTTTACTATGTCTGTGTATTATGTGTAGATGTAAGACTTATTTTTAAACAGATGTATATGAATTCTCTTTCTTCATCTCTGCAAAAATGTTGTGTCCTGCTAAGGGCACCAGCAAGTCAGGTTAACGTGTGGAAGGGAAAAAATAAGAGGGAGCAAAAGCAATTTACTCACTGTGCTGTCCATGTTTTTCACTGGAAAGAGATAGTTAGGACATGTGGATATGAACATGGGAGTTTGTCAGTATGATACCTGGGCCACGTTCCCAAGGTTCCAGCCAGTATCTGTAAAGCTACAAAAAGCTGGTGGCCGGATGATCTTTCTTAGACTGGTATTGGTGCAGGGAGCAGCAACCTCAGAACTGTATTGGATTGCAGCCCTGGATCTCTCAGTGCCCCGTGCCATCCACAACCTGAAAACAGCCACCTTTGCTACTTTAAGGAAAAGGTCCCCCTTTCCCTCACTGCCTTCCTCTATCATTCCTTCTCAGTCTGTTTCTTACTGTGGACTGTGTTCAGCTTAGCTCACCACATCTTTTTCCTTTTTCTTACATTGATTTCACTCTTCCTTCTCTCTGTGTCTCCCTCCTTCCCAGTGCCATCCTCCTTTCTTTGCACAGACTTATTCCTGACAGGTCTGGTTGCATGTAAGCCTGGAAAAGGTTCATCAGTTGGTCACAAGCTATTGGACTCCACATATGACGCTACCTGTGATAGAGACTTGGATAACTGGTCTGATATAGTAATCTTTAAAAGGAATAAGAATGAATGATTACACAAATATCTTGTTGCATTCTGTAACATTGCTTTAGTGAGAGATGGAAATTTTTGTGCTTACTGATTGCATATTACTCTTCCAATACCAGTAGAGGCTGAGGTAGTGAATGATGAATGTTTAAGAGGAAAACAATTGACTCTCACCCACATTCTCCCTTTTTAGGACAAGCACCTTAGAAAAAAAAAAGGTGATTAATTTTCAGTTTACCTTTTCTTTAGCGTAACAAACTTCCATTTGAGGTTTAATTGGATGTGTTCTAGGATGCAACAAAAAGTTAGTGGAAGATAAAAGGGGCATAGCAAGAAAAAAATATTCAAAGTGAATAATTTAAGATCACATCCATAATTAATGGCATTTGGAAAGCTTCCTCTAGTGTTCTAATCATATCTCAAAATGTGCTAATTAGAGCAGTTTGGTACAAAACAGAGTATGCAGGTGTTGAACAGCTTCTGTTCTTTTTTAAGAAATGTCGTGGTAACTGGTTCTCCTGGCATTAGTGCTCACATTTAATAAATGTTTCCCCATTTAACATATATTTGACAGCTGAAGAATGTGCATATAATTATTACCTTGTTAAAATAGGTTTGATCAAGAATGCAGAACAAAATCAGGTATTTGTAGTATAGAAACTTAAGCTGGTACTAAACAGTGGGGTATCCTATAATGGCCATTGGGGATATAATGAGTAAAGAGTTGAAACTAAAAAAGAGGAGGAAAAAAAAAATAAAAATCAGTGTTCCTGGGCTTGAAAAAGCAAAGTATCTACATTCATCTACTTGAAACTGATGTTATCTAAAAGCAGTTCTGATACTTCAGCAAAGCTAGTCCTTTGCTTACTGCTTGGACTGTATTTAAGTGTTATCTTTTGGCTGGACAGGATTTTGCTGATCAATTCCTCATTTATCTCGGAAGTCAATGACAACTGACATCACAGTTCCCTCTTTCTAACCCCTCTCCAAAACTAATCAATATGATCCAGGAAGGAATGAGCTGTGCATTCAGGTGTTTGTGTATACATTTGTGCATGTATTACTGCTTTGCCATAATGAAACAGCAAATGCTGAGGAGATGCTTAATGTACAGATGACTCAGAACCCTCCTGACATCTCTGCATTACTGAAACAGGAGCTGGTTCTAGGAGGCTGCAGTGTCCAGCATACAGGTGTGAGAGTACTGTTAAGTAGACAAATAAAACTGAAGATCACAGATTGTATTTAAAATGACTATATCATGACTCTGTAGGATTTGTTTTATGTGATTATTGTAATACAATATTTTCCTTTATTGAGGTTCTACAAAATTTAGCAGAATGAAGCAAATAGTTCTATAACATGTATTATTAATAACTGTTATAATTTCCTTCAAGGTTAGTTAACCTGGCTGAGAACAGAGCTTCTTTCTATTACATGCTGCACATTCATTTTAAGATAATTTCTTGGAGAACCTACAGTCTGAAATATTAATCTTGCAAAATCTAACACATGGGCTTAAATCTAAGATATGTCCAACTTTTCAAGAGACTCAGCAGTATCTATCTAGTTCCCTTTTTTCCCAAGCAGTCGGAAGACTTACAGCCATCTACAAATTAGTTCTTTTACTATGCTATGTTCTCCTCATTCCTACCTATTAGCATTCAACTCTTCTCTCTGTCTTCTGCAGCTAGATGAATTATTCCCTGAGAACAATTCATTTGACAATGAAATTTGCCCTTTTTGCATTTGTTATTTCTCCATGAACACATCACAATTTGCATTAATTAGTTTATTATTTGAAATTGTTTGATGAATAGTTTGTTCCAACCCATTTCACTCACGTAGCTAATATTAATTTGAGTGTTTCATCCCAGTGATTTGCCATTCAAACTGTGTCCTATTGTATCACATGGTGATTGTTTCTGCTCCTGCTCTGGATGACACAACCAGAGTCAATCAAAAAGAGAGAAATATGGTTCATGGAAAGTTTTCAAAGAAAAGTTTAGTACTATTCTTTTACTATTTTCCACAACTTTTTTTTTTCCCTGAGAAAACACTCTACGTTTTTGTATTGTGCTCTTCCTTTATCTCAGTTTCAAAACTGCAAAAGCATGAGAGAGAAGGGATTTTTAAAAGTCTCTTTTTTGTACTACCAGTCAAGGAGATGGAGTAAAATAAATTGGGACTTTATTACTGGATAAAATAAAATATTTTTTTCAGCTAAGGACAGTTTTTCATCATAACAGACTCTTTGCAATAAAAATATTTTTGACCAGTCCAAGTTAAATTCTATAAAAAGCTTTTCCTTTCCCATGAATTATGATTCACCAATAAAAACAATATTTTGCCAGTATTAAATAAAATTCTGATGGAATTCAAAGGTTCTTCTACTACCTCCATTCATCTGAGGAAAGAGAATGATACCATCAGGTAAACTGGAAATATGTGCACAAGAAAGAGTAGAATAAGGTTTCAGAATTCAGGAGCATGATCACAACCCTTTCTTTCTGCTCTATGTGGAGTTCTGGTCTCTTGCTCTAAACTTCTACTAAACTTTGGACTATAATCACCCTATTTCTGCTAAAATAGATTTTATCTCTGTACAGATCCAGTCTGAAAACCATCTTCTTAGGATGCATAAAAAGCTTTAGCGTTCAATATATACTCAAAAGAAGTAGAATGCTATAGTCGTATATTAGAGATTGGAGTAATAATGAAATCCTTCCTATTCTGATGTTAATCATAAGGGGTGTTGAAAAACAGTAGCTGGGTTCTTTTTTAAAAAAAGGAAAAGAATAGGAAAAGAACTCAGACATGGATTTTTTTTTTAAGCAAATTTTGGGAAAAAAAAGGAACATTGCAGTATGTGATCATGTGATCATATGCATTAATATGCATTAAAATTTTAATTACTTAAAGGGTTCAGCAAATTTGCCTAGGAAACCATGAGGTGACTGCTCATGGCAAAATCATGGAAAGTCAGTGATGGGACACAAACAGGAAAGCAGAAAGGAATGGTAGTATAACTAATGCCATCAGCATGCTTGTGGTTTAACCCCAGCCAGCAACTAAGCACCATACAGCTGCTCGCTCACTTCCCCCTCCTCAGTGAGACGGGGGAGAGAATCAGAAGAGTAAAAGTGAGAGAACTCATGGGTTAAGAACTGTTTAACAATTGAAATAAAGTGTAGTAGTAATAATAATATACAAAGCAAGTAATGTATGATGCAATTGCTCACCACCCGCCGACTGATGCCCAGCCAGTCCTCAGGCAGTGATAACTGCCCCCCTGGCTAACTCCCCCTGTTTACATACCTGGGCATGATGATGTATGGTATGGAATAGCCTTTTGGCCAGCCTGGGTCAGCTGTCCTGGCTGTACCCCCTCCCAGCTTCTTGTGCACCTGGCAGAGCACGGGAAGCTCAAAAGTCCTTGACTATCATAAGCACTACTTAGCAACAACTAAAACATCAGTGTGTTATCAACATTATTCTCATCCTAAATCCAAAACACAGCACTATACCAGCTACTAGAAAGAAACTTAACTCTATGCCAGCTGAAACCAGGACAGTGTCCACCCCTTATTCTATACCATCTACGTCATGTTCAGGTCCTACCCTTTCTAATAGATTCCAACTAATCACCGCCACTTTTCCTGTCTTTTGATATATATACACACAACTATCATTCCCTTAGTCTATGGGCTATCCCTCTAAAACGTCCGTTGAGTTCATTCAGTCCATTACTTTGGGCCCCATCTGTTGTAACAATCTTTCAGGGCAGGAGAGATGGTGTGTGACGTTGGATTGTTGCATGCTGAAGCCAGTTCTGGTTCCATCACTACTGCACTTTGCTCGGTTTCATCAAAGTTCATTCTTCATTAATCTGGGTGATTCTTCCTGTAATACCATTGATATGGCATATAGCCATCATAGAAGTGATGATGTACAGTATTATATAGCAATTAACGTCATACAATTCAATTCATTGGCTGTTTTCACTGAAAATCAAATCCTCTTGAGGTACACATCAGACTTCCCATCCTTCCACATCACCTATGAACTGCACCCAGGTCCTTGAGTAAAAGCAAGGGTTTGCCCTTGCCTGAGGCAGGAATAACCCAGACTGCCTTCCCCAGCACCTCAAATACTGTGTTCAGTTTTGGGCCCCTCGCTACAAGAAGGACATTGAGGTGCTGGAGCATGTCCAAAGAAGGGCAACGAAGTTGGTGAAGGGTCTAGAGCACAAGTCTTATGAGGAGCGGCTGAGGGAGCTGGGGTTGTTTAGTCTGGAGAAGAGGAGGCTGAGGGGAGACCTTATTGCTCTCTACAACTACCTGAAAGGAGGTTGTAGCGAGGTGGGGGTTGGTCTCTTCTCCCTAGTAATGAGTAATAGAACGAGAGGAAATGGCCTCAAGCTGTGCCAGGGGAAGTTTAGGTTGGGTATTAGGAGAAATTTCTTCACCAAGAGGGTGGTCAAACATTGGAACAGGCTGCCCAGGGAAGTGGTTGAGTTTCCAGCCCTGGAGGTATTTAAAAGATGGGTAGACATGGTGCTTGAGGATATGGTTTAGTGGCGGACTTGGCAGTGATAGGTTAATGGTTGGACTCGATGATCTTAAGGGTCTTTTCCAACCTTAACGATTCTGTGATTCTATATTTTTATGTGCACCACAGGGACTTTATCCCCTTCTACAGTATGTAAAACTTTTGACTGGGCAGGGCCAGGTTGATTGGCAGATCCTCTAGTGTTGACTGACTGGGTGGGTATTTGCTAAATGCGTATCCCAGTGTTTGAATGTCCCACCACTCATTGCTCTCAGTGTAGTCTTTAACAGTCCGTTATATCATTTGATTTTCCCAGAGGCTAGTGCATGATAGGGGATGTGATATACCCACTCAATGCCATGCTCTTCGGCCTAGGTGTCTATGAGGTTGTTTCAGAAATGAGTCCCATTTTCTGACTCAACTCTTTTTGGGGTGACATGTTGCAATAAGAGTTGTTTTTCAAGGCCAGGATAGTGTTCCGGGCAGTGGCATGGGGCACAGGATATGTTTCCAGCCATCCAGTGGTTGCTTCCACCGTCGTAAGCACATGATGCTTCAATAGAAGATTGATCCTGTCAAACAAGTGTATCATTTTTGAGATCTCAGATGTGTTCAGTGAAGGCATCTCTGTGGTGTAATATATCCAAGGCATTTTTGAGACAGGTGATATATTGGAACAATGTTCTGATGAGAAAATTACCACTACACAAAATCAAGAGAACCCACAGAAGCAGGGTAGTGACTGAGTGAGAGTAACTGTAAAAGTTCAAGTCATGGTCCCATGGATTGGTTTCTGGGCAGATGCTGCCACTGTTTATTCTTGGCCCAGTCTAATCCAGGAGGACTACACCTGTAAATACCACACTTGTAAGTTTCTGATGACACAGAATTAGTGACCGAATAATAATGATAAATTGCATATGGGGTATAGAGACTGCTCTAGATCACTTACAGAAGTAAACAAGCAGGTACTTCAACACAAATGTTTTTGTGTGGTCACCTTACAAGGTTATATTTCCAGGCATGCAGAAAGTGTGTCAGTCTTAGGAAACTGGGACTTTGTCCTCGAAATCACTAACTGAAGAGCACCAGAGCAGTGAAACAACTGAACATGAGTGGGCAGTCTGATGTAGCTGAGGCTCAATACAACTTCTGAAGATTTAGTCGGGAAATATCATATACGAACAAGGGAGTACTATTTTTGCAGTTGTCGTGGCACGAAGAGGGACTTGCATGTTTCTTTCTATCTATTTCAATTGCTTAAGTGAGAGTTATAACTGTTGTTATGAGTCATGAACCTCTGGCACTAACGATACACTTTTGTTTTGAGTTCTAACAGTCATTCTTTAAAACAACTGCTGAAGGATTGAAAAGGATTCAGGAAAGAATAATAGGAAAATATTTTTTTCTAGGGAGAAACTAAGAAAATTTAATCAGTTTAGTGCATCAAAGAGAAAATTAAGAGGTGATAGTGGGAAGAGATGGCTTATTGTAGGTGGTGTTTCTGTCAGAAAGATGGATCCATGAGATTCAGAAGCTGGAAGCCAGACTAAGGTAAATTCAAAGAGAGTAATTAATCAGTGGAACAACTTTCCTTCAGTTATGATGAATTCTCTGTCACTGGCAGCTTCTAAATCAAGTCTCAATGTCTTTCTAAAAGATATCTTAATGCTCAAAATAAGATATAACTCTCAAGAAGAAATCATTTATGTGAGATTTTTGGTCTACTGTGTAAAGGAGAAGGGGAAAAAAGATCTCCGCTCTTAAAATGTATCCATGAAAATGTTCCCTGTAGTTTACATGTGCTATCAATATTTAAGTCTTTCGCATCATTTTGAGATGTGTGCACAAAACACACTGTATGTCTTATCAGAGAGAATTCAAAGTGAATCCGAGAGCAAAATAAATATGATTATAATCAAATTGGAAAAAAAAAAAAAGCAAAACAAAGCTATTGAATTCTAGGTATGCCAGTCCTGTTTCTCATAGCTGGGTCAAAAACTGTTTTTCTTTTTCAAGCAGATACAGACAAAATATATGGAAAGTTTTCTCAGAAAATGTGGTCACGTCTCTAAGCGTTTTACCACCAGAGCTCCACATTAAGCAATTAAACAGCAAGTCTTTCTGGAGCATCAGCATGACAGCCACAGACTAAATAATTCTATCAAGATATGTAATATTGTGATATTGTAATATTACAATAATTGTAAGATGTGTAATATAAATATTACATGTATATGTAATATATGTAAGTCTGAGAGTAGTGGACTGTGTGGAAGTCTTTTCTTGTTGGTAGTGAAGCAGGCAGCATTGCGTTGCTAAATGCAGTCTGTTTTTATGGTGGATATTTCTATGCTGAAATGCCACAGCGGGGTATTTTTTTGTATCAAGAAGAAACTACAGTCACTTCTGATAAAAGTAATGGCTGAGCACTGCATGCTGCTTTATTTTAAAGACCTTTGGTTTGTACATTTTGCTCCTGGTTTAGGGTTTAGCATTTTAGCATCTTTATGAAATTGCAAGTTGCGTTTTTTGAAAGGTTGCTAGAAAGCAAGTCCAGTGGCCAAGCAATGGTGTGCTTAGAGATGACTGGAAAATACCTAGGATCATTCCTCTAGATCTGTATTTTGTACCTGAGACAAGAAATCTGTCCGTGATCATAAAAAGAGAGTGAGCAAGACTAGACGTGCCAGTAGACACTGGGACTGGTTGCTTCATCTCCATTTCTCAGACCTGTCAGAAACAGCTGTGAATATGCTTTGCGGGGCGGGAGGCGGAAGGAGGAGGGGAGAAGTTCTCGCCAGTTAGCAGGATTTTCTGGAACATCATTGTGTATGTCACTGGTGATCTCTGTAAGTAATGCACTCTGAGGGATGGAATGAGATCTGGTTAGAAAATCATCTCAGGTTTGGTCATTAATCTGTGGCATTGGTTTACCTTTCGAGTATGTAGAAATAGGCTGGCAATGAGCAGATGAATAAGTGAGGTGAAGTGATAGAGTGCAACTTCTGTCCGTGGCAAAAAAAGATAAAACCTCTGCTTTTACCCAGTTTCTGTCCTGACTGTCATGTCTACCGCTGTGATACTCTTTTCTCTTCATTGCTCCTTTAATTAAAAGAAACCTCCCCGCCTCTCTGGGGCACATCCCTGAGGAGAGATTGTTTTTGGATGAGAAGCATATTCTGCTCTTTCATCCTCTTCAAAACCCAGAGTTTATTTTCCCTCTGTTTGTCAATCAGTATGAAAAAGCCTTTTTTTGCTCTTAGTGCACTGGAAACAAATATGAAGAAAAACCAGAAAGCTCCAGGCAGTTTTAATGTGTGGGAATGCAATGCTGATGTAAAGCTGCAGCAGATGTATGCCTTAATTAGATGTTAATGAACAGAGAGGCCCATATAACTGAGCAGCTCTGAGGGTGTGGAAGGAAGCAGAAAGATGGGACAGTAAAAGGACTTTGATATCAACTGCATAAAGGTACGTTTAAACATTTCTCTGTCTGCTGCCGTTTCTTGTATCCAGCCTGGATTTTCCCATCACTGTGTGGCAGCAAATCATTTTGTTTCTTGCTGATACAGTGAGGGGAACCGAACCACATGCTCTCCTTCCCTCAGCCATGCTTTGAATTGCTTCAGTTCTCCAACTCCAGGGGAGAGCCAGCAAACCTAAAGCGGCAGAGATCCATGAGGCAAAATTTTTGGCAAATCTTAGGTGTCAGAATTATGGAGACAGTTAAGGGGGCAGCTAGAGAAAAGACAACATGCTCTGGACTTGGAAGCAACAGGTAAAGAGTACAAGCAGAGATGAAAGGGGAACAAAACAAGATGCAGAGGCAGGAAAAACAAGAAATTATGTCAGGCACCAAGATCACAAATCACCTTTGACTATACAGGTAAATTAGTGTGCAGAATGGCTAGCCAAAACTAGCATAACACGCAAGATTAAAAATACCTGTGAAGTAGGGTTAGGGAGGCACTGATAAAAGAAAATCAAAGACTATCAGATAAAAACACCAGAGAGACAAATAACATGGTAATAAGAGTGATGATAGGTTTAAACACTTACTATGCTGCTTGCTGAGAGGAATACATATATTATTCAGTGTATACAAATCTCCTTGGATGTATTTTTTGGGAGTAGTTTAAAATCAGGGCATTTTCGTTGTCTGTCCTCAGTGTGGCATTACAAATCTTATTTATGGATTACAAGGCACTCTAGGCTCTGCAATATTCCCAACAAAAGGCCTTTTCTCTTCTGGAGTTTATGCAGCTGCTGCTGATGATCACAGGTCTGGTGATCACAGGTCTGACCTCTAAATCCCTGTAAAAACCACGTCACTTCCCAAGGCCAAGGCAGTGTGAGCAGCCTGGGAGGAGAGGCTCAGTGGAGGCTAGGAGATGTGGGCGAGGACACAAATCTTTTCTTCACAAGAGAACTGAGGTTCAGAGGCTCTGTTTCAGGAGGTTTTGGTTTTATTTTTCTCAGATGCGCAATAGGAAGCGTTGTGTGCAGCCTTCGCTGTCTGTAGCAATGGACCTTACTGGTGATGAAGGGGTTCAGGGACTGAAGTCCAGTCTCAAATGGGGATTGCAGGCAGAGATGGCTGCTGATCCTGTACTTCTAGGAATGCATCCTGATGCAGTAAGAGTATTCTTTGTTTGTTAATTTTTTTGGAAATATATTTGGATTAACTTCTGTGGAGAGATAGTCTAATGTGGGCTCTAAGTACTTGGACAGATAAATAGACAGGCAGGCCAGACTGTCTTTATTTTTCTTCCTGCTTGCCTGCCTGCCTGTCTATCTGCCTTCTGATCTATCTATCTACATTTTTTAGTCTCCCAATGGCGTAGACAGCCTGTCTTTCTTGCTAAACAGGGACTCCCCTTCCCAACAGCCTGTCTGTTTGAAGCCAGTATAACTTCAGTATGACAAAGGAGTTTTATTCCCTATAATAAAATAGTGTTTTTGTACTTTACAATCCATGAAGGTCTCAGTGCCCTTTGTGAAACCCATTACTTCCAACACACCTTCTTCTGCCCCTTCCACTGAATTAGCACCTACCTGTGGCACTAGTACCACCTTGCTAATTTTGGAGCAGGGAGTACCTCTGTGTATTCTGAGGCCAACTTTTAGCCTTTCGTGGGACAGAGAGGGAGTTCCTGGGTCTTGTGTCTGGAAAGGTTAGGGCAGGCACATGTAGTGCAGGACATTTATACCTGGTATTGGGCTCAAAGAAACCAGGAGGGCTAGGGACAATCAAGAACAGGCTGGGAAATCAGGGCTACACTGTTGCCTGACACTCTGGCATTGACACACACCTGGCTTCCTCACCCCTGCCTGGCTCACAGTGCAGAGGCTTGTGTCCTGAACCTCACAAATAATGGCTTGCTGAAGGACTTCGGCTCAGTGTGGAAGCTGAAGGGCAGTGAGGGGTGGTGGGAGGGCTAAGGACACGTGGAAGATACTAACTTGCAGGTGTAAACTGGAGCTCCAGAGGATTTTGAGACACACAGTTTTTTTACTGAAGTGAAAATATCTAGTAGGATGTATGATCTTCGATATGACAAATATGTCACAGTAAATACATTGCGTGCAAAAAAAAATATAGCCAGTATACTTACCTAAATATTTACACAGCGCTCATGGTGTCTATGTTATAACACCTAACCTTGTTCGTATAGAACATCCTAAGAACTATTAATGAGTCACAGAAAGTTTACTACGGCTTACATTGCTGCATTACTACATTCTTTGTAAACACTACTTCCTTTTTGAAGAAGTGTCTTTTAGTTGTGTTTGCTACTAGTTTGCTACTTAGACAGCATCAAACTCTGACAGTTCCTAGAAGTGATCTGGCAAAGTGGCAGGAATTCCAATGTATTGGCTACTGCCAAGGAAGCTGAGTCATCCACATTTATTAATCCTGTAGATTCTGTTAGTATCATTCATTTTTCAGCAGAGTGAAAAAAAAAAAAATAAATCAAATCTTCTGTACAGATGCATAGTAGGTAAGATGTAACAAAAAGCCACTGTTTAAAATAAGATTTGTCCATCTCCTTTTGTCCCCAGGTCCTTTATCAAATGCATAGGCAATAAACCAAGAGATAAGTATCAAACTAATTGATTGCCATGTCATTTCTCCTCCTCCCTTCTCTCCAGAATTTGCACAGCTGATCCATGCCTAGTGCTAAGGAGGTACCTGTATTATTGTCTTGTGGGTGAAGCAGCGTACTGTAAAACTAATGCATTTTGTCTGTAGGGGAAATAAAATCTATAATGATTTAAAGAATCTGCCAGAGAAAAAGAACAAGCTGGGATCCTTCTAGGAACCTCATCTTCAGCCAGGAGCATTTGTGTTCTATTTAAAAATGCAGAAGGAGCATTGACATCTAGTGTTTGTTCCAGTATTTTACTAAAGAGATTTAATGGTCCACAATTCAATTTGAAGTGAAAGTATCCCCCAAATGACTCTTTATAAAGTCTTTTGGAGACCAAAGTCAATATCTATGGGCCCTTGGAGATGCAGCAATTGATTACCTGTCCAAGTCAATGAGCATTAAAACCCAAAGAGATTCAGAAGTACATTTCACTGTTACAAAACCTCACCCCTGATACCACTGAAGCACATTGACTGGTCCACGGTGAAGTTCAGTATATAAATAAAACATCTTGTTCTGAGACCTAATTGAAGTTTTGTAACATGCAGAAAACTGTAAGTTAACACTTTTTGCTGTAGTGTTGGTATGCTTGAATTTGTACCTTTAGTGCATGTCTCAGTGCATGGTGGGCATAAAGTGTATCAGATTTTGGAGCCACTTATTCCTTTGTCTGCTAACACTGTCATCCTTTGTCTCCTTGGCTTGTAGAATAATGTCACCTGGTCTTCTCAAAGCTCCTTTCAACCTGAAGAGCTCTGCCAGCAGTGTACAAGAATCACTTAATCCCCTCTAAAATGAAGTCAATTGAGCAATTGCTTTGTGACTCTCGGAAAGGTAGGAGCTGTTTAAGACAGCCAACAGCTTATGACTGAAAAGGAGAAAGAACAGTGTCCAACTGTAGCTGCATATATGATAAATACACTGTGAGTGACAGCAACTGGGACTCAGCAGGGGAAGGAGTTGATTCAATCTTTTGGAAATTAGAAATGCTTCTCTGAGGAAAATGCTAACTTTATGAATTTAGGATCTAGGTTTCACATCTTACCTGAAACACATCCTTTACGAACACTAAGTCAGGGGATTGTTGCACTAACTGAAATGGAAGTGGGTAATTTCTTGGAAATCCGATGTCACGTCTTTCATTTCTGTTTTCACTGAATCTCATGGCTGAGTCCTGATGATTAAACAAGATTCCATTGGAGAGGAACTCAGTAGGTCTTCTAATTCTGAACCTTAATTTGGGGTCTGCTGTACCTAACCTGAATGTACCCACCATCCATGAGAGGCATTTGACTAACTGTTGTCTATTAAAATCCCTTAGGAGATAGAGATTCTGCAGTCCTCGATGACAATACTCTAAAGTACCACTAATGTCCAAGCAACATTTCCCTATCATGCTCCCTTCTGGAATTTCATATATGCAATGTGTATGAACCATGTGGCACATGCCAATAAATATCACGCCTAGAGAATGTCCCGTCCATAAAGCGTGTGAGCTGTGCTCTTGCTCACAGCACACTTTAAATGTCCTGTGTTTCAGAGAAGTATCAGACTTTCTGCACAGTACTGACCCATATTCAACTGCTTCTTGTTTCTAATTAGCTCTCAACAATAATAAGCATATAACCAAAAAACACTCATGTTTTTTTGAGAGATCTAGCTAAAAGTTTTGTTTGTTTCTATAAGAAGAGTAGCAATATGAGGAAATAAGTATTGTAATAGCTAACTTCAATACAAGGACAGCAAATATTTTGAGCTTTTTTGGGGGTGTGGGGGAGGTAAGTTTGTAGTGCAACTGTGTGTGAGTTTGGAAATTTTATAAAGTGTGTAGCTGAAATCCTGCCCACCTTTTAAAAAAGGTAAGAAGGACAGTCTGGGCTACGGGCTAATCAGCCTCCCTGCAGCCTCCAAAAGGGTGTAGACAGTGTCCTGATGGAAGCTGTTTCCAGGCACATGAAGTACTAGAAGGTAATTTGAAGAAGCCAGCTCCCGGTCCCTGGATTTACCAGGGGCAAATTGTGCCTTCTACGATGGAATGAACGATGTTGTGAATGACAGGAGAGAAGTTTATGTTTTTTACAAGCACGTGTCATTTGGCACAGCTTTCTACACACTGTTCCATAGCATCCTGCTAGCCAAATTGGAGAGATGTTGACTAGGGAGTAGACTACAAGGCGGGTGATGGGATACAATTTAGAAATGCACATGAAAGTATCAAATAAATGTGACAAACTGTCTGTCTAAGAAGTGGTTACTAACACCTGTCATTTACTTTCTGTCTACCATGGCAGAGAAACGTGAATTTAAAGACAACTAAGGGCTTCACTTTGTTAGAAGAATCACTTGATTATTAGTATGAGAGAGAGTTAAAAGAATATATGTTGATTTTATTCTTCAAATATACAATGCTCCTATGGGTTCTTTTTTACATTTCTTCTGTTCACAGTGTTCACAGAGAGCTGTTTATTGCTTTTCTTTCTAGTTACTTTTTGATGAGGTAATCAACAAATGTGTCATAAGTGGACTTACGCTGTGTCTTGAGATATTAAATAGCAGCAGCAATCTGGCTTCACAAATCCCTTTTTTATGAAGAAAAAATCATAGACAAAGAAGATTTTTTTTTTCTTACTTTAATTAATTAAATACATGAATTTTAAAAATACTGAAAAACAAAGGTAATGAAAAGGAAATTAAGTGTTTCAGAAATATATTTGGATTATTTTTTTTCTTCTAGGATTATTGTTCCTTACCTTTCCCAGAAAGTTAGTGCATGAACTTTGTTGTTTTCCAGGGTGAGTTCTACCTGGAGGCTGCAAGAGCTGAGCCAGCCTTTCTCTGCTGATTTCTCTTTTTTTTAATCAAGAAAACCTCAACAGCCTGGTGCATTTTCACACAGGTCCTGATTCGGTGAGTAGTTAACTGATTTAGTTAAAATACACATTAAAACTTAAACATAGCTGTAATCTCACTGATTCATCTGGATTATTCATATGTCTAAAAGAGATATAAATAGGATTAAATATATTGCTAGATCAGGTGTATACTTTGCCACAAAGTTTTAAGCTGCTGTTTCAGTTATGAAAACTTTGGGAATTCCAGTGTCCCATAAATACTTAAAAGTACTGTAGACACATAGATCTGTGTCAACCTGCTACAATTTTACTCATTTGACAATAGTTGCAGACTTTTGCTAGTCAAAGGAAGGAGGCCAACCATCTCCAAACTCTGGTTGTTCATAACTCCTTCTTACAGCCCACTGAAAAGAGTACTTTTTACTTTAGTTTTGATAGTTAATCTAACACAGAGAAAATTAGTGGGTTTTTTTTTTTTTAGATTAGAAATAATTGCAAAAATATATTTACTTATTTAGTATTTTGATGTGGAACAGGGAAAGCTCATTATTGAGTCAGACCCTCAGCTGTATAATCTGATGACATTTTATCTTCTGTAGGTACAGTTAGTCAGAATTTTTAATATGTAACTGTTTGTGCACCATGGGGAAATAGCAGGTGGTAGTGAAAATGAAATGAGGTTTACTTTGGGAAATGTTTCAGGCCCAGATTCTTCCATCTGAACTGAAGTCTCAAGCAGTTTGAGGTACATCTATTGAGAAATAAAAACTTTTAACTCATTATCTCACTACCAAGGGTCTTTTTTGTTTTGTTTGGTTTGCTTAGTTTTTTTTAGGTGTTTTGTTTTGTTAGTCCAGGAAAAGGAATGTTAACAACATATCATTACATTTATGGCTTATCAGCGAAACTTTTGTTTTTGGGAAGGACCTAGAGAAAGCAAGATTAACTGATTTCCAAGGGCAAAAGAAAAGTATAGATATGAGGTATGACATGGCATTAAAGCTTCCTGGGGATGAGGGTAGCTGATTAGAGAATTTCAGACAATACTCTCTTTCCTGAAACTAAATCAAGAAAGTCAATTAAGATAAAGTTAGTAGATAATTTTTGATCTCTAGAGATGGAAAGAACTCAAGAAATAGTCATCTTTTCCAGACAGACATTATTGGTCCTCAACCCAGGAAATAAAAAGATTAACTAAATAAGAGGAATGATAGAGGCAAATGTGCCTGCTATGTGACAGCTGTGTAACTGAATGCTTCTAGCCAAATCTGCTTTCTTTGCTTTGGACAAAATATGAGGATTTTGGCTATTTGGGATTTATGGAGGATTGATGCTGAAGAGGCATAGCAGCTCTGAGAGAAAGGTGGATTTTTGTAATGGTGAAAGGCTGCACAGGTAGCCCTTAGATATCTTCTAATTTTGTGGTCTTACAGACTCTGTTGCTCCTACAGAGAAAGACTGCGCGTATGCAGTAGGTCTAGCGAGAGATTGAGCAGACAGCACAAATTATGTTCTTTCCATGCAAGTGTTTGGGTCTGGGAAATCCGTGACAAAGATATGATTTTTCAGGCTGAGGTGGACACCAAACTCAGTGCCTTGAAGGAAAGTCTGAGAGGAGATGAAATGAAGGAGGGAACAGACTTGAGGATGCAGGACTGACAACCCTGCAGTCCAATATTCTCTCTTAAACCACCACACAAGCAGCAGAAATGGCTCTTCCTCCTGCCATGCTTTTAAAAGCTCTGAATCTTCATACACACATCAGTCATGAACTGAAGGGAAGAGCCCAAAGGGTGAAGGGGTTGTTAGTGCATTTAGTCACTTGTATCTTTGCTACTGCTGCCAGCAGAAGAGAAAGAGCTGGAACTGCTCATAAGTGATTTTTTTAAAAAACTGCTTTTACCTGTTTTAGCTTCTTTGAGAGAAATACATCCTACCTATTCCTGTGCACCTCATGAAACTTCAGATTTTTTTGTCTCCACCAGTACTCCCGAAAATAAGGAACTCTTATTTGTCCTTGTTTTACTGATCTAAGACACACGAAGTCTAAGTGATTTGACCAGTGATGCACAAGGAAATTTGTGATAGAGCAAACAGTTAAATCCAGCATCTGTATCCCAGACTATCCTGCTTCCCCGTAAACAGTTGTTCCTTGGTGAATGGATTAACAGACAGAGTTCTCTTTAGCAGCTGTAAAGCTGCATAAAACAACATTCATTGCCAATTTTAACAAGTGAACTACGGGTGCAGAGCTCCACCTATTTTTTGAATCCCAGACATTTTTATTTTATTTCTTAGAGTTTGGAATGAATCTCCACAATTACATTCACTGATAGTGAGAGATACTTCTACAAAGAGATCCAGTTCACGCTAAGTCTTGGACAGAGAATTTATCTGCTTGGCAGAGAACTTGCTCTTCACTGCAAACCCTGTTTGCTGCTGTCATAAAGGTGTGACACACAAGATCAGGGTGAGAATGAGCTGAATTTCCTCTCCCTGATCGCCTACCACAGTCAATATGATGAAGGTTAATTAAAACTGCTGTCACCTGACTGAGGTCAATATGCAATAGTTTCTCAAGTTAATGCTACAACCACCTGATAAAAAACCATAGATTGGAGGGTTAGTAATCCATATTTGCTAGGGGTACACTTTACTTCTGGGAGAAGGAAAAAAAAAAAAAGCAATAGAAGAGAGCTTCTGTGAAGTGCAAGTCTGTGACAATGATTGGAAAAGCTCTGTGTATCTCCCAGCTGAACTGCAAGGTGACTAGTGGGGAGCTGAGATAAGGTTTGTTTGTGCAGTAGCCCAGTCCTCTGAGCATTGAGGTCTCGCTCAAAGAAGCACACAAACGTCCCACACCTTATTAAAAGCAAGTGTCCAGGAAAGGAAGGTGGCAATTTGTAGAAAAATGGGAAAGCTGGAAAAAAGATGGGGAAAGTCCAGCTAATCCAAGTCAAAAACCAAACTCTGATAGTTGTTTGCCACAGGGAGAGAGCTGCTAATTCAAATCACTGCAGATCATTTTACCTTAACACTGACCTGTTGATGTTTAAGTAGAGCAAACTCCCTTCAGTAGAAGATGAAATATCAGATTACATCTTCATATGAAGATTATTGCAGTGTTGTCAAGATCAGTTTTTATGTTAACACGTGCTGCTGCCCAGCATTTGCACAATAGTCAAAGACTTCTCCCTCACCAGCTTAACAGCTTTAAACGTCTCTCATTCTTAGCCCTCCTCACAATTCCTACTTAAATATACAATGTGTGATTCTGGGAAGCATTTTGAGATACAAAATTAAACCAAAGTTCTGCAAATCAATTAACATTAAAGACCCCTATCATTTGCAAATCTAGCCATTAAGGCTCTTTTTTTGTGTGTTTGGTTGGTTGGTTTTTTTCCCAATCTTTGAAATTCCATGCAGAAGTTTTAATCAGTGAGGATTCAAGGGCTTTCAGGCAAACAGATATTCTTGGGAAGGAGCACTTAATGGAGTTTCCTTCTTCATCCTCCTGTCACACCCCAGAAGAGACAGACCCTTTCAGAACTGCAGCAGTGTGGGTTTCCACCTGCACATTTGTTAACTCTGGGATGAAACAAGTGGTGGTGGTTAATGGTCCTGGGTCCGCCACTCTAGAGCCATAGGAGAGGAATGGTACTGTTCTTCTCTCTGCAGGACGTGGCTAGCTTTCATTGACCTGAGTGAGAGAATGAGGCCCTGGGAGTTTTATAAAAGCCAAAAGTATTTTGCTATGATGACAACTTCTGAAAGAAGAAAAAGTTAAATGTCCTCACAAGTATGTCAGAAACAGTTTTGCATGTCTCTAAGCGGTGTTAAGGAATGATTTTTATTGAATTTTCTCTCTTCTATGTACGCTTGTTCTCTCGTGCTCTTTCTCTCTCTGGGGGGATCAATGGAGACTTTTAACAAGGTGAACTTTGAAATAGAAATCACAAATGATTTTCTACAGTACTTCAAAAAGGAAAAAAAAGTAACTCTAACATGTACAGAGAAATGACAAGTCACAGTTGTCTAAAGCCTTAGGGGTTTGATGGTTCAGTCTACTTTGCATACGAAAAATTTTCACATACATATGGTTAGAGAATCACATATTACTTAAGACTGCAAAAATGTCAGCACACAGTTATCCACATGCCAAGTAAATACTTGGTTGCATATCCAGTTTGGGACAAAAGTCAAGCCGTAAATCTTTCTTAACAAAGTTACTGATTCAGAATGGGACTTGACTTACGGGTCTAGTAGCTTTTCCACCTCTGTTCCCACAATCTGTTGCTTATTTGAAAATCTGGCATATGATGTCCGTTTCACTGTGAAGTCCGAGTGTTTCATAGTAGCACATCAGGCATTATCAGTCTCGGTTCATCCTTCTTAATCTCCCCTCCCATCTGCTGAGTTTGCCCACAGTTATCTTCTTTCTTCTATTCTTTCACAGTCCAGCTAAATATTTTTTTTCTCCCTCTGCTTGTCAGCTCCTGTGTTTGGGATTATTCTGATCTCATTGTGCCTCAGTCCCTGATCCTTTACAGCCATGCATAGAGGTTTTCTTTCGTAAAATATCTTATTAGTCTTTCTGGCCCCTCCTCTTTCATGAGGCCAGATCTGGGTGTTGACTCATTCACTGTAAATGAAATGTATTAAAGCTGGGCATTGGTGCTCTGTCAGATCACCAACTGCTGCCCAGAAGGGAACTTCTGGACTCCTGGTTTTGAAGGCTTTGGGAGGGCCATGGCTTACTGTAATACATTATATTCTAATGCATCTTTTTTTCTAGTTCTCTTTTTCTGTCTCTGGTCACTAGGTATTAATTTACATGGAAATGGAATCAGATTCTGGCTCCTCTCTGCTGTCTGCCTCACAAAAGCATCTCTGTCAAATTCATTTGGCAGTCCAATCTGTCCCCTATGTGGTCATCATCAGAACTACTCAAACTTGCTTTTAAGCCTGCAAAATGAAAATGTAGAATATATTTATTATTTTTTTTTTAAGTTGCCATCTTCGAGCTGGTATCTAGTTTTAAACCTCACATATATAGAAAACATGTTCTTCCTTTGAAAGCTCATGTACTTAGTGCACTATGGAATTCCAGTTATGTAGGTATATCAAATTTAATTGGAAAATATCAGTTATGTAATCAATCTGCAAAATACCCTGCTACTATCCAAGTGACCTGGGTTCAACTTTTGGCTTGACAACAGATTTCTTTTTGTGGCCTTGGGTGACTCCCTTACTTTACTCTGTCAACTTCTACCCTTCCACAAGAGGCAGTTTTATTGCCAAAGATTCACTGCTTTCCCAGGACATTGTAAATAAAACACACCACTGAAAATGAGTCTTTGAGATATTTCTGTGAGGAGGGACTATCTAATTAGGGAGGTAGATAGAGTTAATAATAACTTTCACACACAAGCAACGGCATACTGACACTTCTAGCAATCTCATTGCCTGTAACCTACTGTAGCTCATAAAAAAAAGATTAAAGTCCCACAGTGAGCCACGGAGAGTCTGTGTTTCTTTATCCTGCTCATTTCTGAGAGTCATCTTCCTCATCACTGCTTGATTTAAAAGAAAAATTGACACATATGATGGTTGGTTTGTATAAAGGTATGCTAATCACTTACTGCTTTCAGTTTATAAAGGCTGCTGCATTGTTAGAAATTTCATCCCTAGTATGTGGCTTTGGAAGCCAAGATGATTTAATTGCAGGTGGGACACAGAAATGCTAATGAAAGAAAAACACAGTCTTAGGGAGCAAGGAACAAATTACAGAGGGTTTTTTATTTTTTTTCCAGTGGGATATGAGGTCATCATTAACAGCAAGATGGCTCTCAGAGATAGCTGCCTGCAGGAATAGATTGGGGGTTTATCAGGCTGCCAAGCTGCATTGTTGGGGATTTTTTGAAGTGAGAAGAATGTGTGAGATGCTTGTCCAAACGCTGAGTGAGAAAGCAAGCCCTTGATGAATAAAGCCAGTGCAATTTTTAGTGAAATAAATCTAGCTCTGGTTAGAAGCTGGAACTTCATTTTTTGCCTATGAAAACTCTTCTCCTGTCCTGTTCTTTTGATGAGGCCTAAGGCAAGCACATCTAAAAATAATGGAGCAAGATGAGGGAAAAAGGGAAAATAAACCCTTCCAGTATGGAACTTCTAATATATCTTGTTTTTCTGTGATCTTTAAGACCGGGATGCTTTCTTACACTGTATTAAGCACATTGTTAGTACAAATCAAATGCTACTATTTCCATTATTAATGCTATAAAGATCCATTAAGAAACAGGTTAGAGTGACAAATCTTTCACAGTCTCACATATAAAAATTATTGCATGCAGATGCTACTGTGTGTGTATGTGTACATATAAATATTATCATTCTTGGGCTGATTTGAAGTGTTTATTGCATGGAAAAGCTAACACACAAGTATCATTTACAGGTACTAAACTCTCTTCACAGAGATGAGAAAGTTCTTCTCATCTCATCCTTGACTGAGAGAAGCTCTTTACTCAGTCAGCATCACTGGTTTTATGCTGAAATTCCATGGGCCAGTTGGATTCTCAGTAGACAGCAGCCTGACCTGCTCCATCACATCCCCAAAGTGCTGTCAAACTGACGGCTGTTACTGAGTTTCTTAAAAGTACAAAAAGGTGCTCCTGGAGATTATTGTGAGTTATGTGGGCTGCACTGTCTAATCCCTGTCTAATCCCAGATGAGAAGCTGCTCTTTCCAAGGCACGTCCCTTACTTCACATTGCGTCTGGGAGCTGTTCTGCCGTTGATGGTAGGGATGCTCAGTTGACACCTCTAAATCCCCACTTTAAAAAGACAGCATTACCCAGTGATTGAACCCTGAGTTCTCTTCCCACTTTCCCATGCCTGCTGTGGCCTTCTCCATTTGTCCTCCATATGCCCTTCTGTTTAGCTGCTTTTAAGTGGGCATAAAGATACTGGCTGTCTCTGTAAAACAAATTCAGTGCTACAGAAGAAAAATGTCTTGTCATGATCTAAGTAGTTATTTTGCCATTGGTTGCTTTTTGTTTCATATTTTGATCTTTAGTAGATGAGTATGATTTCTGGTTTTATCTCTGTCTTCCTTTTTATTGCGGCGGAGCTGTCTTACTCTAATAAATCATTTCCCACCCTTTGAGGAATGGGAATGAATGAGGGTGTTACTGAACCTGGGACTGTGAGTACACATTTGGGTGTGCACGTGTCTGAAAAAAGCTGTGAATGCTTACTACATGAGCAGACCTGAAGCAGCAAGCTTTGAACCTGTTCCACAAAGTAACCTAACTAAGGAATAAAGAGAAAGAGAGACATCTTAGTTTAAGATGACAAAGCTTAACGTTCTGCATGTGTGCACTGGTAAATACATCTGCACGTGTTACTGCTCAGAAGCCAACTTTATAACTGTACAAGCTGTGCTTACATTGCACTCAGGAAGAGAGGAAATCTTTATTACTCTTTCAACGCTTGAACCTTAATCTATGCTATGATCATCCATTTGAGTTAATATCAGTACCGAGGCCTTAATTTTAAAGTAATTTAGAACATTTTTCTAAAATGTGGTAGCTTCTGGTCGCATTTACATAGTATTCACAATATCTACATTGCAGGAAAAAAAAGACAAAAAATTTCCAGAATAACAGGCTGCAAAGTCAGTCATTTCAACGACTAGGGAATGATAAAATTTAAGTTTCCTCTGTGATCTTAATAGCTATCCCCTGAACTACCTCTGTCCAATGGACTTTAGGCTGTCACATCTCTGATACTCATACATCTTTTACCTCAAGCTTTCAGGCTGAAACTCCTCTTCTGGCTCCTTTCCCAGGTGAGCTACAGCTCTCTGCTGAACCCTCTGTTCCCAGCACCATGTCCTGCCCCTTTCTCATGGCTCCCAGGTTTCTTCCTCTTCTTTTTTGCCAGGCAGTTCTGCTCTCTGCAACATGGCAAAGCTTGCAGGTGCCCCCGAGAGCACTGAGCTGCACATGGGGAAAATCCAGCTCACTGTCACTTCGTGACCTTTTGCTGCTGTGCTCTGGTGACTCTCTATTGACTTATCTCACCCTAGGGTTTCCAAAGGTGTATAACTTATCCAGTGCCAGATGGGTTTTCTTGGGGGTGACAAAAAGCCCATTCCACAGTGCTTCAGATCTGTAAATTTGAAGTATTATTCCAAATTAAGGGGTAGGAATGGAACTCATTCAAAAGCTCAAATTAGCAGTGTATTTTAACCTGTGTTTTAGAATAATTCTTGGCTGAAATAATTAACCTGTAAACTGTGCTCAACCCAGAAAAGTTCAGACCACAGTCAAAGCAAAAAATTAGTGTCCAAATTATGGAAATGTCTTTCTTGGGAAATTATTAATTTTTGATGTTCTCTCTTATCTCTCACTGCAATTAAGTGCTTCCACTCTAAAGTTCAGATTAAAAGCAAATTCTAAAAAGGTTTTGTTTCAGAAATCTTCAGATGACCTTATTGAAGGCATCATTTTATAACATGAAAGCCATTCATTTCCACTTTATCATTTAGACTTTTGTGTATTTCTATGTCTCTTGACACTAATCCATCTCCCTGAAGGGAAGATATGTTAGCTTTCTTATGCTCCCAGCAGTCGCTTATATCCATTTAGAAGCTCTTTTTGTTACCCTTCATGACCCTCATCAGATTAAATTCTAGGTGTGCTTTGGCTTTCCTGAGCTTGTCTATCCCTGCATGCTCAGACAGAGGCTTTATATTCGTGCCAGGGCATCTGACTGTGCTTTCATCTCCTGTACCTTTCCCTTCTATGTTTGAGTTTAGTCAGGAGCTGCTTGATCATCCACACAGGCTTCCTGCCACCTCCTGCTCATCAGGATGGGTTCTTGAGCTTAGAGGAGCTGATCCTTGAAAATCAACCAGCTCTCCTGGACCTCTCTTCTCTCCAGGACAGTTTCCTGTGGTATTCGTCCAAGCAGGTCCCTGAATAGGCCAAAGTTTGCATTCCTGAGGAGAACCAGCATGTAGTTGGATTTTTGTTATTAACATTGTTTTTACTTGCAGAATCTTGTCTGGAAATATTTTTTTATAGTTAATTAGGAAATATATTTCCCTATTTTAAAAATATTGATTTTTCATTGTATTGGGGAAATACTATGGTTTTGCATATCATTATAATTATAAAGGTAAGTTTGGCAAGCTAAAATTACAGGTGTTAGATTATGTGGTTTAGATGGAAAAAAGGAGTAGTTTTCCATTAAATATGGATTCAGAAATATTTCTGTTTATGTGGAAGCCCATTTCAACTTATAAAATATTTCGGTTAACTTTTATTGCCTGGCTCTGCCTACATCTTTTTCTTGACATAAATATGTCTTTGGCCTCAGAGAATGGAAGTCTAATGCAACTGTCAGATTGGAGGATTTTTTAACAAATGCCTGAACCAGTGACTTTTTACATTGCAAACAAGTTCAGTGGGGTTTTGGATTAAAAAAAATTATTGTCATGCTATGGCTGCCATCTTTCCCAGTGTAGCTTGTTCTTTGCAGAGAGATTATGCCTGATACAGAATTTCCTGCAGACATCAAGAAGTCAAGCTGCAACGTAAGTGAGAAAAGGTAAGAAAGTTCAAACAAACAAAGGGAAGCAGGAACAGGCATGAAGCCAGGCAAGAAAGAGTGTGGAAATACGATGAAACCTGCATATTCAAATGGCCAAAGATAACTAAACTAACTAATCAGAATATACTATGAATGCATTATTTTTTTTGCTAGAAGTGCTGCAGTTATTTTACTTTTTTCCCCTTTTAGATTGCTGAAGTGGTAATTAAATTTCTGGTTCTGATGCTGGAGATTCTGAAGAGAAGAAATATGTCAGAAATGAGGACAGGAAGAAAGAAAACAGAGAGAGATAAATACTTGTTATGAAGGGAAAGCTTTGAAAAAAGCAGAGTCAGTAATTCTAGAGGCATTAAAAGTATATATTTAAGGGACTTCTGCTAATACAGTTTTTGTTATATTGTTCCCTCCTCCCTTTTTAGTAGTAGATAAAGTAGTATCTTTAACATGATAAATAAAATTTGGACATGTTTATAAAAACTCTTCTGCTGTGGGGTTTATTCCTCCTTGAAAAATTGTAGGAGATCTTGGATCCAGAAGAAGGGATAGTGTTCAGTAGTGGACTTGTCTAAATTGTCCTTATTGGAGAACCAGGAATAACACTGACATACTCTTACCTCACTGGGCCACCACACAGGACGAACTGCTGGTTTTATGGTGTGCAACTGCAGTCTTAGCCAGGGGTGCTAATGCCTACAGAGACCTCTGTGCACCAGCCAGAACTTAGCAGCACCAAACCTTTCACAGAGGTGACAGTAAAGGAAGAAAATTGGTTTCAGGCTGGACACTGTTCTCCTGGATACAAAGAAATGCTGCATTTCAGCCTTCAGCTGCTGTCCGATGCCCTAGTCTACTGCTGTTCCCCAGATGCTCCCTGTCTCGCTGCTTCAAACTGTCCGAAACAATCAGTGTAAGTTAAGCTGCTAAAGCCTGGGCATTCTCTCCGGTTTAGCTGAACAAACAATGTATTCAGATGTATGGTATTCATATGCAGATCATGGAAATCTTCCCAGTGCCTAAATTTCCCCCTTCAGCCATTATAACAATCAAAGAATAATGTGCCCGCTTTGTGTGAGACCTTATCATTACTCAGCTGGGTCTACGGTCATAGATCTAATACTGACATCCCAAACCAGCACAATCTCTCGCTATCACCTATTTCCCAATAATCTCTGGATGATAATGCAATTGGTTTTGTTTCCAAGAGCTGTGCTGTTTTATTTACTCCTTTTCATTTTGTGATGTATACTTGGCCAAAGCCAATATCTCTAATTGGGAGATGACTGGATATTTGCCATTTGGTTGTCTGCAGAGTTGTCTCTCCCCCTGCTTAATATATTCAGGGGCACATTTCTCATATGGCATTATTTCCTCTACAGATACAGTGGTTTATGCATGTGTCTGGGAATTGTGTTTCCCTTTGATTTATTGACTAAGCACAAAGGTTTTGTCCTCTTATTGCTATCTTTATTCACACAAGTCTTGGCACGTTTCAGCAATTCCAGCTACAGCTCATTTAGGTCTGTTTTCTTTTGAGCCTTGTTTGTTTCACCTAATTACTTTTGCAATAACTATTTTTAGGTTTTTGACATTCATTTTTACTGAGGTAGTTTATTCTTTATGTGTTTTTATATCCTGGTTGGTCTCCCAAGTGTAGTTTCTCAGCTGTGTGCATTTAGTTTGCTCTTGAGTAATTACAGGAGACCTTAATGAAAGGAATGAAAATATAAACACATGGGTGGCATGTGAGTGGCATCTGAATAATGTGAGTGAGTAGAATATACCTGTAAGAGTGGTGGGCAACCTAGATAAACATCTGTATGTGGATACCTAGTTTCAGATCTTACTTGGTGCAATGAACTCTTGGTCCTGCATCATAACAAGAGATTAGACTAGAGGCTTCCTTGAGATTTCTTGTAAGCCTACTTTTTCTTATTGTTAATGGTCTGTCAAAATGTAAGAGAAACACATTGTTCTATTCTTGTCCCTAAAAGATGGTTTCACAGCTTGCTTTCCTAATGGGCATATAAAACAAATTCTTCTATTGGCTCTTAGATCCATTACTGTTACTTTTCAGTTCCCCAAACTTTGCACTTTTGTCTCTTGCAAAGAGAATAAAACAACTAAAGAACCAATTAATGATATTCACAGCCAGCCAAAGCCCAGAATTGTTTTCCCACAGCTCCCTTGAAATGCCAGTAATGGCACTACACTTAGTGATTGTGTAGGTTTTGTTTGTTCGTGTCAACAAAGCACTTCAAAAATCCTGTGCAATGAATGACAGGTATGATATCTGAAGGCAGATATAAAATATTTTGTGCCTTAGCAACATGATTGGGATCTGGATTCTGAGCCCAGGTTACTCCAATGAAGTTCAGGGTGTTCATGGCCAGGCATTGATTCAGGCTTGTCTTTCTCATCAAGAGAATACCAGGAAAATATCATTTACTATGCGTGGGACCTGCTTCTCCTGTGAACCCACAGATACTGCAAACTTTGGTGGCTGAGGAAAGTTAGTGAATCAAAACAGTAATGAACCCTTAGACAATGCTTTTGTGTGTATATATATGTATTTTGTATATACAGCAGCAACATACTGGCTTGCAAACATGAAATTCCAGGTAGCCAAGCACACAACTCTTATCAGCCCAGCTGTTGGTTTGAACCTGCATCCCACTAAACATTTTCATATATTAATCTTACTTTTTTAGAGGGATAGTTCTTATGTATTTGTCTGTAGCTTCCACTATCTGTTAGATACTTTTCAAATATGAAACCTGTTTCCCCAAAGAACATAAAGAATATTTCCAGCATAAAGAACCCAAAGGTCATGGAAAGGAAAATCTAAATCCATATGCTCAGAGAAAAAGACCTTAACTGGTAAGTTCCTAAACTGACTTTCCCTTGGCTGAAATGTTATCTAAGTAGAACTTGGTGGCTGCCAATAGCCCTTAGTCTTTGAAGGGCAGAATGACTTGGTGCTGCATTAGAGCAATGCAGAGAGCACTCAAACCTGCTGTAAATACCCGGATTTAAATGCCTGTTTATCAGCTTCCTGGTAAATAGAAATAAAGTATGTTGCTTTTATCACCAGAAGGTGCATGTGAAGTTGGTAACACTTAAAACTGATAAAAACTATTTTCCACAATTTTCTAGTGGTAGGCCAAACCGCTAATTGTGCCTAGAGGCCTCTTACACAACGTACCAGTCAAAGAGAAAACTGGAATGATCAGAGAAAGAAGCTGCTAGAAAAGGATTTCTACAGGTGATTAATCTAATGAGCACCAGGATTTTCGTATAGACTGTCAGCTTCTTCTGGTGTTAGTACCCAAAGCTCATGAGTCTGATTCTTGCAGTTCTGCTCCTGGATCTCACATGTGGATTTTTTTTTTTTTAACATTAGGCAGCACTTTTACTTCTTTTTTTTGGCTTGGCTTACTTCATTTCAAAATGACTGGTATTTACTTACCTGACGGTTACTGTGAACCTTAATTAAGCATCCCCTGAGCAGCTTGGAGAGAGGTGGACAAAAGCCGCTGTTGAGGTAACATCAATTTTCTGGGACTGAACAGTGTCAAGCAGTGTGGGGTAGTTCATATCCCACCTCTTATCTGCTGCTGTGTCAGACAACGGGATGAGTTATTAGCTTGGTAGATTAAGAGGTAGCTAGTAAAACTGGATGCATTCTCAGACTTTTTTGTTTTGATAAATATGAACTTGGCAAAATTCATTTGGAGAGGTTGAAACTATGCATGCATTTGGCTCTAACTGGAAGATTCAAGCATCCTTAAAAAAATTAAAGCAAAAGAGTCCATTCAAAAAATGGCAAGAGCATTTCCCTTAGTCCTTTTCACAACTGAACTATTTTCCCTTATAAATGCCAACCTGTTTTATTTCAGCAATTTAAAAAGCATACTTTGATTTTTCAGTTTGAAACAACGTTTTTCATTTTTACATTAACATTGTCTGCCATGAATATTGGTCAAAACTATCAGTTGTATGTCTGTATGAACTGTAAATGAATGTCATACCTTTGCAAATTCAGAACATGAGAGAGGCTTCACCCTAAGACTTATATATCCTTTCCAGCAGGTGGAAATAAATAACCTCACAAGGGGCTTACCATTTGTTAGTACCTTAGATGAACCCAAGACAATCAGCAGTTGGAAGGAAGCTAAAGCAGTGGTTACGTGACCATGTTAATCTTCTGCAGCTCTGATAGTGGCAGGCTCAGCCTCATCCCTGTCCCCATCCCTGTTGCCAGTGCTGGATGTCATTTTCACATTTTCTCTTGTGCCTCAGTCAGCATCGTGCAGCCCCATAGTGATCAGAATGGGGAACAGCTCCACTTACCTCTGTTTTTCATTTACAGGTTTGGCTTTCATCTGAATCTATTATTCAGTGTGGTTTTCCATCTGCCTGGATGAAGGAAGGGAGGAGGTGGGATCATGTGGGCAGCAGTCACGTCCTCCTTTTCAGCAAAAGTCTAAACCAGTGGTGGTCTAAAGGGTCAGTATACCCATAGTATAAAATATTTTCTGATTAAGTTTCACATCAAGGACATTCAGGGACAAAGGAGGGAATCTAATATGAGTGGAAGACCACAGGGGGTTTGGGATATAAAATGAAGCACATGTCTCTAAACTTCATCTGTTGGTTGGTTGGTTGGTTGGTTGGTGGTTTTTTTTGTTTTGTTTTGTTTTTTTTCTTTTTTTCTCCGAACATGTAACTTATATTATGGGTATCTTCAAGGTGACTTACGAAGAACAAGATGTCTTCCCGTCTGGTTATGGTGATTCATAAATAACATGCTATCCCCCTACAAGCTCTGCAAGACAACACAGGGTCTGGAAAGACAGGGTTTCTGCACAGAGGAGACTCTTCCCTAACGCTTAGCATTGACCACAGGTCCTGGTGGCATATAACATAAAGGTGTAAAAAGTACATGAATGCTGAGGATCTCCAACAAATGTATAACACCTATATTAAAAATAGAATCATTAAAGTATTATTGATTAATACATTTTTGTAATAATACACTTGTATATAGTAGCTCTATAACATTATGCATTTCAACAGTTAATTTTCTTTTAAAAACAAATAAATAAATGGACTTTCAAGTGGCTTGCAGAATACAAAAATGGCACATTTTAGCTGAGTGTGGTGCTTCAGATTTAAACCAAAATGAAACATTTTGGAAATAAGCAGTGCCCTGTCAGTCCTTCCAGCTCAATTGCCAAAGTCTATGGTCTTGAGTAAGGATCCTGAGTAATCATCTGAGTTCTTTTTGCCTAAGTTATGCTCTCCTCAGGGCAGACCAGCAGCCTTTTCACAATCTTGCAAAGTCACATTGGTACTGGAGGAAAAAATAGCCAGCCCCACTTTGTTTCTTGGAAAATTGTAACCGGGAGGATTTAGTGTTATTCAGGATCAGTAGCAAAGCAAGGGAACAAAGTGATTGAATGTTTTGCTTGCAAAGAGAGATTTAAATTCATATGTCCTTTGTCTCGAGCCTTGCAAAGCTTATTGAGTCACTGAGATTCAAACTAGTTTTTTTGTTTGTTTGGTTGGGTTTTTTTGTTATTGTTAGCTGCAGGTCTTTTGATCCCGCTGTGACAGAATAGTTTGTCCTAGAGTGAGAGGCAGATGTAGAAAGAGGAAAGACAAAATGGAAGCAATATGTCATTAAGTGAATGATTTCATAAAATTTAATGGAGATGTCAGGAGCAATCAAAAGAAGACAGAAAATATGGAGAAAATCAGAGTCACTGTCTAATAGTTAGACAATGAAAAATTACAAAACATCTCTTACTAAATTAAAACACCTTCACTTTTCTGAAAAAGAGAAATTGGGTTCCAAATGCTGAGAGAGCCAAACACTCCTCTAACTAATTTAGAGGCCAACATAGCTGTATTATGAAAAGTCAGCTGGAGCTGTGAAAACTGAATGATTTGAAATGTCTGTAGTTTAGAATTAGATTTTCAAAGGACCTCAAGCTTAACTAAGCCTTTAGTTCACACTGCTTTTGATAGGAGAATGGCATTTTGACGGAGGCACAAATCAGGTGTCTTTAGTAGCTACAGGCTATGAGATGCTCTTTGTGTGTGGTCTGTCCTCCATGGTAAGGGGCTGTCCACAGAAGCACTTCCCATAGGGATGCTGGGAGTCATCGTGGCTTGGAGATGTGATTATGTCTTGTACAGCAAATTATTCTTTTTGGGGTTCCTGGTTGCACTGGGGGTGAAACAGGCAATGTTTAGCATCATTTGGATGCAGAATATTTTCTTCTCTCCCTCCATATAGGCAGGTGCCTTATGTGGGGAGTAAATGAAACCCTTCTTCTATCTGCTTATCATACCACTACCACCTACCTGGCTCCCGAGATGGTGTTTGCCACACCATCCCACAGCTTTCCCAAATACCAGGCAGCAATTCAGATCGCCTTCATGCAGCCACAGCGTGCTAAAGGCAAGGAAAGTGGGAAAGCGTACAATATGATGTCTGAATGCCCTCCTCATCCCTTCTTATTGCCTGAGTAACAATGTAAGAGTAAAGTACACTGTAACACCAGTGACTCAGGTAATTCTTTTTATAAGACTCGAGCACATGAATAAAATTACATTCCTCACGTAAATAATACTGAAGTCAGTGAGGCTCTCACAGAAAGCAGGTTTATTGAGGTGCATCAGTTTTGCAAGACTAGCTCTAGAAAGCAAAAATATGGATAGGCATGGGTATTCTTAACTGGAAGGGACCAGAAACTCTGGAGTAATATGAATTAAAATAACTTCTACCCTAGCAATCATCTAGCCAGGTGTCACTACTAACACAGAATACAGAACTCTCATAAAGAAATAATGTCTAAGAGAGAAAGAAACTCCAAAATAAAGCTGCTGCATGGTCTTTGCAAAGAAAGGGTTTTCTGGCAGCTGCGCTCTCTCTGGCTTCATTAGGGAGCGTATAATTGATGTAATAAGAATAATCTATTTGTTTGCATCTTAGAGAGGCTTAATGTGTGGCACTGTGTTAATAAAGACAAGAAAAGCAAGCCACCAAACCCCACGCTGCTGCAGGGGTTGTTTCCTGCACAGCTCCTGGCAGAGCCGCAGCCTGCCGGGAGCAGCAGGGCACCCTGGGAAGAGGATTCTATTAGTGAGCATGAAGTCAGGCTTCACATGACAATATTGCTCTCTTTTAATCCAGTTATAGTCAGTAAAATTATTGGAGCTATGGATGTTTGAAGACAGAGATGATATTTTGACTTGTTCAGAGAGAAAATTATCCTTGACTTACAACTCCATTCTTGTCAGGTCGTCCGAGTTATTCTGCACTGGCAGGGATACAAGTGATAGGAGGACAGGACTCAGAGTCTATGAGTGATATTTTTTGCATATTCCTCCTGTATTAACCTCTGAACAGCCTCGTGCTTGTGAGCAGCCTTATTCAAGCTTGCTCCAGCAGTACAGGCAGCAAGCATAAATTGTTCTCTTTGCTAGTGTAGTACTTTTTGTTTGAGGTTCTCAAAGAGCTCTGCAAAGCTTAGAAAGTTTCACAACTTTAAGTATTACCCTTCTTAATGCCTGAGAAAGCTGGGAGGAAAAAAATGTAAGCTAACATACTCAGAGGTATCTACTATTTTGATTATATTTTGTTTTGGTGGCTTTTTTTTTTTTTTTTTTTTTTGTATACTGAATAGACAGAGCTAAGGCTTGGTTACTCTTCCCTGCTGCAGGATCACCAGGACACCTCAGCACATGCCCCATTCTGCATTCTGTGGTCTTTGTGTGCCCAACCTGTGATACACACAAGCTGGTTGTTCTGAGGTACTGAGTCCTTAATCACCTCAATGGGATTCAAGAGTGCTCAGGCTGCTACACAAACAGATGAACAAGTTGTTTGTAGCCACTTCAAGATGGTACCCCAGAGTTCCTTGCTCTTGCTTTTGTGGTTGAGATTTCTTGAAGGGAAAGGTTGAGACCTGATTGAGTCAACAGAACAAGGTGGAAACACGTAGGTTTAACCTGAGTACTGGTAACACACGAAGTAATACAGATCCCTGCAAGTTTTGTTCTAATTGAACTGCTGGAAAACCGACAATGAGACAGAAGCTGATCTCAAACCCAAGGTACGGGGTCTGCTGGGGGTGGTTTGGTGTGGGTCACTACAATGTCCTGTTAAATGGAATATGTTTCCAGGGCTGCTGTAACATCTGTGCTTGTTTCAGCAGAGCTATTAATTCCTCCAGTCTACTTGGTTTCTGCCTGGCTTCCCGTTCCTAGCCCGGCCTGAAAAGTTATTTATTGGCCAGCTACTCTTGTGAACACCAATTTATTTTTGTAATGTCATTTCATTTTCATACCCACATGACTGAGTTTTGAATCTGTTTTATAGGTAATTATCATTATCCTCTACCCTCCATATACTAGAATATCATAATATTCTGGTAGTTCTTGTTGACGGACCATCTTTGGGCACTGTAATCATCATTTTACAGTGCTGGTCACTATACCTGGTTTAAAAAAAAAAAAAAAAAAAAAATCCCTGATATAGTTCTTGGTCTGTTTTATTCAAGGACATGTTCTCAATGCAGGACTAATTTGAACAAACTAAGAATTACACTTTGTTTAAGGAGCCAAGGATCCTGCTAAGTTGTAGAGTCTGAGTATGTGTGTTTGAGTCACTGTACAGATGAGGTTTCATGGACTTGGTTTGGCTGGGGTTTCTTTCTCCACCCCCACCCCCCCCATTTATTTATTTATTTATTTACTCTTTTGCTTCATCCATAAATGGTCATCATCATCTGTTATTATTGGTTAATATCAAATGTCAAAACACATTTGAATTTCTTGATGAGAGAAATACAATTGCTACATGTGATTTTGTTTTCACCAAATGGTGCCAAACCACTGGTATTAGGAAGAGGTTAAGTGGAAGTCTAACTGCTGCAGAACAACATTGCTTTAGGGCAGTATTGTTATAGCTGGAATAAATTGGCATCTTCATATTGTCGTGATGCCCACTAAGTCTGAGACCATCTACAAGGAGCTAACTGAAAATTTCTTATTCTGCCTTCAGACTGTGCTGGTATTGCCAGAACTGTTTGCATTCACCTGCCATCTAACTGAATTTATCAAGTTTGGGTAAAAAGTCATGCAGTCATTTTTGCTGTGTTATGGCTGCACAATATTTGACTTGTCTAAGACTCTGCTGTCTAAGGCAGGGCACTGAAAGTGAATCAACTGAATATTTTGTAGATATAGAAGATTCATAGGATTTGATGATTTGATGTTAACTGGGTTATCTCTCTTTCTTTGCCCATTTGATACATACTGGGTTACTTGTTGGCGTATGTGTCTTGTCTCTGGTGGTAGCTAGTAGCAATTAACCTTCCCCTGGCTAAGATCACTGACCTTAGAAATGGAGCAGTGCAATTCACTGAGCAGGGGTAAAATGAGTTTGCTGACAGACATTTTTGGTTGTGATAACCACAGATCAGATGGAGATGCCCCCATCTAATTGCAAGGTAATTTGCTTCAGGGCTTATAGCTTGCTGAGTTTTTCAAATGTCAAAGTGAAGAATAAAACTGTGTTAATCTCCAAAAGCATGGGATTGTTAGCATTGCTACTGCTGTGTGCTGTTAGTGAGGTAGATACAGATGCACATTTGTGACTTATGCCATGTACTCTCATCACAATCAATCTGCATCTCTTACAGCATTCCACTCTTAGGAATTTCTGCATGGCTGTGGAACATTAAACCACCTCTTCCTTGATAAAAGGTGCTCTGAAGATGTGTGCCAGGGGATATTGCTGGTGCAATGCCAAGAGTAAGTGCTTCGACATGATCAGAGATTCTCCATGCAACAGTCCTGTGGGACTCCTTGCCAAAGGATGTTGCAGGTACAAGAAATTCACATGGGCTCAATGGAATATGGGAGTGGCACTTAGTGGAAATATCCGTTGGTGGTTGCTAAATAAACAAACCACAAAATGCACAAGAAATCCATGGACAAGTATTAGAGTAGAAAGTATCATACTTGCTTGTCCTGGTCTCACTTTTCCTAGGTTTCCACTAGCGACCCCTGTCGAAGATAGAAGACTGGGCTAAACGTGCTCTGAAGCCAGGATGTAGTCTTATGTTCCTTCTAGCTTCTACTATGCCCTGTACTGCTCAATACCCCAATCTTGCCCCACCCAGTCTATGTTTTCGGGTTCTGCAACTTTTCCAGCATAGGAATTTCCTAAGCCAGCTACTGTATTTGGCTTTTCTGGTAATGTGTAATGTTTAATTCCAGCTGTTCCAAGCACCATACAAGGAGAGCCTTGAATGTCCATCAGGACACTCCATATCAATATTTTATAACACTTTATTTAGCAGAGGGAACTTTCTTTTCCTTTCTGCTCTTGTTTCAACCATTTTTATCAACATGCCATTGTTTTGGGTTTTATCCATCAATGTAGTGTCTTGCTTTCAGTCATTTTTTTGCCCTTTGTTTTGGGAATTCTCAACTTGCTGTTGCTACTTCACAAATTGAACACCAAACACCATTATTTTCCCCATAGCTATGACTTCTGAATTTTGTCTTGAATCTGTTGATAACGCATATAGTTTTTAAATGCTTTTGAGAAAAAAAAGTATACTAAATTATTCTGTCATCAAAATACATTTGATCAGTTTTGGTACTTGTAAATCACTGATCTTCATTCACATTGCAAACACACTGCTAGAACTGCAGTGGCTAGAAATTAATACTCTAGACAGACTTTGTACAAGAGTGTAGGATTATATATGTTACATGTTAAGATTGAGGCACACCAGCAAGTTACAAGAAGCTTAAGGTTGGTACAATCAATGGTCTTAAGAATCAGGTACAAGGTCAACCTACAGAAGTGACTGGGCTTGCTTGATGCTATAGGGATATAGAGTCTGACAGTTTTATTTATCAGGAGAAACATTTTTACTGAATATGACTACTTTATATCAAAGCAATTCTCAGCATGGGTAAGAGGGCAGAATATCTCTGTCCTGGCCTGCAAAGTGCAGCCATAACTTTGGTGAATATTTGGACCATGCAAGTAATCACATTGATGTCAGTAGCTCTTCAAAATGAGTAAGGTTGTACAGATCAGTTCTTAGACCCATAACAGCCTCCCAGTGTGCCACTCGCATCCTCTGTACTTAAAACATCACCTTTGCATGTGGCCTGCTGGGTCCATCAAAGTAGTGAGTTGAAGCAAATACAGCAGAAGCCAAAGGCCTAGAAGAGAGAATACTGAGAATAAAAGCATTTGAAGACATGGGAGGAAGTTAGCTCTACCTCCTGAAGCTTTCATGCTAACTTTATGCGTCCCGCTTTAAAAGAGTTCAAGGTCTAGAGTCTCCTTTGCTGCACACTAACTAGCATGTTGTGCATGTTCTGAGAAATCAGTCTGTGGTTGTATAGTGCCTCTCCCGTCATCTCCAGATTGGGCCTCCACACTCATGTGCATATTCATAGCTCCTGTCTTTGATTTTCACATGTGCACAACAGTTTTGCTGCCTGCACAGTCCTTTATTTATAAAGGCTTGTTGCTGAGTCATGTGTTTGGGGGCAGAGGCTCCTTAAAAATATCCTGGGCAAAGTGCATGTTTCAGCACTTAGGGGCAGCATAGGGAAAAGGGAAAAGTGCAGCTAGGATGTAGGGGAAGAAAGATTTGTGGTAGCTTGAGTTGTTAACTATAAATTTGTATACACCATTTTTATTTCTTATATATATAATTTATACAAGAAGCAATATATTCAGTTTTCCACTTACACAGGAAAAAAGGAAAGGAAAAAATCTATAAATGAGATGGCACAAGAAAGAGGGGAAGAAAACAAAAATCAAAATAATAAATTACAGATGTGGTTGGGCTTTGTAAAACACTTTGTATTTAGGTTGCTGTTGGAAGACAGAAATCATTGCCCAGAACCAATAAATAGCAGGTAGCAAGGATCACATCTGCTTTACATTCTAATTAAAATTCCAAACAAGCAGCTGAGATGCATGCTCTCTGTAACCAACTGGCTGTGGTGTTTTGAGAGCTCTCTGATGAGCTGAAAGATGTCAGGATCTAAGGGAGTTCATCTGAGTTATACCACCACCAGCCTGTCCTATCAGTCAGTCATTGGTTTTATCAATTATTTGTGTGTGGGTACCACATTAAGGCCCTAATTTTAATAGGAGCTCAGTAGGTAGTACTGATTACAAGAGACAACACTTGTCCCATAGAGTTTACAATTTGAATGCACAGACAGAAAAAAGATGAGAGAGGAAATGAGCACAAGGAGTTAAAATGAGCTGAGGCAATGATATTTTCCTTGCTAGTCAGAAAGATATGAATGGAATCCAGAATTTTAAATTCATAGTCCTATGCCTTAGGTATAAGACAGCACAACACATATTGGTGCACAGTGCTTGCCCATGATACTGTTACTCTTGTGAAAGTGTTTTCAGAAGCAGTGATGACTTGAAAGACAACGGAGAAAACCCCAAGAATGCTCCCTGGCTGCTCCTGAGAAGCTTCAGAATTATATCCATTGTGCACATGCATAAACTTTTTTTCTCAGTGCTGATTTTTGTTCTTGCCTGGGAAGGTCTAGATTGATGCAGGGAGATTTACCTGGCTTGTGCAATAATTGGAATAGACAATAAGGCTCACCCTCCACAAAAAAAGGCCAGTTTTAAACAGCATATGTTGAAAATAAACATTTTAAAATCAACAGCTTAAGATAATTTTTGCAAGAGTAGTAAATAAGCTATGGAGTTTTGTAAACAGCTTATGTTAATATCTAATATCTCTTGAAAAAGAAAAAAATTCTAAATAGCTGGAGGGCTGCTATTGATGTACTTTATATATGTTAAAAGAGGAAAAGGTGATGTGCTAGTGAACAGTAGACCACTTAGGCTGATTCAGTGATGGATAAGTTAACAGAAAAAATTAATTTAGGACTTTACTATTGAGGTATTAAAATGTAAAAATATAAATAATATCAGACAACTTAGTTTTGTGGAACGTAGGCCTTGTCAAACAAACCTTTAATCTTTTTTGGCAATATTACAAGCCAGGTTAATGAAAACAACTTGGTTGATACAGTGGATTTGTTGGATTTCTCCAAGGAATTTGATTTAGTACAACAAGGCATCTTGAGGGGAAAAAAAATATATATGGAATGAACAGAGCACACTTTAAGTGGATTAAAACTCTCTCATTAGCAGAGCTGAAAATGCAATAGTTAATAGAGATTATCAGAAAGCAAAATCTTTACTAGTAAGATAATTTATAGGTGCAACTCTACTCCTTTTGGTTGGTTGTTTTGTTATATCTTCCCGGTAAAATTCACCAGCAGTATAGAGCCTGCAGAGTGACAAAATTCTGAGAATACTCTTAAATTTCATAACTTCTCTGAATTACTCTGACATGACACAAAAGATGAGATTCAATGCATTAAAAAAAAATTTAAAACTCAGGTGCCATTTTAAGCGTCCTAAGGAACAGGATTTAGCTCCCTGGGACTGGTAGACATGACAGAGGGTGCACAAGAAACTCTAGCCTTTCCAGAAGAGCAGCTGGGGCCATGTGGGATGTCTCCTAGCAATCTGAATAGGACTACATACCCATGTTTAGGCAAGCAAATCCTACCACAACTAATGTCTGTCAGCTGGAGGTTTCTCTCCCCAACCACAGCTCCTACTTACAGCTTGATATAGCACTTGCAATCTAAGAGGAGGAGGTCACTAGCACCTAGGGATGCCTGAGCTGAACTCTTGAAATTTTTAGTGCACCCTGGGTTAAGTTTACTGCTTGCTAGGAAGAGGATACCCAGTGTTTGCCAGACCCTTTGAAATCACTTTTAGCTACGCAACCTCTACATTTAAAGAAGAGCCCAAAAAAATAGGACTGGAAAAAAGTCTTCCCATGGAACTTCAAGGAGTTTAATCTATTCAGTTTATCAAAGAGAAGATTGAAGGATTACCTGATTATTTTGTAGAGGTCCTTAGACATGGAAAGCTATCATAATGAGAAGGTTTGCAGTCTTGCAGACAGAGACATAATGAAATCCAATTTGCTGGCAGTCAGACAAATTCAAGCTTGAAATAAAACACACTTTTGAACACTAAGGTTAATGAAACATTGGAAGAATTTCCATGGAGGAGGTGATAGATTTGCCATTGCCTAGAGTCTTTCAGGCAAAACTTTAGTTTTGGACACCCTTTAGTCCAGTCTCTAGGAAAAAAATACCATGGCCTCTGTGAGAAAGTTTTCAAACTAGATGATCATAGTGGTCTTTCTGTCAACAGAGCACATGACGAATTTATAAACTGAAGGAAATGGGCCCTACTCTTCCAAGAGAGTCTATGCTATTGAAAAATTTGTCCCATCTTAGAAATGAGAAATATTGGAACCACTACAATAAAATCCTTCCTTGGAGGAATGTATGACTATTCCTTCAGCACACATATTTTGAGATTGCCTCAGTAGATGTCAACATGGCACACTGCTCCTCCTTTTGATAAGCATAAATTCAGAGAGAATTAGAGATAAGGTCATTTGAACAAAAATCTCAGCTTTGCCCCTGTATTTGATTGCACGCTCAAGCATCAGCTTTTACTGACTGTTGATTTCTTCCCTTGCACATTCATATCACTGTAAACATCGCTGTTCAGCAAATGCATTTTCCCCTCTTGGGTAATTAATCTCCCATAATTATCTTCATTCCCAGGCATTCCTGCTTTCTCCAGAAATACAAAAAAACTAGCCAAACATTTTGGTGGTCCTTCATTCTTGAACAACAAAGTCAGAGGAAATGACTTCAGAAGAGATCAGGAGAAATTACCCCAGCAATCATGCTGATGTGAAGAATATCCACGCTGTAAGGGTATGGGTCCGAGGGAGAGACATCAGTTGTAAAAAAGAGAGCTCAGAAGGAAATCCTGGGTGGATGCCCCTGAGAAGCAATAGGTATAAATTACTATGAAAAGTGCAATAGGAGATAATGATAGACATACTAAAGACGAAGATACAAAAAGAGGAAAGAAGAATTCCTGTGTTGGACCACAATTCTTGTCTATCCTTTTATCCTCATCAGTTAACTTATTCTTGCTTCTTGGTCAGTAAGAAGACAAGAGAGATGCAAGCTACACGCCTGTATCTAGATTTGGATTTCAGATCCAGGTCTGTATTTCAGGTTCTTTCCACTGGTATGGACATTCAGCTATGGTGATACAGTTCACTGTGTTGTATCATGGGGATGACTTCTGACTGAAAGCTAGATTTAAATTTGGATCTCATTTCTGCAGAAAATATATAGCACTTCTGATTTTGCATATTAAATATCTTTCCTCTCACCACATGCCTTTGACGGAAAACTGGGTTTTATGAATATATGTATATAATTTCTTTAAATGTGTTGAAGGAAATTGATATTGGAGGGCTGGAGAACCTGCTAGGTAGACAATGGACAGTACAACAGAGATTGATAAAGAGTAGTTCTAGGAATTATATTGTTTAGTTTTGATCTAAGCACAGATTGATTCAATTTAAGGGAAATGATTCTTCATTATATGCACAGAAGTGTGTTTCTGGAGCAGCATCATGATTTTAGCTGCTTTTAGGTTTAGATACTGCACCTATGAGTGCTTGCTGCGCTGTTTTCCTTTTAGGTCCTTCGTCAGGATTTGTTAGCTCTATACTGGTTTGGTGATCCTCATGCTCTAAAAGAGTGCTTCATTAAAAGAGGTTTCTTTTCCACCACCTTTCTGTGCTTGATGTTAGCCAGCTGCTCATCACCAGTACTTTTCTTTGCAACAGTGATTGCCCTTGAATCCTAGTTAGCTGTCTTTAAGCAGAGATTTGTACACTGCTTAGTTGTGTGTCCTGTGTCTTAGTTTCCATACTTTTTCCCATCAACAACTCTCTACCAGCCCTGTGGCACCTCACTTAGAAAACTAATATTAGGGAAGCTTTTAACATCACTGAAGCTGCCCAAGGGAGGCAGAGAGGAGAAATCAGCCTGAAACTGATTCTCACACTGCACAGTATCCATAGGGTTTGTATTACTTAGCTCATGAAACCTTAGCCCATGGATATAAGTCAAATTGCCCCAATATTCACAGCTTTCTGGGGCAGTGAATATAAAAGAGGAAATACTGTAAAAAACTTTTAGCATTAGAAGGCACTTTGATTTCTTATGATGAATGCCTCTTTACATGAATAAGTGGGTGAACATAGACAGTAGATGTGTATGGTATGGATGGATGGATAGATAGCTAAAAGAATGATATGAATAGATGAATGAATGGATGTATAATGCTGCACGTACTGAGAAGAAGTGATGACTACAAAACTTTCTCAGGAAAAAACAAGAAGTTTCTCATACAGTGATCTAACTTCTGCCCTTCATGTCAGCTTAACAAAAACAAAATAGAAAAAGGAGATATCTCAATTAAAGGCCACAGCAGCTTTAAAGGAAATGTGCTGATTTCAGTAAAAGCAGCTGAAATACCTCCCCATGTGGAGGAGGGTTTTGGCATGAATCTTGCAAGCTGTGGGCAGAGAGTAATTGCCAGCAAACTTTGCACCTCCAAAGAAAGATAAAATAAAATGTAGTTTAAGCATTTAAAAAATACATTGCTCTTCTTACATTTTATGCTTAAAGAGGGTGCTGACAGGTATGGAGCATCACAGAGAAAAATCTTACCAGCACAATCAGTACTAAGTGGTTGTGCTTTTTATTTGCATTTCCTTCATTCTGTTCTTTCATTTCCTTGCAAAAGACTAAATTGATTACCACCTTTGTTTTGATGAGTTCCATCTTTCCCTCCAAAGTCAAGATAGTTGTTTATGCCTTGATTTTAAAATAAATTTTTGCTGCCTGCAAGTGTGGAGTCATCACTCTTCTTTGGTAAGGCTTTCAATTTTTACTTTAATGACATATGTGTCATTATTTCAGAGGTGAAGAAAAACCAGTTCTAATTTTAGCCAGGCATGCTGGGCCCACAGATGAAAAATACGAGCTTTGGCCAGACTTGTGGATTCCCCTGAAAACTTGCTAACTTACATATTCTCTGTCACATTCAAATTTTAGAGTAAAATTTCAGCCTTCTGCACTGAGTTGTGTACTTTAAAACATTTAAATTGGTTTGTCTTTAATAAGCATCATTATTTCTACTACATGTCTAGAAACCTAATTTCTTTTGAACATAAAAAGGTAACTTTTATTCTTTTCAGGTAATTCAATCCTGGTAAAGGTTTCACAGAATCACAGAGTAGTTGAGGTTGGAAGGGACCTCTGGAGGTCATCTTGTCCAACCCCCCTGCTCAAGCAAGGCCACCTAGAGCAGGTTGCCCAGGACCATGTCCAGGTGGCTTTTGAATATTTCCAAGAATGGAGACTCCACCACCTCTCTGGGAGACTTGTGCCAGTGCTTGAGCACCCTCACAGTGGAATTGTGTTTCCTGATGTTCAGAGGGAACTTCCTGAGTTTCAATTTGTGCCCATTGCCTCTGGTCTTCACTGGGCACCACTGAAGCTCTATCCTCTTTGCACCCTCCCTTCAGGTATTTATATTCATTGATAAGATCCCCCCCATGAGCCTTCTTTTCTCCAGGCTGAGCAGTCTCAGCCTCTCCTCATAGGAAACATGCTCCAGTCCCTTAATCATTTTTGTGGCCCTACACTGGACAGCAGTTTGGACCCCTCCACACTAGACTTGGCTCTTTCTACTGCATACAGTCTTTCAGCATTACCTCAGAAGGCCTTGTACCTGCCATTTCCTGTGCTCCCACTTATGCCATGCCCCATGTCACACATGCTTGACATCATGGTATGAAAAACCACATTTGGTGTGCCATGATGTTTCAGGCACTTTGGATTGATATATCACACATGCAAATAGTAATTATCCCAATGGTGCCTACAGAGGATCCATGAATATATGGGGCTCATAGTAGGTGATAAAAATAAGTTTAAGTATCTCCAGAAGCTGGCAATGCTGTGCAGTCTGGATACGAGCCACTCTACAGTACTACACCTGGCTGCTCAGGATAGCTCTATGAGACAGATGTCTTTAGTGATGTGGGCATAGCTTGAATGGAAAAAGTAGTCCTCAGGGATGTTAAATCAGAGCATGACCTTTCAGCAGATGGCACATTTTTTACAGCTGATCTCTGGGTCACACAGGAATAGAAGAACTCAGCTGTTCCTTGTGCTGAGAACTGCTAAAGCTCCATCATCAGGGAGCCCCTCCGTGGCAGCATAAGTGAAGGTCAGATTTCTGTATTGTGTCAGCTCTGGGACAGGGTCATAGTTGTTATAGTTACATACCTGTGCCACTGAATTTTCTGTGACAGAGCAGCAGTATTTGGAGGTCCTACATAAACACAGGCAATAGAAAGTTGAAAGAAACTTGCAGAAGCTAAAGTGTGTATTAAAATGTAAATAGCAAGAGAGAACAGTTTGTGTAAGAATAGGGTGAAAAATATATATGATGATTATAAAACCTGATGTAATGAAACATGACAGGGTGGGGCCCTAGAGCTGAGATAAACTAGATTCCACTCTTTAAACTACATTACGCAAGAGTGAAGATATAGAAAATGGGAAAAGTAGTGCAGCAATAAAAATGTTTTGGAAAGGGAGACAGGGTGAACCAACACAGTCTTTTACCCCACATGAATCTCCTGCTGATATCTTTGAATATGAGTTTTATCTTGGCCTTGTTTATTTCAAGCCTATTTAAATTTTGAAAGGATTTGTGGTTTCTTTTATTCTTTTAACTAAGTGGAATATGTAAATAACCCCAACAAAGAAGAAATGATCATTAGCTAAAGCACATATGGAGAATTCATATTACAATGTGATCTGAGTGCTTGTGTTCCCCTCAAGCCCCTTTGCAAGCCACCCATGGATAAGCGTGCACCCTCATGCACAGTCAAGCAGACATGTTCTTGCTTAGATGTTTCAGGAATAGACACAGCAGCAGTCTGACAGCAAGGAAAGAAATGCAGAGGTCTCTCCTCACATGGGACAAGGACATGTGCCCTACTGACCAGGGCTTACCACCACAAACAAGGGTCCAGTCCCTCCCCCTCACCACTCCTTCTGCTTTGCTCTATAAACTTATGCTTTTGTGATCACAGATGTGTTGCATTTATGATAGTTCTGCTTATAAGCATTGCTGTGTTTATTATACAGCTAAAATTTGCTGCCATGCAAAGGACTTAAAAGCTGGTCTGGCCTATAGCCCGGTAATGAGCTGCATCAATCAGTTTCAATAACACTCTGGAATTGAATACATGGATCTCAGTGCGCAGGGCCAGCACTAGTGTGCTTATATGCCCATGAAAGAGGTACAGGCCTTTCCATTTTATTGTCTGGGAAACTGAGTCAAAAAATAGCAGCAGCCTGGTTCTGTTGCCATGGAAGTCGGTACCAAAAATCCCTTTTACAGTCACAGAAAATGAAAGGTTGAGTGAGAATTGATACATCTCAGCAGAAATGCCAAATCTGTTGGCTCCCTAGCTTTTACAATTAAGCCCATGTTTTGTTTCATTCCCTGTTAGGCACCAATGGTCTATCATGAGCAGTACTTTCTCTCTGTTGCACATCTGTGATGCTTCAGAAGAAAGTGACTCTTCTGCCCGTAATGAACTGACATAGATTTGCAATTCTGTATATTGGAGGAAAGGAGCTACAAGTGGTCTCCTTTAGTGAACAGAGTACTCTGGAGGGGAATTTGGGTTACTTTAGTATACGCAGGCATTATTTGATATGTATTATTCTGTCACAGAATGACAGAATGGCTGGGATTGGAAGGGACCTCTGGAGATCACCTAGTCCAACCCCTCTGCTAAAGCAGGTTCACCTAGAGCAGGTTGCACAGGATCGCGTCCAGGCGGGTTTTGAATATCTCTAAAGAAGGAGACTCTACAACCTCTCTGGGCAGCCTGTTCCAGTGCTCTGTCACCCTCAATGTAAAGAAGTTTTTCCTCATATTCAGATGGAACTTCCTGTGCTTCAGTTTGTGCCCATTGCCCCTTATCCTGTCACTGGCCCCATCCTCCTGACACCCGCCCTTAAGATATTTGTAAGCATTGATAAGATCCCCTCTCAGTCTCCTCCAGGCTAAACAGACCCAGGTCTCTCAGCCTTTCCTCATAAGAGAGATGGTTCAGTCCCCTAATCATCTCCATAGCCTTCTGCTGGACTCTCTCCAGTAGTTCCTTGTCTTTCTTGAACTGAGGAGCTCAGAACTGGACACAGTACTCCAGATGTGGCCTCACCAGGGCAGAGTAGAGGCGGCGGATAACCTCCCTTGACCTGCTGGCCACACTCTTCCTAATGCACCCCAAGATACCATTGGCATTCTTGGCCGCAAGGGCACATTGCTGGCTTATGGTTAACTTGTTATCCACCAGGACTCCCAGGTCCTTCTCTGCAGAGCTGCTTTCCAGCAGGTCAACCCCTAACCCGTACTGGTGCATGGGGTTATTCGTCCCTAGGTGCAGGATGCTACACTTTCTTGAACTTCATTAGGTTCCTCTCCACCCAACTTTCTAGCCTGTCCAGGTCTTGCTGAATGGCAGCACAGCCTTCTGGTGTATCAGTCACTCCTCTCAGTTTTGTATCATCAGCAAACTTGCTGAGGGTACACTCTGTTCCTTCATCCAGGTCATTGATGAATAAGTTGAACAAGACTGGGCCCAGTACTGACCCCTGGGGAACACCTCTAGCTACAGGCTTCCAACTAGACTCTGCACTGCTGATCACAACCCTCTGAGCTCTGCCATTCAGCCAGTTCTCAATCCATCTCACTGTCCACTCATCTAACCCACACTTCCTGAGCTTACCTATGAGGATCTTATGGGAGACAGTGTCACAAGCCTTGCTGAAGTCAAGGTAGACAACATCCACTGCTCTCCCCTCATCTACCCAGCCAGTTATGCCATCATAGAAGGCTATCAATCAGATTGGTCGAGCATGATTTCCCCTTGGTGAATCCAGGACTACTCCTGATAACCTTCTTTTCCTCCCCATGCTTAGAGATGACATCCAGAATGAGCTGTTCCATCACCTTTCCAGGGATAGAGGTAAGGCAGACTGGCCTGGGTTTCCTGGGTCCCCTGTCTTTCTCTTTTTGAAGACTGGAGTGACATTGGCTTTCCTCCAGTCCTCAGGCACTGGTAGAAGTATTAAACTTTTAAAATCCCGTATGGTGTATTGGATATGTGTTCAGTTACTAATATTTAGCACAAGAGGTCAGACAGCACTCTGTATAAAAAAAATGTGCCTTCCTTGGATTAGCAGTATTGTTCTTTAATGTCTTGAAATCACATGTTATTAATAAATTATAGGTAAAATTAAGGGAGTGAGAAGTTGTCACTCTGCAGTACCTCTCTTCACCAACAAGTTTCCTTCTGAACGTAAAAGGACGCTGCTGTGTCAGAGCAGATTAAAACCTTTACTCTTTTTCTTCTTCGTTCCGAGTACGGTGTCGGTACCACACATCCAGTTGTTTGAACAGAGAGGATTAACCTTCTCCTGGGGCCAATTATACAGCCTAGCTGTCTGTTGTCATTGCAGAACTACCAAGGAACCCAGCCAGGGACACATATGGCAGGGTCCTGCTATAATGAGCGTCCATGTTTCAGACGAGGGCTCCTGGCAGTTCCCGAGATATGGATTTGGGTAGCTCAGAGCACCAGCTGTTCTGTTCTAGTGGTGATTTCTGGCTGCTGAGCCTTACACTTGGTCACTCCGCACTGGCAGCATGTATGAGTGAGCCGCAGATCCAGATGTGGCAAGGCTGGGTCGTCTTTCACTGGGCTGTGTGCATCAGCCTTGTTACAGGTCAAGAGATGTGCACACTGCTAATTGGGACTCTACCAAAATTCTGGGCGTTTCTGGGGCCCTAGATGTTCAATCTCTGCTCCTTACTTTGGGATCTTGCAGATTGGTGCTCTAATGGACCCCCAACACCAGTGCTCTGAGCTCCAGCTTGTACATGATGATTGTCCCCACCACACTTCCTATGTCAGTAGTAGAAACATGGCAGTGATAAAGAAAGAGTGATTACAATCACTGCTGTGAACTCTGTGTGTGTGATCAAAGTTCACTTGCTCTTCCTATTGGTACAAGGCACTAAAATACAGTCATATAGAAAATCTGAAAGAATGTTTACTAGACTAGCCACTGGTAAAAGTGCAAGCAAGTAATTTTGAGCCACTTGGGGAACCATCCCCACCTGACAAATACAGGGACAGGTGGACATTTCTGGAGGTTTGCTACCTGGGGGAACCTCCCAAATCCATAAAGAGTGTTTGGTTGAAAAACCAGGGAGAGGCAGTGAACAATGTTTTCCTTTCTCCCCATCCCTCCAGCTGAGCACACCAGGACCATGAGTCATAAGTTCTCACAAAAATCAAAGTAGTTTTCATTCTGTTGGCTGCAGATGGACATTTTAAAATCAAACATTTATTCTTTGATTTTTCTTTTGAGTGCTACGGGAAGGCGGAGAGTGGGGAGAAGGGCAAGGTAAATGATGCACTGAAAAATGTCTGTTTAATTGTGGGAAGAAGTCCTTGAAAATTAAAAGGCAGTCTTGAAAGTGGTTGATTTTAGGAAAATGACCTTGTTACCTTGGAAATATTTCTCTGCTAAATTTCATATTGTATCAGGATATGGTGAAGCATGACTACAATACAAGCTTGCAAATAATACCTTGAACTGCAGTCACAGCTGTAACAATGAATGCTAACACATTTTGAAAAGGACATTAAACTTTAAGCCTATTTGTAACCATTAGAGAGCAAGCTGAAACATAACAGAAGACTGCTCCCAAATCTGCTTGCAGTGAGCTGCTTCTATAGCTTCCACAGATGCTTCTGTTAGGTGGAAGATTTGGGTCTGATTTAGTTCTTCTCATCTTCTTAATTATGGCAATAATTGGAAAAATCACTTTAAGAAGTTAGGAGTGATCTGCATGCTTACATTTGAAGCACAAAGGAGTGTTTTTCCATGTGCATAAGGCTTGCTGACCCAGATCTCCATTTTTTCAGTGCTTTCCCCATGCATAGTAATAACAGGATATTCACGTTTATTTCTGGCATGTTTGAAAACTGGAAGACTCTGTTTCATAATGATCCAAACATAATGGAGCTGTCAACTGTGGTCATTTCTCTTAACACTGAGAAAAAGAATATGAAATGCCCCACTGAGAATATGGGGATTGTATGTATCAGTGCCCATAAAATATGATTATTATTTTCCCACCAAAGAAGAGAAATACTAGATTAAAAAAAAAGATTCTTTATCTAGAAACTGCATTGGAGGATTTTAAAGGGATTCTGTCTCAGTTTCCCTGCAATCATAAATTAAGAGTATGAATACCATGAAATGTTAAATCAGTCTGTTGACCAAAGGTTGTTGATATGTAGGGAGAGGGTGACTGTTATTTCTTCAGAGCTGAAATTGTTATATATCTAGTGATGAGAGCAGGGTTATGTAAAAAGAAAAGGCAAAGAGAAAAAAAAAAAAAAGAGATGAAGGCAAACCAAAACACACACGACCAGTCCTTTGAAACTGATGGGAATATTCCCTTTCCAATACTTGAATTATGCATTATGAATACTTCATCTGATGCATTTAGCTCACACTCTCATTTTTAATTTGTGAATCAGTGGCAAAATAGTCTCAAATTTCACATTATTCACAGATAACCTACAAACACAGTATTAAACTTGCGCTAGAAGCTCCTAAACTTTTGAATCTTTTCACTGCTACTAACTCCACTACCAGCATATGCATCCAGAATGAAGAAAAGGATTTTTTCTTAATGTGCCAAGCATCCAAGCAATTAAATTCACTAAAGGTTATCTCACATGCAACCACTGGCCTGTGGAACATGATTGAGGGAGTACTTCCACAAAAAACACTTGCCCATGGTTCTGTTAGACTGCCTATGAACTGTGATAGTTAGACAACCACCCAACTTTCTATGGCCTATTTCCTCAACTGTTTCATTATCTATATAAAATTGTGATACCAAAAAAATACTCCCAGCTGTTACAAAAGTGACTTGAAAATGGAATTTGTTGTATGAAAAACAGGTACATCCCTCTGCCAAGCTCTGGTCCAGAAGAAGTAACGAATCATGCCAGTGACACAGATGGGACTGAACAAATTCAGAACGTGAATGGAAAGTGCAATGTAACTTAGTGTGGTTTAGTGCGAGTATCATATGAATAGGCACATGGATCAGAATAGAATTATCACATCCCACATTTGCGAGGTCTGACTCCACACTTGCATAAACCTAGCATAAAATAATGCTGATTGAATTTTCATGTGGAGTTCCCAATTACTTGCCTAGAATATGATTGTCACGTTACTGTTTCACTTTCCTCTCCTTAAGGTGCTTTGCTGTACATTGGATGAGCACCAGGTACCTAATGGTTATCTGAAAATGTCATATCTGAAAAAAAATGGACTAAAAGTGTTGAACATGACCAGATATTTTCCTGCGCAGTTTCTGGAGAACCAAATATCATGGTAGAATCCTTCTGATAGCACTTGTGCTTCTTCTGGATTACAGTAGAAACCAGAAGCTCTCACAGGTGTGTGGAGCTAATAGAACATTTCCATACTTCATTGTCACTGACCATGCTGACAGTGCTGACTTAGTCTATCAGGACTTGAGTAGGCAAAGTACCCAGACATACCCATTAAGTCCCAAAGAAGGCAACAGAATATAAATGTTTGCCTTAAGTTTTGTGTGGATTTATGTGCTCTGTTGAGCTGTACATTTGCTATGCAAATGGAGTTCCTACCCCTCTTGTGCTTGTGTTGTACTTGGTAGGATTCCAGACAAGTGTCTATTGATTATGTTTTAAAATCACTACGCTATTATGAAGAGCAAATAATAAGACAGGGTAATAATCGTAATTAAAAAGCTAATTTTTCCTTGAGGTAGCTCAATTTAAATTCAGTGGAGCTACACAGAGCTCAGTTGGGCCTATTATTTCCTATTAGATTTTCTGGCAGAGCTAGGATGTCATACAAACACTTAAAAACTGAAAAGAACACAATTACTACATGCCAATTCTGTGTTCTAGAGACAATTGGGCCAATCACTCTGATTCGAGTCTGTAACTAAGCACAGTAAGAGCAAAAGAACTGCATTGAAGACCTAGCAGTTAATTTACTACGTAGAAGTAAAAAGCAGCCAAGCTCATAAGTCTTCTTCAAATTTGCTATCAAACAAAAATGACATGTACTGTACTGGAATAAGCCGAAAGTGCAAGTCTATTGAGTTGACACTGCAAAGACTCGCAGAGGACATGTGTGTTGAACAGGTATTTGAGGGTAAACGCCAGCAGAAATCCTGTCTGTATACACACATTTTTTTTTATATTATGCATGTGTTCATTTACAATGCATGTATATACATGCACTTATATACATGTATGCAAGTGTTTATATAGGTGTATATTTGAGTTCATTGTCTTTGAGCATTTTATACCTTGCTAACTTACTCCAATGAATTCACAAGCTCTGAGAGCAGACGTGGGACAGGAAGAAGCAAATTTATTACAATGCCCTCTGATTTCTGTGCAGTTTCTTGTGCCTGTGAATACCGTCATCAGAACAAAAGTCTGTCTGAATTTATGACACATGTGGCTGCTGACAGCAGCAAAAAATAGCCCTTGAGTGACTGCCAGCAAGACTAAGCACAGAATGAGCTTCCTGCCCATACCTACAGGTGATTGGGAGAGATGTTAAAAGGTTTTTGTATCAAATGTCTTCGTTTAATTAAAACAAGCGGGGAGAGGAAACGGTCTAACAAATAAAGTAGCTGCAACCCCCATGCTTCCAGCAAGCTCAGCTGCTCGCACAGACAAGCATAAATTCCAAATTTTTCATTAACGAAATTTTCCATTCCAGCTCCACTAATGTAGAGGTTTCCACTTTCAGGCCCCTTGCTGTGTTGCAGAGCTTGTTATTCGTTATTATTCATCTGTCCTCAATTCAGTGATCGGATCTGTCTGTTGCTGCTTTAGGAGGCAGAGATTCTAGCCAAGCTTACTGAGGGAAAAATATAAAGCAGGCAAACATAACCGTTGAGTGAAGTGCTTTTCCTGTAGGCTGCCAACCTCACCCTGACATCACGCAGATCAGGAATAATTTTCAATCAACAAAGACAGGGCCATTGCAAATGAAGCCTGAGACAGACAGAACACAAAGTCACGTTGTCCTCATCCTCCGCTGAGCTGATTCTGAACACTTCTCAAAGATACGGGTGACTGCAAAGTACCACCTCATCAGAATTCCCACTAACATCCTTCATAAGTTTTCTTTTCACAGTGCAAGCAGCTAAGAAGGTGCAAACAAGAATATTAAGCTCTCAGCAAGGCAGAGGCAAACAGTCCCAGCAACCGCTACTTCCTGGCATGGAAAAGCAGCTACTGCTGGTTACACTGAGAAAGAAGAGAAAAAGAGAGAGACATGGGTCAGTCTTGCATCTTCATATGTACTATTTCCAGCTGAGTGTGCTTCACAGTGAATAAGAAAGCTCATTCCTCATGCTGGTAATCTCTGTACAGCTTTGTAGAGCTTGAACAAGCCTAGGTCCATGTGTCTGCTGCTTCTGCTACAAGGATTGCCCTTTGTGGAAATAAAAAGGACAAGGCTGAGGTGCAAATGGTGGTAGAATTGTGACAGAATTGTGACACACAACTGCTTTTAGGAGGAAGTTTCTAGGGCTTCTGCCTGCCCTTGGGAACAGGGTCATCTCTGCTCCCCTTTGTCTCTCTTTCCCGGGGAGCTGTTCAAAACACTCGACGTGAAACAGTGCAGCTTCCAAGGCAGCCGGCTGGAAAACTGGATGGCAATCTGAAATAGGAGCCAGCTGCAGGTGACACTTGCAGAGATAAGGTCCTCTTGTATAGTCTGGCTCATCTGGCAGTGCCCATGCAAAGTGTGGAAATGTGCCCCTGCTTGAACTGCCTCTATCTGTACGTTTTCTGATCCAGAAGCACAGAGATCTGGCATTAATAACAGCAGAATTGTACCCTCAGTTTACATCTGGGTAAAAACAGAGGAGGTGATAGATGAGTAAAAGTGTACTCATGTCACTAGACAAGATGTTTAGGTTAATGAAATGCAAACACAAGTTTTATGCTTTTGATTGCCTAAAAAATGCCTAGTTAAATGTTTGTATAGTAAACACTATGCCCTTTCCAGGTACTTGCCAAGAGCAGAGATTTGTACTAAATATCAAAGGTAAAATTAATCAAGGGTAACCTGCAGGCCTGAGAGAGCAAGTAATGCACATAATTAGCCTGTAGTTTTTTGGCTCGCCAAGAGCCACTTGAACCAGACAAGGACATCCATTTAAGGACATTAATAAGTTTTGGCGTGTCAGCCACAGATCAGTGATCACAGCCATGCTGATCCACGTTGGCTCACATATCACCATTAATCTACCTTATGATTCATTTGTTGGATTATAAAATAACTTAGAAGCTTAAATCCTTTGTATTCCCACATCTTGAAAAACTGTTCACTTCTGGTCCTCTTGGCTGGAAATGGTATTTAGCAAAGCCAGGAAATGTTGACAGGACAAGAGGAATGACTGAATGGATGGCATGGCTGTGCTAATGGAAAACACTAACATTTGAGCCTGAAAATTGCGAGCACAAGCCTCCGGAACAAACCCTTGTCATATTTGACAACAGGTACCCATGTCTCAGTCCTATTGAAAGCCTTAGTGCTCGGCTCAGGATCCCTTATTTTAAATGTATAAAGAAACTTCCAACGAAGTTCAAATGTGTGGCCTGAAATGCCTTGTCCTGAGGAACTGAGCAGAAATACCCAGGCAAAAGCTCCTGTACGTGGGAGGTAGATATGAAAGTAATTCTCTGCTGTTTTCAGCCAAGGGAGAGCTGGGTACCTGCCACTTTGCAAACCCACAGATTTCTGAGATTATCCTCTGATGAGCAGACGTTTTCTTTAAATAGCATGCTGCAAATTAACAGTTCTCAGAAAACTTTGACAAAGTCCCTGACAAAGTTTCTTTCTTAACCCTTAAGCTGCTGACTTGGAGCAATTAATGGAGTGATAGAAAAGGGAGGAGTTGATACAATGATTTCCCCTATGGTTAATAACCTCATGTGGCAATGTAAGAGTGGGAGATAGTACGCTTGCAATGTGGGAGACAGTGGATAAATTTTGAGCTCAGAAGCATCTGGTTATAGCTATTTTCTCTGTTCCAAGGCAATTTTCAAGATGTTTTACATTTTTTGCTGTCCTGAATTATGATAAATACAACATATGTCTGTGAAATAAAAATCAGGACAAACTCTTGGGTTTTTTTCCCTCCTTCTCACAATGAATTCATTTAACTGTGAAAACAAAAAGGAATATTCAGCTATGTAATTCACAAAATCTCACATAATTTGACAAGTTTATTTTCACTACCTGTATTAAAATTTTAAATTCTTCAGGATGGACCTTTTCTGGCAAACAAGAATTAGTATTTCCCTACGGAAAATGTTTCATTAAAAACTGTCTGACTGATATGCTACAATGGAGGAGAGGCTAAAACTGCATTTTTTGAACAGAAGAATTTCATATTCCTGCAAACAAAATCACAGTAGTCACTTCCACAGTAAGAGGCAAGACCTCTACAGGTAAATCAGTGTAATTCCATGTCTTTCAATGAAGCAGTGTGAATAATGTTGGCAGCAAATCTTGTTCCTGGTTTCTAAAGCAGAATTTCCTGTCACAAATGCGTTGGAGCCTGGCTCTGTTAACATATCTTCTGTGTCTCCTTACACTTTTTCTGCATCAGCCATTGCTATACATCTTTGTCCTGAACTGTAATAATCATGGACTTAATCACAACATAGGTGCTGCTGATTCTTCTCAATGTGTTACATAATAATATTTATTACTTTCTTTAGTCAAAACACCATTTAGCCTTTAAAAAAAAATTCCATGGGTACTTAGCCTGTCTGAGGAAGATCTGTGCACCATCATTTGTAATGTTGACACAATGTTTTTCATTTACAAATAAATACAAAATAAGGTAAGCTTTCTTCTTTTATTCCTTTTACTTCCTCACATGTTGTTTGTTTGCTCGCTTGCATGACTGTGGGCAAGAGCATCTTAGTTTTTTAATTTTTCCTCTGCTATCATCTCATGGACCACTTTCTAATGTCAGCGTCTCACAGACTGCCACAAGTCCATAACCTACAAGACAAGAGTCACTGATGTGTAACACTGCAGTGCTGTTATTCTATTCTTAACCCCTGTGGACTGTATTTTCTGTAGTCTCTTTCATCAGGTTCTTCTTCATAAAAGTAAATCACCTAAGTCCAAGGTCTTTTGCCAGTGCTGTTCTACTGAGTTTTGGAGGATTTTACTGGCATAAATGGGAGCAGAACACCATCCCTAATTAAAAAAGATATGCAAGTCTATCTGTTCTCATAGAAAGGCAAATAGATGAAGAGCTGCCATCAAAGAGTGTGTACTGTCCAAAGTCTGAGCTGTGTCAATAAAATCTGTTATTCCAAAGCTGTTTCCTTGATTATTCTTTCCAACATTCAAACACATACATTATCAGTAGAAAAATAATGCAAGAATAGCATTTGATATAAGAAGAAAATGCTTTGACAAAGGAATACCTTCTTATAGCACAGTCATAGCATATTGGTAAGAACAGAAGGACCAGACTTTCTAAACAGTCTCTGCAGATGTCTTTGGCAGCTGGATTGTCAGAAGCTCTGAGGGCCTGTTGGGTCTGCAGGCTTCATGATGTCCCTGGTGAATATGCAGGTGGAGTAACTACCTCAGGGTTGTAGGCTGTGGAGGTGGAAGAGAGCAGAGGTGAGAGCAGAGGAGAGAGCAGTCATTTACCCAGCTACATTTCAGTCCAGGTGCCAAAGTCTATACTAACTATGCTACCCTGCTCCTTGGAAAATCTGTTCCTCAACATAAAAATAGAAACTGAGAACTTCTGAGAGCCTTGGGAATCTGTCTGTTGTTTTGGTACTTACAAGGATGCTGACTGAATCCTGAGCCTTGGTTTCTCTGTGTAAGTGATGGATATGGATCTGGCTCCGTTCCTCACAACACTACTGTGTCTTAGCTCAACTCCTGGGCTCTTTTGTGCTAGCTGTTGTGTTCTTTAATATCTCCTGCTGCGACAATCACTATCTGTTGCCATTTTCCCACCATATTCCCCAACAGGAAGCTTTCTTCAGGTTATTTTCTGTGCCTTTTAAATGTAAGAGCTGAGATGGGGAAATTCAGTTTGCAAAAGGTGTACACTGGGGAGGTCTGGGACAGTCATAGCTAGCATCTGAAATAAAAAGAATCTCTGATGGAGAAAATCAGGCAAAAAATGGAAAACAAAAATTCTATACTCACTGTATTTAACATCAGTTGCACTGCAGCTGCAATTATCCTCAAGAGTACATTAAAAAGCTTGGGACATTGAATTACAAATACATAATTCAGGTCATTCTTATAAGTGGGCCTTGCTGTAATATTGTGCATATTAATACTCCCAAGTCTCATCACAGCTCCAGTTTATTGAAAATAGCTTGCTCTCTAGAAGCATAATTAGATGATGTTTCTATGTAAATATTTATTCCAAGGTGTATGTCTTTTATGTAGAGACAATCAGACAAAGACAGCATTTACTGAATTCGCTAATGAAACCAGCAGAAGCAAAGAGTTTGTCTTTTCCACTAAATTCAGAGTCCTGGGAGCAGGACCTTTACTTAGTCTACCTGTCCAATGTCACGGTTATTAACAGCAATGCATACATTGCTGCCACCCTCTTCTTACTCGAAAAGAATCATTCATTCAACACAATATATGGAAACGCATATAAATGGTGCTGAGGTAGACCTTTGTCAAAAGCTTTTTAAAATATGCATCATCAGGGCTTCACAGACCCACTACACTGAACTTTGCTACAGTGCCTAAAGAAAAACATGGACGCTTGTTTCCATCTCCAGGAAAGAAAGAATATGGAATGCAAGGTAATGATGATGTTCTTGAAGGCAATGACAAAGTGGTGGTCAGTTTGGCCTTAAGTCCAGGCTTCAGCTGCCCCTTTGCAATGGTAAGGACAGAGCCAATAAGACTCAATCCTCCACCAGGCCTCTTGTACATTATCTTTCAAAGTAACATCAATAAAAATGATCATTTATTGTAATGTACCTTTGTTTGAATGAAGAGGACTGCAGAAAATTAATTTATCTGGGTACCGAAGACAGAACAGAGAAAGTTTAGGTAGTACTAAGTTTTATTTCAATTAATAGCACAAACAGAACTCAGTAATATGAGATATCGCCTGAGCTCCTTTCTTTGCCTGTTGAACTTCATCGAGCTCCCAGATGAGGCAGGTTTATAGGAACAGACGCAATCTAAGTATTTTTTGCCATAAAGTCATTGTTTTATTTATTGCTTTAATAACTGTAAAATTTAGACAACCTTAGAAGATTTTGTTGTGAAGATCTTATTCTTTGGACAACAGACAAATGCAAAACTGGTTTACTTTGCTGTCATGTGTGTAATCTCCCATTTTTCTCTTAGGCTTTTACCTATCCAACAGAATAGATCCTGCTTTTGAAGGCTGAATATTTTATTACAAAGGACTGTACAAACTGAACAATAAATTATCTAAAGCACTGTGCATGCAATTGCAAAACACCATTGCCAGCTATTCTGCAGTAAGCTAAGAAGGTCAAAGATGTTAAAGATTTATCTCAAGCTCACTTGAAGTTTGCATCCTTTGTCTGCAGTAGTTTCAGCTCTTTAGATCTAATTATGCAGCTTTTTACTTTTAAAATACTTCATTGTGTTCTTTGTGTATACCACTTTGTGTTGTATTAAACAGAAGAAAGCTGAGTTACAGAGCAAAACTACAGTGATTATACTTACATATTCAATGACAATAAATTAATAATTTTCATCCTATTTGTAAAGCTCTAGTTATCCACCTGTCAATGGATCTGCTTGTCCATCTCAGTTTCAGCTTGGACAAAATTTTTAATTCATTTCAAAATGGAATATACCACTTGTCTGGAAAATTATGAAGTAAAAATTTGGGAAAGTTATCTGTATCTGAAGTCAATGTGAATTGGCAGATCATTTGCATACATCATAAGCTTTAGTATTTATAAATTAGCATATATATAGCAGGAACACAGCTAATCTAAAAACAAACAAATAAACAAAATGCACCCAGCTCTAATAACAGGAAAAACACCCATGTATTTCATTCTTTCATTTCCATGGGCAGTCCCCTTGGTAACCTGAAATTCATGCCCCAAGTTGCCCCATTACTCCAGTTTAATATGATATTACAATGTTTTTAATATATCTTTTTCTCAGATTGGCCACAGAAAACCAATAAAGCAAATGTGTTCTTTACATGCTAAGAGCTGAGCCAACCACAGAACAGTCTCCGTTCATCAGACACATCTCTGTGCCTTTTTAATTTTAAGTTAACACACGTGCATCTTTGTGGGAAAAAAAAAGAGAGTGAGAGAGTCAAGCAAAGGGACAGAGAGAAAAATGTTGCCATAGAATTTTAACACATCAAAGCTTTCAGGAAAAAGTCACCTTGCTTTAGACTCTCTATTTTTTAATTCCTTTTCTTGCTCTAAAATTAGACACATCCATTTCAAAGGAGACATCTGGGCAATCCTAAGGAAAGCAAGAGATACCACACTTGACATTCTCTGAAGCTCAGCCAACCTGAGGAAAAAAAAAGTAATTTATCTTTTTTTCCCTTCTCTTTCTGATTTGAGGAATTAAATAAAGCAAAACGAAACGAGAGAAACTCCTATTGTGAAGCATAATAGAGAATGTCATTGCATCTTTTCCTTAGATGATTCAAGGAGCTTGTTCTACCAGCATGTATCTGCATTTCTTTTATAACAGTGGCAGCCAATAGATTAAATGCTTAATATAAGGCTGTGATTCAGCAGGCTACCTCCATTCAGAAAAAAATACTGAAGCTTAAACTCTACTATGTTAATGGTTTCTCTCTTAGGTGTATATGGTCTCCTGAGCAGGAATCCTGGAGCCCAATGCTGACTTTATTTTACAGATCCCACACACAAGTACAGGAATGACTTAACCATAAATATCCTATGGACACAGGAACAGTGAGGCAAATTCTCCTATGTATTTCTGATGTAGACAGATTTTAGTGCATTTTTTGTACCAGGACAGTTTTTTTATCCTCTTAAGGCAAAAAGCCATGATAATTTTTTCATATTCACTCTCGCCCTCCTATTTATGTTAAAGAATAAATTTCTGTGATGGGTGCCATTGATTTCAGTGAGCAACCTGTGGAACAAAATAACACTCTGACTGAGTCAAAGAAGGAGAACCAAGCCCTCTAGAAGGAGTTAACTAAAGAGTTGAATGGAGGATGACAGGCAGCTACTGTGGAAGGCTATATGTAGGCTTGATATCAAGAGACCATTTGTACCTGAGACATCTGTCTAACTTCCATAGGGACAGACAGCACAAGCAAGGAAGTTTTTTTTCTAGGATTTTTCAAAGCGAATTAGTCAAACTTGTTGAGAACAGAGTTTACAATGCCTGTGGTAGGGAATAAAATCAGAATGCACAAAAAATACCCTAATTGCTTTTTGCCCACTGAATATTGGTGGTCACCAAATGGTAAATTGGTTGGTTTAGCTGGCATTGTGAAAAGTAGGATTCAATTACCTTTACTACCTAACTAAAACTGTAGTTATTGGTTAACAACTTGTCTGGTCCCTATTTGAACCAAATCACATTATTTGCCTTAGCTTCAGCAGCATTTCCACAGTTCTTCCCTGCACTGCAAGCTTTGTGCTTGCTTGTCTTCATATTTTTCTCCATTTCTCTTTCTTTTGGCCTCTCAACTCTTCATGTTAAGGAGAAAGTAATTTATTTTTCATGGAACCCTTCACAATTTTAAATGTTACTTTTAGGTCTCCCTACACATATTTCAAGCAGCTCCCCTTCTGCATAAATAATCTTCACCTATGAATCCATCTAGGCCCTAATCCCCTGCTCTAAGTATCATTCCTGTTCTACATTTCTACAAGGTGAACAACCAATTTCATTGAAATGCTTGAGAAATAAAATGTTCTTGGTTATTCTTACTCCCTGGTTTAAGATACCAAACACCCTGTTTGTACTCAAGCTTACAGGAGACATCTTCCTCATGCTATCTCTAACAAATAATTTTAACTGGGCTCATCATGTAGCTTCTGAACTGCTTGTACTGGCTCCTCCATATCTTTCTCCACTAGAGTAGCTGGCTGCTGGGCTTAGAGACTCTCAATGACTTTGATTTTTGTATTTGTGTCAATGTAAAATATTTCCTGCTTATCCAAGATTAATTTAATCTGCCATCATTCTGCCCAGATCTCCAATGACTTTAAGTACAGCTGGGGGTTTTCACAATCCTCTGCAGGCTATTATTATCTGAAACAACTTAACCTTCTATCCATTTTCAATAACTTGCTGTCTACTTCTTTTGCTGGCTTAGTAACACATTAAAAAACACTGGTCCCAATATTGACCTTTAGGACACTTCTGTATTGACCATCTTTCAAGCTCAGAAACATTAATTTCATGCGTTTTTAGAATTTAACATGCTACCTAATTTCCAACATTATCTAGCCTTCTTAGTCTATTGATATTATCTTTGTTTTAAGTCTATCCCAGTATTTCTTTTACCGTTGATCATCCTGATTGTCTGAAATGTCCTGAGCCAGTATGTAGTTTTTAACCAGTTAAATAAAAAAACATAACAATAAACCTCATGGTAGTACAAAAATATTATCATTGTTAGTAGGATTACCTTTTTTTGCTACATTTAGCACTTTGAATTGTAAGATCACAAAATATTTTAAGAAGGAAATAAAATACCAGCCATTCCAATTCACTGCTGTGGAAATTGGTATGTGCTGTACCTAAAACTGCATAAAGAGTTAGTGGCAGAACTCAGGGCTTCCAAATTCTAGTGCTCTCCCCACTGGGGTGTGCTGCCTCTCTTACTGGCACATCACCAGTCTCCCTGGCACAGAACCTCGGCTGATGTGAGGTATAATTTCTCATGAAGGCATATGATCCCTTTGTGGTAGTGAGTACCGAAAAGCAGTGTAAAGATATGGTGTGCTGCACACAAAGAAAAGGTAACTGATGGGTTGACTTAGAAGGCACTCAGCTCCTGTTTATGGGGAGGCTGAACAGGAGGCAGACACCAGAAATAATAGCAGCTGAAAGCAATGGATTGGTTTGTTTTTCATTAAAAAAAAAAAAAAAATCACAATGAAGTAATTTTATTTAACTCTGGGTAATGGTTTGATTTGGTATGAGTGTGAAAGAAAGTACAATTAGCTGGGTGGTTAGAATGGATTTGTAAATGAATAAATGACCTTTGGAAGTAAAATTGCAATTCACAAAAAATGAACATTTCCATTGTCTTTTGTTTGAAAATTTTTCTCATGATAGAATGTTTGGCAGAGAATAACTGCATTCAAGCAAATTTCTGTGTCTTCAAGGCAAAAAAAGTGTGTAGGAAATGGGTGAAAGAAGAGAAGAAAAACAGTTTATAGGAATGAAACACATTTACGTGTATAAAGAGCAACATACATAAGATCCTGTTCCAATTTCTAAACCCATCAGATACCTCACCAGGGCCATTTAGTATCCCACACACATACTTTTATCACCATGGCTGGAGGAGAAGTGATTGGTGCTAACTATAGGCAGTGTGGCATACGGTTGGGCACTTCTGATTCCAGGAGAGGGAATGGTTTCTCTTAAGAGTGATCAACAGTTTTTCCCAATGATGTATGAGCAGATCCTTCATTTGATTCACAGGTGCAGATTGTGTTCTAAACTCCTAATTAATTCTGTAGGATGTTTTAGTTTTGTTTAGTTCCCCCCCACCAGCTGAGATAGCAGGTTTGGAACAGTGATAGTTTTCCAGGGATGAGGGTGATGCTCATCGTTTTGGGAAGTGGCTGGGATCCATGGTGGCTAAAAGAGAGACAGGATCACTCTAATGGTTTTAAAGCCTAATTGTGGAGATAGGAATCACAAGATTTTCTGTTTATCTTGTTCTTTGTATTTTCATGCAGAATGAGTCACTGCCAGCTATACCAGCTAAAACAGAGTGCTAGATGCCCTCTGAACTGGTTGAAGAAAGAGATACTTGTTTTCCCCTGCAAACAACCTGGGGATATATCTGACCAGCAAAAACATATTAGTATAAACTTGCTGTCGTATCTGCACTGTTGTGATCCAGCTAATGTGGGTAATGATATCTGCAAAGATATAGCGATATGGGCTTCAGTGTGTGTCAACAGGCAGCATATGAATGCTTTGGGGGCTTCTGGTTAAAGTCTGTGTTATAACTTGTGCTGACTTATATTTGTGACTACTGTTACTAAGCTAAAGTAATTTTATACAAGTATGTTATTATGAGCTACTGTAAATCTACCCTCACTGGAGTCCAGAGCAAACGCACTGTGCTGGATTTCTCTATATTTAGACAGCTGAAAGATAGATGTCCACTGGTGAACTAGTTACTCATGTGGTTTATCTGACCCAATTTAGCCAAATAGTTCAGGAGGGAATTCATGATGAATGTACCAAGCTTCTTCTTGCAAGCAGAGTATACCTGGCTATGCTGGGAAATATCTGCATTTACTCAGATGATCCTCACCTAAGTTGTCTCTTTAAAGAGATTGCTTTGTATAACAATGAACAAACTCAGGGTAAGGGTACCAGGCTGGAGTAAAGGCCAGAACAAATATTAAACTGAATTTGAGCAGGTTTTGGCTCAAGCCAGATTCCTATCTGTTGCTGGCTTTTTTTTTTTTTTTTTTCTTTTTAAATCCTGATTTCTTAGTTTATCTGAATTTTCAACAGAAACAACAGAGAGAGATCAAGACAAAGGTACCAGGGAAAACTCAGACCAGAAGCAGTGCTCTCAGCACTTGTCTTCTGTAGCATTAATTGACAATAGTGCTGTCACCCCCTTAAATGTTAAACCTAATCTAGGTTGAATCTCTGTATTGTCTTCTGAGGCTTTAAAAGAAAGCTGTAACAAAATTACGAAAAGGAATGTCCTTTTTATCTGTTCCTGCAGTAACAAGATTTTCCTTCTCCCCTACCCCTCTTCTTTTGCAAAAACACACAAAAATCTGTTAATTAGTTATTGTTCCTAGAACAGAATATTTTATTTAGGTGTATCTGTGCTGAATGTCCAACCGTAAATCTTTAGTGGCAGTCATATGCTTGTGAACACTACTCAAGACGCATTCCATTACTGCAGAGCTGTGCTTGGTGCTTATTTGGATTCCCTGCAGCCACTTGCAATTAAAGGTCAGACATGAAAAGCCCAGATTTCACAGACAAGGGAACACTGCCTTGACTCTGCAAGGCTCCTCATAAGTGTAAACTTGCTACAGAGATGGAAGTGGCTCAGGTGGGCTGCTGAAATGAACTGGTATCCAGCAACAAATTAAGGCCTCATGGTGGTAGTAGGACACCACCTGTAGCTGGGTTAAGCACAGTGTATATTAGTACAATCTAGTAGGCATGCAGTTCTGATGCTATAGCATGAGAATATGGGTGCACAGAGCATCATAGCTTCTCAGTTGCTGAGAGAGTAAAATTGCTTTTGTGTAAGCTACCCCAATCACCGTCTTCTTGCTGCTTCTGTGTTCTTTTACTCTTGGTTTTTAAATTGAACAAAGAACCCTTGCAATATATTTATTTCCTGCTCAACAGATCTGTGTGGCAAACCACGTAAGTATGAGCCATCTTTCACAGCACAGACATCTAAGTGTTTTTGTAAGCTATATGATTCTGTACTGGAATGATAAAACCTTATTAACGGCTTATTTGGGGAAACGTACACCTGGAAAATATTGTCTCTTGGCACTTAAGACCAGAAGGAAGCGATTAGCAAAACTTTCTCATATAATCATGCAATCTTTGCTTAGTCCTCTGTGCTACTATGATTCTTCTCGAGCTATTTTTTAAAACCTTTTTTCCAGCCAAAGAGAACAAATTGTACTTTACAAATAGTTTATAGATTAATGGGAAAGGTCATTTGTGTTCCAGGCCTTTCCTGTTGTCATGTTATCCATCACAACTTTGAATTCAAGGCTCTGATCTGCTTTTATTTCACTGCTATTACGAGTAAAACATGCATCTTTCCCAGGTGAACATTCACATGTCCATTATTCCTTCTGTGCGGTGTGAAGATCAGTTCCTGAATGGACAGTGAAGAGCTGAAAAACTCTGGTGTGGGAATGACAGACGTGAACAAAAAGGCAGTTGGTGCCAGAGATCTTGCTGGTATCCTCTGCTTTCAGGAAAGTAAGTCATTGCCAAGTCATATAAGCTACAACATCAAAAATTCTGGCTGTAGTACTTAAACACTAATATCACTTTCTTGTGCACCTGGGAGACAAGTGCATTTGCAGGACAAGGGAAGGAGTGAAAGAACTCGAAATGCACAATGGCTCATGACCAAAATATTGCGTACCCACATAGTTTGTTTGGAGATCAGTGAGGAAAACATGGAGGTAGGAGGCTGTCTGGGATGTCTAGAGCCCACTTGTTTTGCCAGTCACTGAACTGTCTGACTGTGTAAGAAAGGGAAGTTTAGCCCATTTCTAAGGCAATGAGATATTAAGACTCTGGGCTGAGGCTGCCTTTTAGAATAGATTTGCGTAGTAATAATGTGATGGTAGCAGTGTCTGGTTTTGAGTAAAGGATCAGAAGTGTGGTTAAATTGACATCACCTAGAAGACCTGTTCCACCAAAGCAGAGAGGATATGCATTAGCGTGAAGCTGCAAGGTGAATGAATAAGTGTTAAAGACATGCCTAAAACCCCTGCCTGTTCCTGGTCTCACTTTGAACCACTGCACAGCCTCCTATATTTTCATTTTTCCTCCTAGCTGAAAGAAAAAGGGTAAGGGGAGGAAGGCAACAGAAGATTGCTAAAAGGTAATTGCATGAAACCCCATTATCAGTCTGGGATTCTTTTCTAGGCAAAGGCACAGCTCAATTTTATTCCTAACCTTTCCAGCAGCTACTTTCTCTGGTACCTGCAAACCACTTGAGAGAGTTTCTTGCTCTCAATCTAAATAATGTGTATCCACCAAGAGAACAATAGTTGGAGAAAGACATTCCAGTGCTGCCCACATTATTAAGAAAAATGTCACCACAAACCACCTAACAACTAACATATTCCTTGAATTGCAAAAGCTAAGTGTACACACCATCTATAATGAATGAACCAGTTCCTGTCTAAATACTGGGAAATCCAAGAGAGATTAGCCTGAGTAATGGAGTTAAAATCAAGCTAATTTGTTTGTGAGATTATTGGCAAGTTAAAAGTCTCCTTCACAGCTTTGTTAGGCAGAGATGTGGAGAAAGTTTGTGTGTTAGGCTCAGAGGCAATCAATGTAAATTTGTTTTTATCAATACACTTGGCTCTGCTGAATGAAATGAGCTATATTCCCAGGTATGTGGCTGAACCTGGACAGAGTCCAATGCAATCAAAGGTCTGCAACAAAAAAGTGTGGATCTGTGGAAGTAGAAGCTAAGAGGGGGGAAGGAGAGCTGTGAACAGCTCTGGAGCTGAATGGGGATACACTAAATATAGAGGGGAGAGCAGGATCCACAGTGCTTCTTTACTTTGTCTGATGTGTGCCTGGCAACATAGGAAACAATGATCAGAACAGTGAGAAAGCACTGATCTTCATTTTTGATTTTTTAACTTTATGCAAAATGTTAATGTCTCTACAGCTCCTTTTCTTTTCCTACCCATTCTATGCCCTTTCTTACATCTGTTTTCCTTTCAAACATTTTCCCCTCCTTCACAAATGCCCCTTCTCCTCTTCAGCCACACTTTGCAACATCTGTTTCTTTATGCCCTCCCCACCCACTGCATGCTTCCCATGACCAGTCCCACCTGTCCACATCTCTCCCCTCTGCTCTTCTACCTGTCTTATTCCCTCCCCTTTCCTTCATGGCAGCTTTGAGTGGAAAGCAAAATGGCTGAATTCTCCATCCCACAGAACTGCCTTGTAGCTTTTCTGTTGACTTCAATAGTTTGTAAGTGGAAGCAATCTGATGAGATGCTAGACACAGGATTCAGAGAACCTATGATTTTTCATCCTTCTTACCTGCTAAAATGTCCCTTAGTATATCTTCAGCTTCATACATAAGTAATAGGGTTTTCCACTTAAAATTTTGAATTGGCTTGGAGAAGTTTATTCTTCAAATGAAAATTCTAAAACAACATACTGCTTTCCTTTTTTATTTCAACTGAAAATATCTTATTAGTTAAGGTTTTCACTGTTAAAAAGCTGAAAAGCAATGGTATGCTATAAGAATTAGCCAACTGGGAGAGGACTCATCTGACCAGTAATAGGTGTGTCTGCTAGATCTCCATTTGAGATAGTCTCTGTGGTCTCATACCATAGTCAGTAGAGAAAGAGAGTAATTTTAAGATCATTATTCATCTTAAAGTAGATATTTAAAATAGGTCAGATGAATCACACCTTAAACGTACCTATTTCTTTCCATTGACTATAAAGGAAACCTGGGGTGACTAGCTCTGAGGTTGACGCCTACACTATGAATGTCTAAAGTTAGGTAAAATGAATCCCACCCTAGCTCTCATCCTAAACACTCATTGTAACATGTCATTTCTTTTCTTTTTTTTAAACTAAAATTCCAAAGGAGAACAACATTTTAAATTAAAACAAAAAATATTTCAGCTTGACACTTCCCATAAAAAGATCAATTTTTGTGCTGAATTTTATATTTCCCTTAAAAAAGCTTCAGTCGACAAAACTACCTTTTTTTATGAAGAAAGCTTTTTAAATGAAAAATGTGACCTGACTCTCCCAGGCACATAAAAAGCAGAGAGTGTTCCACCCCACTTGTCCTTGGGCACCAGTGCTAATACAGCTTCATTGGGGCCAATTTGTGTCAGGTGTGGTGGTAATTTCATGACCAAGACATTAGGAGCTGGGCTAAGAACTGCCAATCAATTTCACATGGATTTGGTTCTGTTGTCAGGTGGCAATGACTTCTGGTCGCTGTTGAACTGGACTGGATTTGCACCAGTGACCTAGAAGAGAAAAAAGAAATTCATTACTAATTCTTTAAGCCGTTCAGTTCAGCAAAATAGCCTTGTATCAAAATCTATCATTTATTTCCTTAGACCTGCCTGGCAGGAGTGTAACTATAACAAACCACCTCAAACAGCAGTAGGATGTAGTAATACAGAGCAATTTAAGCATAATGGAGCTCAGAGCTTTCTAGTACTGTGAGACGACAGGTTTTGGAGGGCAAGACATAAGGTGAGGAACAATTGCTTGTCTAATCCCCAGCCAGCAGTCACTGTCTATAAACATCCTACCTATTCATGTTTGCTGGGTAAGGGAGGGGATTTTCAGAGCACTTTGAAACATGCATTAAAACTGTCTTAGACTTTGAAAAGGCCTAAGGTAATTTTCTTCTGCCTGCTGTGACTTTCTTTTCCAAGTCCTAAAACTGCATGACTGATAGGTGGGTAATTTCTGAATTTCAACTTTCATCCTTCATCTTGGCCAGTAATAAACCTGGAAAGTGTATCCTGGTGTGGGGAGCAATTGTAGCTCTATGCATTAGTCTATGTGCTCCTTTTACATTTGTCCATTCAATACCTTTGCCATTTGTCTTTCCCAAGCCAGACTGAATGAGTTGAGAGAAATCAATGTCTCTTTGTAACCTCTGAATATTTTTTTCCCAGTAGAGTACTTCCTTATAAAGTGGTTAAGTTGAACAGCAGGGAAGTCAAGATTTGTTGTCACTAAGGTCAATAGCAAATTCTCCATTGGATCAGTCACTCACTTTCTGTCACTTCACTTAGTACCAGCCCAGGTGGTTTTGGAAGATGTTTTTTCATTCATTTCTGTTCATATGTTTTTTCTCAACCTCTTGTCTCAGATTTAAATTTTGCTTGCAGTTCTTTATAATTAAATGGTAATTCCAAACCAAGCTTAGTTTTGGTAAATTCTGTATTTTGGTTTAGAAGGGTTCAATCTTTCCAGTGAACAACTGAAATAAGAAACTTAAACTCTCTTCCTGCCCAGAGACAACAAAAATGCCCTCAGCTCCTGTGGAACCTTTAAATGTGTGAAACGTGGCAGAAGGTGCAAGACACTCACCAGGCTGTTTAGTCCTGGGTAAGCCAATTCAATCTTAAGTTTTGGAGAAGGTACTTATGGATGCCTAACGAGTGTAATTTAGCTTCAGAGACTTCTGAATCACTTCAATTCTATATATTTCAGTTCCTCCGGAAAAGCTGACACCAACACAGCAGGATTTTCTTTGATGGCTACATTTTGTCTGGATAATAAAAGAGACTCTGGGTATTTCTTCACGCCTTTTGGATGCCCTATTGCAGTTGACTCAGTCAGGTTGTCTGATGCCCTAAGTTCAGAAATGTTCTCCACAACCGAAAGCACATACTTGAGGAGTTTTACTTTTTCTTATTTTGGATATTTGAGATGCAGCTTAAAATCGTGAGAAGAGTGCAGTGTGAAAGGCTTCAGAAAGTAACTTTTTCTGTGAGGAAGCATCTGGATAGGTTTGTCAGTTTTATCTAGATTAGGTAAGAGTAGTAAGAAAGAATCACCTTGATCAGCTACTTTGACTTTCTCTGCAAAAGACATGAAAGTTCATTAAAATAATTTTTCTTTGAGCTACAGCAGACAACTTCAACAAAACCATGCCAAAACAAGCTATTTTCCCCAAATATTTATTTTAATGTTTCTCTTGACAAAGAACCCATGACAATTTTTATTAAAGGATTCCAAAAGTTAAATATCCTCATGGCAAAAGCAGTGCATTAATTTTTAAATTGGGGTGTGTTTAACTTCAGTATCCACCCATTGTATCAAGTTATATTTTTTCTGGCTAAACTGAAGAACACATACAAAATTTCTGCTTGGCAGGTAGCTGCAAAATGGCTGTGATCAAATCATTCTATACATTTTCTTTAACAAGCTCAATAAATATCTGGAATCTCTCACCACCAGCCATGGTTTCCTGGTCTTAAGTCATACCTGTGGTTCTTTGAAATGCTATTCTTTTTTTCCTAATAGTTTTCTTGAAGTTTGGACACAATGTTCTGAAATCAGTTTTACTGGCATACAAAGATATTATTACATTTCATCCTACTGTATTTTTTACTACACCTAAAGCTAAGGGGCTTTTTTTTCTATGAGATGATATTAAAATTTACTCTTAATGAATTGTGTGCTGTGAACTCAAAGTTCTTTTCAGTCATTTCTTCATGGGATAACACATTCATCCTTTCAGGGAAGAAAACTGCTCCTGGATGTATGCTTTCCTCTGCCATTTATCAGGGGTTTACCCTGAACAGCACTGTATCTATCTTTGTTATTTTCTGGTACTTAATATTTGTTTCATCTGAAAAATTACTCATTTATTGATTGATCCACGTCACAAGTGAAACTGTTAAATAGTGTAAGCCAAAAAAAAAAAAAAGAAAAAAAGGATGTCTGCAGAATCTCTCAGTGAAATTAACTCATGTAATGATAATTCCTCACCTAAATTACATTTAGGCATCTGCCAATGTTCTTAAGACATGCATTGATGTTTCCACTATCAGCTTAGTTTCTTAATCAAAATGTTGCATATCAAATCTGATGCTTTATAGACTTCTAAAGATAGTTCTTAATAATTTTTATTAAATTATTCAACTTTGTTAACCAATTGTTTTCCATAAAATAGTGTTGGTATTAATTAGAATCATAGAATCATTTAGGTTGGAAAAGACCTTTAAGACCTTTAAAATATCAAGTCCAATTAGGTTGTCTTCCTCTATTCTTTATAAGTTGAATTCTAATATCAACTATGTCACAATTTTGCCCATTATCAATGCCAGGCTAGAAATCCTAAAAGTTTCAGATGTGCTGAGATTCCAAGGTGATTATTAAATACCAAATGGGCAAAGATAGAAGACCTTATAATTCAGGTTTTGGATGCTGATATGAGCTATGAAGTATACTTCTTAGCCCAGTCTTGATCCTTTTGTAAAATTCCAGTTGGCTTGGAGGTTGAACGCTGACATCCTGCAGAATAATCTCCGAGCAAATCCTCAATTACCAAAATTTTTAGAAGATCTTCAAATTATGATTCTGGCATAATTCAGGAAAGATGAATATTTTTTCCTGTGAGAATTAGAATCCTTTTAATAGGTGATCAGCCATGCCATTCCTTTGCCCAGTAATCCCAGGGGAAGGATGATGAACCATCAGCTTTTCAGGGTGACTGGGTGATGAACCCTTCTTCTTAATGAGGCAGGACCCAGCAGCAGTGACAGTTCCACTCACTGACACTCAGAAGATTAGCAATGTATGGAAGTATGAACTGCTTTCAGTCCCTTTGAAAAACAGGTTCACTACACCATGCCATTGTCTCACATCTGGAAAAGGGTTCATGAAGAACCAAAATGCATTTTGAGTCCATGTCACAGGAGCACAATATCCAGATCAGAGCAGCTATCTGTCAATGCTTATAAGAAATAGCTTGTTTAGATCCTGGGTGACTGGGGATGGCTCTAGAAACTCATTTCAGGAGGCTCTGCATAGTATCATAGTATTATTAACAGCACATTGTCCGCTATCATGTAAAAAGCTCAGGAGCCCACTCTCCAAAATTATCAGCAGGAGTTTCTAGCCCATATCCTGATGCTCTTTGCAGAAAAGCATACCACTTCAGTTACTCTTTCCATGGCTGTTGATGGTCACAGACATTTTAATCTCTCCCTCCCTTGCTTATTTCCTGATGTCCATGTCTTTTAACACTTGAGTTCTGCCAGATGGGATGATCTTCAGAGAGGAAGATGATATTGCAGAAATACAGCTCGTCTTGTTGACAGTCACATTGGCTTTTCCTCTCTTTTTTTCTGTGAAAGGTTAGTTGTTCTACGCTAGTTCCTTATTTTATTTATTTCCTTAGTTTATTTATTTACTTCTGGCTCTGAGCTGTTCTTGAAATTAGACTCATTGTAACAACATAATGTGCAGACTGTCTGCTGACTGTGTCAGATCAAGCTTTATAATATTTTATGTGTATTGAAAGAGCATGCACACTGCCAGTAATAAGTATGCGCTGCCCTCAGGCCCAGCTCCTGCTATGTATTACAAATCTCAGAAATGTGGTCATTACTTTGTCTTAGTTGCAAAATTACTTTTATTGAATTGCAGTTAAGGTATCCTGTTATTTGCAGTTGTTTTTTTAAAGAGTTTTTTCACATTCCTTCCCCTCACTTTTCTCCTCCATTTGTGGAAGCATAATAATGCCATTTGACCCCTGCAATGCTCTGTGGCTGAATTTTCAACCCAGATTACAATCTGTGAAAATGAAGAGTAGTATGCCCAGCCAGCATGGGTTTATGAAAGGGAGATCCTGTTTCACTAACCTGGTCTCCTTCTGTGACAAGGTGAAACGCTTAGTGGATGAGGAGAAGGCTGTGGATATTGTCTACTTGGACTTTAGTAAGGCCTTTGACACTGTCTCCCACAGCATTCTCCTGGAGAAGCTGGCTGCTCACGGCTTGGATGGGTGCACTCTGCGCTGGGTTAAAAACTGGCTGGACGGCCGAGCCCAGAGAGTGGTGGTGAATGGAGTCAAATCCAATTGGCAGCTGGTCACGAGTGATGTTCCCCAGGGCTCAATACTGGGGCCAGTCCTGTTCAATGTCTTCATTGATGATCTGGATGAGGGGATCGAGTGCACCCTCAGTAAGTTTGCAGATGACACCAAGTTGTGTGGAAGTGTTTATCTGCTGGAGGGTAGGAAGGCCCTGCAGAGGGACCTGGACAGGCTGCATCGATGGGCCAGGGCCAACTGCATGAGATTCAACAAGGCTAAGTGCCACGTCCTGCACTTCAGTCACAACAACACCATGCAACACTACAGGCTGAGGGAGGAGTGTCTGGAGAGCTGTCTGGCAGAAAAGGACCTGGTGGTGTTGGTTGACAGCTGCCTGAACATGAGCCAGCAGTGTGCTCAGGTGGTCAAGAGGGCCAATGGCATCCTGGCCTGTATCAAGAATAGTGTGGCCAGCAGGACCAGGGAGGTGACAGTGCCGCTGTACTCGGCACTGGTGAGGCCACACCTCGAGTACTGTGTTCAGTTTTGGGCCCCTCCCTACAAGAAGGACATCGAGGTGCTGGAGCGTGTCCAGGGGAGGGCAACAAAGTTGGTGAAGGGTCTAGAGCACAAGTCTTATGAGGAGTGGCTGAGGGAACTGGGGTTGTTTAGCCTGGAGAAGAGGAGGCTGAGGGGAGACCTTATTGCTCTCTACAGCTACCTGAAAGGAGGTTGTAGCGAGGTGGGGGTTGGTCTCTTCTCCCTAGTAATGAGTGATAGAACGAGAGGAAACGGCCTCAAGCTGCACCAGAGGAGGTTTAGGTTAGATATTAGGAAAAACTTCTTCACCGAGAGGGTGGTCAAACATTGGAACATGTTGCCCAGGGAAGTGGTTCAGTCTCCATCCCTGGAGGTATTTAAAGAACGGATAGGTACGGTGCTTGAAGACATGGTATAGATGGACTTGGCAGTGTTAGGTTAACAGTTGGACTCGATGACCTTAAGGGTCTTTTCCAACCTTGACGATTCTACGATTCTATGATTTGCCTAACTATGTTTTATGATTCTTGCCTGTGTCTGGGTTAATATATCATTCATGAACTTATGTACATTTTTTTCTGTCATGTTTGTAATTTGCAGCTTTTCATGATTTAATGTGAATGAACCATTTGTAGCCCATAGGTAGTTTGCAATGCATTTGTATGACCATTTTTTGAATCACATATTATGTGATTGACCACATAGCATATTGTTGTAGTATTGTTTATGCTCCATTATTGGCTGTTTCTTTGGGTTTAAATCAAAACATCCTAATTCAAAGCTGACTAAGATATATTAATTCAAGTCTTTTGCATCTTGTGTCTTGCATTCATGACAAAAATGTCAAGAGCATGTGGGATCTGAATACTGCTATTTCATCTGCTCATGACTAGTATAAGCAAGTGTGACATAAGGGGAAAAACAAAACAAAACCCCAACAGACCCTTAAGCAACGGTTTATGGGAATGTTTTCCAAACTCTTCCCCACACCCAAGTTTCAGCCATGGAGCAGATAGTTGTTTACAGCACAGGAGAAATAGAGTATTGAAAGTAGTTATGTAAAGATCCTCTTGTCTACGTATGTCTGGTGAAACTCCCTTTTACATAGATGATAAGCCCAAACCTGTTTCTCACATGTTGAGATTTAAGTGATGGAGAAGTCTGTACATATAGTTTAAGTATAAATTTAATCTATAAAAAGACATTGATGCAAGCCTTCACTTGAAAAGAAATCCTTTCAGCATGGTAAATCGTACTTTGAGAATGTTCTGGCATTGTGTTTTGGGTATGGCATCTTATTTGAACAATTATTCTAGCTGATTGCTTCATGCACTATATGGCTGTTTTTAATGGTGTCTTTAAAAAGATTGATTCCCATAATAAAACTGAGTTGGAATGCTGAGGCAGTAGTCAGTAACTTTTCCAAACCAGGAATTTGTTTCTAAATTTGACCCAAAGGAGCTATAGTTTAATTATGATACAAATAATCCATCTTTCAATAGGCAAACTGCCTTTTATTTTCTTCTTTGACAAAAAAAATAAATAAAGGAAAAATAAAGGGAAAAAGATCCTATTGTTAAAATGGAAAAGGTTGAATTTCAAATCACAGTAGAAAGAGAAGGAATCTTGAGAGGACATATCACCCATGCTCTTGCTACAGTGACATTAACTAATTATCTGAGGCAAGTTTGTCCTTCTTGTTCTTAAAAATGTCTCATGATGGAGATTCCATACCCACTTTGGTAAGTCATGAGCTCTACCACTAGAAGGCTTTTTTTAATGTCTTAGCTGAATCTCCCTTATTGCATTTTAAACCCCTTTACTTCTTGCCTCAATCTCATGGACAAGGAAGAGAGCATCCTCTTGAGTATTTGCAGACTGTTTCCATATTTTCTCTCATTATTCCCTTACCTAGACACTCTTTCCTCTCAGTCATTCCTTGTAGGTTATTATTTCAGACCTCTGTCAATTCCTGTTGCTTTCTCTGTCTCTCTCCAATATGGCTACATCTCTTATAAAGGATATCCTATAACTGTAATCCATTTTTGTTTAACAACTTCTGTTATGAACTTCTAAAATTGACGTTAATGTTTGTATTTCTTAATGATTGGAGCACAAGGGAGCTGCTATTAATAATATATCAAAGATCATAATTTTTCAGATTACTCTAGTAAGAAATAATTGTTTTCTATGTCTATGACACTATTGAATTCACGGGTCTTCAAAGAGTTTTCTGGATTATACACTTGATGCTGGAACAAAAATCCAAATAAATCAGGAGATTTTCCCTGAGTTAATGAAGAGGACTATGACATAATTTATGTCAAGTTTAGACTAGCATGACACCACTGACATCAGGGAAGTTTTTCAGTGGTGTGAAATGAACCTGAACCTCTGTTAATTTTAGGAGCATCTCACCTGCTGTCCCACAGCACCCAGCAGTGAAAGATGCTTGTGTCAGTCAGCATAACAGGGAGACACTGTGTAATTTAGCCACTGAGTGGGCTGGTGTTGGATTAGCAGCAGAAATTTGTCTTTTTTATGAAGGGAAAAAAGGAATAAAGAAAATTATACAGGAAATCATACAAGTTCTTTCCATTCTCTGCTGCATTTGAAATCTTCCTTCATCTCTAGTTCTCTGCTGGTGCATCTTGGTTTTTTTTCCTCCTTATGACCTTGACAGTGGCTTTTGAACAGTCCAGGGTCATAGCCTTGAAATGAAAGGCAGAAGAATAGCTCTGTTTTAGGCCCTTTTGCTATTATAATCTGTACATAGTCCTTTTAATGAGGCATAAACAGTATCTGTAGATTGTAATGGAGGGCTGCTGTGCTGCTGTACTTGGACTTCTTTTTTTTAATTTATACCCATGTGACTATGAATTTCAATTTGTTTGCAATTCTGTTCCCCTGCCCGAGTGTTTATGGGCCCTTGCTAGCTATTAAAAGCAAGAAGGGAGCATAAGAGTCAGCCAGTTAAATGCCTAGTGCTTTAGTTAAGCAGTATTTTTATTGTACTCAGCAGAGCAGATTTCTTGGAGTGAGCCATGCTACAGACACTTGATGTAGGTCCCACTTGCCCAGGTTACAATATAAAGCTCATGGCCTCTTCAACTGCGGGAGGAAAAGAGAGAGACTTCCTGGGAGCATTGTTAATAATACCTGTGGAGATCTAGTGAATGGGTACTGAACACAGTTTATATGGCATGCCCCATTGTGTCCTGCTGCTTACTGGCAACAGATTGCTCTTGGCCAGCTCTGTTCTTTCCTGCATTGTGTTTCCCACAGGCTGCTCCCATCCCAGGTTTCCTCTTGTAAATAAATCAAAATGGTATTAATAGAATGTATTTTGTTCATGTTTTAGGTTGCTGGAAGGGACTTATTCCTAAAGTACATGGTGAGACAAAAATGAAATTATGTTTTGTTGTGACCTTGTCAGATTAGGCCATATCTTCATTAGAAATGCACAAGAGGTATTTCTCCACCCTAACATATGGCTGCTTTTGAGGGCAGGTTACTTGGACTTAGGTGTGTTACCCTGGGCTGTGATGTTCAATAAGATACAGTCAGGCCTGCCATCTGTGCTTTTTCTTCAGCTCTGGTAGTATGAAGTATTATGGCAAAGCATTATGGCTCCAATTCTTTAGAATTATGCCAAATTCTAACATGAAACTGAAGACATTTCTCCAGGAAATAAGGAGTGCTGTATGGTTCCCCATGAGGGTAATTCACTCCTCTCCAGTTGTGGGGTAAGTGGGGATCTAGTGATCCAAGTGGAGGTGACACAAGATCCTGCAACAATAGTTCCGTAACAAACGCAGTTTTCTTTCCCTTTCTGATCCACTAACTGCCTGTGGGCAGACCTGGTCAAAAAAAGGCCATTTTGAATATGTTCTGATTTGCTGAATTTCAAAGAAGTTTTTACCAGCTTCCCCTGATGAGTGCCAATGCTGCTCTGGGTAGAGTGGTTGTCATTATGTGGGACCCTGGAGCACACCGGAGGTCAGCGACAGAGCCAGGGGTTCACTTCAAACCCTTTTACTTCTTGTCTATGTGCTAATCACTGCACTGGGATGTCTCTCAGAGCCCTAAAATGCTATGTTCACAATCTCTCGCACTCACACCCACACACTCCTCCTCCTCCTGTTTTCATACATTTGCCTGGATAATGGATAATCCCCTTCCTGTCACCCCACATTGCCTCTCAGTTGGAGACAGTATTGCTTAATTCTAAAAAAAATAAATCCCTTTCTATACCATTTGTTTGGAAGGGAAGGTTTCTCTGGTCTCCATGGCTCCTTCATCGTATGCAGTAGAGTTAAAATGTTCATAATTTTAAAAAGCTTTCTTAGTGGTAATTATTTTACTCTACTGCCAGAGGGACTGCAAATGCCTTTCTCCTCTTAGGCTCATGCTTAATCTGCTGTTTGTTACCCACATTAGAACTGACCCAAGGCTCCTGTCTTAAAATGACTTGGGCATGATTTGCACATAATCAGCTTCACATATCCAGTACGGAGGAATCATGCGCCTTTCATGTTGGGTTTTTTTTGTTTTTTGTTTTTAACCACCTTTATTTAGGGTGATCTATATATTTTGCATAGTTATTATGGATAGGATTTTCTAGGATCTAATATGGCTTTGTATCCTTACCTGTGGCATAAGAAAGGGAGGTAATGGAGTAGAGAAGAGACAAGGCAGGCAAGGCGTGAGTGGGTGGGTGGGAATAAAAAGACTACAGAATGAAAAAATGATCTCTGCTTCCAAGAATTAGAGCTACATTTTTATACCTTAGAGTTGCTCCATCTCCAAGACTCTGTGAGTCAAAAAGTGACTCCTCCATCTCCATTTGAAGGAAACAGAAAAAGAAGTAGCATGAAACAAAGCTGAGTGCTTTGCTAATGCATCGGCACCTAGATAGTCTTATGGTTATGATGAACTGCATAGTGAATATCATATACTTGATGGTTTAACTCAAATTCTCAAAAGTCCTAATCCAAATGTCCCATTCTTCTTCCCAGTAGTAAATAGGAAAATTCATACAGAGCTGGACTGTTAATCACTGTACAGCACCTTTACATTTCTTTCCTCAGTAAAAGGCTCTTGAAATGTGTGTAAATGTAACTTAAGGCAATTTTATTGCCTATATGCTCCCAAAGAGGTATTAAGGGATATTAGTATTCATTAATCATTACATTCATATCTACTGACATGAATGAGAGTAGGTCTGAGGTTCCTTTCCAAGGAAATGTATTTTTCCTAGTTTTTCCTACTTTCCTGTAAAGTTTATGAAAAGGATTTTCTCCCCTGGAGCATTAATACTCTTTGCTTCCAGCCAGACCAAGTTTGTTGTTATTTTTCAGTTCTTCTGCCTCTTTGTCCTGCTAAAAGACAAAGGTCAAAATACTGCAATAAATAATAGAAGAGGGACCACCCTTTGGGCAAGGAAGACCTACCTCAAATGAAAAAGCCTCTGAGAAATATAATTCTGAAACAGCTAGTAAGCTGTCTGCATTCTCTAGTAGGTCTTTGCCCTCTTTCCTAGTTTGCACAAAGAGAAAGAGAACAACCAATCTTTGGTCTTTTTTTCTTTTTTTCACCTTAAAATACAGTTTATCTGGAATGTTAAACCCAGTTTCATTTGTGGTTCATTTATCTTCTCCAGATGGATTCATCTAACACATACTGACAGTCCGTAATTTTATGCAGCTAGCAATGGGTAACAAGCTTTAGGTGTTTCTTGCATGAAATAGGATATTTGTTAGAACTAAATGGTGCTGGCTGCAGGCAACAACCATGTGAAGGACAGGACAGTCATCTCTGAAACAATGTGGTGGATGAAATAAAATGGAGCTTCAATAGGAGTGAAAACAACCGCCATAATTTCTCTGATTTGTCACAAATTTAGTGTTCTATGCATACTTCAGGTGAGCACTACAGAATGTAGCTTTGAGAATGAGAAGCACAAATTTCTATCCATCGACATGCCAGTGTTCAGTGGACCTCTGACAGCTTTGGACCATTCTTCCACCTTCCATTGCCTCCAGAGTTTTCCCAGGTAGCACTTTCCTGGATATGTAACAAAGCAGCAGTCACCATGAAAGGGAAATGCTGGGAAGCTAAGCTAAAAGGCAGCATTTATGACAGGCCAGAAGCTGCAAACAAACTAAAATTTTTGAATTCTGGATTTAACCCATGCTTTACCATGATGACAGCCACATAGCTAGCACAAGTGCAAGAAATTCAGTTCCTTGGAAATATGATTTTTTGCCTATAAGTTACCTTGGCTTTCAGCCAAGATGTCAGCATGTCAGAGCAATTTGTTACACATTTAAATTTTTTTTTGCCCTTCTTTTTTTTTTCTTTTCGTGATGTTTCTCCTCAGCTAGCATGTGAGTGGCAGGAACACTTCATTCAGTACTTTCCTTTTCAGTATTGTACCACTGGATTGTTTTCATCTGCCACCTATTCCCTTTGTTTGCACTCATCCTTCACTTCATCACAGCCCATGCACTGAGACATATCCCCTTGATAAAGCTGGGGAAGATCTGTAAATAATTTCATTAACACCTTGTCATTCTTGAGAAGAACCACAGCAGACCACCTATAGGCCAAGCTAGGAACAGGAGAGCTGATCCCAAACTGCCAGGTAACTTTGGAGTACTTACCATAGGGCCAATCCTTCCTCCAGTCAAGTGAGTAGGGGATGGTACAGCCCTACACAATATGATAAACCCTTTAATAGATTCTTCCATTCCCCTTATGCTGAATAGTTTATAGCATCAGTCTACATCAGCTTGAATCATATCAGCAACTCAGTGGGTAGCTGTATTTTTATGAATTTCAGTGCTTTGGGATAAGAAGTAGTATGGACAAATAAGATCATAACTGGTTGACATGTAAGTTGTCCACTCCAAATAGTTTTATTGCTGACAACTTATAATTTGTCACTGACATCAGGGGTGTATCATTAGGCAGTGGAATTGCCTGGCAGTGAAATTAATCTTAACATTTAATTATTTTTTATAAACTGCCATTTTATGCAGGTGCCTGTTCAGTGGATTTGACCAAATGACATCTTCCCTTTAGACCTTGGAAAAATAAGGAGGTGTGGCAAGATAGTCATTAAAGAAGAAAGCACAAAGGATCATGTTAATGGTAAAAAGCACCAGTAGTGTTATGATTATTGAAGCTTGCAGGTGGGCAAGGAGAGAGAACAGAGGAAGGGAGAGAGGTAGTTTGGAGGAGGCTGAGTTGGTTTGTTCCCTGGCTCCAAAGTAGATTTTGATTCCTGAGATGCAGTACTATTCACTAGCTAACAAAGGAAATCTTGGCTGATAATACTTCCTATGCCATGTGGCAGTTACATATGCTGCTTCTCACTCGGACAGTATCAGATACCCACTCTTGTGCTACTTGCTCTACAGTAATTTTAGACAGGGATAAGTATACACATATAGGCAAACATACACTTATATATGTAGAGACTATGTATATATCTTTCTAAGAAACTGATAAAATATCTGAAGTCACAAGTTGTGGGGACTGTATTTGTCTACCAATGTTTTTTCTCCTGTGGTGGTGCTTCTGGTAGGTCCTTTGTCAAACTATGGCAAAACACACAGATGCATATTTTAAGCTGTTTAATTGCCCTGCTAAATGGGAGCCCAGATGCTTAAAGAAGTTGGGGAGGACTGTAAAAATGACTGACTGTATTATCCTGTGGTTCTGACGACATTAATTCAAATTGCTTTCATGGCCCTCATCCAAACTTGAATCCCAATTCAGTGACTGATTAGAAGAAAAATTCTATCACATACTTCTTGCTATGGCTGAGCATAGATGCTTTTTTAAAAAGCAAGCAAGATGGATGTTCATTTGAGATAATCATCAACTACATGTCTCAATATTTTAAAAGGGACATTAGGTTTTGGATGCCTAAAGTTTTGGATGCCTGAAGTTTTGGATGTCTGGCTTGAAAAGTAATAAAGGGAACTAATTTTCCATAAGGTTCTGAGCCTGCCTTTTGAAAACCAACCTTCTGAAAGTGCCTCACCTGGCTCTTGTAAAAGAAACAAATGCAAGCCCACAGACATTTTTAAAAACTCTGGGCACCCCAAATCTGTAATTAGAGAAACGTCGGGTTGTCTCAGAAGATCAAGTCACAGGCTCAAAATTAAAATGAAAGCTGATGACAGATATCACAGATGTAGACACTGAGATCCACATCATGGTCTCTCTACTGGGGACTGCCGCAGCTGGACTTAAAAAAATATGTTTGCAAGCCCAGTCACAACCTGTCTTTTGTTGCATGGTTTCATGTGCTAGACAGATTTACTGTGTTAGTAGTAGAAGTGTCAGTGCTACCTAACAGGCCAATGGTTTAAAAAATTCACCAGCTGGCAAAGTCCTCAGCTGCTATCTTGTACCAGCCTTCTTCCCCCGCCCTGAAGCTGCATCTGTGATAAAGCAGGTAAAGCTTGCCTCACAAGCTGTAAATTAAGGTTTTTGGAAGGACTAAGAGACCAAAACAGTAAAGAACTGCTTGAGTAGGGAAGTATTTGCGAAACACTGGCATCGAGGTATTGCGCTGTGACACGATAGGAGCCTCTGCTTGCCATTTGTAGTAAAAGAGAAATGGACAGTGGAGTGTCAGAATGCCTTGCAGATACATTTTCTTTTTCCAAAATAAGGCCAAATCTAGTAAGCAGATTTTCTCAGAGTTATAATGTCTTGGATTACATAGAGTTGGTTTGGCTACCTCCCTTCTTTCTGTGCTAGATGAGTTGTGGAGATAATGATTTACAAATTAAAATATCCTCTCATTAATAGATTTTCAACAAATGAGCATAGAGGGCCAGTGGAGCCACACAGGATGTTATTTGGTCCATGAGGAGCAATATGCTTTATAATTAGTTTCATTTACCTGTGTTCAGTGGCCACTGCACAAGTAATTTTTTATCACCATCTCCAGAAATCATTCTCAAATAACTATCTGTATATATATGCAACACTGATAAAAATGGAATAATATACTGCCAATGCTGGAGAACCTAATAAATTATTCCATCCTCTGGAAGTCATCAACACAGATAAGGAAACTGCAAAGGCTGATAGGTCATTGCGATTATTTTCTTCTTTGTAATTAAATGTCTAGCCCACTCAGAGATTCAAGGAAATAAAGGGTTTTATAAGACAGGGTTTTAATTCCTGACAACTAAAGCTATTTCCTAAACCATTCCCATGGTGTCAGTGGAAAGGAACGTGTTGATGAAACTGGAGGCTTTTGTGCCCCATGCGGCGCTCAGAACTCTGCAGAGCTCCCAGTGGTTTGATCAGGTTACCATGAGCAGACACAGGGAACTAAAATGAGATTTAAAAAAACCTGTAGAGAAATGAAACACACATTACATTAAAGCTACAGAAAGTTTATCTTTTTCTCTCACACACATGCATATATCTGACTTTCCTCTGTTCTACAGCCTTCCTCCTTCAGAAAGCTCCTGCATGGAAAAGTACTTGCCTAGCCTACAGGTCCTTGGTTATGTTTGTCATTTGGACTCCAGAAAGCATGGAGGAATTTTCAAATCCTGCTGAAGTCACTGGAGGTACCTTACCATAGCACAGGATTAGCCTTCTGAGGACATACATTGTCATTCATTGTATGCTTCACAGTCTGAAACACAAAACAATGTACTTCTCAGCTGGCATTTAAGCATTACTGAAGTAAAAGAGAACAACAACAAAAACAATAAAATGTTTTAATAAACCAGAACCAGTTACTTTTATTAATTTATTTTCTTGCCATGGCAGTGAATCAAAACTTCCATTATTTGCATATCACAAGAAGTCTTTTTCTGAAGCTGGGAAAACTGCCATTAACATTGATTTCCTGCGATTATTTTTTGCTGGGCCATAAGCCTTTTGAGTTACCACTCCCAGGATTGAGCTTGAGTGACAAGAGACATGTTCTGTTCTTGCAAAGATAGAATCCAGGGAAATCCAGACAGAGAGGAACATTTCAAAAGGCAACCCTCCCTCAAGATACTTTAAGTAGGATTTGGTGCATGTTTAAAAATATTGTTGAGTTCAGTAGTCTGTGCACTCTAAAGAAAAGTATATTCTCAAAAATTGCCATCAGCGTGTAAATGGAGAAAATTGGCCAAATGAAACAAAGGATGGCTGAAAGCTCCGGAGTCTCCCAATTTATATAAGAAATACCAGAGGGAAGAGGGAATTGGAAAAACAATTTTAAATATGACCAATGATATGCATGAAGACAAAGAGAAGATAGTTAATGGGAATGAGAGTTTGGAATTAGAAACTGAACTTGAGAGGAAACTAAACTCAAAGAGTCGAATGCTCTCAAGTGAAAGGGAGTAGATCATCTCCAGGCCAGAACCCTGGCAAATGAAATCTTCATTCAGGAAGGAAAGATTTTAAACCTGCACTTCAAGTTGGCAATTGCTCAAAACTGGATTGAAGAAAATGCAATAACTTTATGTAGAAAAAGAAGTGCACTGGGAAGCAAGAAATCCATGGGTCAGAACTTGGAAGTATGTGAAGAATTCAGAAAGAAAAAATCATTTAAGAGACCGAGGAATAGTATATTACAAGGGCTTACTAAATGTAGATACTGCCAGGATAATCTGATTTTTTTTTGTCATTTTTTTTTCCTATACAAAGGAAACACATCTGATCTTATCTAGCCAGAATTACGCAAGTGATTTCAGTTATGAAGCTGTGTGAGGAATTACTAGCTCTGTGCAGGAAGATGTAGATTACCAAAAAGCATGAAATCGTTAAGGAGGTGGCTAAAGTCAGACCAAAAAAAAGGGTACTGTTAGAACAAGAAATGTTGGGCTGTAAAACAATCACTGGTGGGTTTTCTCCAAAATTAGTCTTAGGAGCAACCTGATATGTTGCTTTTGTGAATGATCCTGATCCTGGAACAGAAAAAGAGGAACTGATAACTCAAACACAAGAGATACCAGCTATAGAAAACAGCTTTGGAATATTACACATGAAGAATTAGATGTCTGAAGTTTCAAGGTAATAGGAAAGGGGCAAAATGAGCTACTGTTTAAGTTTAGCATCATGCACTCAGGGACAAATGACAAGAATTTCTGCAGTGCTTTGGGATCTCACTGGCCAGAGCAGAAACAGAAGGAAAACTCTCTGAATATATCTGTCAGTCCCCAAATGACTGTGAGCCACTGGTATGTGCCATCATTAAAAAGCCAAATGTTTTCTTCGGATATATCAGGAGACGTATGGGAGTGTTAATAGCGAAGTCGTGGGAAGGTGTTGTTTGGAATACTGTGAGTGAGTCTCACCACCTTTAAGAAATATGAATTCAGATGACAGCAAAGGAAAAGGAAGACTGGTAAAATGATTACGAAAATATATATCCAGTTGTGAAAGAAAAATAAAAGAGTGTAGGCTGTTCAGCCTAGCAAAATACAAGCTGAGGAGTCAGATGATTGCTACCTAGGAATAAAACAGAAGGACAAACACCAGTGAAAGAAGAGAGCTATTTAAACTACAGGACAGTGTTGACAAAAGGATAAAATAGATATTCATTTCCCACAATTAAATATATGCCGGATGTTGGAAACTTTCCAATCATGCCAGTAATAATGTTCTACAACACTGAAAATTTTGGAAAGCCATAGTCAAGAAAGATTAAATCAGCCTGAAACAGGTGCAAAAAGGAGCTACTAGATGAATAGCAGAATGATGAATTTATTGCTCAAGAGACACTAGAAGAAAACTTGCCTTACCCAGCTTAGCAAAATAAAGACGGAGAGGGAACATTGCTACTCTCTATAAATACACCAAGGGAATAAAGATCAAGGAAGAAGAAGAGCCATCTTAAGCTAAAAGAAAACATTGGTATGATAATAAATAGGTATGAACTGTCCATGAATAAATTTAATCTACAAATGAGAAAAGGGTTCCTAAAGATTGAAGTAGAAATGATAAGAAGATCAAAATGAGTGAAATTATTAGTGAAATTTAGTGAAATTATTGGGGGACACAAAAATTACTGCTGTTTGCTAGTTATAAGAGGTTACTACTTCTGATAGCTTGGAGTCAGTGACCTAGGCGACCTAAATGGTCAATTTAGATGAATCAGTTTTCAATAAGTTCAGCCACAAAGGTCAATGAGAAGAAAGAGGCATTAATTTGACATTCATCTATATGTTGCATTTTCTTCACTTGCCCTAAGTTCCTACCTTAATTTCTATTCCATACACAGTCAGTAAAGAATCAGAAGAGTCTCCAGACTCAGCTGGAGGACAGATAATGGTTTTCTACACAGGTCAGGTATGTAGGTCTTACACAAACTGCATAACCCCATCATATCTACTAGAAACTACATTGAAGGTCCAAAGCAAATGTTTTTCCTTACTTTTCTGACTCCAGAGAAGGCAATAAATTTTAGGTCACTTTTACTTCTTTCTCTGCATCATCTACTTTGGCCTAAAAATGGTTACAGCAGAGGTGGAAGGGAGGATAAGTGCAGAATGCAGCTTATATTTGCCACTGTCTGCTCTTCCAATGGTTTATGACACAAAATGGTGCAACAAAATTAGCAGATTCTTAGGTTTTGATGCTGGCATAATATCCACAGTCTAACTATGAACATTGTACTGTTCACAAATAGCTATGGATCTCTCTTTTACATTGTTGCCATATTTGCATTGCAAAAGCTTTTCACGTATCAATTCTAATCCAGCAGAGGGTTCAATGTTGAGATTGGATAAACACACAGGAGCAGGGTTTTTCCATTCATTTCTTGGATCTCTGGAAATATTCCTAAAGTTGTCATTCTCTGAGATTTCCAAACCTTTTGAGTCAGCTCAAGCTATAAATACACAGAGATTTTCTTATGGTGGCTGGACACTTTATCTCTGTGGAAGCCAGAACAATACATTAAAATTAACTGTGAGGAGAAAGAAACAAAAGGTTTCAATACTTCAAAATGTAAAGTTTTAATGCCATGTTGAGTTTTCAGATAGAGGTTCATGCAAACTTCATTCTTGTTACTGATTTTCTCTCTACAGGCACAGTAGACATGACGATAAATTTCTCTTTCAGTTGCTTCCACTTGCTATACTTTTTGTTTACTTTAAGAAGCAAGGGAAAGAGGCTGCTTCATGAAAATGCAAGGCCCACAGCTCTGTTATTGCCAGCTGCTCAGTGTGTAGAAAGAGACTTGAGGAGACAATCAAGTGATGTCAGTGGCAGGATGATTCACTGGGAACCAGTGTTTTTTAAAGGTCAGGCAACAGCCTAATTTATTTCCCTTTTCTTGAGTGATAAGACAGAGTGAATAAACTGAATAGAAAACCATTGCTCTAATTGCTGTACAGGGACACAGTTGTTCATGGGGGCCATACTTGTGGCATATTTTTTTCTTCTGATTGACCTTTTCCTATGTCTTTTTCCCCCCTCTGGTTCATTCTTCAGCAATAGTAACAAATTTTAATTATCCCATATAAGTCACCTGTTTTTTTCCTCTGTGAATTGTCAGCAATTTCTATTGTTCTTTCTCTTTTCTTTGTTTCAACAGGAATTTTGATTGTGTTGCTAGAACTTAGTTACATATGGGGGTATAGTCCCAGATATATCTTATCTATTTCATCCTAAAAACCACACGAACCCAAGGAATTATTTTACCTGTTCTCAAAAGCAGTAATTTCTGGAATGTCATGTACTGTCCAGGCATGTTTGGTATAGTCTTCCCACACCTATGGGCAGGAATGGAAGGACAGTATCCATCCTACCTTCTACCTACAATCAATCTAGAATTGCTTTCTTTTCTGTTCTCAGATCCCTCAGGGTTTTTGGGTTTTTTTGGGGGTTTGTTTCCCCTCCCCCCCCCCCCAATTTGAATCTGCTTTTCATGCTACTTTTAGTCCTTTTCAGATAATTTCAGGGTGTGTCTTTCAAAACATCAGGAACGCTTCTTGTTTTCCTTTGCCCTGAGCAGTCTATGGCATTGCTGAGGAATAAAAAAAATGCAACCTCTTCACTTGTTCAGCCTAGTTACCCTGAACAGGGGATGGAAAGGTTGAAACCACAGGTGTCAAGACTAATTTTGATACTAGGATATTGTGTAAGTAGCAACTTGGTAGAATCCTGCACCATTTCTGGTCTTAAGACTTTCTCTGGAGAGACCCTAGTGAATTGTCAAGTTCACTATAGTCCACAGCCTTGCAATAGAAATAAAATACACAAATTAGGATTTATGATCCAATATGCTGCAAAATTGCTCCTAACCTTTTCTTGCAGGAAATAAACAAGACTGGAGTGAAATAAAAATTGCATTCATCATTTGATTAAAACCTTTCACAGTCCATGTAATCCAAATGGCTTTATGAATTACTGTCATTGGGACTGAACTTTGGAGGAGGGATTACCAGAATTTAAAAAAAGTGAGAGTAAAAGAAAGAGAGAGGATCAATGGTAAGTATAATGCTTACACAAAAAAGAATTCAAGTTATCATTGCACTTAGAGACAGTTGTGTTTTGAAAAACAATTCTGCTCTGTGATTCAAAATCGCCCCCTTCTACCTCCTGTGTGACTTTGGTTTGGCACCTTCACCTGTTTTGCCTTTGTCTACATTGCTTTATTGAGATATCAAGTCTCCAGAGAAGGGACTGGCTGTATTACTAATGTGTATTTCTTATCCATCATCAGGATACCTATTTAGGAATTTAAGAAAGGAAGAGATAGAAAAGTACACAAGGTCACAGAAAAAATATTTATTTCAGGGCTCTGAGCTCACAGAGCTCAATCTTGTCCTGCAAGCATGATACTATTTCCTGCAATGCTCCCCAGTGCCAAAAATTGTACCAAAGGAAAAAATTATAACAAAACCAAACATTTGTGAAAAAAATACAGAAACTTAATGCCATAATCCCCAAGCCATATACATTTGCCTTTTTTCATATGCATCGATGTCTTCTCGCTTCTAATGCAGAACATTTATTTTGCAGAACAGGTACATTTCTGTCCTTTTCATGCTCACAAACTGTACACATAATATCGTTGATATTACAGAGATTTCTTTTTTTCTTCCCAAACTCTTTCACCTCTCATGAAATGCTATTTTGCCTCCACACCAAAGAGGCACTTTCATCTATTGGCACATTTATAATTCAAGCACCACAGTCATCAGATACTGAGAGCCCTAGCTGATTGGAAGCCAACCTTAATATGATTTTGGCTATGAGCATATGGTACCTAGCAAGCCTTATTTTTTACGTGAAATCTAAGCCATGTCTTGAACCTCACTGGTTTCAATGACTCAGGTCTTTTCATCCAGTACTGCAAAGACTCTTGGCTACTGATTTAGAAGGAAGCAGGAATTAGGTTGCTTTTTATATTTAGTTAGTGTCTTAAGTCTACAGGCTTAAATGAATTAACACTGTCATTGATAATGGGAATGGACTCTCTTCAGGAATCACTTCAGGACTGTATCCCAACCAGAGAAAAAATAAGACTGTGAAGCAGATGATCTAGCTTATAGTGATGCTGCTGCCACTAACTTGTTGGGGAGAAGTCACAAAATTTTCTCATGCTTCAGTTTTCTTTTTGCAACATACCAGGTTTTCCCCCAAGTGTACTTACAGATTCACCATTTATGAAAAGATCGCAATTAAGGATTGTTTTATTATTTACAATGTCTTTTATTTTTAATAATCATCATCAGCTAGAAGAGTCTCTCCAGATGCCATGAAAATAATTAAAGAGCACAATACAATAAAGATAAAAACTTCTTTAATTATTTTTTAATAGGGCTTTGGTTGGATTACAGAATGTCACTGAAATAATAATAACATGAAATAAAAGATTTGTTTCTCTCTTTGATTTTCCAAAGCCAATGATCTGTAACTGCCTGCTAGCTGTTACACAATCGTGTCTCTAGGTATGCATTTAATACTTTAAATATGCCCTTGATTATATGAAAGCTTGATTATTCCAACATCTTTAAGGTTCTGCATGGTAATCAAGGCTATGCTAGAAGGACCTGATCTAATGCCAGCTGATGTCAAAGCAAAATCCAGCACTACATACTGCAGGCAAAATTATGGGTCAGTGTTTCCTGAAGGGAAGCTGTGCAGCTCCAAATTGGACAGTAGCGGGCCTCTCTCACAGTTTTTCTTTGATGTTTTCCATTACATTGTAAAGAAGAATTTCTTCAAATTTTATGGTTGCAAAGAGCTATTTGGAAAATTTAAAGCAGGTATAACTGGTCTCATGACAGAAACAATCTGTTGAAACTTCCCCTTAGCTCATTCTGACTATTTAACCTCTCAATAATGGCCTTGTCTCCTCATGGTTCATCTATCATGTGGTCTACAGGGCAGAATCATGGGAGTTAGCACAGATACTCAGACACCAAGGTGACTGATAACCTGAGAGATTCCTTAAAAATCCTCTGCACAGGCAAGCATATAAATATGCCTATAAAAATAGACATATATAATATATAATATGTAATATATATAATGTAATAATATATATTTATATATATAATTTGCCTATATAAATAGGCAAATATTAGAGAACTAGATAAATAAGTAAATAGACAGTGGATGAATAGGTAAATAGGCAAGCAGCAGTAAAGATCTATTATGTCATCCTTATTTCCATGCCAACGCAGAATAGGTTTTTTTTAAGATTCTTGTTAATGTTTCTGCCATTTCTAATTTAAAGAGCCAAGCAGGAGGACCTGGATGACAATTGTCATCAAGAACGTTTTACCATCAGTGGGTACAAAACTTCCCCCTCTCAATTCCTGCCTACCCTCTAGGCAAAGTCTGAATGATCATGGTTTCTTCCCTCTTGTAATTTCCCAGCACTGGATTCAGTTGTATTATTATTGGATGTAATTAAAAATGGCCTGAACAGACACATGGGGAACTTGGGAGGGCAGTAGGCCGGTGGTGTCATAATCCAAAACCAGACCAGAGCATCTTGTGTAGGGTTTAATTTTCACTGTCCAGTGCCTGAGGCACTCCTCCCATCTTATGGACATCTGCAGCATAAGTGTCTGAGGTAACATCTGAACTAATCCAGCCAAGTTTCTTCTGTGGACAGTGAGAGAAATAGGAACTTCAATAACATCAGTCCTCTGACCTGAGTTAGATATCTCTTTTAGCACAAGTTGAATCACATCCTAGGAGTGCCTATTTTTCCCCATTGGATATAAAGCTAAGGTAATCAGTGAAATTGTCATACTATAGACATACATAGTCAGATGAGATAAATCCCATCCTCATATGCTCCAACTTTTGGTATTAATTCTAGGAAAACTCAAAGTTTTACTAAACCTGGATGGAAAACAAGGACCATGGTACCTAACTCAACAATGGTAAACACTAAGATGTCTTATTGTTGGAATTATTTATTTTTCAAATCTGATTTGGTAATCAAGATCCTATTGCAGGATCCTATATCCGCCTCCTCCACAATAAATGCTTTCAGTTAGTCATTAGTGTTCTAGGTGATTTTAGAAAAGTAATCTATTCCATTCTCTTCCTTTAAAATGGGGATAATACTTTCCTTTCATTGTACTGTCATGACGGTGAAGTCCATCCATCAGTGTGAGGCACCAAACAGTGCAGGGCTAAAGAGATGTTATTAGCTCAGTTCCACATCTTGTGCTTTGGCATGTTCTCAGAGACGATTTCTAATCACATCTGCAACAAATTGATTTGAGCTGTAAGCATTTTGGAGTATTTTATATTGTAAATGGAAATCCTCCTATAGTTCCAAACTCTAAAAGCTAGTTGCATCAAAAATTCTATTTGAAGCGGGGATTTTTCCTCAAATAATGCCAATCTGACATTGCTTCTGATTATTTCTCATCAAAAGGCTCATCTTTATCTGAGGCTTCTGCTTAAGTTCCTTATTTTCTCCCTTTCTTCCTCTGTCTCTGCATACATTTAAAAGTCTAATTTAGGCTCCCAACACCATACTAAATGTTATCTGTTCCTTTAGATCCTTATTTAACTGTTCTTGTCTTAATTTCATCTCTTGCAATTGCAACTCATTATTCAGGTTATTTCTCACAAGATTGATTTGAGTATTAGGGGATCATTTACTTTTCCATTATAACAGCCACTTCAGGTTATAAATTCTGACTGTAAGGAGAAAATGTACTTATCAGTTTTGTCAGCATTTGTGTGAAACAGGACTGGGCTTGTGCTGCAGAGACTTTCATGACTAATATAATTTCTATCTTTGCATTTTCTGTGGATAATTTTGCTGTTGCATCTCCTGCATGTTGAAGTGCAGAGGAAAACACTTGATTTTTGTTGCCATTTTCCAGTGTGAATTCACAATATGCCTGAAGTGAGAGGATCTTTCAATCTCATGCCTGTGTTAAGAGGTTCTACTTGGGGGAGTAAATGGTTCAGGTGATTGCTAGCTGTGGCTTATATTAGTACTGTTTGTTGGAAACAAGTTATGTCTTTGTTTTCTGTGTGTTACATCTTTAAACTTCCAAGTGTTTGCTGGAGGCTGCTGTCGTTTTGTGTTCATTTCAGGTAGCATATGTTGCAGAAGATCCTCTGCTTTCCACAGTGAGGGCTTTTGTTCTTCCTTTTTGTTTGGCTTTCCTTTCATCCAAATTAAATTACTGACAGAATGAAGCATGAACTGATCTTTGTGCATGTAATGGGAATGTCTATGCAGACTCCCAAGCTAGGTTTATGGCTTGAAACTGGCTAGATTCATAGCAATCAGTACCAAACTGTAAAGCTCCTTCCTACTCTGGAGATGCGGACTCAGAAAATTATGTGAATTTCTTCCCGGCCCGTGATATGTCTTACCTGTTATTTCAGGCAACTCTTCAAGCAACGTGTTGAATGTTGTTTGTCTAATGCTTAGTCTTCCAGGTCAGGGCTTCTTATAAGCGCTAGCAGAATGGGTTTGCAGTGGTTTGGTTTGATATCAGCATTGGATTTCAGGGGAGAGTCCCCAGATAAATGAATGGAGCCAACTTTGACTCCATGATTATTAACATTGTAGCTGTTATTCCACTGGCCCCTCTTGGCTAAACTCAGGATAGTTTCATTAATTTTTCTTACCAAGTAAATACAGGCTTTGGCCTAGACACCATGAGGTGTCATGGCCCTGCAACAGTTTTGCAGCAGCACTGAGATGCTTACCTATCTGACCTGCGGCTAGAAAATTTGTTTTTAAAGTCAGGGCCTCCCTCATTGTAAAAGTCCTCCACAATTTCCAGAGTAGTCCCCTCTATCTGACAGGCCCCTGGGGGCACTGCCAGCCCTGCCTGCCCTTGCCCAGTCCTCTGGGGCTCCCCCGACCCTGCCCATGGCCCACGACCCCATGTCAGCCCCCCAGGGCAGTCAGCCCCTGCCCCAGCGACACCCAGAAGGGCTGGGCTCCAGCTCCCCACAGCCCTGCTGTGCCCGGGTATGGGCCACCCCAAACCAGGCCCACCCACAGGTCCATGTACCGGCACCATTCCCCTGCTGTCCAGGCCCAGGGCTGCTGTGGTGCCCCTCAGGCTGCCCTGATCCCTCCCTGCTGGTCTGGGGATCCCTCGCAGCTCCCAGCAGCCCTGGCCCTGGGGAGCCCCTGGCCCGCCCGGCACCATGGCACTGTCCACTCTGGCCTTAATTGAAAATCTGCTCACTGCTTGCGTGGTCCTCACTCACATCCCACAACAGTTAGGTTTTAGGGCTGGTTTTATATGAGTGATTGCTGGGGAACAGCTGGCACTCATAAAATGAAACACAGCAGATCTTGTTAATGCTTGTCACCATTTTTTTCCCTTACTTTATGGGACGGGGAAAGTGAAAAGCTACTCAGTTCTGTGCAGAAAGACCCAGCAGCCTTCCCTGGCTCCCAGGTGCCAAAATGGCATTGATAACTGCAGTACCTTAAACTGAAACTGCACAGAGTGTGTTTACACTGCGGATGCATGTGGAAATCCACTGAGTAAGAAATGTGACATATCTGGAGGGGAATGGCAAAGAGGCAGAAAAGAGTTTGCCAACACATGTCTCTCTTGTCAATTATTTACCAGGCCTCTTCTGTGCAGTCCTCAAAATGCCAGCAGCAGCACAGTGGCTTGAAGGGCTCCCCGTACTGCAAACACTGCAAGGCTTGTACTGGTGTTAGCGCAGTAAGGAAAATACTGCAAGGTGTCCCTGAAGCAGACAAGGCCTAAAAATGGGGGTTTCTGAAGCTGCAGGTTCTCTTGTAAAGGCTCCAGATTAGCTCGTTTGCTACTAATCTGCTGTTTTCCCAGAGAAAGTTCCCATCTATACTAAGCACCCCTGATGTTGTACTGGAAATGTCAGCTGTTTTAAAATACAAACTGAATATGATTCTCAGATTAAAAATCCTTTACTGCTATATCATGTAAAAGGAAGAGAAGGAAGTACCTACAGACAGCTGTGGATAAAAAGGCTGAGTTGAGGTAGGAGTGCATCAGGTTTAACACGCAAGATTTGGTGGCTTTTGATCAATGTACTTCAAAACCTAAACATTCTCTCATTCCAATCTGAATATTAAGAGATTGTAAAATTGCTGGATTGGCATCTCTAGGGAACAGAAATCTTCTATTTTTCTACCAAGTGGGAAAAAGGAGACTGTAGGGATTCCTTGCTTGGCTTACCAGCAGCAGACTTCAGCACTGCAACACACACCACTGTCTTGACTCAGATGAGCTTAGCTAGTCCCTAATTTCGGAAGAACAGGAGCATTCGGAGCATCTCTTCAAATCAGTTATTCAAGTCAGCAGAGTTAAAAAGAGATGTGTGTTATGCCATCTCCTCTCTCTGCCACCAGAAGACTGCCTTTAGAGGTGTATCTGTCTTTGATCATTGAAAAATCTTCCCAAATTAGTGATGTAGGAGAGAAAACTTCTGGCCTGAACTCTGAAGTGCAGTTTATGTCCTAATTTGCCTACTCAAAATCTAATGGGAGACAAATGCCTAGAGGCATTAGATACCTAAATACATTTGTGGATCTGAGCTCTTCTTCCTTTTATTAGTACACTGACTCTTTATAGTTATCTAGTTCATTAAGAAAAACAGGCTTTACATGGAATTTTATAAAACTGGTATATTGTTTAAATACTAGATTGGAACAGCACCTGAGGAGCCATGCTGTTCTCTTGGGTGTAAAGAGGCATTCAGGCAACTACTTAAAACCATATCACGCATATCATGCTCAGTTCAGAGCTATTCCAAGCTATCAGCTGCATCTGCATTCATATGTACAGCATACGGTATTTAATTATTACATTTGAACTGTTACAGCTATGTTATTGAGATGTGTTCCTGAGATTGTTTCCACCCTGTGGCAGGTGAGGGATATGCAGGTTTCTGAGCCTAACTCCATCCCAGATTCAGAGATGTCTTCTGTTAAGCCAGTGTCTCTTACTCAGCAATTATCCTTTACACTCACATTTGTACTGAGCCATAAGCTAATGAAAACGTGATCCTTGTTTGGTACAACTAATGCACTGATGATCCAGGAAAATAAAGTATCTTTTAAACTAAGAATGTTCAAAGTAAACTGACCCATCAAATCTGTGGATGCTAAGCCTTGCCACAAAGCCAAATGAACCCATTCAATGCCATGTCAACTGAGATGGGCATTTAAGACCAGTACCTAATCCTCATCACCACAAGTGGGATTTAGCTACCTAAATAGAGATGTCTATTACTGTTTTATCCAGCTGTATCCAAAAACAGCTGCACAACTGAAGGGCATGGGAGGTAACATGGGCTTATTTGTGCCTTGCAGTTGCCAATCCAGAAAGGCATGGTATCCCTTAGGTCTCACATCCTGTCTGCCAGCCCGATACAAATACTTCATATGCAGCTGGGCATTCAAAACAGTTAGACATCTCTGTTGTCTGAACCCCACACACTGGGAAATGTTATTGCTGCACAAGAAAGGAAAGAAAAAACATTTCTAAGGTACCAACTCTAACAATGCTCCCTGAATTACCCATTTTCTTTCTGGCCCCATGAACAGTGAATAAATGACAAATCTTTAACAGGGGCAGAGCAGGGAAAGGGAAGTGATGTGCATGATCATATTTGCCATTTCAGAATAAGAAATTGCCTAAAAGTGGAGAGTTACTTTCCAAAAACCTTGTGTCGGGTGCTGAAGGTCAGGAGAAGACTGGAATGTAAATCTTTTCTCAGAGCTTCTCAGCTGCTGGCTACAGAGAGATTCTTAATCCCTGAGACATCCGATTCTGTCCATCTACCACATAGACAGCATTGTTGCCATATTTGGGGAAAGCCAGATATCTGCTTCAGCATTAGCTCTACAATGTCTGACTTCTAGGTTTTTAACTATTTGATTCCAAGTTTCATGTTTGTTGAAACATTATTGAGTTATGTAGTGAATATACATATACAGGATGTACCTATAGTGTAGGTATTGTGGTTTTTATACATACAGTGTGTATCTATAAATACTGTGCTTATATATTGTGTGTATAAAGAGAAAAAGAGAGAGTGCTATATAGTAATGGTTATGTATATATTAATGATGATGTAATGGGTTACAACCCACTTAGATTTGTATTTGGTGACACATTACTTTCTTAGCATGTGAGATAAAGGAACTTTAATTTCCTTAGACTCCACAAACAACATTCACAAGTCAGAAAACAAGGGTTTGGAAGTGAAAAACATCATCTTAAGTGCATCTGTCTCTAAAACTTAGACCAGATTTCTATATCCTGCAGAGTGTACCAACCCTGAGAGAAGGGATTCTTTTTAGCATCAAGCTCATTATTTCTTCATGGTTTTGACATGTTCAGAATTGTTCTTTTCACTTCCCATTTGTAGACACTCCTGGATGGGAACTATGTCAAAAGTTCAAGGACTTTGACAAGACAGGCTGCTCTCAGATGATCTTCAAGGTCTTCATGATCTTCAAGGTCTTCATCAGATCTCAGAGCTTCACGTTAGGTTCTCTGCAGTGGCTGGAGTGCTTTCGCAGATGGTACATGATTTTCTGAAGTTCATTTATTTTGGTCTGTCTGTGAAATTATATTGCAGTTATCACTGCAATAATTGAGTTTTGAGCCACCAATAGCTAACGGCCAGGGCAAAAAATTGTCATAGTATGACTTCTTTATTGATTTTAATGAAAACGTGATACTATGTAAACCAAACAATACTGGCCTACACATGACTCAAAAGAGTTATTCTGTTCCTGCCTGTAAAGCATTAGTCAGTATCTTACAGAAATTCCCAATCTGTAGGATTATCCTTGAATTAAAAGTGATAAGATGGAAAACAAACAATGCAAATGTCCAACAGGAAAATTGTTTTAGTAAAGTGTATGATGATTTACTAGTGCTATTACTCTCTCCAGCAAAATCTAACCTTTGCTTTTATAACTTTAAAAGACATAGTCCTATGTTTAAAAACTAAGACATGTTGGTCAAATAAAGACCTCTTCTTTTCAGTCCCTCAGGTATTTACTTTGCAATAGCCCTGAGAGTATCAACACATTCGAAGTCTACAATGATACAACCAAGGACAACCATCGGTTCCATTTTTCAGAAATACTTGTGGACAGTAGCCTTTAGCTGTGAGTAAGGGGTCTGTCATGTGGACCAAGATAAATGCAAAGGAGTCTCCAAAGCATCTATCAAACTTGTTGTTTGGAGGAAATATTTCTATCATGGCTTTTCAAGGCACAGCATATAACATTTCTACCAGCTTAGTCCAAAAGGCATTAGTGTGCTAAATCAGGTGGTGAGGCTGGGGTTCCATCTGGTTAACCAGATTTGTTTCTCTAACAGCAAGGCTAGATGTAGGAACTGAACTGAAACCTATGACAGGTTTGAGTGTTTGTGTATATGTATTTGTATGTCTTTTGGGTTTTTTTTTTTTGCTTTGTTTGGCTTTGTGGTGTTGTGGGACTTTTTTAGCAGACCAGAGTAGATAAACTCTGATGTTTCCTTTTATCCTTAAAAACTTCTCTACTTCTTCTTTCCTGTCTTTTTGGAAGATACCTATAATATTTGCCTTTCTTCCAGTAATTAGACACCTCCTTTAACTGCCACAACTCTTCAAAGATGATAGAGTGACCTTGCATTGCCAGCTCCTTCAGCACCCTAATGATGTTCATCATTAGTAACAAATCAATAAGAATCCCTGTCAGAGTAACAGAGTATGTGATTGGATGCTCCAATTTACAGATATCGCTTGGATGTTGCATATCTTTACTCCACAGTTTGTGGGGACCTGTGATTGACACTTCAATGCTTTCTCAGAATGTAAAACTCAGTAAATGGATGTTAAAATAAACCAGATATTAATATCTGAATGAAACTGAATTGTTGTGTGGCTTGCAAACCTCACAGAAGTGATGTCAATGCACTTGAAGTGGTGCACTGCCCGCAGCAAACCCAGACCTAGTTTTAAGAGATATTGAGATGTGCATTGAAGAGGACTAGTAAAGGAAAGATTACTTGAGTCCTCAGCCCAGGACCTGTGACAGGGTTTAGTTAAAATGAAGGAGGTAGATTTTAGCTATCTGGGAGAGAGCTATCTAGTGTGACTGTATTAAAATACACTGGTGTGACCACGTGTGTTCTCAATATGCTAAAAATGTTAGTCACTGGTCTAGCCAAGAGTGTGGTCAAAAGCAAGAAATTGGCTGGTATTCAGAGCACCCCATTTTATGCATATCATCAGTGAGATAAATCTGACCTTAGAGGAGCTGGCCTCAGTTATGTTCCAGATGTCTCTCTCTCTTCCCCCTCTCCACCCCTGCCCCGCCCTCGTTGAGAGTTTTCACTTAGCTTTCTTACTTAAATCTGAAAATTAACTGGACAAGTCCAGGTTTGTGACACTAGGAGAAGTTATCAGGGCTGTGTTCTCTTCTTGTCCATGTTGCTGTGTGTCTCTGGATGCTCTGTTTTCCCATCGGTGAAATGAAAGTAATACTTGCACAGCTTCTGAGGTGTTTGATGCTATGCAGGTGAAAAGTGCAGTGCTGTCAGATGTTGTGACTGTACAGTAACATTTATGCTTGTGGAACAGCAACTACATAAAAATTTAGAGCTTTACTATCATCATGCAAGATAATATGTATGAAGCACAATGAATATAAACCACTTGTTTGGCTGCCTGATAGAACCCTTGCTAGTGTAACAGTTTAGATAATCTAAATATTCCCTTTGGGCAGATACCAAGGATATTTTGTCTATCGCTTTTCTGCAGAAATGTACACTGGACTATAGAATAATTGATTTTTTAATGAAATATGATCGATGTTCTTTGGTTTTTTTGGTTTGTTTTTTGTTTGTTTGTTTTTGTTTTTGTTTTTTTCCAAAGAATGAAGGGGTAAGCATGTGTTCTACTGTTTTCTAGTATTATCTTCTTATGTTCATAGTTTAAACCCTTCAACAGAAAGGTTGACTGTTCAGGAGACTGACAAAAGGAAAGAACCAAAAGATTACCATGTAAATAAATTATGGACTGAGAAGTTTTCATTCTTAGCAGTACTCAGAAAATCAATTACACCTGTTTCCTCTACCTGAAAAATAAGGCTAACCACTATTTAACTATCTATCTCACAAGCGTATTGGGAAAATTAAGCACTTACTTATTAATCTTTCAAAAGCTTTCTGAAATTTCTCAATTAGAACACTTTAAGTTGCAAAGCTTTGTATTATTATAATAATTATTTATGGTGAAGGAATTCTTCAATTTTAGATGTACTGTTCCTGTGTGTCTTCTCTAGTTTTGATTGTCTCTAAACTCCTTGAACACAGAGGGTCACATCTGTGCGAGTTTTATCAATACTAGTAGTTCCTCAACTGTTGTGATGTAAATAAATCCCAGGTACTGTGTTGTCATACATGTGACCACTTTTCTGTGATTTGCACCTTTGCATTACTAGGAGCTTGCTATCTATTGGAGAAGGTGACATTTTATGTTCATTTTAGATGTAGCGTTTTACAGAGGAAAGGCATGTGCTGTGCTTTTTCATGAGAGATTTGTTTTCTTGTCTCCTCTTTTTTTTTTTTTTTTTCTTTTTGCCTTACCCATAAAAGTCATTCAGGATATGAAAAGAAAAAGACAATTCTTTGTTTATGGCAAGCACAGCATTAATGTGTATCTTTCTCTTTTGCATTTTCTTTCTGATCTTCCAATGTGCAGAGCAATTTGGCTGCTAATTCATTTAAGGCTGCTTTTGTGAGCCTGTCTGAGCACCGAGTAGAATAGGAAAATTTGCAAGCATAAAAATGCAGAAGTGTTTCCTACACTAGCCATTTGGAACGATAAAGTAGGCAACTCCAGCATAAGGGTTACATGCATGTGTAGCACTGTGACTGTGGCTGAGGAAGGGGCTCATGAGGCTCTTGCTGCTCAGAGGTGAAATTGAGGGCAAGATCACACGTGCCCTTTTGGCTGGACCAGATCACCTGGAGACATCCTTCCACCACATGAAAACTGTTCATTCTTCCCTTCAACTCTTGCAGCTGTCTGATGAGTTACTGCGTGATAATTTCTAACTTCTAGTCAAAGTGACTATTTCTATGGCTGGCCTTTTCTGATCTTCATCATTTTGCCTTACAGGAGTAAGTGAGACAACATATGTGGTGATAATCCCTGGGGTGAAGAATCTGTTCATCTAGTGTACCTGTGAGTGAGGAGAATGACTGAGCAAGCTGCTGCCATGGGGCAGAGACTCAGCATACAAACTGATACTGAGCCCTCAGTACATGTATGATCCAAATTGTGGCCTGACCCTGCAACATGCAAAGCATCTGCTAAGAGGCACCAGTTTGCACTGCATTTTCTAGGATGTAATAGACCTACGTACTATTAGCAGGAGACGGTAACCTTACAGATGAATCAGGCTTCTCTGTTGCCATACTGTTGGTGTAGAGACAAATTCTGCTTAATTTGGTACCACTGTCCTCATATACTTGCAGGCACTTCTCGTTCACCTGCTCTCTCGATGGTTTCTCTGCAGATTTATTTTCCCTATTGCTCCAGGCAGTGATGATTGATTCATAAAGCACATAGCTGTGCTTTGCAAGGTCAGCATCAGCAACGTTATTACTGTCTGCACAGTTTATAATCCCAACAAATTTATTTTAAACATTGAGCACAGAGGGATACAGCGTCTATTAATTGGAAATCTCCAGGTATATTTTTTTAATGTATTGCTAAAAAGCAAGCATTCTTTCTTGTATAAACTGAGAGGCAGGTTTTATTTGCATTGTGTCTTCACAATGGATTCTGGGCAGTTAAGATGAGTCATGACTGATAATGACTGAGTGTTTTTTGTGGGAGTAGAAACACAGTTAAGGTCTTCTCCTCACACTCAGAGCCCAGCAAAAGAATTTGGGAAATCATGGTTGAAGAGCCAGAACATTTGTGAAGTAACATGGAAGAAAAGCTGAAAAATCTAAAATGTGCAGAAGAATAACACACCTTTGCCACTTAGCTTCTGAAGTAAGATAGTAGATCTGGTGACCTTAGTTCTGTGCTGGGTGAGAAGGAAGAAGTTTATTCCTATGAGCCAAAGGATTGCATTGAGCAGCATATTCCTTAAGGAGAGTAGACAGCTCGCTCAGATTTCTCATGGAAATTAGAAAGTCTTGATAGATCCCTATCACCATGATACATGTAGATAGCCTTTTCTGAATTATGTATTCCCAGTGTTTTGACTTGGACATGTTGAGAAGAGAAGAAGAGGGTGCAAGCCCAACAAAGAAGGGGAAGGGAACTTGACAAGAAGGTAGGGAATGAAGGAAAGAGGACATTATCAGAAGAAAAAGAATAACATAGTAGTAAAAAAACAGGATGTGTGTATGTGAAGGTGTGAGTTAGTATCTGAAGGTCTAATGCAGGTAGTTAAGGGGAAGCATGAAGTGAAAAATGTGCAAGTGGGAAAGACAAAAGAATAAGCTTCAAAGAGATGTTTCAATATTTTCACGTTATAACAACCCTCTCTACAGAAAATGTTGTTTCATTAAAGCTGATTTCAGCTCAATGATTTCATTTTTAAGTGCAGAAATGAAAATGACAAATATTTTTTCCAGTTTTCATTTTACTTTAAACAAATAGAAAGTGTTGTAAAAATACACTTAAAATTTAATTTTGAGGGAAAGAAAATATGACACTTTTGTCAATTTAATTTAATTGAAAATATAAACATTTGTTGTTTGGAAACTTTGGAAGCCAGATTGCAGCATTTCTCAGAGCTGTAAAGCACAGTGTGTTTGGTATGGTGGATTTTTTTGCTCTAACTTGAAGGAAAAGTAATTCTGGAACATAGAAATCTCCAGCCAAAAGGCATTCTGTTCTTGCACAGTGCCTTAGGTGCCGCAGTCACTGTGAAGCTGAGCACTTTCCATTTGCTGCGTTGCAACCTGCCTTTGCTTACAGCTCACTGTAACTGTTCACCTGGGCTCTTGTGGCAGGGCTTTCCTGAGCTGTCAGGGCAGTATTTTTTCCCTTGTTGTTTCACTCTGTTCGTCTCATATGGTTTCCCTCATGGCCTTGTACCCGCAAGCCCACATAACGATTGTACAGGTGGTTCTTATGGGATGCAATTGCCATCAGCATGGAGAATCGCCCTTCCTGCCCCTTTCCTACAGCTTATCTTATGGCTTTTAGTTTATGTTAAGGAAACCCAAAACTTAGAGCATAGCAGAGTAGACAGTGGTCATCTAGATACCTGGACAGCATTACCCAATGAAACACACACACAAAAGCTTAGTGCTAATCTGTGTGCAATGCATGTGCCCAACTAAGCATGCTACAGTCAGCATGAAGAGCGTCATGAATGGGAACAGGAAATAGGATTTGGAGCAGGTCCTGGTTGAAAGTACTAAGCGCTGGGAGAAAAGGATGGGAATGACTACCATCACTGTCATAACCTGCTGTGCTGGAGAGACCACAGAGGGGGATGCTCATCTGGCAATGACTCCCAGCTGGTCACAGGGAGAGGCTTTCCTTTTCTCTCTCTCTTTCTTTTCCAATTGTTTTTAATACCTTTGGTAACTTTGAAGTTCGTGTATATTCCCTCCAGACCCTACTAATAAAGCTTTGTGCATTAAGCCTGTCTCAATATTCTCCATGCAACACTTTTTCAAACAGCTGTACTATTCAGTAAAGGCTGACTGTTGATAAATGTGATTTATAGCAAGGTTTGCTTACTTTGAGTAGGACAAACACATCTCTCTCAAACTCTTCCTGACTTGACCAAAAAAAGAGTTTTGTTCTCGCAGGATATAATAGGCCCCCAAGAATTTGTCTGCATCCTTATGTGGATTCTGTGTCATGCATTCCTGTTTTTTTCGCCCTACACAGAGTGAATTTCCTCTTGAGATTAGGATTGGGCAAACCTGCACAATCACATCATCAAGTGCCAATAGATTGCCAGGAAAGATCAAAGCTGAAACAGAAAGCCAAAAAAGCAAGCTGTTTCTTACTCTCTTCTCATCACTGCTTGCTTGCCCCCATACATTTCCACAGGACCTTCAGATTTAACATCTTTTGCATAAAGTAGTCCGTCCAGGTCCTCCGACAGTATTAATATATTCCTTGGCTAATATGGACCAATATATAACCAGTTAAAGGCAATGGAAAGAGCATGGTCGTTGTTGACTGGAGTCAGATTTTGGGTCATGCCCAAAAGGATTTTACCAACTTTGTTGCTGGTGACCACTCAGAGAGTTTACATGACCTGTTTATGGGAGACTACATCATCCTAATTCAGTGAAAGACACCCTTATATACTGCTGGTGGAGTGGAAAGGATTGATCAGCTTCTTGAAGTGCATCCCTCTCTCTGCACAATGGCTGCAGAGGGAGCCTAAATGACTAATATACATTAGGCACTTAAGTTTAAGATGGCTAAAAGTAAGATGAATTCCAGCCTAAAAGTGCTCTGCTCCTCTTTACCATGTGCTTTTCCTAACAGTGCTCCTGCTCTAACCTCATCTAAAGAGCATGTAGCAGCACTATGTCCTGGCAAAGCACTTGCTTCTGCTCTCCTTGAAGTCAGTGGGAGTTTTTGATTGCTTTTCATAACTGCAGAATCAAACCTAATGCTCCTTCTTGTTTGGTACAAATACAAGTATTAAATAGCAAAGACAGATGCTGCTATCCCAGCAGCAGAGCACGTTAAAGGACTCAGCCCGTGGATCTCCCTGTGCTTCTCTTGGCTGCCCAATTCCCTCCCCACCCTGGCTGTGCAGGAGATCAGACAGGGTAATTATGCATATTTGTTTATTTCCACTTCTTAACCTAACCAAGAATTGATCACTCTTACAAAGCAGTTACCACCCAGGGGATGGAAATGGAGCTGCATTTTTCTCCTGATTGTGTACACCTCGTTAGGTCCACGACCACCTTTGGCTGAACTCCCTGCCAGGGTAATTAGTAGTGACAATGGTATCGTTTTGCCACATAGCAGTCAGCATTGGCAGGAAAAGCCAGATCAGAGAAATACGCAGGAGGAAGTGAATCAAAAAGATTACACAGATGTCATGAGATTAGTAACTGAGTAACACCACCAGAAAGGCGTGTCTTAATTTTATTAAGAGCTGTTGAGGACAATCATCTGTCTTAAGTAACAGATGACTGAACATATAATTATGAAGTGCCAGTTAATAGAATTAGCAGCAGACCGCAGAAACTTCCAATATTGGCTGTAAACAGAGCTCAATGGAAGAGACAAACTGATCTTCCCTTTATTTTCCTCCTGTATATCAGCCAGAAAGACTTGCATGTGTGGGCTTTTTTTCCCACTGTAAATAAACTTCAGTGAGATGTTTACTATGACTTCAGCTAGGCCTGTAAGACCTGTTAGAAAAAGTTTCTTGTGAAACCAAAGAAGGGGACTATATTTAGTTTACAATGACAGGGCTACTGCGAAACTACTGTTAAAATTGTCAGAGATTATATAGTAAGGCTAGACTGATATTGCTCTGATCCAGTCTGATGTCTGCTGTACTCTGTAACCAATCTCATTGGACCTTACTTGCGCCACTTACCTATGAACTTGGTGCCATGTAGGCAATTAAAATATCACAACGGGCAAATTGTTCACTTCTTTGCATAAAATATGGGAAATTTTGTCAAAAAACTTTGTTGTTTGATTTACAAGTAGAGATGCCAAGTGCAAACAGAATCCAGGAATATTTTGATCATTGTTTCCAGGATTATTCTGAGAATTTAACTGGAATGTGACAATAGCATTTTCTCCAAATTTTGTAAAGTAATACAGTTAACATAATTATATTGCAGTAAAGTGCAGGAAAACCTGTGTAGTACCACTACTAGAGCCCATACAGAAGTAAAACAGAAGCCTGTCACAAGGATTATAAAATCTGAATATCATACTTAAAGGATTTGCCTGCAGAACTTTTTACTAGTTTAATTATATTATATACAGAGCTGTTCAAACAATGTGCGGACCAGCCAAAACATATGCTAACTATATAGTTTCTATTAAGCTGTGCAGCATAAACAAACAACATAGCACAGCACACTGTCTGCCAAAAACTGTCATTTGGCTGATATAGTCTTAAGGGACATATAAAATTAGAGCTTTTGGAAGCATGGCATTTTTTATGTCAAAAATGATGGGACTGAAACAAATAAGATTGATTAGCCATATAGATGTCTTTATTAATACTTCATAGGAAGTGGATTTCTTGTTCTATGAAAATTTAATACTGAAAAAAAAATCCCATTCCTTTACACCTGGAATACAAATAAAAACATTCTTTAATTTATTTTTTCATTGTTGAATTGTATTTTGTTTCATTTCATAACAGAAGAAAAACTTTTTAAATGGAAAACTATGCCTTTGATTTCCGAAAAGGAGCAGAAATGCTCTGTTTTTACAGTTCTGCAATATTTTCCTGAAAAAATGAGTAAAAGACCTCAGGAGGAAAGGCCTACTCATATAAATGATTTTTTATTTTATTAATCAGTAATTTCTGACAAGAAATATCAAAAAAATCCTTTCAGTTCTAGTCAACATAATGTATACGTCTGGGATAATTCTATTGTTTTTAATTGCTTGTAATTTTCACTATTGTAAAAGAGTTCAGTATCGTGTCTCTCAAAATTTCTTTGAAACTGTGTAAATCATTTAACCTTGCTGATATAACACTGATGTATCTTCTCTGATAAAGGTCTATTTTTGCCCAGAATCCGGAAAGAAAAGGCATTTTGCCTTCTTTTTATGACATTTTCTGATCTTTAGCCTCTGCCTTTGTCTCTAGTGTTTCTGTTCTCCCTTTTTATTTTTCTTTATTCCAACCTTTCTCCATTCTCTTGCATGGCACTGGGTTCACCATTCCCCCTCCTTTGCTCCCAAACATTAGAAAGGCAAGGAGAGCTTTCATTTTAGAAGAGTTGAACTGTGGGTGCAAGTAACATGGAAAAGCATGCTCTTCTCTGTATATTATTTGAGGAGGCAGGTACAGAGCTTGACTTCACTGGGAACTGTATTTTTTTAGTTTCTCTAAACTAAACACAGGGACCAACACGTTTCTTAGATATGCATTGCTTGATTGTTCCCTTATGTTTTCCAGTGTCCTTCATTCACGAGGAAAAGTGGGCACCTTTAAGGCAGAGCCAGCAGCTGTTTAGAAAAGGAACAAGCAAAGATTACCTCCACCAAGGGGGCATTGTGCAAGTGTAAGCTGGCACACCTACTGCCTCACAAACCTGAGTGCTGGGCAGCCATGGTGGGTAATGACAAGTGAGCTCAGGACAGCCTCTCAGAGACTAATATGTATGCAGAAGTAAATCGAAATAGTGAACTGTACAAAAAGTACAGGCTCCCAAAACCTTCTTAACAACAGGCTCGCTCTACAGCTTTTTTGTTGTTGTTGCTCCCATGCCAAGGCAACCACCTAAGAAAGTCAAGAAGGAAACAGATATTTGTCTTCCTTAGAGGTGTGATGGGAATGGTGCTTAAGGACATAGTGCCTCAGATTTGCCCATTTCCCTTATGTACCCTTCCTCTCTGTAAAGCGATTATGAATCTAGTGCTATTCGTACTGACTGCTTTGCCTTCCCATGACTTTCCTCGCCTGCAGAGAATCCTGCATGGAGCTTTTGGTACTTGCCCCGATTTTTTGCTTTGTGCGGGGGCTATGACAACAAAGACCTCCTGCCAAAGTGTCGTCTCTCATTTAGGGGTGTGTGTGTTTCTTTTACCTGGCTTTAGAAGCTCTTCTTTCCCTAGCATGTGAGAAAGGCAGCCCTTGCCTCTAAGCCATATTTCACATCAGATAAACCTATGTCACACAAACAGCAAGAAGGGATTTGCCTATGCTGTGTCTTTAATCTGGTCTAATTCAGAGCAGATGGCTCTGAGAGCTGTGCATGGGGGTACCTGCAGTACAAACCTGTCCCTCCCCATGCCAGCGCCTGCTCGCCATCAGTGGGGCGGTCCCCAGCCGCCCATGCAACCAGAGGGGCCGGAGGCTCCCCTGGTCTGTCCCCTGCTTGCAGGATTCCAGACCGTCTTTTCACATGCCTGCCTCATCTTATTATTTGTAATCTTCTGGAAGAGGTTAGTTAACCTTAAACCTTCTTCTGTCCCTTAAAATCCTGTGACCTCATTGTGGAGGAGGGATGCTATCTGGTTAGTGGCTTAGGGTGCACAGAGGCTGGAGCCCTTGGTGAGGCAAGGAGCTGCAGGTGCCCCATGCAATGCTCAGCTGAGAGATGACATTGAATCAACTGTGAGAAGTAATGGGTTAACTTGCTGTTTTCCTCTTTCAGAACTGGTTTAAATGCATCCTTGGAAAATACCCAGTGATGGGTTTCCCTAGCAGGCCCTGAGAAGGACTGACTGCGCTAGTGGGTCTCTTGAAATCTCTAGTTTCAGTATCCTATAGCTGTTTGTCAACTCTGCTAGATGCTATAAAAGACAAAGTCAACAGGCTGCACCTAAACTGGGCTTTATTCTGAAGGGAGAAAGGATGTGGTTTCTGTCTGACCCAGTCTGGTACACAGGATGGATGGCCTCAAGTTTTCAAAAACCATGAGCAAGACTTACTCCAACCCAATCACAAGATATTATAGTACTAAAATGCTAACTTTGGCATTTGCATTACCTTCTGGTTTTCAAATTTAGTCAAGAGGTTTTTTGCCTCAGTCAGGAGGGGTAAAAACTTTTTTTTTAATGGAAGCTGACAATCTGTCAGAATAATGTAAGTATAGGACGTTTATGAAAGACACCAGATATAGCAGCGTCATGATAAAAATCACTGACACTGGATCTATTTTTTGCCCTGAAGCATTCAGAGTGACAGCCCTTAGAATTTTTATGCCAGCCATAGTAGCTGCGGATCCTATCATTATTTACCTAAATGAAATGTATAATCCTTTTACTGAAACATTTTCAGCTAGAAATCAGCCCTAATAATTTAGTGGATTCAGCCCAGGTACTTATTCTGTTCCCATCAATCCAGTATATGAACAACTCGTAAAATTAAAATATACTGAGAATTTCAAGGTCACTGCCTGTTGGCAGTAATTAAAGTAGTCTCTTTTTTTTTTTTAACGCAGGATTCTACACTTAGTTTTGCATGTGGTCTGTCAATGCTATAAAAGCATGGGATCAAAGAGATCAGATTTGAACCTGAAATCAGGCTAGTTTGTGATTTTGGACATTAATTGTTCAGAGTAAGGTCAGCTAGTCCACAAAATTTAAGTGTGTTTATGATCTCTGTCTTGGAGGGTAAAAAAAATCCCTTGCTCCAACAGAACAGGAATGCTAACAGCGGCCAAAGACTAGGGAGGCAAGACAGTTTTTTTAAGTAAGTAAGTCTTCTATTCCTACAGCATTGAGGATATGAAAAATGAGACCAGGAGACAAATACACACAAACAATGAGATGTCTGAAGTGTTAAATAAATACTTCGTGGGTCACCTCCTGGATTTAGAGATTTGAAAAGCAATCAGACTCAATAATCTGGATGCTTTTGTAAATCTTATTCTTTATTTGTCTTCACAATTAGGTGGCCTAGATACCTTTGTAAAGGCCCTTTCTGTCCTAACAAGTATCTGATCATAATGCAAATTTGAAAAAACATTAATAAGGTGTGATTAGAGAGTCCCTCCTGTCAGGACAGTGGGCTGCTTGATTCGTGCACCAGGTCCAGCTTTTCAGATAGGTCTAAATATACTGGATTTAATACTATGGGACCACAAATATGACACAATAACATGGTCATTAACCCAAAGGATGGGGGCTAGCTCTCTGGGTAATCAGTGTTTTTTGATACTCTGGACAATGAAATCTTGATATTTCTGCATGAATGGCTACTGCTGCATTAAATACAAGCTGTAAATGTATATTCTCTGCCACTAGTGTGCTGCAGGGCTGGGCATGGGTTGTCAGACTGCGTTTGTTATCTTTCCTCAGCTAATCACTCTGTTATGTTACAGACTGAAGTAGGGAAACTAACTGCATCTTTTGTCCCCTCTACCAGTTTCCCCTCCCTATGTGTTTTACCCAAATACCATTGTGTTCAATTGCTGTCCCAGAAATGGCAAAGGGGATAACAAGAAAACACATTCAAATTCCCAGAGACTCAGAAATCCACCTTTCTGTACTCTAGGAGTCAACCCCCACTGCTCCCCTGTGAGGTAATTTGCAAGTGATTGTGTTGGACAAGCCTACTTTGTTTCCCTTAATTCAGAGATCAGAGTTGGGAGTACAGTTCTTTGGTATTTAATACATAAATCCCTCCTGCTTCAGAGGCATCCACTTAAAAGAATACATTGGCCATATATATGTATAAGTATATATCAATTTAAGAGATTACATTTCCCACATAGCAGATGGAATGAAGAGCAGAGTACCATGTTAAAAGGTGTATCTGAGAAAGGGATAAACTCAGTAATTAAATATTCAAATTCCAATGCACCAGGTGCAGATGAACTTAGAGATCCAACACTGACACAATGTGTTTATTGCTATTGAGTTTAATTTCACTCTTCTGCCCCTCAGTGTTGAAGGGAAGTAAGTAATGGGAAATTCATGTAAACCAAGCCTGACACACAAGCAGACACTACTACCTCTGTAAAACACTCTCTAAAGCTGAAAATAATGTAACCTGGCAGGTGCTTCATGGCTTGCATAGCAGGAGAACAATTAGGGAACAGCTGTCCTAAAAGGCACCCCTCTTTCCCAAGTCACTCCATTTTAGTTGAACATAGCAGAATTCCCCATTCCCTTCCTTCAGCATCTTGGACCTGCAGCAAGAAGCCTGTGAGAAGCACTGATGACTGCAGGTGTGCAATGACATGTGGTAACAGGGATGTACGAGATGTAAACGTGAGGACACCTATGCAAAGTGCCAATGATGCACCCACAAGTCGATAAGCTTGCCTCTCCTGCCCCACCTTGCTGTATTCTACTTTTTCTCTCTCATACTGACCTGACTCATGCCGATCTTGCAGCAAAACTAGGATCCTGATCCCTGAAGCTTTTTAGGTACCCAGTCATGACTGAAATGAAGAAGGAAAACATACCTGAAGTGCTGTTAAGGGCAGTGTCTGAAGTTCTTGTCTCTTCTAAAAACAGGAATGCAGTTGGTGGGATGCAGTGGTGAATGCAGTTCCTGATATTTAGTAAGGAAGGATCAGCGCAATCAGCACTGGAGAGAGCTGTTAGTGCAGCGTGTCTGCATTCAATCTCTTGCCTCTGACACTGTCCCCTTCTGTGACCTTGGCCATTTTACTTTGCTGCAGAAAAACGGAAATGCCATGGAAATACTTTAACAGATTTGTAGTGGATACTGACAGAATTATAATATTTATGTGGGTGTATGTATGTATACATACATATGAATACACACATAGTTTTATTTATCAAGGTTAGTTTTATTCCAGACATTTCCAAATTGCCTGTATATTTTCATAGGCATAGTGAAAGAAAACAAACAAAAACCTCCACATATGTATAGTTTTTTGTTTTGCACCAAACCTACATAAAGGGTATCCTAAAAGGAAAGGAGTGGTTTGAAATCTCCCTTGGAACTAATAAAACAATGGCACTGTACATGGATCAATATAGGCCTGTCTGGTCTCTGAGCTTTCAGTCTCAGACAGAGAATATACAGTCTCACAAATATATCTACCAGAGGTAAGGAGCATAATAAATTGAAACAGAAAATTCGTGTATGTGTGAAAGAAAAGGGAAGAGAGATCGATGAAGAGGCGATGCTATAGTTCATTTCTGTCAGTTCTTACTGTAAATGTAAGGAAATGCCCAAGTAAATCAGCTGGAGTCTTTCCTCAGTGATCTGAGGACTATGTGTAAATCCAGTCTTCAGACAACATCAGAACTGTGCAATGGTCAGACAGGAATGGAGACAGTGCTGTTATACTTCTGCTTTGGTGCCTTAGAGCTATACACTCAGTAGGGCACTGTTTGATGTCCTGAATGCATATCGTATATGAAGACTATTGGAGAAACATATTTTCACAGGAGTTAAAAATCTTGTGCCATGCAGTTGACTGCAAAAAAAACAAGCCCCGTTTTTGCCTGCCTCCTATTCCCATCGAGAAATTTCCATGTGCTCTCACTCCAGATTTTCCTGCCAAGCCCAGTGCTGCCGGGCCATTGGTACCTTGCTATCATGGTGGCAGGGACCCCCAAGAAACTGGGAGAACTGTGAAAAATGCAGATTATCTCCCAGAAATCTGGGTGATCTCCTACTTTGGGGGCCAGGGGAAGGTCGTAACAAAATTTCTGCAGTTTGATTTCACTCAAAAGTCTCCCATTTGAGTCATGCTTTTCTAAGCGGTGTATGCTGTCTGTAGTGATTTTTAAACATTGGGACTAGACATCTCATGCAGTTAAAGAGAGGTTAAAATGTTGTGAATAGGAGACCAGGTCATCAGACCTAGTGATTTGATTTTGTCTGCTCACTCAAGCAAATGAGTTTTTCTAGGTCAGAAATTTCATTCACAGCCACTCTATGCCAGATTCTTCAGTTGGGATAAATTGGCAGAAGGGTCCTTGAGATTATACCCAACCTGAGAAGCTGCTCTGATGCCTCTAGCATTTCTTCTCTATGTTTTAAGGGGACTCTGCCTCTGAGGGAGATGACAATACAGACAGAAAAATGTGAGAGTGAAGTAAAACTTGAATACAGACTAATTTGGATGTTTTTATAAAGTCTTGCAGACTTCTCTCCACAAACCATTAAGTCCTAATTGCCACACTAATGTTATTTTATATTATAAGTGCAGCTCCCAACTCCTGATATTATGGCACCCAGTGGAATTAAAGCAGGCACTTAGCTTTACCACCTTCTCTGCTGTAACCTTTTCAATCCGTGATTATTATTCTGTCAACGCACGCTTGTTCATTATTACTTAAAGGTGTCGTCCCTTCCACCAGGACTACATGCTGCTGTGTAAATTAGGGCCATAACTAACCTGTTTTGGTGCTGAAGCAAGCGCCTTTCTTATGACAAGCCATGAATTAAGGGCTTCTTTCCTCCCAGTGGAAGGAGCCTCTCTCCTTCATTCCTAATAAGGGCAATGCTGAGGTGGATTTAAAAGGTTCTTTTCTGTTAAAGGGGTTTGAGCTGTGATAATCTCCTATAATCTGGAGACTAGGAGCAAACTGAGCATTAGGCCTGGATTGCAAATCCACTCTCAGCCTTTTTTAACATTATTTATTTATTTCAAAACTCATTTAGATACAGTACCTTTCTTTCCCCTTCCATCAGGGACATTAAGGAAATACCTTTCCAATTAGGAATCAAATTTGATTAATTATTATTAGTTAATCCCAGATTCGGTAATTGCATTCCTCCTTCAGGAATTTCACAACCCTTTTAGAAATTATACGGCGTTGGACTGCAAACTGCATGCTATAACTGTACGTTAGCCTCACAGCTGATTTTCTTGTTCTGAATGTATATGGAGTAGATGCTGTGCACTTCAGGAAACATCCTCATTTCCATTTTAACTCACTATTAAAACTCTTAGAATTACATTTTCCTAATAAATCATCCAATGAATTTGATTTGTTTTGTTCTTGTTGTGTTTTCATTCATTAATTGCTTCTGACCTACCCTAATGTTAGCAAATCTTTTAGTCTCATTTGCACATAATTTTGGAGAAAGACATTTTATTCTGGGATTTGTGATTATATTGCTAATTTCAGCTGTTACATTCCCTATATAGCTATTTGTGGTAGATCAAATGTTATTACTTCTACTCCCTTGCTGGACAAGAATAAATTTTTCTATGGCCAAATAATGAAGAAGACATGATGAACCGCAAATAATGAATGGAGAATACTTGTACTCATGCGGGAGTACTGTATGCTAATACAGGCAGTGGTAGAAGGACCATTCCCCATGCAATCATACAAATGAAAAATAACTGACATAAATATTTATGAATTGAAGATAACATGGGATAGACAAACCACACTGGAACCAAACACTTTTTGAGTCTGGCTGGGTTTTCACCAACACAGGTGGTAAAGAGAACCTCATTCCCTCATCAGCTGCTTTGTACCAGGTAAAAAATGACAGGGAACAAAACAGCCAAGGGGAACTCTTACCAGTGCAGGAAAAGACTATCACCCAGCTGTTTTGGGAAGAGCTGCTAAACAAATCCTGCTGGGTATGCTTAGGATGAGAGAAAAGGAGACAAAAATTTAGACTTGTAGAACTGCTATAATTTATACAGGTTTCTAGTACTGGCTAGGTAATACTGGGGGTTATGAGGCAGGTTAAGACCAGAAGAATGCAGATCCACCGTTGTTCAGCATATTCGGGTTGAAGTTTTCTGCAGAAAGCATATGTGAATATTTCTGTCAAGAGTTATTTCATGTTTAGCTCTAATTGTCCCACTCCAGTTTGTGCTTGGGATATAAATCCAAACTAAATCCATTCTTGAAAGACTGGAGATTTACCCTGGTGGATTTTGGAGGATATTTGGTCTAATATATAGGATTTTATTGTGAACAGCAGTATGGCCCATCTATACGCACCACAAGTAGTAAGGATAATGGGAACATGCCACACTGCACTCTTTATATTTATAGGGATGAAGTTATAGAGATATATAAAATAAATATATACAGTAATTAGCTCATTAAACAGATAAAGCAGATTCTCAAAAATATCCAGGGAAGGATGAGGCTTCTGAAGGGTATGAGATCCTCCCCTTACTAAAATGAGATCCAGGTCACCTGTCCTAGAGAGTAATTCTGAAGCTCTTCACCAGGTGTAATCCATATTAATGCCAGATGCAATTTAAACATAGTGGCATTAACAGTAAATCTAACATACCTGACATAGTAATACCTTTTAGCTGTTTGAAAACCGGGTCACCAATTTGATATACCTAAGGACGATACTTTGTCTCCTACTGGAACAATGACAAACCAATGGGTCTGTTTAGTCAGTGTATTTACGGTCAATTAGTTTGTTTGTTTTGTGGTTGTTCTGAATAAATCATTCTGAAATGGCCATCTCCAAACTACTAATCAGGAGTGAAAATGTAGGAAGGCCCTCAATACTGAACTGTGTTCATGCCATCTCTTGGGAGAACACTGAAGGATGATAGAGGCCTCTCAGGAAATTCGGGTCTTCTGTGAGTGATGAAGGAGCTCAGTTCATCTGATTGTCTTGTTATACTGAATAATTCAAACAACTGTAATTGTAATCATCAGTCACTGTAGTCAACAGCAAAGTTGCAGCAGTGTAACTGAGAAAGCAATATGGCCAGAAAGCACATCAGCCATATTCAGCCTGCCCATTCTCCTGTGGTATGTGGTTACTTCGTAGCACCAGTTGGGCTGAGTTGTACGGTAGATAAAAAATAGCCTCTTGCTGAAATCAAATGATAAATCAGTGAAGAAAGGGAATGGAGGAGGTATGAAACTTGGGGAGGGGAAGAAGGGGGAGGTGGTGGGTCCTGGAAGACCAGGCTAGAGATGACGGTCCTTCCCTCTCAAATAAACTCAAGCTGTCACAGGCTGATCTAGATGGCAGAAGTGGGGGGGGGGGGGGGGGGGCGCCTTTTCTGGACTGAGTTCCTGGAAGGATCTTTAACCTACATTCCTCAAGAAGGGACAAGTTCCTCAACCTCATTCACGATCATGCTTGGTGGTCCTTGTGGAGGAAGTCCAACCTAGTTGGCTCTGACCCTCAGGTTCTGGGTGGCCAAGGCTGGCAGCAGGGCAGCGATTTGGGCACCCAGCAGCGTGCATATAACTGTAGCCCAGAAGCTGCAGTCAAAACTGTATTGCTCTCCTCTGTATTCATGACTTCTAATCAATGTTAACCATTAGCCAACAGTGTATTATGGGCAGTAGCATTTCAATCATTTGAGTCTGTGTAGTCATTTTGGATGTGTTTGTGGAGCAGCCCAAATGCATAGGAAGCTGAGGCTCTCTGGCAGCTCTTAAAAGCATTTGTACTAATAGCCCCAGGACTGTTTGTGTTTTCATGCACCTACTGAGCTTTGCACTGTCCTTGCAACCCGACTTTAAAGGTCCACAATCCCACTGGGGTTTCTTCATTAGAAAGCCATCATCTTATGGCTTGTATTAAACAGGAAGACAGATAAGATGATAACATCTTCTACTGACCTTAAATCTAGGGACATCAGTTTCTTCGGATCAAATTTGTGCTCTACCAAGTGTTTCCTGTTTCATCTCCAAATATTGCTACACAACCTGGTACTGTACAATGGTGTCTTGGAAGATGGGATGTTTTTTCTATACCAATTTTGCATTATATGAATACCCAGAGGAGTATTTGAATGGAAGAGAGAATATCTGGTCTTTTGTTTCTGAAAACCATGTGAGAAAGGCACTTTTTTTGAGGTGATGGGGGTTTTTTTGCATTATGGCAGAGAGTTTCATCTTTGATTGATAAAGTTGCTACTGGCTTTAATGTTGTTTCTGTTTCTGTACACATTGGTCTGTGTTTAGCGACAATGAGACACACAGGAGGTGCACTCTGGCCTTCTTGCAAATGAGGAATGCTCTCATCATCTCTGCAAATACTCAGCTGTCCATTTCCAAGCTCCTCAGGCAACCCAGTTGCAGATGACAAGGACTGTCTTTTTTTTCAGTCAGGCTTGACAGACTCAGAGGCAGAAACTCCAAAACAGGAGGAGTCATTCAGAGCTCGTTCTGGTCCCAGTTTTAGTTCTAAGTTGTGCTTTAATTGTCAGGGTGTGAATTTTGGAAGAAATTCTTTGCTTCCTTATGGAGAATAGGATAAGGACTCCCAGCCCCTGAGGCTTTGAGACAGACCTCTCTGAAGTATTCCTGAAGGTACTTTCTCTGAAGTAACTAGTGTTGAACACTATCACAATATACTAGGAAGGGAACTATTTCTTAGACTAGCCAGGTCTAACATGTTCCTGCATCACCGTGTGTCCCTGTCTGTGCTGTGACCTGTGCAGCAATCCCCTCCTGTGGATCCTGCTTCACCAGGTCCAGCCTTTGTGCGTGACACCAGTTCCTCCAGTGACCAGCATGGAACTCTCTGCTGCAGTAACACTGGGATCACATCAGTCCAATGAGTGCCATTTTTCTGTCTATGGTACATCAGATTTATGAGCCTAATTACCTAAGTTTCACATCTCTGAGTCATGTTCAAAGGAAGGAAGATTAACACATCCCCTCTCTGGATTTCTGTTTAAGCCTCATTACCACAGGGTAAAAAGTAGACATTTCACCACATGCAGCCCTTCCTATGCCTTCTCGGATCCTACATTTTATACTGATGTACCAATAACAGTGGCAAAGAGGACCAACTTCCCTGAAACAAGAGTCTCTTTTTTCCTGTGCAGACACCCATCTTGTGATTTGACTCATAAATGGTACAGGTGGTAATTAACAGCTCGGTATTAAAATATCCCTGCATTGTTCATTGTAAGGAAGAGGATAGAAGAATTAATACTTTTAAAATAAACTAGTCCCACAGAAGGAACTTGAAAAGTGTCACAAAAGACATCCATTCAATTTCTCATTGCATGAAAAATATTATGGGCAAACATGGCTGAGCAGCTTTAACAATAAATTGATGCCCACCCCTGTATTGTACAGGTAACTAATGGAGCATTCTCTCTTATTTCCAAACTAAGATTTATGGATTTTAAAGTCAGGATTTACTTTCTCATAGTACAGGCTCTTGATTTTCAATGTTTCTGTTTCCCACTGGTTTCTCTAGCCTTGTGTCCAGACTCCTCATTTGACTGAGTATAACATGTGATGCCACCCCCTCCCAAAAAACCAGCCAGCTAACAAACTAAAGCACAACATTGTCAGCACATTTAAGAGCACAAACAGGGGCAGTGAATACAGAAGAGTAGCTCCCTATGGCTGCATGCCTCCCTGCAAAACATGAGTCCTCACTGACAGGAGGCTTATCTGCAGCACGTGGTGGGAGAATCAGGTGAATAAATGCCCTAATGTAGGAGCTGAGCCTTTGCTGTGGTCATATGAAATGAATTAATCCTTTCAGCTCCAGTTAAGTTCATTTGAAGCACTGAACTCTCCCAGCTGGGATGAGATGCAGACTATCAACTAACCTGCTTCCTAGAAAGAGAAGGTTTCTGTTCTCTCTCTCTTTCTCCCATTAGTATTTCATAAAATATGTAAATGTTCCTTTATTACCAAACTAGGAAATCTGTACATCACAAACCATACAGTTAAAGAGCACAACATGTACATGTGTGCATGTGTTCACATGGACATGTATGCATGAATACAAATGCATGCACTTGCTGATATATTTATATCTGGATATATATTTATATCTCTGGCATTTGCCATCTGTTGGGAGTGTAATACCGGGAATAAACATCTGGCACTGTTTTGTATAGTAGGGCCTTTTGACAGCTGATGCTAGGGAATGCTGTACCTGTAGGGATTAAAGGAGTAATTAATTAGGACAAGGAAAACATACTGCAGAACATAAAATTCCTATATTGAAAGCAAGAGTTTCAAGGTACTCTTTGATTTAGTTTTCGTCTGGCCTACAGCCTAAAACCAAACCTAATTTAATGTTTTAGGAGGGATCCCCTCGTCATGTTTAGGGGAATTTAAAGGTAAAACATGTAAAGTGTTAATAATGTCACTTGTTAATTCCACATCCAGGATATTATTACACATCCAGAATTGTCCAAGTATTGAATTACAAACACTGAACACAGAGGGGAGAATCGCTGAGAAAAGGTTCCAGAGAATAGGCTGCAAGGAGTAGAAGGGGGTGCTGCACGCACCATATGGTGTGCTGTGAGTTACCCATGGGTTAATGGGTACAAAGCATTGCAAACAGATGTGACATTCAAGCTATTCAAAGACTAAAATGTTTTCTTGGTTATCAGGTGGAATTATTCATTGGCCTCCAGGTTAGAAAGTGCTTAAATCGTTGCTGCATTTATTGCACTTGCTCAACCACCTCCAAGGGCTCTTTTTTGTCATCTGTCTTTGCAACCCTTTGCAGGGTGAAGAGAGAATGAAACAAGCGGAGTCTTTTGGAATGTTGTTTTCTTCTGTTTCCAGAGCAAATCAATCCCATGACGTGGGATATAACAGGTTTAGCAAAGGAAAAGCTACCACCTTTTCAGTCTTGCATCGCACAGAGCAGAGGTACCTTTCATTGCTTTATTGTTATGCATTGCTTTATGAGTGAATTAATCCAAATTGTAACTAAGTACTGGGTATAGTTTGGAGACATATAAAAAGTTATCTTCCTCTAAGGGTAAAGGCAAGCAAATTGGCTGCTGTTCTCTAGAGCTGGCAAACTCAGAAAAGACATTTGAAACCAGAAATATACTCCAATTCATGAAATCTGTAAGGAGCATATAAATTGTAAGCAAATAGTATGGTCTGCTTTGCTACGCATACGTACGTACGCAGACATACACACACACACACAAACTTTCATTTTCATTACATACAACCATTTGGTTCTTAGCAGACATCAAATGAAATCCACGTCATCACTAATTTCAGAAATTTCCATTTTGTCATCTTGTTTAAATAGTCTCCAGGATGATATTTTGAGGATTTGTGTTGTTTTTTATAGCAGGACTAACTGTGTGCAGAATTTCACCATGGAATCATATCCTGTTCTTTCAAGTAAATGGCATATCGTATTTTTAGAAAAAAGCTTATTCCACTATTATAAAAGATGTCAAAAAAATAACTTACAGGGGTTCCATACTCATGTGCAGTTGTCTTTAATTATTCCCACAGGCTTCACTTTGAATTCTGTAGCACCTTTAATTTCATAGGCTCCTTTTTCAGAAGGCTCTTGTTGATCTCTGTTGTCTTCCTTACTATCTGTTCTACCTGACACTCGCATCCAAAGCATAGTTGGTGCAGCTGCATGCCACACTACCATGTTAATTTATGAGACAGCCCTGTTACTTGAGGCCTGTGTAAAATTCTCAGTGTAGGGTTGTGAGACCAGGGGACTAGGCCATTAGAGCTAGCTCAATGATGTGTGAAAATATTTATTACACCCCGGTAAGTGGATACCTATACATCATTTCACCAGCCACTGACATGCAGTTGCGCTCATAAGTGGAGCAAGGAAGAATCCCTACCATGCAGCAGCACTATAGAAAAATAATCAAATCCAGAGATGCTGAGAGAGGTGCACGCATGAAAATGGAGTCAAAACAAAGGCAAGGCAGACATTGGTCAGATTGTGTGTGGAGGACCCTGGGATCACACTTGTGCATTAACAATTACGGTATGGATTCAGGATGTAACACAAAAGGTAGAGCTGTCTTCAGCAGATCTCAAAGTGGTAAAGGGGAAACCACAGGATAATTTCAGAGGTCTGCTTGGCCGGCTGTGTAAGCAGGGCAGTGGCTGGTGGCACATGAAGGATGATCTCAACCCAGCAGGTGCCCAGGCACTGGTACAACCATGCTGGGCTGGTTCCATCCTTCTCTCAGGGTTGGCCACTTGCTGACTCACCATGGGGCTCCCTGCCTTACCTATGGGTCCCCGAGTCCTCTTCCTCCCAAATGCTGTGAGCACCAAAGGTAATTGCTGGGCACTCATTTCATTTTGCTCAGTATTTGCAAATTTGCTGATGTGGATTGAGCCTCTATTCATTAAAGCTAAATGAATTAAAATCGTGGTTAACAGTAATAAATACAGCTGTTAGATTGTGGACTTTATTACCTGGGTTCTTTGGCAACTGTCCATTATCTTAAAACAGCATCTGTTGGCTCACTTCTTCTAATCTTGTATGAGACAGTGAAAGAGATGTTTTCCTTTTTTATAAAGAAAATAGTATAGGATATTGCTTTTGAAAAGTCATAGCTGCATATGCTACTAATATTGATGATGAACTCAATGGCTAAATTAAAAACAACCCAGATGTCACGTTCAAAGTGAAGCAGCAACATAGTAAAAAAGTCCAACTGCACCACAGTATAACCAGGAAAAGAAAATAATTACATGAACATGTTTAAGAGTCTTCAGTACAACATAAATGTAAATGTCATTAATGGCTAATATGAAGGTGCCATCTGGACAGTTGGATGATGTAGATTCTGGCACTAGCGGTGTCATACCTCTTGGAAACCATAAGAAAACCAGAGACTTTGAAAGATGTGGCAAACAAAGTTTGACTGGATCTCTTTTGAATATATTAATGTTGGCTGTGAGTGATAATCTGAGCAAAAGTCTACAAAGTCAGGTCCTAGGCCTAAAAAGGCTTCCTCTTATTTCTGTGGATTTTGGATCAGGGTTTAGAATACATTAGTGATATAGATGTGTAAAAATGTAACCACTAAAAATGAGTTGAAATGCCTTTTTACAAGATATTTTCTCATGCATTCCAAGGTCTGTATTTCTTGATTCCTACTTTATACCTAAAATCCTGGTGTCAAAGATAGTTTGAGGGAAAGAGAAAGCAAACATCTAAATTTTCAACATAATTTAAAAAATAATTACTGCTCCTTACTTAGGTTTCAAACAGACCACAGAACAGCAAATAAATGAAAAGCAGGTACTTTTCTTTTCCCCAAGTATGTTTTTTACTGTACATTTTGTAGCAAAAAAAAAAAAAAAGAAAATAAAGGAAAAAATATTCTGATCACAGGGATGTCATTTTCTAAAACTCCAAATAGGAAACGTGACAAATACAAGATCAAGTACACAGCCATGTCACAATATATCTCTGCACCTTTAAAAAAAATATACATAGATTTTTTTCATGTGTTGTTTTCTCTGTGCCTTGCACCCTTTCTCCACATGTCTTTTACAAAATCATAGTTACAATGTGCAATTTCAGAATGGTTCCCAGCAGCTGATCATTGGCAGCCATCAAATGAATAAACGAATGAAAGGACAGTTGCAGTAGCCACCAGAATGCTGGAAATCACATTAAAGTCGTTAAGGACAATGAAGTCAGCTGGGTGGGCTATGTGCATTTCCACAACCACAGCAATGCTCCCCAAAAAAGAATTTGAGAATCAGTTTACAAGCCCTAAAGAGCTCCTGTTCTCAGTTAGCAAGTACATTAGTGAGGGTGAGAGACCGGGGGGCAGGAGTACACGGGGGACTGGGGAAGGGCTATCTGTAATGGAGGGGACACATGGGAGATCCCCTGCTCTGAGACACCCAAATTTAACTCGGTTTCCATGGCTAATTGGGAACATACACGATCCCCTGAAACACACAAAAACTTACATTTCCTGTGGTGCTACTGATACAGTCAAGCCCTGTCATGGCAACTATACAGACAAAGAGCTTTTGTCTAAATAAGGTGAAAGTCTGTGTCTTCTTTGTCAGCTGAAGGGAGTGACAGTGTGACCTTTGCCAGAAGCCATTGGTATTCATAATGTGGAGAGTTCATGGGAGCTACTTTTGTTTTCCCTTTGTCCTTTAATAGGAAATCTTGATTACTATTTTTCCCATCTTTGATAGCAACACCCATACAGATATCAATAGCTGCTGCAATCTGCCTTGAGCACTGACAAGCAGAGACTATGAAGAAGATGGAAGAAAGAGGGTGATTTTTTTAAAATTTATTAGCCCCTAGATTTAATTTTTCCTAGGACATAAAGGGGTGGTATTGGAGGTGGGTTATACAGTACATTAGAAATTTGACCTTTGTACATATCTTTTCATCTGGGATGAGACTGAAAACAAAAAATGCATGGAAACATACTTTCTGCTGTGGGGAAAAAACGATTCAAAAGCAGTAACGAGGCACACCAGAACAAAAATCATTAAATCGCAACCAAAAGCCCACTCAACAACAAGTATTGTTTTCCCAGATGTCACAGTTAACACCATGAGATTATGCTGAACAATTTTCTGTGATCTGTCCCTGTGGATGCCCTGTCTGCACTTTTGAGAAAGTCACTTGCAATGACAACCAGATATATCCTAGCACCAGTCTTTTATCCACAGAAGTGTATTTCTGTGGCTAAAAGAAAAGAAAGAGGTGCCCTTTAAAAAAAAAAGAAAAAAAAGAAACCCTGTAAAATGAAATTTGTGCTGTTAAACCCCTTTTCATCTTCCTTGTTTAGTCTTGTGTGACAGTTCACCAAGATTCTGAGTAACTTTTGGAAAGCAATGCTAAATACAACTAGCAAATTCCTTGAAACATTCACGCATGGTTTAGTTGGGGCCAGACAAGAATGGTGCCATACGTGCCTATTCACATTTCATGACCTTCTTTCTCTTTTAGTATCCCTGTTACTTATTTGTTTACTTATCTTTTTGGCCAGTACAACTGAAAACTTTTCCTCCCCTCTCTTTCCAAATGCATGGCCCTGCAGCAAACCACGCTTTATAACACATGAGGGGAGAAGAGGAGGGGGGGAGACACTGATATTTACACTGTGCTTTCCATTACCCACTCTGAGCTCCCGAAAGTCCCTTTTGCCCCTGTTAGGTCATTGTCATCGTACTGCAAAAGCATGCCGTTCACCGAGAGGCTCCTCTTTGTCCAAATGTTTGTTATCTTTTTTGGGTAGGTGCAACACTGTGATGTGGCGAAGTCCCCCATGTCAAAAGAATGGCTACGTTTAGTTTTGCCCTCCAGAGGCAACATGAGGAGGCTGCGAAATTTGGACTCCGGCTGGCCCAGCAGTGGCTCTTTGTCCGAGTGGCGGGCCACTGTGGAAGTTCTGGAGTCTGTCATCTCCTCCTTTTTCTGACATTTCAGTTCCAGGGAGGCAAAAGCTCCCATTAGCCGGTCAATATTGTGTTTTGACCTGGAAGGGGGCCTCCACTTACTGGACAATGTGCCCTGTTCACTTTGGAGGCTATAGTCATCACAGTCGTGGCTATTTGCAGAGCTGGAGGAAGAGGAGATGCTGCTCCGGGCAGACTGACAGTTAAACTCCATAAGTTCGTTTCTCACCACCACTTTGGGGTTGACCTGGGGCAAGACTCCGTTCTGAACTGGTTGTGCTCCATTTGTCTGTGAGTAGACATTGCTGACGTTAGACATCTTCCCCTGGGAATTGTTGCAGACCTTATAGCGGACCATGAGTATTACAATGAATACCAACAGAGTTGCCACAATGATGCCTCCAATGATCAGAATCATGGTCCCACCCAGGAACTGGCTGTGCATTGACTGGCACTGAGGGTAGTCTTCTTTGGTGAAGAACTGGGCGCATCCCACGATATTGGTGGCAGTAAGCGTTGTGGCTGTGTCATCCCACATTGCCAGGACACATAGGTCATAGCCTGTTCCAGAAACAAGGTTGTTTACAACAAAGGCTTTGTTTGTAGCTGGAATCATCCTTTAAAGAAAAGAAAAAAAATAGACAAAAAAATTGGTTACTCTTGACACTAAGGGAAGAGAGGAGAACAGACATAAGAACAGTGTGGTGTTTACTGTGCTGGGTACTGGCAGAGAGGAGTCAGAGACATAAAATTTAAACAAGCATTCAAGCTTCGCAGCTCCTGTGGGTCCAACATCCCAGCATTCAGTAACACACAAGTTTTAAGGGCCATCTCTCAAATGTGCAATAAAGGCAATAAGAAAAAGCAGACCAAACTAGTCTGGGGTTTTTTATCCTCACTTGCATCTGTCCTAATCTTAAGTACATTCAAACCTGAACGAATAACTCGGAATAAAAATATATGCCTAGAAAGAGCAGTTCTTTCTGAGTGTGCAAATGAGCCTTGCACTTGCTGAGCCTGAACCTGGCAGTTGTCACATTGCTTTATAGGTGCCTGAACATTTACTGTGTAACATCAGCAGGTTGTTTACCTTGTGAAGACAAGGGGCTACATTTAGTTTTCTCATTCCCTGAGAATGCAAGGCAAGCAGCCATTTCTTTTTCTTTCTCCACTCCTCCACCTACTTTCCCCATCCTCCTACTCCCCACTGTGGAAAACATCTCCTAGAAATGCAGCTATCATCTTCTTTGCCAGAAATTTCTCCCTGCAACCACCTTCCTCTGCGTGAGTGAAAAAGAAATACTGGCATTGGCAGCATGGGCTGTGGAAGTGCGAGGAGAGGTAGGAAGATGCAGGGATGAAAACAAGAAGGTTTCTTTAAAATAAAAAATTCTACTCAAATACAAATCCATTTTCAAAAACCAAATAGCTAGGTCCAAGCTGTGCTCCAAGTTTGGTCATTTATGGATATTATTCTTTGCTGCCACAAAACTTAAGCAGTCAATTGAACTCATGCAATATTAGAGCACCACTAGCATTCAAAATTAGGAGATGGGAATGAACATGGTCTACCCCCACTTCAAACTGGTGAAAATTGCAGCACATTAGTGGAATACAGTGGAGAATCCCAGATTCAGTGCCTGGTGGGTAGCCAAGAATAAAACCAAAAAGGTACTCCATGCACGTTACTTTTTACTTCCACATAACAAGCTTGAGTGAGAGAAAAAAGCTGAAATTAAAACCAGCCCATTCTGACTTAGAGCTGCACATCTTTAGCACCAGCAACAAGGGAGCCCTACAGGCACTTACATCACACAGCAAGCTGGTGTGACTGTAAGTGGGATGGTAAGGCCTGGCCAGAGGAAAAGGCATACTCCCTGTGGGAGTGCCAGGCTTTCTTAGCCTCAAATTGTCATCACAACTAGCATAAATTGCAATCCTGCAGAGGCCCTTCTGGCCTGCACAGAGAAGCAGCAACGTCAAGGCACTGCAAAGATGAGCTTCTGATCATCTTTGCATTTATGCGTTCACGCCACTTACACAACCCTTCAGTCTGGCCACAGGCGAGGATGTGGCTCCTTTTTAAAAAGCAAACACACAAAAAAATTCTGTAAGGAAAAGAAATATCGATGAGAGACACCTGGAATATAAACATCACCTGGCAGGTTTACTCAATGTTATATTTGAGATTCTTGGCACATTTATCATCCTAATGGAGGTGTTCTGCACAGACATAGATGAGCTATTCAGAATGAGCCAAGAGGTCATAAAGCAGCCCTCCTGGAAAACTCTAGATACAGTTGCTAAACTGGTTTCTAAAAGTCAAAATGGTTGGTCTCAAGTTATTTCTAATTGTTCACCTTTCCCTGTGGCTCTGAGAACAACACACCACTGGCCACAGCAGCTAGGGCAATCCTGCACTCTGTTGAATTGTTCAAGGAATTTCATATGCGCACACCAAGGATGATATATGGAGTTACAGAACACTATTGATCTTCAAATGTATGATCTTCAAACTCTTGAACAGTTTCACCAATTGCTTCATATCTCCTTCCATATTACCTAGTGCTATACTTCACTTTCCACCATCACTCCCAGCCACGTGCTTTAAAAATTCTGCAGTGCCTAAGTCCTTCAGAAGTTATTTCACTGTGAAACCTCATTACAAACCAGTAGCACTGTTAGCAGAAAGAATAGTCAGCCCTATAAACTGGGTCTTGGACTTGAGTCGTAACTCAAAAAACAGAGCTATAGCACCATCTTTTAGAGTGGTTCCTTTTGCTTTGCACTGATGAAACACAGAGAGAGCTCTCTATTCTCTCCAAGCAAACAGCAAACAACTAGGTTTATATAATATATAGCTTTGCACATATCTTATGCATATAGAAATACAGTCTTTCAGCCTAACACTTTATGCCAGTTTATATAGAGTGAACACTGATAACTTCAATCATTTACAACTTGTTTTCTTCAACTGCGATTACACACAAGCTTCCAAGGAAATGTAACTGCCCGGACTATTTCAAGGATTGGCAGGTAGTGATAGTGGCACAAAATGTAAAGCCAGTACATTTTAAAATGTACAGCAGTGAGGCCACAAACAGTCCTAAAGCTTGACCAGGTTAACTGTATTGAATCTTGCCATAAAAGCTCATCTTAGCCTTTAAAAGAAACCGAGTCATTTCTAAACCCAATCAGTCTGGAAGCTACAGCTGTGATAATATTGGCACTAATAATAGCTTTATAAAAGATCACAGTTGCAATCCCAATTACGGAAAAAGCAATCAACTCTCCATATACATCTAAAATGCAGAATTGTCGATGTTTCCGTAAATAAACTTCAAATGTTCTTGTAAAATATTCAAATTAATGTTATTGTAAAAGAACAGCTGAGCATAGGAATAAGCACGAAGTTCAAGAGTACTAGGAGTTAAGTAATTAATCTCAGACTCAGTTTTCTAGCTTGCAGGGAAGATGATCTTGTTTTCATGAAGTTGCCAAATTGTAAGAGTATTTTGGCATTTCTCCATGGTTTAGCCCATCCTCCCCAAACACAATGCCAGTCAGCTATGATGGATGACATCTCTTAACGTTCCCCACACCTAAAATCGATGCAGACATATTTTCACTCTGGGATATTGATGACTCTTTGATTGTCCCCAACATGGGTAGCTGCAAGATGCCACTTCAATCTTTGCTTTGCTGCCTAACAGGGGGAGTCTTTTCATGGCTGCTCTGTACATCTAGCACCATTAATCATGGACCACTGTGCCCTGCCATTGGGACTCAATAGCTAGAAGCTGCCACAGAACTAAAAGGGGTCATTAAAACTGTGTCTAGGCAGACATCCTGCAAGGCTTTGTTCAGTCAACTCATCAGCTAAACACAGAAAGTTGGTTCCAGGTAGCAAGGATCCATAGCCTGGTTCACTGGAGATCAAAATCAGCTTTTGGAAGTTGTTAGCTTTTGAAACTCAGATCCTAGTGCTCACTTGTTAGCCCTCAGGTAGCAAACATACTTAATTGCAGCAGTATCTTGAGGCAAGGAGCCTGATATTGTCTACCCACTCTTCAGGGCAGTGCAATCTTGCAGAGATGCTTCTTATTACAGAAGATGAACAGAGATTGAAATTTGATAATAGCCTTTCTTTAGGGAAAAAAAGAGTAACAGTTGACTAACCGCAAGAGGAGATCAACTAGCAAAACACTTGCTTATTTTTAAATTAATGATAGGTTTTAATGTGTACAGTTTAAGGAGGCTGGGAACAGTGAGGACTGGGAAAGCAAACGAATACTCAAATATGTTAACAGTGTAAGTGTAAATGTAGTCCTAGCTAGGACAAGAAGAAATTTGAAAATCTCCTTACAGAAATTTCACTGTCCAGACACATAAGACAGTAATTCCTGTCTTTATCCTCTGGTTTATTTTCCTTGGGTAGGAGGAGCAGGCAAACCTCCTCCACGTAGGTGCCAGGATTTTGTTACCTGATTCTTAAGCTAGATTCTGAATCCTATCTGAAAATCAAAATGCCCCAAGGAAAACTATTCATAGAAGAACATGGATCTGACTTCTCTGGGTTCTTACAACTGACCTTCTTAATTTACAAAAAAGCCCTCTTTGCTCATGCTTTGGCACAATAACATCACTTATTGGAAGAGGAGGAGATCTATGGCCAGGATTGAGGCATAGCATAAGTGTCTGAAATAGAACAGCAATAGACAGAGGCTCCTATGGGAGTTTATGTGTGATGAAGAGCTACACAGCTGAGATGAAAGTTTGCAGTGTTTTTGCAAATACTTTCCCTTCAATCCATGGAGATTTAAGTCTCATTTCATGAAAGCACCAAAATGAGACCATGAGGCCCTTTTTTAAAAAAAGGATAGTGCTAGCACCCTTCTTTGAAGTCAACCTTATTTTCTACCACCACTAAAAAGTCCTTGTTACATCCTTGTAGACGCAACATATGGAAAGCAAGCAGTTTTGTAATTACTCAATTCAGTGTGTGATGATATTAAGAAAAATAGAAAATAAATTACTTAGAAATGCAGGAGAAAAAGGTTTGCTGCAGCCTTCACTCATAATCCCAGATGCAAGTGAGCACTGAAGCTTGCAGGGAGCAAATGTGCTGAGAATTTAGGAGACCTGAGTTTTATTCGCTACTTTATCAGTTACACTGATATCAGGCTCTACTTTATCAGTAACTCTCAGTTCCTGAGAAATCATTTTGCTGTAGTGTAAGTCTCCTCATTTATAAAATGGGGATAACGCCAGCAATCTCCTTTCAAAAGAGGCCTATAGTGTATGGAAGGAAATTAGTAGATATTATGATTACACTGTAATATACAAATGGGTTCTTTTCTTCTTTGTAGTGCTGGGGATTAGCAGGAGTGAACTGCTGGTTAATACTGTGGTTATGCAAAGCAGACAAATTAGAGAAAAGACAGATTAAGCTAATTGGCTAGGCAATACTGTTGCTTTTCTCCATCGCAAGAGGGGTATGATACCATCTAGTTTTAGCCTGAAACTGCTTTAATCACAGAACTTGCAGGGAGCTGTCAAAGCAATTCCTTTGGGAAAGCACTTGCAATTCCCAAGACTCAGTTTTATAGTGACCTGTTAGACTATGTTGCTTTTCTCATGGTCCTTTTTTTGTATTATCCAGGGCTATATACTATCTATATTGCAATATTATTTCTCCTTTTGAAGTGAATGCTAGGAGTTTGAAATGGAAACTCATGCTAATTTATTAAATGCTTGTGTCTGAGAAAAAAAAAAAAAAAAAGCCTAATTGCTTGGGTGTGAATTTTCTGTGCCTAAGCTGCTCAACCCATACTCTTCCTGTAAGATTCTATGTCTACATGCCATTTCCCAAGGCAGACACCTCACAAGAAATAGTCCATGTCTCTGCTGGTAGATTCTCTTTTCTTCCAGAGTGACTTCAGAAAGCTGTATATCAAAAATAGCCCTTGGAATATTAACTCCTGAACCATGCTGGAAAAAGCATGCAAGGAACTGTACCAAGACATTAGCAGTATAGGTGACGGGGTTCTGGTGCATGGGAGTGTTTCTGGGCCCTCATTAATTTACCAGCACAACTGTAGCTTATACACTAATTACAAAGTAACTGCTAAACAGCAGTGCTGAACACTGTCACTATGCACTACAGTTTGTAATGAAGAGGGGAAAAGGAAGAGGCAGAGGGGTGCCAGGGTGAAATAGCTAGTGTTGTGTAAAATCATATTCCAGTTAGCTAGCACGCTAACTTTCCTGTGTAGTAATGCCTTAGTATGAAAATGTCAATCTCACTGTACATTCATATTCTTAATCTTCCTCTTACACAAAGTTGAATTCACATAAGTGCAGAATACGACCCTGATTGCTCTCAGAATTAGAAATCAATCCAGAAAAGGTTAACACTGGAATCTGACCAATTTTTCATTTTTCAGTGAAAATCTCAAACCAAAAATGTTCATTTATTTCATCAATAAGTTTGTCCCCTATTTTAAAATCTTTGGGTTTTTTCCTTCATTCCAGTTTCACAGGTAATTCTGAAAAAATGATGATTCCAGATAATCTTCCTTTAAAGTATTTTAGAAGGGTCTCATAAAGTCCTGCTTTTCACGTGGAATGTCCACCTTCAGTCCCAGTGAGATTAAAGTAGGATGGCAGAGCAGGGGGAGAGGGAAAGTATCAATGGTGACATACTAGAGAAAGACTGGCTAAAGAGCACGTACAAAGAGTGGGTAATCAGAGGATGGGGTTCATTACCTGAAGAAGGACCACACAGAGTATCTTTGAAAGCCTGGTGGATGTAGCTCAATGGCACACAGATCTCACTTCTTACTAGACAGAGATAGTAATAAGGTGTTATTTCATTGAGGACAGGTAAGGAAATAAGGAAGAGAAGGCTGAAGTTAGAGAGAATGTGAAAAGAAAAGAGGATGATGAACATTGGTGGCTCTGGCAGTGTCAGAGCGGCAGAAAGTGATAGAAAGACAAACAGGTTCAAAGTAGCCATTGGCAGGGTGCTATCAGTCATGTGGCTATCACCAAAACAATGGAAGAAGTCCAAGTGGCCACTGAATGTGGACCAAGATCACAAAAACAGCTCAATATATGGTTAAGTGCAATCAAACATAGGTGAAGATCTTTCAGCAAAACCAAGACAATTAGAAAGATAGTGAAGTGAATCAAGGCAGTGGAAAGAGTTCAGATGGTGGACAGAGATTAAGAAGGCTGGAGAAAAGGGCAAAAAAAGATCAGAGGAAGACTAAAAGGATCTAAATTGCAGTGAAAATGGCACAGGTGATGTATTGCCTGTGAGCAAGAGCAAGTAATTGACAAATTTGGACTGCACAGTTGGCATTCTTCTTTTGTAGTTTCCTTGAAAGTTTTATGGTGTATATTGTTGTCATTTTTTGCTGTGTTTTTATCCCAGAAAGCTCCAGTTTCTGCAGTCATGGGATGAGAGTAGAATCTAAAATGTTATTAAAAATTATGTAAGCTAACAAGGGATATTAGTTTCTGACCCTTCAAATTTCCAAAAAAGCCCTTGAATATGTATCTTCAGATCATCCTAAAGCCTCAGGAATCAAAAAAACAAATACAAAGTACCAAGTACATTACTGTGTGAGATCTCACTGTCTTTTGGCACCTGATTTTTTAATCTAAGAATCTTTTCAGGATTTTTTAATCTAAGAATCTGAGAAAGACATAGACCTACTGTGGCCTGCATCTCAAAAAAATTACAGTTGTATTTCTGGTGTCCTGGGAAAAAAGATAGTTGTTAGTATTAGCAACAGGGTGTAATTCTTCTGTCAGTCATGTCAACATAAGGAAATGTCAGATAATACCAGGAGGTAGCCAGACTTGTTCAGTAAACACTGACTCAACCCAGCATGAATAATTTCCTGCATTTTTTATTTTATTAGTTTTTTTGGGGTTTATGACATACAATCATAATTTTGCCTTCAGATGGAACATTTATTATTAAACACAAATCCCTTCCTGCTTTTCTGAATCTTGTCTCCTCATCACTCATGCATCCAGCTGCCCTTCAGAGAATCTGTCTTGTCAAATGAAACACATAGTACATATCATTTCATTATTATTTCCTAATTTGCTTATGCTCTTTTCTGATCATTTGGAAAAGTGGGGTGGGAGGTGGGGAAGAGAAGACAGAGCCAAAAGCAATTGATACGTCTGTCACAAGATGGTGAGCCAGGGAGATACTGATAATGAATATATCCCCTGTGCTACAGGGGAAAGGAAAAAAAAAAACAACACAAACATTAAACTAGTGGCTCAGAGAATATAAATTTCTGGTGATATCTGATAGGCTGCTGAATGGTGTCCCCTGGGAATGCACTGAAGTCATTCAGCAGGTGACAGAACAAAGCGTAGGCTTCTAGGGAACATAACTGCACAAGACTGAGAAAGGGGAACCTTGGTACAAGGTATTCTGCTCCCCTCTATTAGCCGTTTCTCCAAGAGGAAATGCTCATCTCTCTATTATTCCCAACCAGATACTTCCAAACAATAGGGAGCCACAGACAGGCAGAACTGGTGAGGCACTTCTAGATGAAAAACGACTACCAGAACCATCCCGTAATGCCCTGAATCAATGAAGGTACTCAGTTCAGCTGTCCAGGTGCAAGCTACTGCACTGGGACAACCTCATTTTGGTTACTGTTGGTATGACAACAACACAAAATTAGACTTTCAAGCTCCCTGATCTATGCTATCATTTCTTTCACATGGACATGACAGCAGCAGGCATTTAATGCCCTGATCATTAAATTTTATCTTTAAAGGGAATGCAGACATACCCTAGGAACATTTGACAGCACAAAAGATAAATCCAGTTACACCCAAGCTATTCAGCTACAGGCAGAACAACTTTCACCTCAATATATCTGAGATACTAACTGCCTCACAAGAAAAGTCCTCACACTAATTCAAATCCAGCTAAAACATATTTAAGCTCATTAGCAGAGTAATTGAAAGCCCACACAATATTCCTGTTAGTAAATATGAAGCTGAAGTATTTATGGAAACAATTCATAGCTATACTAATAAATTCACTCTGCATCATGTTAATATAGAGTTAGAAAGCTATCATAATTCACAGTAATGTTTCAAAAAGCCAGACAGCAAATTTGAGATTAATCAAAAAATATCTAAAGTGAGTAAGTTATTCTACTGATAGTCGCAACAACACTTTAAAACTACCCCATTTCTAAAAATGGGAAGAGAAAAAAGTTATCCGTGAAAGGTATGTTCAAGTAATCAAGCAGAGTGTGGGACCTGGGACACTCTTTTCCCAGGTTTTTATAGACAAATGGCCCATCGACTTGGCTGAAGTGTTATGCTTATTCTCTCTGACTCAAATAATTTTGAACTCTTTTATGTAGAGTTGGACAGTTACACCAGAAAAGTCATCCTACCATACCAACAGAGGTTCCCAGAAGAGAAGCAACATTAGAAGTAATGAGCACATTTAGGAGCTCAGAGGAAATTAATTTTCAAAAGGGATTCTGCTATTTTCGTGGCAGAACACAGCTGTGAGATTCAGCTGTATGCTGTCCTTCCTTGAGAGTCACAAGTGGGGCTTTCCACTTATTTCTAGGCAGTGAAATCAGTGCAAATTATAATGATAGGATCAAAGAGAGTTAACTGGGATCCTATAGTGGTTGACAGCTGCCCATCCCCTTTTTCTGTAAGAGCTCATGTGAGCTGAGGTGAAGAGGAGGATCTTCAGTGACTTACTAGCAATTTCGTTCATACTTACTACACAGAGTGCTTATGCTAGGTTGCAACTCACATGTTCTGCAGAAACTCTGTGTCCTATCACACAGGCTAATTTTATCTCTGGAAGGCAGTGCTGGAATGACAAAAACTCCAGGCACTGCTTGAAGTTATGTTCATCTGTGTTTTGTAATTGACTGGTCAAAGCAAACTCCAGCATGCTGTTTCAGGCTCTTCTGTCACAAAATCTTTGTGCACTGGTGGGAGAAGTGTGGTGCTAGCTAACAGCTGACAGGACTATTCTAACTATTCCAGCCAAAAGGAAGAGTCTTGTCAAGTGAATCAAAGGTCTCACTACCCATAGAAACTGTGTATACACTGATATATCAGTCTGCATTAAAAACTGTTTCAGCATCAGTTTAAGACACAATTTATGCGTTATTAAAAAGTTTAATCAAATATCCTGTAAGTGTTCCCCCACCTCAGTGACTGAACTTGTTGTGGATAGTCTCAAGAAACTGGGAATGGTTGTCTACCAGAATCTTGAGCATGTCTCTCATTATGAAGTTGAAAAAATGAGTTTAATTCCCAGTAGACAGGAAGGGAGAACTGCATTTGCCAATTCTCCAAAAATATCAACTCACCAAAGATACAGCCAGAATATACCTATACACAAAGGAGAGCATAGCCATGATTTAGAAACATGAAAAGTTGTTTATTTGGAGAGATTTTTACCATCACAGGCAGGTTGAAAAGCAAGCAGAAAAACTGTAAGATTGAGGACCCAAGCCTCTAGCCTCTCAGCAAACACTGGAAATACCTTTTAGTATGTAAAATGGATACAGTAGAATTGCTTGCTTCTTGTAAATTAAGAAAACTTATTGAAAAACAATAAGGGAAAGTTTGAATAACAAACTTTTAGTATCAATCATCAAGCTTTTAGTTTCTGAGTTAGAAGAGGGAGAAAATCTTTTGCAACAAAAATCTCTGAGAAACTTGCACAACAATGCACAAAGTAAAGAGAACCAGGACGATTCAGGGTGACTTTTGCAATAACATTGGGGAAAAAAGTATTTTTTTCAATTGCAGAGTGAGAACACAGGGTGCAAAAATCACTAATGGTCAAAATCATTGTCTCCTGGGGGGGGGGGGGGGGGGGGGGGGAAGGCAGTTAAAAAAAAAGTAGCATAGATACATAATAAAGGCATTTCCTAAGGCAGGGGTTTGACATTTTGCCACTTTCTGGGTATTGCATATAAAGCAAAGAAAAAGGAAAGCTACAAGGACTAGATAGGCTAGAAAGACATAGAGACGTTGAATTTCAGAATGCTCTACAAAAGGCCAGAACACAGTTACATCCTTTCAGTTTGTGATGCCAAAATTAGATAAAAGCATTTCTCAGCAACCAGAGACACCCTGCTTCTTTCAAAGCTGAGCCTGGACTGAAACCATACTGTGTGAAGAGTGACAAATACATTACTGAAAAGGAAAGTAAAATCCATCCAGTAAGAAAACAAGTTTTAATTTATAATGACCTCAGGAGGAAGAAAAGCAGAAGTCAATGATAGATTCCAATTGTAGCATGATATTATCACCTAGAAATGTTTCTCTTCTAAAGGATCTTAGGCAAGTGTCACAGATTTCTAGTACTTGAACAAATTATACTAAAAAGTAGTCTACTAGTTCATTACATGTTAAAAATGAGACCCAGAAAACTGAAGGAAGCTGTCATGAGTCATCTGATAGGCTAATGGCATGACCCAAAAACTGAATGTGAGCAGTGCAGAATCCCAGCCTGTGCATCCCAATAGTGAACCAATTGCAAAGAGGAAAGCATGAGCAGTGTTTATTGGATTTTCTTCTTCCAGGTACTAGCTATATACTTTGCAAATACATATTTGGCCCTCCTCATGTTATTCCTCACTCACGGAAGGTATACAGAAGGTTTGGAAGTACTTGGAAAGGAATTAAATCCTACTTTTAAGCAAGGTTACCTATTAAATGAGTTTACAAATATAAGACTGCTCAAATTTGGTGTCTCCCTTTTATTTCAGAGAACCAAAACTGATCTGTTTAGGTTTGATGGTGTAATATTAAGAAAACACTAGAATTTCTTCTCATGTTTTAACTTCTCCAATTGATTAAAGTTTTACCTGGCTCCTGAGATTTACCCACTTACAGCTTAAGTTACGCAATTTTGCTGAATATGGTTTTAGGATCAAATAGACTCAGACAATGAGCAGTTGATCAGCAAATTAATAAGTTTTCACATGAAAACCAGCTACAAGAAATTCTAGGTATGCCATCAGTCTGTTGATATAGCTACATCCAGATGTGCTAAATTTATTATTTCTTTACCATGCTTAATTATTAGTCATCATACTTGAAGGTTTTTGCAGTCATGGATGTTTAATTTTCCACCAGTAGAACAAAAGCCTCTACATGTTATATGCATCCATATGAGGTCATTACAGATAATTGAAAACAGCTTATGAAGAATTTCATTGAAAAATTCTATAAATACTGTGGAATTATACGTGTAAGAGCGCCCTGTACTGTTGAAAGTGAAATGAAAGAATGGATTTTTCTTTGCTTGAAAAACTTTAAAAGCAGTGAGTAATGAAGGAAGAGACTGGCAGATTGCTCTGCTCTGCAGAGTTTCAAGTGTAAAGCCAGCAAAGCGCTCTCTTCTTCACTCTGTAAAATCTTCTCTGAGCTTTCCTGATGTAACTCCAGATAGAGTAAGTAAGTAGGACATGCAAAAATGACCCTGAGAACTGAAAAAGGAGAGCATGGAATAAAATGCAAATCAAACACACAAGGATACTAAACCCACAATTTTTGCCTGCTTGGAGAATACAGAATCATTTTTCACCTCTGTTATCAGACAATGGAATGCTGTCCTCATCCTGTCAAAATGAGCAGTAGTAGAAATTTGCCAAATGTTAATTGATATTTAGGAGCAAAAAAGATGAGCTAGACATTGGTTCATAGCATCAAGCAGCATCAAAACCTCAGTGTGACCCCTCCAAAAAGACTAAGGAGTAAAAAGCCAGACTATCATTTCTAGAAAGGAGGGTAAGATAAATACTCTAAAAAAAATCATTACATAGAAATATAAGATTCCAGGCTTCTTGGAGAGCGCAGCCAGCACTGTATTCTAGGGTACGTTAGTTCTATGACTCTGTTTTTCCATACATATATTTATCATGAGTAGTATCAATAAGGGTATTCAACTCAATATTTTTAATAGCCAATGTAATCCTCCAGAGGAAACTTAAGCATGTCCCTCCTTAACCACTATATGGGCTGGGAGAGTTCCTTACCTCTGCAGTCAAGAAAGAACAAAATCTGTTGCCTTCAGTAAAGCATTTTCCCTTCTTTTCTCAACAAATGATCACCCCAGAAGTACTGGAGTGCAGCTCAGAGTGTATGAGCAGGAGAATAAAGTAGACAATAACTTTACTCCTTTACTAAGTCTGCACTAGCAGAACTGCTGATTTTGGATTCTCTGCAGTGGGCTGGGTTGGGAGGAGTCCTAAACTTGCCTCTGCATGACTTGATACAGAGCTGCTGGGCTCCAAGTTCCCTTGGAGAGAATGAGGGCTAGACTTGGGCATCTTGATTGATGAGATGACCTTTCCTACTTTCTTGCTGCGGAAGTCAGCCAGCTTTGGAGAGAAGGGATTCTTTTTTTTTTTTTAAAGTTTAATTTCCTTCCTTATTTCTCTGCCTCACCAAAATGACAGGAGGAGGGAATCACCAACAGAAGAAATGAAGCTGCAAACCTGCTGAACAGCAACTCTGACTAAACAAGAGGGGAGGATGTGGCCTGTCCCCAGGTGTCTGTAAGAGGAATGCGTACATTTCCCCCAAAAGATGTAGCAAAAGCAGCAAAATGGGAATGGCCTAACAAGAGCTGTCTTTTGTCCTTAAAGTCTGCTTTGGAACTGCCTTTGTTTCCACAGTCCCTGGAGACATCTCAAGCAGAACACACCTGTTTCATTCCTTATGCCTTTCTCAGCAGACCATAAAGGTAAGAAAAATCCTGTGTCCAAGCACCTCAAGGGCTTTTTATCCACTTTAAGAGTCAGGATTGCTTTCAGAAGAGACATTTAGGGCGTAATCTTTTCCTGGCCATGTGCACACTGTCTTTTCAGGTGTGTATTTGTACTATCCCCCCACATTCAGTGTGAATCTTTTTTCTAGACCTGACTTGGGAAATATTGGCCCTACTGTGATGGTGCTACAAATCATTATTTGATGATTGAAAAGTTCTACATTCAGGGATGAAGTGGAGATAGCTGTGGCACTTCAGTAAACTTCTACAAGCTGCTGCCTTTTACATAACTTGGAGAAGTTGGTATCTAACGTGCCTCGTGGGCAGATTAAAATTAACTTATCTCAGCCAACAGAAACTACAGACAGAGCCAAATGATTCTCCACAATACGTGTGTTTCTCTCTTCCACATTAGCTTGACTATAAGTCACAAGTCAAAGATAGTCTTGTCCTGAATTCATGTGGCTATGCACCTAATGAAGATATAACTGACTCACAGTGATTAAATTTCAATGAAATATTGAAGAATGCTTGATTGGTTTTAACACCTCAGTAGCAGAAACGATTTTATTCTGTCATGACTAAACTTCACCGCTGTGTTTCAGAAAATTACTTGCTTTTTAATGACCATGCTGGCAAATTTTTGCAGTGCCATAGAAAAGGTGAATGGACAGAAATGTTTTTATAACCACCAGTGCAATTTCTCACTCCATAGTGTAAATACATGGTGGCCTGCCACAAGTTTTGCCTAGGTCTTTTTTTCTCATGTACACTCTGGATTTGTCTTCAGATACGGGCCTCTTTATTCTCTGAAATATCCCAGAACATGCATAGACATATTTCTGAAGCCACTGTTCTGTGGATTTTTATTTTTTTTTACCTTGCTCTGGAATGAATCACTTCACCCTCCCTCCAACACGAAGACAAATGTGATTTCTGCTCCTGAACATATGGTACAGCCTAAAAAAAGGGTTATCTTGTAGGAGTGTATCTGTATGGATCACTTATCACACATTCCCCAATGGAGGATTTAAGAGATAGCATCTCTTTTTGTTTCTCAAACTGCTCATGTTCAGCATTTTTCTGTCTACTGTTTTCCAACATGCTAATGATTCCTTGAGAGAGAAAAACCCACTCCCATTACAACTGGCCTTTTATGTAATGCTCAGCAAACTTGGATCTGCTCTGCTGCCAAAGACTAGTTGCATAAAATGCAAAAACAAATATACAAAAGTTATTCTCCTTTCTGTGTTCATCATCCTAGATTTGTCTAGGTTCATTCCCCATAAGAATGAAATTCAGATTCTGCAGTATTTGGTGACATTGTGCCACAATTTTTTGTCTCTGAAGAGAGCAACCTGTAATCACATGAAAAGACAGATTTTTCAAAGTTATAAATTTCTATGCTGCTCTGAGTTTGAGACAGAAGTTGTTAGCATGATATTTTATCCCAAAGCAATCTTCTCAGATTATAAGGTTTGTCTCCCTCAAGAACCTATAAACAAACATCTTCAGAGAGACCTATGTGATTAAAACAAAGGGTCATTATTTCACAGGAATTCGCTATAGTTTTAGACAAATACTTTGAGGACTTCAGAATGCTTTAACCAATATCCAAAAGTTTCTAACTAGACTAGGCTTTAAAGGAAACCCTTTATAAAATTCAAGAGACAGCTACTCTGAGTTGAGGGAACACCTGGCTCTACTCTTGGCTATAAAACAATCCTATACAGGTGGAGTTGGCTCCTCTGATGTTTCTGTACATTGGCTAAAATAGATTTAAGGCTTGGTGGAGCAATGGCTACTGCAGTTACCCACACAAAAATTTACTAAGGCATGATAAAAGCGGACCTAGCTAGGAAACATGACTGAAACACAAATCCCTCACCTAAGCAGAAATTGCAGGTTTGAGGATGGCTGGTGTCAGGAATGCACACTATTAAGGATGGGAGGAAGAAAAGATTACCATGGATGCAGGATGACTCAGATAAAGGTGAATTGGAAGTATATGAGACAGTGTGGCCATAAAAGATGATACAGCAAAAATGCAAATGCATCAGCTGGTTTTGTCTTGGTTTAAATCAGAGTAGAGTCACGGGGATGAGCGCAGTGGTCCTAGGGAGCCGTTTAGTACTGAGACTGTTCACCCAGCCACCAGCACACTATGCCTTAACTCTTCCTTCAGTGAGTATCAGCAGAAGTGTTTTAAGACTTTGCTTGTGCTCACTAAACCTGGCCAAACCTGCACCACTGGAATGAGTCTGGGATTATTTCTTAAGAGAAACCTGATACTGCAATCTCTCAACTGCAGCCCTGCTGGCATTGCAGCACTTGAGACCTTGACACAGGCACATCAATAACACCAGCAGAAGCAGCAAAGAGGAAGACACTGATGAATGACTCCTGTGACCACTAACCATCCCAGACAACAGTACACCCAAAAAGGCAGATCTAGACCAAACCTCTTCCACAATGACTAACAGCACAGAAGGCAGGCTAAAAGGCAGAGGTATGTGTCTGCAGTGCTCAAAATATCCTTGGATGCAACTGTCCAAGGGACTGGCCAGCAAAGAGCATCCCTACAGTCAAGAAAGAAAGAAGTATATGTTCTCATATTTTTCTCTCTCAGTTGCAGCCCAGTGCAAAGTATCATAATACCCTCTTCTCAGTTCACTCACAAATACAAATGTTTCTTGCAAGCTGGATCGTGCTGAGATAAAATCCATTGAAAATATTCCAGAGGAACAGGATTGGAGAGACTTAATAGATCATAGCTTAATAGCTTACCCAAGGAATAAAAAATGATAGAGACTTTGATCCAGCCATGTGCTTTCTGCACCTGTGGACATTGCTTAAGGTTTGGTAGGATCTTTCCTAACAGAGTTCTAGACCAGGAGTTTCTGAAATGATCAGTACCTGTCGTTTCTATCAGTCTTACTTTCAGGACTGTAAGGGGAGGATTGGTACGTGGAGACAAGCACTGACTGAAAGCTTGACAGCCTTCTACCGTCAGTTAAAAAGGGTCTTCTTAGTTCTTAAGGAAGACGAGGCCATGTAACCTATTTTTGATACAGCCTAAGAAGATCCATTCAGCATACGACTGCTGTGACATGACTGCCAGTTAAAAGTAATGAGTATTCACAGTCACAAAAGTTACGGCAATTGAAATCTTAATGCATACAATTGTAGCATTATTGTACACAGAGATGTTCAGTTTTATAGAACCTGCTGACTTTACCAGAAGACTTTGATTGAAGGTTTGACTGCTTTTACATTCTTGCCTTCGCAGGGGGCTGGTTCCCAAATGTTAAGAGCAGTACGGGTAGTCATGATGATCTAGTCTGATCTTCTGGACAGCAGAGTCCAGCATAGGCTGAGGAGTTTATCCAGGAATTCTTCTACTGAGCCCCAGTGCAGCAGTTTACTGGACATATGGTCTTAAGGATTTCTTGGGGGATGAGGAGTTGGTGACTCCACCTCCTCCTACTGGTTCATGCCACAAGGTTAAAATTTCACAGCTCATTTCCAATTTGAATGTATAGGTCTTCACTTCAGCCTGAGAAATATAGAGTGGTTTACACATCTGCATATAAAGACTAACCAATAAGCAAACAACAGATTTTGAGGGAGGATGGAGACAAAGTTAACTTATTTAAAGCTGTTGTGAATTATTAAAGTTATGAATTTTGCTTTTGGAAGAGTCAGAGGATGGTATGAACTTCTATGATTGGGGGAGGGGGCAGGGGTTGCAGAGATTTGGAATATAAAGAATAATGTCATGGGTGATGGATGGTCTGTTATTGGCCAAGATGACTGGCTAAATAGTCAATGGCTCCTCACAATACGGTTGAGAGACGGGCTTGAGAAAACCCAGGTGGCCACAGGCAATCTGCCCAAGGCCATGATAAAATGAAGACAAGTATCCAGAGTTTATTTATGAGAAAAGACCTAGGACAACTGGTTGAAATTGAAGCGGATGCAAAGACACCATGGAAAAAGGTGTACTGTAACATTTCACGTGTAAAAGGAAAAAGAAGGTAGTCCCAGGTATTTAAAGCCAGCTCTGGAGTGTCCAGAGATAGGTTATTTGTTTTGTATTCAGCCACTTCCACTTGAAACGTGCCTGTGACTGTGAGGTACTCCTGTGTGTTATTATCACTATTAAAAGAGACACAGGAAAAAAACACCAAACATTTAGAAGCTTTTTCTGAACGTCACAGGACCACATGAACCCAGAAGAACATAAAACCAGCGCCTTTTCAGCTTAGCATGTTAGTTACAGTTTCTACAGTACTACTAAGTTCTAAGGTGCCTCTACTATCACTTTGATCATCAGAAAGTCTGTAGGGGAAGCCAGTATCATTCAGCCCAAGGGTTTTGTGCAGCAGATCTTTAATGCTTTCATGACAAACCATTTTCAAAACTTTTGTTGTGTAGATGAAATAAAGATGACCTTTATCCTTTACTTTTCTCCACTCAAGGTCAACAGCAGTTCTGTGATCTCCTGACAACGGCACATGATGCCCATGGAGGATATCCCATTGCTGCCAATGATTAATAGTTGCATTTTACTCTCCTCAGGGCCATAACTCACTCAAAGCTTCAGCATTTGAGAATGATGGAACATCCCTGGAACAGATAAATCCATAAATCCTTCCAAGCCAACAAAAAATTGTCAGCTCTCTAGGAGTTTCTTCACAAGTCAGGCTATAGTTTTCAGATTAATATGTGCATGTAACACAAGAGGGGGGAAACCAGATCACCGATAGGAGAAATCAGAGAAGTAACTTAAGGCTGGTTATTGTCACTTCCTATTCTCCGTTCACTGTTGTTCACTTTGCAGGAAGAAAATGTCAGCCAAGCAGACATCACTTATTGTCCACAGTATCTGCATCAGCATCAGTCATTTCATTTGCAGTTGTGCTGGGAAGCGCATTCTGAAGCACACAACTTAGCCCAAAAGCAGCTGTATAATAACATCACAAACCAGCCTTCAAAAGGACTGCCTGTGGGAGTAGCGTATCAGTCACATCATTTGGAGATATATCTGCTGATTTTAGCCACCAAAAGTTTTTATTTCTGATAGCTCTGTAGAACAAATTCACGTATCAGAGAGAGCTGGACTATGTTCAGGCTAGCGCATCATCTGCAAATGGCTCAGCCACTAAAAGCTCCACCTTTCTGGCTGGACAGAGCTCAAAATCTACCACTACAGAGAGGCAAGTCTTGCTCCCATCCTGGCACCATGGGAGGCCAGCCCTGCTGCCTGGGGCTGTGGTGAGTCCAGCTCATGGGTCCATCTGAGACGTGAGACCCAGTGAAAGGGAGAGCAGTTGTCACTCTGCTCTGACTGCATGCTGGAGCTGGCAAGAGAAGGAAGGGCAACCCATCTCGAACTGCCTCTGCAATCACTGTCTAAACTAGATGCTGGAGCTAGGTGGTATGGAAACCTCTGCTGGGGAGCCAGGCAGTCTATTTGTGTAGGTTGTCAACTACACTCAACTTTTTGTAAACAAAATAGAAGATGTGAGATTGCCAAAATACTAACTGTAGGAACTCTCACCTACACACTGTAAAGTTCTGCTTTGAAGATTAACAGAGCTTTTCTGGACTCATAACAGAAAAGTCTCCCATAGTTCTCAGAAGCTGTGGTTTATTTAAAAAATAAATTAAATAAATTAAATAAATTAAAATGAAGTAGTTTTATTTGCATCTTTTACTTTTTTTTTACACTAATGATAGTGTTCAGAGGTTCAAGGAAAAAAAATTTAGCCTTTTCAGCTATCCATTTTCAAAAGCAGAACTTAGGAAGCTCTTTTTTACTGCTTATTTTTCAGTGAAAACCTGTAAAATGTTAATGGAATAGAATATTATTGCCTACATATTTTTCTTACATGTTGTATAATTTCACTTTTCATTTTGGGAGAAAAAGATCTACAATTTTCTGAGCTGTTCTACCTATAGATATTTAGAATTAGCAATGGCCTAATTAAGTAAAACTTGAATATTTCTTTGAATAGTCAGTCTCTGAAAAGTTTTGTTGCTTATCCAAATCTGACTGAACAGCAGTGAAATTACCATAGCTCCTGAGGATACAAAATAGGACTGGAACCCACAGAAAAGGCTGTTCTGCTTCCATTCCTGGCCTGCTCTACAGCAAAAGAAAGCACCTCATGTTACCCCTGTGCTGGAGTAGAGAAAATACTGAATTTTTAGAGAATTGTGTATGTTAACCCATCCTTGAAACCAACATTGCATTTCTTATCTTTGAGTCCTCATGGCAGGTTGCTTCCACCTGTGATTATCTCAAGTGTAGTTGTCATTATGTATATGATAGACACATGTATCAGAAACATCCTCTGTTGACTGACGAAACTGTGTCCTAAGTATATATTTATCTACCTGTGCTCAGTAAAATAATGGTTAGCATAAAAGGTATCTCAAAATAGTGGGGTGAGAAGAAAGAGCATAAGGATAAACAGCCAGTCAAATCATAAAACACGGTCCCAAATGATTTCTCTAGAAGAAACCTTTAAACCAAAGAATCTCTGCACACAAAAAAGTCATAGCTCTCATAATTACACTAGTTAGCAAAAGGTCTCACAAAATTGCCAGCTTCGTAATTCTGAATAGAAAATAAAGCTGAACAAATCTCAGTCTGGTCATGGATTAAATCACAAGTGGAAAAAGAGGTTTCAGTCCTGACAAGTGGTCTGTTGTGACTTAGCTCTACTCAGCTCTTGGTTTGTAGAAAAATCCATAGGGGAACAAAATTAAAAGAAATAAGGATTGCATTAAGCAAAGTTACATGTAATTCATATTTGGGAATTGAAAGGGGGAGGAAAGATAAATAATTTTTTCCCCCAAAACTGATCCCTCTGCTTTCATGTACCATTTTACGTGCTCACACGTGTCACCCTTTTCATATTGTATCTTTCATCTTCATTCTTCTGCCTTTAGCTAAATGTTGTGCAGCTCTCTACCTTTTTAACTGTCATTAAAACAACATGTAAGAGATGGCACTGCAGATAAACAGCAATGCGTGTCACCTGGTAAATTGTGCTGTCACTGCAAGGAAAAAGCAAAACATCATGCACTCAAAATTGAGCAAAACATCTGAAAATGTAAGAGGGGCTTATTGTTTCACTTAAGTGCAAACCTTAGCGGGGAGGGTGCAGCTGGGATGGGACAAGTGTGGTATCTATTGCTAGTGTTGGAGAACGACTGAAAAAAGCGATGGCTCCCAGGACATGAACGTCAGCCAGAGATTTTCGGCTCCTGCGGCTGCGTAAGGCAGAGCCGTTCGGTTTCTGTCTGGCAGAGGGATTCATTATTCATGCCAAATCGTCCCCTCCCGGAGAGAGCTTGTGTAAAGTGCACAAGTCTTACATTAGTTGGATGTCTCTTGGACCACGTGTTCAAAGCTCTTACGGGCACTAACGCTAGATACATCTAGCAAAACCTCGGTATTCTGACGGCAAAGCTGATCGGATACTTCAAATTAAACGAATTTTTAGTGTTAAAATAGGTTTTTCTTCTAGATGCAGTTTTTTCTTGTCTCTTGTCAGGAAAATTAAAGTGAAAGATATAGTTGTAGGGAGCCACAATGCTGTTTCTCTCCCTGGCACCTGTGAGTGGTGCTCTGCTTCCAGCCCTTGCTCTGGTCCTCCACCACATCCTCTGTTTCTTTCCCACTCCCCCACAGACAGCTGCCCCTTCTCCTTGTACACCCCGACCATCCCTTCGCCACTGCAGGGGCTGAAAGCAGGGACAATATGCAGGCAAGGAAGATCTCTGTGGTGAGGGGAGAGACAGCAAAGTGAACGTGATGAATTTCGGGAGCTTTGCTTCCAGGAGGAGAATAATTCCCCAAGGGGCATGATGTATGGTGAGGATGGGGCTGTCACTTCCAAAGCTGTAACAACCACAAAGAGATTGATAGCAACATTTCCACATTTCCAAATGAAATACTTTTAAAGATTTCTTTCCATAAGCAAACAAAACAACAGTTATGGAGAATTTTCAGCCTGATTCTTGACAGAAACAGATGTTGCAGTATTGGAATTTCCCATGGGACACATATTCCAGCGTTTGTTCCATTTTAAACAGAGCTAGAAAATAAAACTGAGTTGATATATGGTTTGCTTCTTCATAGCCATTGCAGAGGCAGGTGGTTGGAGGGTGTGCTAGACAGATGTTGCACGCTGCTGCAATGACTGTGAGGCCAGCTAGTGTGGATCTTTTTTTTTTTTTTTTAATTAGTTTTAAAATCTGCTCCTTTTTCAATGTAAGGAGCAATCAATTATTTTGTGGTTCTGTCCCATTATATGGCAGATTAAGGTTTGCTTTAGGTAAACTGAGGCACTAGCTTAAAAATTTCCCGAAGATAACATCTCTTGTTTGAGAACTAGCAAATGTGACCTGATTTGAAAAGTGGCCTGCAGGTCTTTTGAGTGTATGCCTCCCTGTCAAAAACAAGCTTAACCAGGGTTAAGTGAAAGAGAGGAAAATGGCAGAAGCCAGGAAAACACTTGCAGATCATGTCCTCAGGGACTTTCTCTAAGTAGGAAGAAGGACTCTGCTTCTATGGCTTTTCTTAGGCTCCCTTTGCTACCCTAAAAACATGGAAAGTTTCTGGACTGAAATCATGTAAAGAGCAGTAGAAAACAGGTTTTAACCTAGTGCAGACATATACAGTTTCACTAACTGATGGGCATGAAGCTCAGCAAGTATGTTGATTCAGTCTTAACTGGTGAGCTATGAGGACCAGCAAACTGTCAGGAGGTGGGTCCCCATGACTAGCAAAGCTGGAAACTTCTCAGCACCGTGCAGCGGTAAGGTCGCAGCTTGGCCACCTTGAGCTAGAGTGTGATCCTGACTAAGCTCATAGCAAATGAAGGTTCCCAAATGTTTTGTCAAAGCGCTGGCCTTGTTACTGTGATTAGCCACATTGAAGGGGTGCCAAGAAAGAATAAATAAGATTGTCTACAGCACAATCCCACATACATACAGTGAAAGCAGTGAGAGAGCAAAAAATCTTACTAAGACTTTGCTCAATACCACCTTCGGTAGTGGAACAACATCTAGTGACTCTAAATGGAGAGTTATGAAATAGCAAGGAATGAAGAAATGTGATCAGCCATTGCCACTACAAGGTTATATGGATTTGGATAGGATGTTCTAGGACTTTGCTGGATTTAGGCACCACTAGAAAAAACACACGTTACAATTCCACATTGCAGCAACATAAACCTTACCACTATGTGTGCTAATCAGGCCAAGGAGCAGCTCTCCTTGCTTGCTTCTCTGTGCTACTCCTTGACTTCTTTCGGTTTTTCAAGAAAGACCATGCAGTTTTGATTCCATTCACCTGTAACCTCTAGTTCAGCACTTCAGTGAGCACCTAAATCTTTGCCTACAGTACAGCTAGCAACAGGAGCAAGATTTATATACTGACGAGCTAAGCATGTTAAGGAAAAGGGAATTTTTTTTTTTGTTTGGCAATGCAAAGGCCAAATTTAAAAAGCCTTACTTGCTAGATAAAATGTGTCCTTTAAAGGCATTAATATGAAGGTTAAAATCACTTTTTCCAGAGTAAAGCTATATCATTATTATTAATTTCTACTCTAAAGCCAAAATATCAGCTAAATTTTTCAGGAAGTTTTATGTCAGTGTGCTACTCCCAGTAGTATGCCACCTCTGGCCTCTAAAGTGCTATTCCTTTCACTCCACTTGGATTACCAGGATACTCATAAAACCCAATGAAACCAGTTATAAATACCTGTGCTACCACACAAGGAAATACAAAGAAAATTCTAGAAGAAAACCCAAATGAAAACTGCTTAAGAGCAACTAAATAAAAGGATTTACTCTGAAAAATACTCCAGCTCTGGCATAATTAACTAATGAAAACACATCCAATATAATTATCTACCATGAGAGAGCCTGGATGCGGAAAACAAAGATAAAAGGTGAAACAAACAACAATGTTATGTTTTTGGGGGAAAAAAAACCCAAACAGCTAAAATCTCGTATGCTTCCATTAGGCAGAGTTTGTATAGCACAAGGTCTCGCCACCTCTTCATCCCACTCCAACCTGGTGTTGTACAAAGGTGCAGTACTGAGCCTTGAAATGGGACTGTTGCGGTCCATCAGGTTTTTGTTAACATTCTTCACAGGCATGAATCCTGCTCCCAGTGTTTATTTCATCCTTCCCCTTGCAAACAGTCCTTTACCTCATAAAAGGCATTAGCGTACCCTGAGAAAGAAAATAGAATTTAAACTGCTAGCTATACATATAGCCTTGTGTCCTCAATGTGGCTCATCTCCCTAAGCAAAACATACAAGAGCCAAGTGGCTATCAGAGGTATTTCTTCACTGTTTTTCTAGCAGAGAGATTGTAACATCACTAGTGCCACTGAGGGTTCAGGAGGTTTGTCTGACACTACCCAGAGAAGATGGGGCTGTCGCTGCCCTCTGCTCAGCCAGCAGCCTGTGACAGCAGCCACCCCAGGTGATATGAGGCCCCAAATGGGAGGAGCCAGGTTCTGAAGGTGACTCCTTCCATGGTGACCGTTCCCCCTTCCGCCTGCTCAGAGAGCAAGGCACTGTCACGTTGTTGACTGAAACAGCAACCAGAAGAGGCTGCAAGGATCAAGGGATAGCGGAGAGAAGCAGGGGTCCTTGGCTCTATTGTCTGCTCAGCTTACGTGAAAATGTGGCTCCCTTTTAGGGGTGAAAGGGAAGCGGCACAGAGAAACAGGACAGTTTAAAGCCAATTACCTTCATTTCTCCTCCCCTCTCCCATTGCCCAACCTTGGCAGTGCTGTCAAATTCCTCCCCACGGCACTCCCAGGCCATGAACGTCTGCACACAGGAGAGAGAAGAGCAGGCACCAGGCTAGTGACCCATCCTTGCCCCAGAGTAACCAAGTTGAAATTCTGCCTCTACATACTCAAATTAGCAAGATTCACGTTCACTTGGACAATGCCATTCCAGCTCTGCAGTACAACATGTGGGGAGGCTCAGCGATCACTGCCATTTATCTTTCTCATTCTGCAGCAGCCTTCTGGAGAAGAGGCGCAGGCATCCCCCACCCTCCTAGCACCAGCAGAAGGACTGATTCATCAAGCCTGACTCTCTGAGGCAATCTGCCAGACGACAGAGCTGCTGGTGGGGTGCCTTGATGCTGTCAGCTGCCCATATGTCTATCGGGCAGCTACTGCCTGTGCAATTCCCACTCTGAGAAAAATTCAGAGCACGGTTTGGGATATCTACATAAGAACCAATTCCACAATCCAAGCTGATTAAGTAAACAAATAGATAATTAAAAAAAAAGGTTTGGGTTGAGCAAAGAGCTCTTTTATTTGTTTTCTTGTAAAAAATTAAGGAAATCATGAAGTAATAGATATATTACAAAATTTAAACCTAGGCAAATTCAAAGCGATGCAAGGGGAAGGGGAGGGAGGACAGATGGGCAAATTCAGCACAAATTCACACCTAGTGCTGGCTGTCTCAAAGTGTTCATCTCTGCAAATAAACTAATCTGTAAACCAGGAGCAACTTAACAGAAGGGGGTTACAGTATAGCCTTACCTTGCTGTCTACAGGGATTTTTCAGCCACCCTAAAGCACGGCTGTAGCCTCTAGTGGATGAGCTCTTTCCCATCCAAGGATGCCAAGTTAGATATCTCCCTCTCTTGCCCAGCACCAGTGCGTTCCTCTCTGTTGCAGTGGCACACAGGTGATTTTGCTTCCACTCTACGGTGCCCTCTGCCAAAGGCGGAAGCCAATTCCCATTTCCTTTCTGGGCAGCGTCACTTTGTGGGATTCTTGTCAAATGCTCTGGGACCTGATATGATCATGTTGTGACTCTGAGACATCACCAGGGCTGTGGCAACAGGGCAGATCAGCCTGCTGGCTGGGCTGTTTTTTCTCTGCTATGAAAATCAGAACATTTCATTTTAAACATAAAATTTTCTCAATGGCATTATAGTTTCAAGGTTTCTTTAGATTGCAGTACTAGCCTATTATTCTCAGCTAGGACTAGATTACCTTTGTCCTTGGCCCTATTACAGATTATTATGGATTACAGGGTACATATCTGTAATGCCCTCATATTAGACTGTAAAACAAGATGCGTTTTGGGGAAAAGGGTAATATGACAATGAAATAACCCATATCATGTTGTCAAAGACATCCATTACCTCACATTTTCTTTCTTTACCATTGAAAATTTGAGCTACATTTCTACTGTGCCCTTTTAAGAACAAAGAAAGGATAAATGACTCCCTTGTAGTACAAGCCTTCATTGAAAACCTACAAGTACAACACTCAAAAAATTACATGGAGTATGAATCTGATTTATGCCTCAAGTTTTAAGTTCCTCAGCTTGTCTGAAATCCTCCTCTTTCATCCTTCCCTGACCAGAGCATTAACACATAGACTACTCACCATCAACATCTCAATTAAAACCTCAAAATAGGTTTAAACGAGAAACAAAAGTTGCATTCACCTTGTACTGGATCACCTGAGGAGAATGATTTTTTTCTCACTCTGAGTGCATAGATTTTGCTCAGAAAATCTGCCTATTATAGGCAAATCCAAAAATAACCAGGTTTATAAGAGCTAAATCTAATGAAGACTTTATAATTTATTTAGTCCAGTGTATTCCTCTTTTTTATTTTTCCAGTGCTGTGTCTTTTCCAGTTCTATATTTTTCAAATGATGAGTCTTAAGTTATTTCTCTAAGGAAACAAGCTCTATCATTGCTATCATATGTTAGGGTTAACCAGTTCAGTCATTGTACAAAAAAGGAGTTTTTTGGAAAACAACGTGAGCATACAAGCAGAAAGCCTGGTATGAAAGACAGAGGCTGTAACAGGAAATTCAGAACAAGCAATTAGACAGGTGAATCTGCAGCTATGGCAGTGAAATAAGGCACTAGGTTTTGGCTGTGTTTTTACCTTTGAGTTATTCTCCCTCTGCCATCCTCCTTGTCCTGTCTCATGTATTTGATAGATAAAATAGTCCTACATAAAAAATTAAACATAATTTCTTGCAGGAATCCCAAAACAATGCCCACAGTCAGAACTCAACTGGTCAGCCCTGGAGAGACAAGGAGTATTAGGAACCTGCTGCAGGAGGAGCAGGTGCCCTCCCCCAAGTACCTCCTACCAAAAATCTAAAACAAAGACAACTTTGAAATGGGTAAAAGGCTTCCTGTGACTTCAGAGGGGGGCTGTAGGGTGTCAGATGGCTGGGGAGGCAGGAGCTGTCAAGGCACCCTGTATCACCTACCCACAGCCTGGTCGCTGCGCGTGAGCAAGTGGGAGCTAAGTTAAGCAGAATGATCTCAAACTGGCAAGGCAAATTTTAGGAACTCAATATGTTTTAGGAATATAACATGCTTTAAAATTTTTCTTTTTTATTTACAACTCTCTTGTAAAACACCCATGGATAAAAATAAATCATCCTCACCTTCAAGCTACTACTTTTACTATAGGGTCACCACTGTTAAAGAAGATTTCTTAATAGTCTGGAGATTACCTGGATTGCTGGTGTCCCAGATAAAATGGAGGGTGAAGTGAGGGGAGGGAGGGAGGAAGTTCTCAGGTACAGATTTAGAAAGACTAGGAGTAGTTGTTATGCTCTGTGGTCACAAATACTTTTTCCATGTCTCCTAAAAGGACCCAGATGTCAGTAGGTGTGATCCAAAATGAGCAAGGAATTAGAGTGGATCTCTGACACCACCTGGAACTCAATAGATCAGCACTGGAGAGACAAGGAGTATTGGGAACCTGCTACAGGCACCACCTGAAGAAGTGAAAACTCAGACATCAAGCGGAGCATCTTGGGTGCTTAAATGTGCATTACATATACAAGCTATGGAGGAATTCAAGCCTCATTGTTTTCACTATTCCTTCAAGGAGATGACACACCTCTGTTGTATAGGTACATGCTTACAGTGAAGCCCTAATCAGAGTTTGATACTATTGAAGTTGCCTTTCCCAAGTCAAACAGATTTATAACCTATATTTAACAACAGTAACAATACCAAGAATGCTATATTTTCTGCCCAAATCATGACATTATGAGGGGAAATTATCTGATTTGAAATGTGAGGAAGGACTTTATTAGGAACACATTGAAAGCTAAATCAGAACTACTCCCAGCTGTGATTCTGTAGGCATATAGTTTCTTCCCCTGGCTTACTAAATTACCTTGAGCAAACTATTTAACCTCCTTCTTCCTCCATCTGCCTCTCTAGAAAATCATGGTAATCCCTAAAATACAAGATTTTCAGGCTGAACAAAAGCCCATCAGAGTCAATGGTGGCTACTCATTTCTGAGGGCTTTGAGTCAAGTCTTCAGTCAAGCATTTGAACAGTTAACATTTGTAACTATCACTGCTAACTATTATTACTTTGCATGACTATGAATGACATGGGAGGTTGTTACTGTTAAGCAGTCAGCAAGTGGCAACAGTTTTTTTTGCACAGAGCAGCACATGAACCGCTATAAATCTGCCCTAGATTTGAAATAGGAAAGATAGTTGTAACTGTGCAGCTGTTTGCTCGTTTCTTAATATTCAGGAATGGTATGAATCTGAATATGTTAAAACTTTTCATTTAGACATCAAATTGTTGTCTCACCTGAATGTGCAATAGTTCATTTTGGCATCAGATATATAGCTTGTTATTGCAATGACGGCTGGGGACAGCTCCTGGCATTTGGGTTCAGAGCAGCTGAGAGAGAGGATGTGGCAGATGTTATGGGCAAGCATTAGCTCATCCCGAATTCCCCTCAAGTAAAAATGCTGAGCCTTTGATGAGCTAAATAAATAATTAGCAGCAGAGATAAAATGGGAGTACTGCTGTCTTATGCTGAAAACCGATTCTGATTTCCTTTCCGCCCTCTGCAACATCTTGGCTGTGGTGGGGTTACTTCCCAGCAGCACAACAGGGGCTGAGATGAGAATCAGGCTCTTTGCCTTTGTATTCAGCTCCTGAGGCAGAGCTCAGGGGTAGAGCTGTAGCATACAACCTCTCCACATACCTCACTAAATGTTATTTGACAGTTGTTAAACTTTGAAGGAAATGGGAATGGCTCCAAGCCAGCGAAAGGTGCTGTCCTGCCCTTCTCTGCCTGCCCTTCTCTGCTTTGCTAGGGCACTGCAGCTTGGGCAGCAGTAATGCAAGTGCCCTCTCACATGCCCTCACATACTTCTCACATAAAGGGACATATCTCCTGTAGGGATAACTGGCTGTTTAGTATTTTGCCCTTCTGTGATGGTTATCAAGTAAGAAAATATTAGTCTGTGTAGTGTTTGCATGGACTGCCTCTGCTTATGAGGAATTGGACTGGCTTTGACCAGTTCCTGTACAAGCATCAGGTGAATGACAGTTTGTCACAACAATCTAGGACAGCTTTAGTGACAATACTAGGATGTACATCTGCTTTACTTTAATTCTTGCTTATTTTTATATTTTTATCATATTTATATTTATTTCATAATTTATATTTCTATTTTCCACTTCATTATCGAGCAATACATGTAATTTTTGTCATTTTCACCACATTTTCTTTCTTATTTTTCAAAGATTTCTCATATTGCAAAGGGAAAAAGAAAGAAGAAAAAAATGAACACAAGCAAACAAACAAAAAGCAACCCTAAAATACCCTTTGTCCCTGTACTTCTCCCATTAAGAGGAACAAAATAAAAAGAAAAGGCTAGATGAAAATTTTTTCAGTAGAAACAAATAAAACCCCACAGTTCCAGAATACATGCTTCTGTGAAGCATCTTTTTCATTATGTTTGATGCCTTTCAGCAAGCCTGTACTTGCTGAGGGTTCTCCAGAAGTCAATACATACTACTGCTGCAAACCACTCCTGAAGTACCAAATGTCCATGTCAAATTTTCCCCTGCTCTGCTTATATAAATTTTGCTTCCCTTTGGGACTGTGACTTCACATTTTTATTTTTATACTGTTGCTGTCTCAACCTGTCAAATACAAATGATTAATACATGGTGATTAATGTCTTCGTGTGATGTCCTTCCTCCCAATGGTTGTTTTATTCAGTGTTTAAATATATAAATGCTTTGGCCAAATCAAGGTTTGTATCCTGGATACAACGCGATCAGAATAGCTCAGCTCATGTATTGAGGGTGAGGAGAGGTTTTTGCGCAAGCTGCGAGCCACGGAGGAAGGTCAGTGCCTAGCCGGGTTGGAGACAAGGGTGGAACTGAAAAAGGGATAGAAGAGTGGCAGGCAATTACCCATAAGTCTTCATCTGTATGAACCCACTGTCCAAATCACAAGTAAGGGTAGATGTTTGGGTCTTTCAGAATAAATTAATCCTGTCTTTTCTAAAATTACCAGAATTATATATTTCTAACTTTCCTCAGAGAGAAAATAATGTAACCAGGCTTTACTACAGCATTATGATGTTGAGATTATTTGCCCTAACAGCAGCAGGGCATGGCTTCCTCTGTTTTCAGTCTTTAGCTGGTAGACCTCAACACCATAGACTTTCGTTGCAAGAATCATTAGCAATCTAGGCAGCAGTATTCCCTCTGATGCATGACCTGGTCTTCGGTGTGGCACTGCTGTTTGAGAGAACATCCTTACACAACTTAGATATTTCTGAAGTTTGCAGCACCTTAGTTATAAAGCATTTTCTTATCGACATGCAATTGACTAAAAGAGTGCATGGGTATATTTATCCCACTATCTTGTGGGAAATTCAAACTCAGTTAATTACATCCTACCTCAGTTAAAGTATCCATAAGTGCAAATGCTGAAGTTACTTTTTGCTCATAAAATGGAGTTGCACTGTCACCAGACTGCCAAACTGCAGCTAATATTTAACGGAGAGGTGACAGGATAGCAGTGGTTGGTGGAGTGATCTCTGTTCAGCCAGTCTGTAAAGCACTTGCAGTAAAAGGAGCTGTATAAATGTAAATCATTATTATATTGTTTAAGTAATCAAATCCATGGCACCATTGTTTAAATAGACTGGAGATGTGGAGCCATTTATTCACTTAGACTGCCTGCTACATAAAATATATATGGAAAAAACAAACTTTCAGAGATACATAAAATACTTTTTTTTCCAGTGCTGAATTTATAAGCTAGGGAGACTATAGTGCTACAGTAATTCTTAATTTGTACAGTTGCTTTTATCACTCTTAGTATGAAATACCACAAAATAAAACAGACCTAAATTTCTCATAAATATAATGGCAACGTTGCACTTCAGATGCACATTTTTAAGTGGCTGCATCATTGCTTTAATTCAAAACACAGCCAGCAGGCTCAGTATGACCTGGGAAGTTCTGCAAAACACTTGCAGATTTATTCATCTTTTGAAATAGTGGTGAATTTATATATTACACCAATGCCCGATGGCCAAAACTGAGATTTGTTCCCACATCATGTAGGGTGCTCTACACATAAAGAAGACACAATCTCTGTCCCCAGATGGTTTACTTGAATTCGAGTGTTGCAGTTATGTAATGCTCCATCTTAATCATTCATGACTATCCCTGTTGCTGCAGACTACACAATGACTTCAAAGCAACAGTCTCCCTATTCATTTATGTGAGCTCCTGGTTCCATAATATTTTCTAATGTGTTTATCCCTATAAGGCAAGGCAGTGCTGTCACCCCAGGTTGTGGATGGGAAACTGAGGCCCGAAGATTCTATTTTCCAAATTTTTATATTTCAGTTCAAACCCTTATTCAAAATGAATTAACTATGCCAGTGCCTAAGTTGCACTGATTGTAAGTCTGATGCTTTTGAATGTCTGACACACTTTTTAAAGGAGAGTCTAGACTGAGAAAAATGTACTCTTAACTTTCCCAGGAGCAGGTAGGATTTCTATGATAGAGCAGGTCCCCTGGGGTTTGCTCCTTTAACCCTGAGTGTAAGGACAGACATTGCTTTGCAGACATCTGGTCTTCTTCCTTTCCTTTCTCTGTTGGACATTGGTTACTCTTTCCGTATGTTTTTCCTTCAAAGAAGAAGTGATTTTCAGTTGTTCATTTTGTAGCGAACTTCTGGTCTTGATTAAAAGTGATGGGTACAATACACATTTACTGTCATTGGTGTGTGTTTAAGGGTGATTTATATTACAGAAAAGGATGAAAGAATGGAAAAGTTGCTGCATTAAAGCCCACATAACTGCCTAAGCATACCCAAATTCACTTGGCTCTGGCCTTTGCAAATTGTGTTGTACTTTTCTAGAGGGTCAGTTACAAATATATTTTCTTCAGTGATTAGCTCACAGTGTCAAAGGAAGTGCCCACCTGAGTGGCACTCAGGATTACAGAATCACAGAATGGCTGAGGTTATAAGGAACCTCTGGAGGTCATCTTTTCCAACGCTCCTGCTCAGGCAGGGCCACCTAGATCCAGTTGCCCAGGACCATCTCCAGATGTTTTTTTAATATCTCCAAGAATGGAGACTCCACCACCTCTCTGGGCCACCTGTGCCAGTGCTCAATCACCATCACAGTAAAAAAGTATTTCCTGATGTTCAGATGGAACCTCCTGTGCACCTTCAGATGGTGCCTCTTGTCCTAGCACTGGGCACCAGTGAAAAAAGCCTGACTCTGTCTTCTTACACCCTTCCTTCAGATATTTGTACACATTGATGAGTTCCCTCCCCAGCTTTCTCTTCTCCAGGCTGAACAGTCATAGGTCTCTCAGTCTTTCTTCATATGTGAGGTGCTCCAGTTCCTTAATCATTTTAGTGGCTCTTTGCCGGACTCTTTCCAGTATGCCCATATCTCTCTTGTACTGAGGAGCCAGAATTGGACACAGTACTCCAGGTGTGGCCTCACCAGTGCTGAGTAGAGGGGGAAGGATCACCTTCCTTGACCTTCTGGCAAAACTCCTCTTAATGCAGCCCAAGATACCATTAGTCTTCTCTATGGCAAGGGCATATTGCTGGCGCATGTTCAATCTCATGTCCACCAGGACCCCCAGGTCCTTTTTTGCAAAGCTGCTTTCTAGCTGCTTTTTTTCAGTTTCTCTACAAGGATCCTATGAGACAGTGTCGAAAGCCTTAGTGAAGTCAAGGCAGACATCTACTGCTCTCGCCTTGTCTACCAACCTAGTTATTTCATCATAAAAGGTTATCAGTTTTGTCAAGCATGACTTCGTGAATCCATGCTGATGACTCCCAATCACCTTCTTGTCCATCATGTTCCTGGAAATGGCTCCCAGGATTAGTTGCTCCACCAGGAGGCTGTAGTTCCTACTGGCCTGTAGTTCCCTGAGTCCTTCTTCTTGCCTGTTTTGAAGACAGGACTGATATTTGGTTTCCTCCAGTCCTCAGGTATCTTTCCTAAGTACCATGATTGTTCAAAGTTAACGGTCTTGCACTGACATCAAGCCAGACCCCTCAGCACTTGTGGGTGCATCCCATCAGTGCCCATGTATATCTAGTTAGCTGGATCAGAGCAGCGTGACCCATGGCTACATGTGCCAGCCAAGGGAACTTATGTGACAGTAGTTTAAAAAATTACTTGCAGTTCTCAGAGAAATTTTAATTTCTACTTTAAAAGGGCCTGCTCTCATAACCTGTGTATATGAAGAGAAGATATAGATAGCAATCTATTATTTTCTCTCTGTGGCACCTACTGGCCATGATGTGGCTTCATAATGTTACCAGCAATTTCCATTTTCTCCATCCAGGGTAGCATGGGCTTGAACAGCACCAAGGTGAATAGCACAGTTAAGGAGAAGGAAGAGGAAAGAAGAGTTAGAATGAATAAGCAACATAAATTAGAAAAGGGAAAAAATACAAAACAAGGAAGAACACCAAGAAAAGCAAATAAAAACAAACAAACAAACCAAACCAAACCAAAAAGCAAAACAAGCTTTCCTCTCACTGCCTAGAAAGAGAGGAATCCTGGTTCTGTTCCAGGTGAAACGATATCATTATCTTTACAGCAGGATTACTAAAAACAGTGAAAGAGCTCATTGGGAGGATACATAGATCAGTAAAGCAACGGTGTTCACCTGTGTGTGACACACAACTCTAACACAGGCCCCCGTTGTAGGATCTTTTTCAATATGGGCACAGATCAAGGCACAAAAAGGAAGCTCTGAAATACCACTAAGAGTTAAGTGCATATCCCATTAAAGAGGGAACGTTCCCTTCTGCCAGTGATGTGGAAAAGATAACATACCATGTCACCTCTGAGCAGCCTCAGGTTATTGATTTGGTGCCACTGTTAGGGGCAGTTGTTGTCTTTGCAAGTTGACATTGACCAAGCTGCCTCTTTGAGACATTTGCACAAGCTGTCACTCCCTTCCCTCCAGCTTCTCCTTCTCACTTTGGGAAGCTGTGTGGAACAGAGTGTTGATCCAGGACCATGCTCATTAGATCAGTATCAGAAACGTGCATCCTGAATCCACCAAAAGAGATAAAAACCTGCTGCTAGCTTCAGCAGTGGCCCTGAGACAGCAAATACAAGGGAAGGTCGGATGAGGGAAGCAGACAAACCATGCTCCTCCTGCTAATCCTCATTATGATGGCACTGGTGTCTCCAGAGCCAAACTTCAGATTCTGATACCATTTCAGCTCAGTGAAATCAGGAGGCCCAACAGACAAGACTTGCCACTATCTCCCACATCTTTGAATTTTCATGGGACCGTTGCATCCCATTGCAGTCCCCTTTGCACCATCTCCAGCTCCTGCAAGTCGAAGACCACAGCTGGGATGGAAGTGAGAATGGGACTGGTGTCCTGGGTAGTGATCAGGACAGATGTTAATATCAATGGGGAGGGATGAACTTCTGCTTTCACTCTTTCGCTATGAGTACAACGTTCATCAAAAATTCTTAGCACGGAATGCAGCAAACTTTTGTCTTTTGTGCATACATTTCTGACTAGTGAGGCAGGATTCCCTCAAGCTGAGCACAGCCAGTGTGCCTCAGTCCTGGCATACCAATGTATCTTAACTTATATTAAGTGTCCATCATTTTAGCAGCTAAGCAGTATCACATCCCATTTAGCACATACACAGCATTTTATAGAGCAGAGTGCTGTAGAAATCCTTTTCCCTTAGGTTTTTCTACATGCTCATTGCAGTGACATGCATCTGACCAATTAAAGCAAAACAGATTTAGTTAATTAACTCTAAGGGACCGAGTGGTTCCCTGGCTGAAACTCATAAGAGCTGGTTTTGATATTATGAGTGCCACTGATTAACTCTCAGACTCTGGACAATTCACTTCATCTTCCTATGCTTCATTTTTCCCTGGTGCAAAATGTAGAGAAATAAAATTTGTTTTCTTTGGTGAAGTGCTTTTGAGAGTTGTGAATGAAAAGAGCTACACATCATCAATGAATCCTCAAAAAGCCCCAATGGGAGATTTATGGAAATAGCACTGTCCTCACTGTGCTTCTGGAAAACTGAACCACAACCAAGTAAAGCAACAAAGAGCCAAAACCCCACTGAGAAGCAGCAGTGGGGACAGGATAAGAATTTAGCGTTGCCTGACACCTTGACAGACACTTATTCCTCCAGGCCAGGGTGGCAAGATGGCATATTTCACACCTTTCTGCCCATGCCACCCAATTCTCACCCCTCCAGCTACTAGATTTCATGTCTTTGCTTCTGCATTTTTTGTTTTATTGACCCTGGCCATCCTCCTCCTCAGCAAATCAACACATCCAATCACTTCCAACACCTGACAGCCTCCACAAATATCTCTTTCTGCTTGCAGGGATATTCCTTATCACTGGGCCAAATTCACTGTATGGTGTCATATGACATCCTTCAGAGTATTTTTTCAGACTTCCACTGGGCTCAAGATCTTAAATACTGTTGAGTTTTTTGCCAAAAGCTTTGCCTCAGGAAAAACTGACAGTAGCGTATTATCTTTCATTCTATTCCTATTACTCTATCATTACTTAGCTTTACCTTGTCCTTTCATTTTACTTAACTCCACATAGTTGCAAGTCCCAAAGCTAATACACCAATTCCACAGTACATTAGCCAGAACAAGGCAAATAATTTGCACCTGCTAATTGATTTGCTTATTTCAACATATTTTTATAATTGAGGAATGGAAGTGAACAGAACTGAAATTCCTCAGATTTTTCCAGTATTTGAATAAATATCCTTTTAAAAAAATGTTCTTTGGACTTGCTTATCAGTATTTCTTCTTTTGGCAAAGAGCGGCTAAGTTTGGAGCAGTTAAATAAATCACTTTATTATTTCTGTTCTACAACTGATAGAGATAAAAGTATTTCTGGCACAAAATTTTGTCCATGTCAACTAAACATTCAGTTCTGAAAACAACTTTAAAATTAGATTTCATTGTAGGAGAAGGATGAGTGAAAAACATCACATGAGCATTTACTACCTCTCATTTTGACTTTCTCAGGTTAAAGAAAACTACGCTATGGTAAAGAATAGAAAGGTCTGTTCTGGGATCTAGAGGCTGAGTACCATCACTTGACTGGTGCCTCAGCTCTAACTGCAGGCAGTAGGAACAGGACAGAGTAGTTTGCAGGCCACCAGATAGTAACCTCAAGACTACCGAGGACATCAGTGGCTTTGACTATGATTTGGCCAGAGATTGCTCTCAAATTATAGTCAAAACCCAGACCCCATTATTCCTCTACCAGATCCAATTTTTCTTCACTGGCTTCACAATGCTTATAGGGGTTTATGTGTTTGGTTCTACTTTGCCCTGAGATTCTAACTTCTGCTGGTAGCTCACATATATCCAAAGACAGACTTCAGCTCAATGCATCTGATACGGCTGCCGCTGCAATAAAAAAGCAGGAAAGGGCAGTTTCTAGGGATTCATCATTAGCATGAACCTACTACATCAATCATTCTTCCAAGATAGAGAAAATAGCAGTAACACTGTTTTCCTGTTCTGTTAAGCAGTTTCCTACCCATTTTTAATCCCTAAAATGTATTGCTTCTTTCTTTTTCGTAGTTAAGATCACCGCAAGAACAACTCTTTTTTTACATCATTAAAAGTTGGAGGAATTGTGGAACTGGAGGAGCGTAATGAACATTCAGGGCTTGCTTTTGAAATTATCTCTATCTCTTCTTGCATTTACTGTGCTATAAAACATTAAATGCTCCAAAGTTGTCAGCCATTACAGTTGTGTAAAACAGATGTTAGTGAAGTAAGAAACGAGCTCTTTCATATAGGTGAAAAATCTCTTGCTAACAACCCTGAATCTTGAATCACAGAATAATTGGAGCCTGTGTTATGGGTAGACAGCACAAACTTCCTCCCACGTTCGCTTCCTCTCTCAGTAGTATGTTTCAGTCCCACCTACAGGAGGCGGAAAGGAAAACTTCTGACTTCTAGCCTGTCAAGTTTTTCTTTCTTTGTTAAGCCTAGTAAGGAGGCTACCAACTGTGGTACTATTTTTTCCTAAATTGGAAATCTTACTGAAAACAGCTGTTGTTAGAGAATGAATACTACAAAGATGTGTAACATATGACTTAGACAGAAAAGTGATTAACAGACCAACAGATAAACTGACAGACACAATGCAAATTGATACATCAAGACACTGCTAATGCTACCGGTAGCAGTGGTAGTGCTACCTCAGTTCAAAGTCAGATCAGTGACCTAAGAGTAAAAGATTGCTTTCCTCCCCCTGCCACCATCTGAGGACAAAACAGCAACTGCATTTACCTGTAGATCAGGACTTCATCATCCGAGCAATTATACTGCAGCTGATACATTTTTACCCGAGGGGCTGACTTGCTCACCGTCCACTTGACCAAAGCTGAGGTAGTGGTCACATCTGACACCAGGACAGCTCTTTCTGGTGGGCCTTTTGTTTCACCTCGATTAGACTTGCTGGAGCTGGTGATGTCCGAGAGCCTGGATTTCGGTGGGGCTGCTCGGCCTGTGCCATTGCTGAGATGGGGGAGCTGAACAATTGAGAGCTCAATTGTTGCTGTGGACTCTCCAGCAGCATTGGCTGCTATGCATGTGAAAGTCCCGTAATCCTTGGAGGTGGTGATAAGGATATCTAAGGTACCATTGTCATAAACAGCTGTCCTTGAAGAGTTCCCGATGAGACGGTCATCGGGGGCCACCCAGTGAATGATGGGGGTGGGATCCCCAATGGCTTTGCATTTCAGTGTGGCAGTTTGCCCTTCTAAAACCAGCAACTTGTGAGTATGTTGTGTAATAAGAGGAGGCTCACAAACAAATTCTTCCTCCCGTACATACCAGAAGTACCTTCCCTTTAGACCTGGAGGAGAAGCACAAGTTTCCATATCGTCATCTCTGTCAAGTCGCCTTAACCACAGTAGCTCGCAATTGCAATGCAGCGGGTTGCCCCCAAAGCTGAGAGACAAAGGTGGAGAAAATGGGGTAACAGCTAATGGAATTACTTGAGATCTAGCAAATATAGGGTCAGGGGGGAGCTTCTGAAGTCTGTTGGATGTTAGATCCAATCTGGCCAATTTCTGAAGATCTGCAAACGTCCCCTCTGTAATATAATCTATCAGGTTATGATCCAAACTGAGCTGGTGCAAGTTTATCATCTTCCTTATAGATTCCCAGGGAATGCTTCGGAGGTTATTGTAGGAAAGGTCTAAGTCTTCCAATGTCAGCAAAAAATCCTCAAAGGCTTCATCAGAGATGCTGCGTAGCTGGTTGTTGTTTAAAATCAAATGCTGAAGGTTAATTAAGCCTCTCAAAATATCCTCTCCAATGTCAGGCAGCCTGTTGCTGTCCAGATGTAAAGACCGAAGGCTCTCCAAGTCAGTGAAAGAGTAGGGCTGTATGTAACTGATGGTGTTTCTGGACAAAGTAAGGTCAACAAGTCCAGACATATTGGCAAAATCCTGTCGGCTTATATTAATAATAAAGTTTCCCCCAAGTCGGAGTTCAACAGTCCTTCTATCTATGTCTAGTGGTACAAATAGGAGACCCTTGGAGGGACACAAAGTTCCCAGTGACTCAGACAGGTTCTGACAGACACAATATTTGGGACAAGCGTTGACCATGACAGCCGTTCCAAACACCAGGATGCTGCAGAGCAATTTTTCCATGGTAAATCAAGCAACAGTACCTGCAAGAAATGAAAAGAGTTACAAGGAACATCAGCAGTTATGATATAGATACCTTTCCTCTCACATTTTACCTAACATCTACCTCCAGAGAGACTTCGCAGTACCTCCTCTCAGGAGTCATACCTAAAGTGATCAGCATTCTGGGATGGGAACGTTAAGTGTTATAGCAACATGTTTCCCCACATAATGCATTTCTTTCTAAAAAAAGTGGGTTTTGTTCCAAATCTGAATGGGATAGGAATTGTTAGTGCTTACGCCTGGTAATAGGGTCTTGTGACTACCTATTTTCTCATTGCAGCTTTATAATTTTTATTGGGTAGCTGGTAGAGGACAAATCCTGCTGTCAGATTGCATGGCTTACTTAAAACCCTGAAAGATTTCATTTGGAATAGTGCCTGCTTCTTTGAGGGTAGAAGCTGTCTTATAGTAATTACATACTGCTGCATAATAATGTGGAATTAGTCTTAGGGTTGAAAGAGCTGATTTTATGGATAAAAATAACTGCATATTTACCCTTCAGTAATGTGGTTAGTAATGACCATGTAATTATCTGGCCAGTCCTGGGGCGAGTCAGTTCACTTGCCCACCCATAATAAAATTCATGATAGGCAGCATAGGAAGCAGAAATCACTTGCCTAATTGTCACCTGGATTCACTCTATGCTTAGTCAACCTGTGAGAAGGATGGCATCGTCCAGCTCCAAAGAGAAGAGATGCAGGGGAAACCCATGCTACCTTAGGCTCCTGGCAAGCTTTCTGATGCCCCCATGCTCACATGTTGCAATCCTCTCTGTTATAGTGACAGCGGGGTTCTCACCTGCGTCCACAGTCCTCCCTTGCATCCTGCCTATTTCTCTTTGCACCATTATCTCCCTTTTTTTTTTTTCCAGCACTCACATGCTTTTCCAGCTTGAGCTGTAAGGTATGTGTCTTTGAAGAATAAACAAAACGTAATTACAGACTGACTCGAAGGGCCAGTTGTGGCTGGGAGAAGTTGTAGCCCTGCTTCAGGTCTGGGAATATCTTCTTACATAGGTTCGCTGACCTTCTTCCCACACATGCAGAGTATAGGTAAAATGACCCTGCTATTAAGGAGGGCCAAGGAATGCGCAGATCATTAATTTCTAACCCTCGTTCTCCCTTTGAGGAAAGGGGCAGATTGACAAAGAGCTATATTTTTGTGAAAGGTCTGCCAGGCTTTTTTGCCAAGATGGTGTGCCCTAGTCTCCAAGCCCCTCACTTGTGGCAGTAGCTACAGGAACAATTCAGGCTATAATTTCCAACGTGGCCATTTTGCCTCAATTTAACCTACATCACCCCACCATGTAACTTTGCATCCCTGTCCTTGGTAGACACCATATCCCTTTTCAATCACCCAGGTGCTCATATGCTTAGCAGCTTTTGGTGCTTGTGTTTCAAGAACAGTTATGACACGGTAAGAGATGAGACGCCCTCATGCTTCATCAATTGCCCCTCCAGTGCCTACACAGTGGATGGCAGACAGTCACCTGTACCTAAGCTGGTTCTCTTACTGCTGTACACATGATGGGATAATACACAGTGTCTCATAATGACTCCAACAAGTAGTACTGCAAGACCACTCAAACTTCAGCAAACATATGATGCAAGAAACATATTTCACACATCACAATTATTTACACTTCATCACACAGCTGAAATAACAGTTACACAGATGTTTTATAGTAATTAAAAGAAATCATAAAGGTTAGTTATTAATCCCCTAGTAACACACACCAAACACTATCACTTCAGTAAACCTTTTTTTAACTCTTTAATCAAGTCTTTCTCCACCTCCCTGTGAAAGGAATGAACTATGTTTGGGGCTCTGTCCAAAGGTGGCCAATTCCTCTCCTGTGTAAGGTGGTTTGGTTTCCCCTCTATAGAATACGTGAGAAGACTCAGAAAGAAGGAGCTGTAGAAATGCAAGATGTCATGAGTGCTGAACTATGTATAGCATGTTCTTTATGGCAAGGTTTTCTGCATGGTGTGATGTTAGTAATTATATACCGTTAATACTATTTCATAGGAGAGGAAAGGATTGAAGCATCTGTGTTTGCTGAACTCTGCAAACAAGATGAAAGCGAGATACTTTTAGAAAGGATGGCTTGAGAAGAGTAATCTTACCTTCAATAGTAAATAAAAGGCTACTGAATAAAATGTTTGGAGATTAGCAAGTATGTTATTGATGCAAATCTGCAGCATACTTAGCAAAGAGCTATAAATATCCCTTACATTATTATCAATTGGTAGTTTACTAACAGGCAATTGGCTTTTTGAATCTTAATTATAATTGTGTTCTGCAGCTTTAATTTAGTGTATTACCCTACCAGCTGAAATGATAAACAAAAAGCAGTTTAAAAGGGGGAGAAATAGATACAGTTAATTAGTAATAAGCCCTTTCATAGCTTCTCCCTCATCTACATTCCCACCCTCTGAATATCTATTCAAAAATGTGAATGCACACTTACGAGAGCAGTGTCTCCTTTAAGTGTCCCAATTCTCTAACCACATTTTTTCCGGATGCTGTTAAATATCACAGTGCTTTGGGGAGACGGTTGACTCTAAGCATCAGAGTGAAAAGCGTTTGTAAAAAAAATGGGGGGAGGAACAGAAGTTAATTACAGAAAATAAGGACTGCAACACCGAGAGAAGGCTGTGAAGCGGGAGATCTAAATGGCAAAGTAAGCCCTGATGGGGAAACCATCTGCGGATGGCTTGAAAGCACATCATCTGCTTGTGTGTGCTTGCATGTGTGCATGAAAAAGACACAGCAAGTGCAATATGTGCTTTTACCAGCAGGAGGGCAAATCAGTAACAGCCATGCTAGGATGGAAATACTACAGCTGCTGTCATTCCAGTTATTGAACGCATTTGAAAGTATTAACGTAAATATTGATTGTCTGCAGAGGAAAATTCCAGCCTTTGTGATCTGTTGCCAGCATCAGTACTTCAAGCTTCTGAGCCTTGGGTTTCTCTACAAGGCAGTCCTGAAGTGACCAGTTCACAACACAGCAAATATCGTACAAACCCAAAGGGCTACCTACAGGACATTGGAGAGAACAGAGGTGGGCAGGGCTCCTTAAGGAGAACATCTGGGGGTTTCATAGGGCATCTGGTTTTCCTTTTTCTCTCCAGACAGACAAAATACCTAGGCCACAGATGAGGTAAGAATTCGTGAGTCTGCACAATTATAATTGTATCTTCTAAAATCTAGACTTTCATACAAAGTTATGGTAATTGCTAGTTGCCAAGGGGATGGATGTATAACAAAAACTGTTTTGATTTCAGTTCTAGTAACTTTCATATAAGACAGAAAATAAAGTGTTAAGTTTAGGGTCTGTTTTTGCTGACCAGTTTGCTCACCTTGTCCCCAAAATCTCTTGTGACCTGCAACACTAAGCATTTTATGGGCTACTAATGGTAGCCTTGTGATAAGCTCACCATTCTGATTTACATTTTGAAGGTATCTATCAGCCAGATAAAGTAGGTTTCTCCCAGCAAGTCAGTAAATCTGGCAGAGTTCCTGTCTCAGCCCAAGATGAAAAATAGCCCCTTTAGTCCTCTTATAACATGGATTGGTATGAATTAATGTGTGCAAGAGTCATAAACCTTGGTGTTTTGTATTCAAATTTTCCTCATAAAGATACAACTTCTGAGATTTGGCATCTCATTTCAGGAATGTCTCTGAGGCATTTTTTAATTCTATATTCATTGAGCTTTGCATATAAATTCCAATAACCTTTGCGTACCACAGCACCAAGTACAAGGTAACTGTCAGACAAATAAGCTATAGCTGCAGCATACAGGCTAGGAAAAAAATGACAGACAAAAAAAAGGAGAAGTGGATGGATAGCAGCTCTGATTCTACTGTCTCCAAGTGCCCTGGGACCCAAATTCCAGGGACTGTATGGGTGAGTTCATATACTTTTCTTCAGCTTTGTAGGTGCTGTGGAGGAATTGGATTTTCTTTTCTGGGAGCTGCACTTTTCATTTTTCTTAGCCTTCTATTATGTCCGTTTTCAGTGAACCTGTGTGACTAGGAAATCTATCCCCCAGCTACAAAGCTTGAAGGACTGCAGCCATGGGTGAAGTTTCGTGCATATTCTCTGAAGCAGTTTAATCTACAATATGCAAAAGGGGGTGGGAGCCTATCAGGACAAAAATTACTCCTCAATCCCTTGCATTGCCAAAAACTGTGTGGGAAAGGTAGGTCTCATGTACTCCCTGATCTGTGCAGGTAGTTTATGCCTAACTCACCAAGGGATGACAATAGCCATAAGGAATGCATCTGAATCTGTTCTCAGTACTACATACATTGAAACATGGGTTGGGTATTAAGCCACTGCTAGCTTGAGTATCCGTGAGACCGTTCAGGTGTTTAAGGTCTGTTATGTACCTATGTGCTTACAGGCCCAAACTCAAGATAACTAACACTACTTTCATTTAGCTTTTGTCTTTTGTGTTTGCCTAGGTTGCTGCACTCCTTGGGGGTAAAGGATCTTATCATCAGGTGTGTATACGTACTATGCAACTTAGATTTTGGCTAGGCCTTTTTAGGAGCTAGTTTTATTGAAAAGAATTAATAGCTCTAACATGTGAAGTGCTTGGTTTCTCCAGCCACCTTACATTTTATAAATCACAGAGGGGGAACATTTACAAGCACACACTTCTTTTGGAATTTGTGACTGCCTTTACTAAGATCCACTCACATTAATTTGACCAATATTACTTCCATAGTAACAGAAAAAAAGGAACTCTGGGTGAACTGTAATAAATTTATTGCCCTTTGTACAACTTTTTCTTGAATACCGCAGTCATAACGAGGTTGAAACGAAAAATATTTTACTACCCCAGTACCAGCATGAGCTTCATTTATGCAGTTTGCTTCATTTGAGTGCTGTTCCCTTGTTTTCACCTTTCCAAACAGCTGGGGGTCTATCCTACCTGCCCTGTGCTCCCCAGCCCTGGAAGAAGTGTTAGTTTGGTAGTATTTAGGAAGAGCTATGCTAAAGAGGTATATGCTTCCAAATGAAATTGACTCATAGGATGGTCTTAAATGTAAGAACATTTCTGTTATGCTTGCAGTCTTTAAAAAACTGGTTGTAACTGGATCCAGAACAGAAGTAAGGATAATCCATAAAAGGCAGTTTTCAAGAGGGCTCAGTCTGAGGGCTGATTTAAGCCATCCAACAGATCCCCAAGGAAATAACCCAATGTTTTCTTAGGCAGGGCTATCACACACAGGAAGATATCAGTCTCTTTCAGTCTTTCATTGGCAAAACTTGTGTCTATTTGTGTGCATTTTTGGGAAGCTTTTCTTTATTTTTCATAATTCTTTCCTGATCTTTCCCTGACACTAGTCATGTTATTTCTTTTTTTAAGTATTAACTTCACCCAATTCCTTTACCATTCCCAAGGCTGAAGCAATGCATTTATCAAAAGCCCAAATTATCAATGTAGCTATTTAGGTGCAGAGCTAGGTCAGAGGTAATTCACTTGCAACCTGAGCATCCTTGCATCACCAGGCTATGAGCACAGTGGAACACACACTGCTTTACACACTGCAAACCTCTGTTCACTGCGGGATTTTGGTAGGGGAAGCTCTGACCTCACAGCAGCTTTTCTGCTGAAGTACAGGGCTATAACACTGATGCTGTCTGGCACAGGAGCCTCAAGGCTTTAATGCAGATAGATGTTTTCATCCTTTCATTTCTCATAGTTCACTAAGGGATCTCATTTCTTCCATTAAAAGCAGTACTTTCCATACACCCTAAAAGAACAAATCCATATGCTAATGTTCCAGCACAGTTAACCCCTGCAATTATTCACCTCTTCACATTTCAGCTTATTTAGGCAAAAAAAAAGAACCTTAGACACTTCTAAGAAGGTTTAACATCTGTAATATTTTAAAGACAATAGTAACCCCAAATCTTATCAGACAAATTTCAGAGTCAGTCAAAAATATCAGCATCTTGTTTCTGTTTGACATAGTTAAACTACTAGCAAGTGCTGCTTAGGTGAGCTCTTGAAATACATGGCACAAATTCCCTTCCTAGAGTCACTTTCTTGCAGTGTATAGACATCACCTGGAAAGGGCATTTTAAGCACTAATGGAAAAGTGTATGTGCTCACATATGTGGTGTACATGAAGATTTATATTTTTCACTGTGGTTTTGCTCCAGGAGAGACATAATATATTTGTAGCTTCTCTGCCGAAGATATGGACGCCTGGCTCCTGGACAGTATGTGCATCTAATAGTCTTAGTGCCCCCAGAGCACCTACATCCTAGGATGTGCTTACATTCTAGTTCCTAGAAAATGCAGCAAGAGATCTTAAGTCAAGAGGAAACCAGGTGTAAGTCTGTTAGATCCCACCTCACTTTGACTAGCACTTTGCTGAAATGAAGACATCATTATAAGCCATTCAGTTTTAAGAAACGGGCAAAATTAGTCAAGCTTTTGATTCATTTTGTGAGAAAATAAAACTTAGTGAACACATTCTGTGTACTTCTGAGCATCTGCCTGTCTAGCACTTCCCCACAATACATTTGGGACATTTTCATCACTTCAGATAAAATCTGAAGTACAGAAGTCTCAGAAATATTTACTACTCACACATTTCAAGAATATAGAGTAAGTTTTATGAAAACAGAGGAGAGACACTTCATTAGCTTTACTAGACTTCTGCAAAGAAAATAATGCATTGTGAGTCCACCTCTTGTTGGGCATCAGAGAATCCACATGGAAGACAGACATTATTAATATCCTGGCTGCTGAAAAGGCTTTAACCTGAGTTCAGCCTTTTTAGACAAGAGGCAGTCCACTCTGCTGTTAAGGTGGTCTGAGCTGTACAGGTTCTCCAGTGTCTAATAAGCAGTAAACTCACTCTGCAGTCTTAATATAATCCAGGAATAGGTCAGTCAGGGACACACATCCTTTGGAAGCCAGACTTTCTACTAGTTTCCACAGGAAAGTGCATTCCGGACAGCTCAGAGATGTAAATGCTGATGAGGGTGCAGACCTGGAAAACTATTCAGGGTACCTGGATGCCACATTCCAGTTCACTTCAATGCACCTTGAAGGTCCATGTTCCTGAGATGTTTTTTAAAGAACTGGCACTAGACAGTAACACCATTCTGTGGAAATAGCTACACCGTTGTTATAGTGGGGGTAAACTACTGTTTCTGCAAACACACCGTGCAAATCTGAGTATTATTTAGTGATCTAGTCAACAAAATAAGAGCGTTTACACCCAAAGGGTACAGGTGCCACTACTTCATTACAACTAATCTCTAGACCTTGTCTGATCTGGCATCATGCCGCTTGAAGCTTGGACTGAAAAGCCTTCATGCACACACAGAGAACAGAGCAAAAGAAACATGGGCTTAAAATTCCATGTAGCAATTAGCCTAAATCTCTTGTTCTGCAGAAGATGGAAATTTTTACTCTAGAATGTTTACCTTCAATGCCAAGGTAAGTTTCATTTGTATCTGTCCTGAAGCTTATGGTTCAATTTTTAATTCCTGAATGCTGATTGTGGTAACTAAATTAATTCAGTCCTGTAGCTTGAATCCAATAGGCATGTTTGATTTACTAATTCATTAAAAATCATGCTACTTTACGCAAATACCTACACAAAACACATCATTTCAAAATGAAAACATTATATCTCAGAAACAAATATTTTGAATGCTTCATTTAATACCTTTTTTAAAGTAGTCTCATGAAACCTGAACAATCTCACAAATAGGTTTTGTCAACATGGACTGATACATATCAGTGGGTAAAACTTCTGGCCAAATCAAAAAAATTACCTGGTTCTAGCCAGGACTTGTGAGTGGCAGTGCTGGTTTTGGCTGGGATAGAGTTAATTTTCTTCATAGGAGCTAGTATGGGGCTATGTTTTAGATTTGTGCTGGAAACAGTGTTGATAATACAGAGATCTTTTAGTTACTGCTGAGCAGTGCGTACACAGCATCAAGGCCTTTTCTGCTTCTCACACCGCCCCACCAGCGAGTAGGCTGGGGGTGCACAAGAAGCTGGGAGGGGACACAGCTGGGACAGCTGACCCCAACTGACCAAAGGGGTATTCCATACCATATGACATCATGCTCAGCATACAAAGCTGAGGGAAGAAGAAGGAAAGGGGTGACGTTCGGAGTGATGGCATTTGTCTTCCCAAGTAACCATTATACATGATGGAGCCCTGCTTTCCTGGATATGGCTGAACAACTGCCTGCCGATGGGAAATAGTGAATGAATTCCTTGTTTTGCTTTGCTTGCACATGCAGCTTTTGCTTTACCTATTAAACTGTCTTTATCTCAACCCACGAGTTTTCTCACTTTTACTCTTCCAGTTCTCTGCCCCATCTCACCAGGGGGAAGTGAGCGAGCGGCTGTGTGGTACTTAGTTGCCAGCTGGGGTTAAACCATGACAGTGCCACATTATAACCTTAATAATCATAGTTAGATTTTGTTGACAAGTGTGATTTTACCTGTGAAAATAGCTGCACTTTCATTATTCTATCTTCTACTGACTGGAAAGCACAGGCTTTAACTGTCTGATTTGTTGGGACAAAAAACTGCTTAGCTACCTGCTTGCTTTTTGAATGTGCACAAAATTTAAACATGCAGACAGTTACTTGTAAGCATACAAAAACAAACTGAAGAGAACGAGTCCATTTAGAAAATCCAAGTGTAGACATTCAGTAAACAGATAGACTTAGGTAACACCACTTGATAGGTGCATGTGGATCTGTATTTACTTCAGCTGCATGCAATGTTGCTTTTCTTCAGGGGCAAGACACTGTCCCTGAATTGCCTGAGTCAACTGATGAGAAGCTGCAGGTGGGGGGTAAGAGAAGTCCCAAAGCAGCTGAGCAGTTACCTGGTGGCTCCTGCCCAGGGGAATAAATAATCCGTTCCCCAGGCATGGGCATGTGTTGCATCAACAACAGGTCTATTTGATCTGTTTCTTAGAGCTTTCCAGTGCAACCACATCTGTGGAGGATGGTGATTTCCCAATGAGAAGGACACAGGAAATGCAGAACAGCATTTTCAACAGCATTAATTAGAAATGGCTTGAGTTGTTGTTTTTTTTTTTTCTTCTTTCCCCCAGACCATTTGCAGGTCCATTCAGTTTTGTTTGTTCATTTAATGCCCTCCAACATTTACCTTTGCCTCCTATTTTAATGCTGTGTGCCAGTCTCCATCAGATTTCACCTACAAACTCATGAGTCAGCTAAGCTGAGCCCCTTTGCTATTTTTAGCCATCCAGTTCATTTATTTATCTGGTTCTTTACAGCAGTCCTGCATTTTGCTTTATCAGCACAATAGAGAAGTTACCAGTTATTCCATCTCTCACTCATTTTGAACACATAGGGAAGCTGCACAGATACAGCTCTCTCAGAGATATTGCCTACGGTGTAAAACATAAATGTCCATTAACAGACCCTATTGCTTTCTGCAAATACAATTGAAGGTCTGTTCCTATCTGAACCCAAATTCCCCTCATCTCTGGGCCATAACAGCAGTGCCTCAGGTAGCTCTTTATCCCTAGCTTACCTTAATTCTTATAAAAACCTTTATATATTCTTATTTCCTTCCACATCAAAGGAAAAAGGGGATAATTATAATTGGGACTCTCTTCTTTATCTGGGTTTGCTACCTTTTTTTTTTTAATTGACCCTTCATTTAGCCCTAGAGGCAAACTCTGTCCAGTACCCCTTAGGACATATTTGCAATACGGACTGCAGTTTTCCTTTCATGCAGTTTTCCTTTCCTACACTCAAAGAGGCACTGGTAGGAAAAACAAGGCATACATACAAAAAGATCTTTTTCTGGTGTTTCTCATAAATTTATTTGGGCACAGAAAATCACAGGCAAAGATTTGGAGATGCTATGAAACACGGACAAAGCAAACTGAAGTCCACACTAAAAAAAAAAAAAAAAAATTCTGAATGTCCCAGATTAGGATTCCTAAGCATGTTAGCATGGGCATTTGGTAGCAGAGGTCCCCTGTTACAGGGAATACAAGCCCAGTGGTTTGTTGTTGTGGTTGGCTTATGGTTTGGTAAGAAATCAGCAGAGGTCTGAGAAGGAAACCTGTGACCCCTGCTATGCTGTTGCATGACACAACACACGGTCTCCGCAGCCTCCAGAGTCTTTCTTCAGCCTGGTAAACTTTTTACTGTAATTTCTTGTCCCTTAATTTGGACAGAAATAGATAATAGATTAAATCTCTTTCTAGTCACTCTCAATTTCTGATTCCCATGTAGAAGGATAATTCACTGTTTCTCTGGAGGACTTAATATTTCCATTATTTCTACTGTGTGAATATTGAGGTTTTAAAGTTGTAGACCACTTCACATCTGGTTATACAGTTATATATTTCCAAACTACTGTGTCACTGGACAGAAAAGAGAAAGCAGGCATGGACTTTTGGTAATAATACCTGTTCTTTCGTATCAGGTTCTTAATGCACTTTACAGAAGAGATTACTACTACTACTATCTCGTTTTTACAGGTGAGTAAGAAAAGAAACAATCTGGCTCAAATATCTTGCCCAAGGTTACTCATCAAGTCCCTCTTGCAAAACCCAGCTCTCTCAGCTCTCATACCTTCTCTTTGCACAGTGATGTTTCCACACATAAGATGTCACTGTACAATTTGTTAATACAAATCTAGTGTCATGGATAGTGTTTGTGTAATTACATTGAAAGGAGATACTATGACCCTGCGTCTCTGGGGAAGAAATCTGGCCTTAATGCTAACTCCTGGATTACTTTACCACTATCTTGATGCATAGCCTTGGATGAGTTTCACTTAACTTTTCTTTCTCCCCTGTAAGACAAGGATAAATATATCTATTGACTTCTACTAATCAGTTGTTTGCCAGGTACCTGGAGACTGTGGGTGTGTGTAAAGACAGTTTATGTGGAAGTCTGTTGTCACAGCACTGAAAGGGAGATTGCAGATAAGAGACAGCTTTTACAGCCCTTTCTCTAGCTCAGTCACTGGTTCATTATTATCCCACGGCTGGCAGTCAACAGAAGTCAGAGGCAGTGGATGTCTGTGCACAGCTGAAGTGACTCTAGTCCCAGGTGCCCTGTCTGCTGCCCCAAGTATGTGCAGCACAGAAGCTCCTAAAAGAAGCTTTGCCCGCTTTCCTGACGTCTCACATCCTTCTACTTCAATGACTTAACCATAGCTCAGTGTGTCAGCTTTCACCAGTACTAAGTTCGTATATAGTGGAGTATGTTTCTAACCCTCCTGGCTGTGCAGAAAACTTGACTAGTGCAAATGATACACAGGGAAACATCAGCATGAAAGCAAATGGAAGGTAAACAAAAACCACAAACAAATAGACAAAAGTATATTACTTTATAAATAATAATAATACAAGCATATCATGACGTTTCAGTCACGCTGATGAGGCTGAAGGTTTTGAATGTGAAACCATACAAGGTACTGCTATTTTCCTGTCAAACACTGACTGGTCTGCATAGACCTTGTCCCAGGAAAGATGGAAAGTCTTCCAGGTGAGGCTAGAGGAAAGCAAGTAGAAGGCAAGATGAGGATATCTGCTTTTCTGCTACACTTGCTATATTTATTTAGGAGGAAACAGAAGCCTTCAATCCCCAGGGCTCTTCATATAGCACCTTTCGCCGACACTAAGTCAGTAAAAAAGAACAAGTCTCTTAAAATTAAAATGAAGGGAAAACATGTGATAAAACAAAACATATAAGCCCCAAATATTTCACATACATATTCTGCTTCACTTCGCAGTTTCTGCTCACCAACTACTCACAGAATGACAGTCTTATCAGATAAGAACGGCCAGCTGCTATACGCTGCATTTAAATTTATATTGCAAACAACAGGCTCCATTACCCAAGGATTTTCTCGTTGCATTCCTAATATTGTCTTTCTGCATTCTTTATTGTTCCTCATTCCCTTACATGCTCTTTGCTTTCTAGTGTGTGTCAATACATCCTGGTATTTGTTTCAAGAATTTTGTTTTTTTACCTAATCTACCTTTGACTAAATTTCCTTTTTTATGCCTCTAAACACTCTCTGTTTCTCAAACACCATCTCTAAAGCTGCTGTCTCATACACTCTTTGCTGCTCCTTTCTTCCTTTCTGATGCCCCCCCCCCCCCTTCATCCCCTAATCATTTGATCACTGCAGTTCTTTGATGTGTGAGTCTTCCAGTTCAGGCCCAATTTAATTATGTTTTTCAGAAGACTGACCTCTGTGGTCCCAATTTGTTCAAGACAGTTCCTTCATTGATCCAGGGCCAGATCCCTGTACTGCCTGTTCTAAACTAGATTCCTGATATTGGAAGCAGCCATGTATTAGGTCTCAAGGTCAGTTTGCATATATCAGCAGTTAATTGCACTGATTTATTTGCAGTGGATACAATACACTCTTCCTGCCCTTAGGTCTAGATGCATTAACACAAAATCAAGGGGAAACAATTAAAGGTATTCTCATACTACAACAGATGCACTTGCTTCACTATTCATAAGCATCTTCAAAGAATAGATTGCATTTTTCAGTAAATTGCAACACATCCCAAAGGTCTGTATATATAATTTCCTTTGGGCTATTATGAAAACAACATCCAACACTATCGGACTTTCCCTTCTTAAATTCTCCTCCTGTCATCCAGGGAAATTTATTAATTCAGGAAATAATCAGAAAGATGTTTCAGGCTTTCAGGTGGAAAGGCAAACGTGTGGTTTCAAGAAAGAACAAGAGTTCTGTAGAACATTTACAAAGCAAAACACGTTGTCTTCATGGCACCCAGAGTGGGTAGAAACTAGCTCTGTTTATAAAATACCAGTCTGATATACATGACACCCCCCCCCCATATAAGCAAACAAACAGCTGCATTCTTCAGTAGAGCAGTACAAGCTTCCTATCTGCAGCAGAAAAAGTTATGGAAAACTGAAATACATTTTTTTGTCCCAGGGAGGGAAAAATGCAATATTCCAGCAAGGGGAAAAAGTGTCCATAGTGATTGCTGCTATTCATTGCTTCCACAGGCTCTGCAGTTAGTGGACATCCAGAAGGACGCAGAGCTCAGTGACAACTGCACAGTAACAGCACTATGCCACTTAGCTGTGCGTGCCACGAGGTGTGGCAAAGGTCTCTCTGAATTAGATTGAGCTAATTAAATACAGCTCTGTGCTTGACAGGATCTACAGGTGCCTCAATCTACTTTGTCCAGTTCTACCCAAGGATGATGTCAAATCTAAGCAGACCAGCACGAACACGCTATTCTTGCCTGCTGCCAAAGGCTAACAGGCTGAATAAGATCAGCACAACCGTTACACTTGACCCTGACTCAAAAGTGTCAAGTAAACTGAGCCTCTGGATAAAACCAGAGCTGCTTCAGGATCACAGCGTCCATCCCCCAAAGCAGAAGGCTAAAACTGGGATGGCATATCTGCTACTGTGACAGAAGAAGTGCTGGCTTCCTGGACTTTAATGTGAGAGGTGCTGGAATCCAGAGAGATCTTGACAGTCCCTCCTTCCTCACCATGACCATCACAAGATGTTGCCTTTCATATTGATGGACGATTTCTTGCTTGGGTTGAGTTTTTTGTTTTAAATATAGGAGAAAAGTACTCTCCCCTCCCTTGTGCTATCTGTATACTTATAACCACATGGTGTGAGAAATCACAGAAGTTCTTCCCAGGAGATTGATGTTCATATGAAAGAAGAGATTAAAACAATCAGAGAATCATAATTCAGAAATAAATAAAAAATAACTCCTGGATTGTCTGTCCTACTATCTCACAGTTCCTACTGATTTTCCCATGTATGTTTAAATGACCCAAGAAGCACATCTCTTCCTTCAACCGAGCAACTCACAGCGTAACACCTTTCAGTCTCAGAAATATTTTATAACACCCCAGCCCAACCTGGGTTCCTGATGAAACATCTGTCCAACACACACCCAACTCCTTCTCCCACTTCCAAGTTCACTCGCAGCAAGGTCTGCAAACACACGCGCATCCTTGTAACGACTACTCGAAATGGGAAGGGGGAGGTAAATGTCCATCCTGCAGGGATCAGTTACTGCTTGATATTTCCCCACTCATGCTACCTCATGCCTGTTGGCTCATGGAGGATGTTCTGTCTGTCTGAATTCTGGAGATTGATCTGTCCCCTCCTTTTTCTGGACTAGGTTCTGGAGTCTCCTTTCTCACAATCTGTGGGAGGTTTGCCCAAGTAAAATGCAAGTAAGGATTTCAAGACATGGACCTCTGAGCCACAGACTCCTTGAAAAAGGCACCAAAAATGACAAAAAAACCTGTCCAATGTACACCATCATGTTAACTCGGAGCTGCGTCACAAGGACGTCTCAGTTCCCTCAGTACAGAGGGACTCAGTGGCATCTGATGACAATAATAATTGGGATGGTGAACACAGCATCTGTGGCAGGCCCTCTGCAGGGTGTCATTGCCAGGACATCGGTGAGTATTTGACACTTATTTTCCCAAAGAATCATCAAAAATCTCTGAGTTGGCTGGAGAGCCCTAAACAATCAGAACAGTGAAACCTCCTCCGAAGGTATTTCTTGATTTCATTCAGATAATCTCATTTACATTCTCTCTTTTCAATAGCTTGCTTTTTCTTGGATCTCTGACATGCACTGGAGTATACTCATGCTCCCTTTCCTATTCATCAATAGTAAGGATGCACTATGGGCGTGCTAGATGCCAAGGAATCTCTCATTTCCTTGGTAACAGCAAACAGTTACTAAACTAGAGCAAATAAAAGCAAAACATAATGCAGACAGAGCTAAGGGTTAGGGTGCTTGATCTTCTTTGCTGATAATTTAGTCTGTAACCTCCGTGTGGCTGCTATCCCCCTGTATGCTTTATTTTCCCCAACAAGTTAAGAGGCAAATTATGTTGCCCGGTATATGGCACTGAGACTCAAAAAATAATGTTCAATGTAAGGAATTAGTAACACTTTAGTGATGACATATTGGGACTTAGAAATAAGACAGCACAATAGGAGGTGTTAAATACAGGTCAGCGTTCACATGGTTAATTCAACTGCAAGACACATTTTTGCTGGTGTACACCACAAGTACAGTGAACAGAAGCAGCCAATAGACACAGCAGTTTGTGCACAGAGTGAGACCAGAACCTCTGCTGAGGGTTCTGCGATGGTGGTGACACATGGCAGGGCACAGTCCACAGCACCCACAGGAGCAACTACCCCTGCTACATCAGAGACTTCACCTCAGGCCGAGCTCCTGAGGGAGGATACAACTCTTCATGTCTGGGACTGCAGGGGTGCCTGGGACTTCATGGTGGGACTGGGACTGAGGGAGATGGGCTCCTTTGCCCACCTGTGTACACTGGTGAAGGGTCTGCATCACCAAGTGATGAAGCTGTGGAAGAAGGTCAGCAGACCGCACAGCATCAGAAATTGTGAGAAAGAGATCAACTGGATCTTCTCCAACATCCAGTACAGGTACAATAGCCTGAACCCCCAGCTGTGCCAATGGAGGGCCAACCACCCGGAAAGCAGCTTTACAGAAAAGGACCTGGAAGTTTTAGTGGACACTGAGTTGAACATGAGTCTGAAACGTGCCTTTGTGGCAAAGAACACCAACAGCCTCCTAGGCTGCAGTAGGCAGAGTGCTGCCAGCAGGTTGAGGGAGGTGATCCTTCCCCTCTACTCAGTACAGGTGAGACACTTCTGGAGTACTGGGTCCAAGCCTGGGCTCCCCAGGGCAAAAGACACATAGACATACTGGAGTGAATTCAGAGAAGGGACATGAAGATGGTTAAGAGACTGGAGCATCTCTCCTATGAGAAAAGGGTGGGAGAGCTGGGACTGTTCAGCCTGGAGAAGAGAAGGCTTGGGGGGGATCTTATCACTGTGTACAAATACCTGATGGGGCAGGGAGAGGGGGAATAATGAAGATGGAGCCAGAGTCTTCTCAGTGGTATCCAGTGACAGGATAGGAGGAAATGGGCACAAACTGAAATACAGGAAATTTCATTTAAACATAAGAAAAAATTTTTTTACCATGAAGGCAGTTGAACAGTGGAATGGGTTGTCCAGAGAAGTTGAGAAGTCTCCATCCTAGGATATGTTCAAAACCTGACTGGACAGAGTCCTGGCCAACCTGTCCTACTTGACCCTGCTTTGAGCAGGCAGGTGGACTAAACGATCTCCAGAGGTGCCTTCCAAACTCAACTATTCTGTGGTGTAAACTGGTTGCATAATTTTATGCTACTTATCTAAAGGGCATTCCTGATCTCAGTGCAGAGCCAGAACAGCTTCTGCCCTTGCGCTGTCTGCAACATTACCTCTCTCATACACAACTTTGAACATGATGGAGATGAGTAACTAGACTAGCGGATTCTACAATAATGAACTCTATTCATAAGGAAATTAATTTCTAGTGAAGATGATTCTGTCAAACTGGCTCTTATTATAGCAAATATCTCTCTCCAGAGCACAAGCTAACAATTTTCCCCATCCATCACACTTTGTAGTCCTGGCTCAGGTACCAAGCAGAGCTGAGAAGAGTCAACTTTCACAAATCAATATTCCAGACACAAAGCGGGGGTCAGATTGCACTGGTTGATAAATTATGGTAAAGCCATTGCTGGAAATCAGTCCTTTGTTAAAATGACTGAGAATGATTGCAACCAAATGATGGTCAGGGAAGCAAGGGTCCTAGACTCCCTCTTTCAAGATTATTGCCCACTTTGGAAATTAACTTAAATTGCACAATTTTTATAATTTTTTTCTTTCTTTTTTTTTTTTTTCAGTTTAGATAAATTATGGCAGCAAATGAAGTCGTCATCTCACTTTTTCCTAAGCCTATCATAGGAGTAGGAGTGCAATGGGTGGGGAGGAGGAGGAAAGTAGACTTGTGCTCATCACTTGAAGGAGGGAAAGTGAGAACAGTGATAAAATAGGCTTTGTTATGGCATGGAGATGAATGAAAGGTAGGCAGTTCAATCTCTCTGGCTTGTCCCGACTTCCCATCTTTCCTGGCCTGATGGTTCAGTGCATGTGGTTCATTGCAGCAATGCCCCTTGCCTGAACATGAAAATTTTCTCTGGCAAAAGGTGAAGAGTAAAAACCATCGGGAATGAATGTCTTTCCAGAAAAAGTGCTGAATATAAAATGCCTATGAATACAATCTAAGTAATTCCAACATTTAAAGAAAAGCTCCATCTCCAGAGATACAGATGCATGTCTGGCACAATGCAAAGAGCCACAGAATACAGGGGTGCCACAAACATGTTCAGAAAACAGACTGAACCTAATCAGATATGTGGAAATATTTCCCTCAAGTATCATAACTTCCATTTGACCACAGATCATGCTGAGGAACATCGTCAAACACTGCAATGAAAAATGATAGAGGAGAGACACAGGGGAAACCTGCAAACAGAAAGGCACACCCTAAATCAGCTATGGAGCTTGTAGGAATACCTGTGAATTGCTTTACTGCTCTCCAGTACATGAGGCCCTGAAAACAAAACAAGTTTTGTTGCTACCTCTGGAACTGGGTACATCATTTCTGCAGTGACATACAAGCCCAAACTATTTACAGCATGTTTCATCTCAAATACAGAAAGCTTACATCTCTGTATCAAAGCCATCTTACAGCCAAAATAACTCCTTGGTCAAACTGTTCATAAGCTGACAACCACAGCTGTTTTGTTGAAGCATAAAAGAAATCTAACTTCTCTTAATAAAGTGTTTATTGCTTAAGAGCCTTCAGTTTCTAGGAATTTACCATCCTTAAAATCCAGTAAAAGTGTGAGTTACTTCTTTACCAATATGAGTCAGGAAGCATCTGGAAACTGCTTCCCCTATGATGCAATATACTGAAATAATACAAGCATCTCAAGGTTCGGATACACTCACACAGTGCAGCTGCTTATCAAAATGCAAGCAAACGATTAATCAAAGCACAAAGAGCTGAGAGAAAATGCAAAAGGTCCCATCTCATTTCAGGTACCTAATTCACTGGTTTCAAGCATTTCCAGACCACTATGTTTGTATTGGTTCCTTGTAAGGAGTTGTCATTTCTGCAAGAGATTGCTGGTATGGGAAGACTATTCTTTAATGACAGGGCTGATTTTACCAAGCTTCCCTCCACTCTTGTTGTACAGAAATGAGCTGAATGAGAAGTTTGACAGAGCAAACATGGAGAAAAAAATGCAAAGAACTGGGGACTCCTTGACTCCAGTTATACGTCAATTGTAGGCGTGTTGTAACTAGGATCAGTTAAAGTCTTCAGCATTTAACACCTTGTTCATCATTCTACATTTAAATTATTCAGTAAAAGAATAATGTGCACTGGTTCCACCAGTTTAACAAAGTTTGGTCATCAGGATTAAGGTCAGATGAGATTCCCCTTCTGAGTCTCCCAATCATATATAAAGTTTTAAACAGTTTTTCCTTCCTGTAGTGCAAAAGGAAGGTGAAAGTTAGCTATGGGGCTTTAAGTGGGTGGTTTAATGTGGTCACAAATTAATAAAACATAGAAGAATTATACAAGACTTGTTATTTTTCCTGTGAGGTTTTTTTCACCCTCACATAATAGTAATTGTTTAAAATTACACTACTTCGAGAATTGATTTACTTCAGGACATTCCTGATACCTGACATTAGGAATCCTGGAGTGATAAAGTATATATTTGACCTTTCATAGCCTTGCTTTCATGAGGTTTTCATGGAAATTTCCATGGCTGGAAATTGGAAGAAAGACGGGAGACTGGGGAGTGCTGCTAGTGGCATGGCTGCATGCCTGGAGCTTCACCTTACCATCATGTCCCACCCTGGCTGCTGAAAACTGCAGTCAGAGCACATTTCACTAAGGAGACAGCACATCATTGGTGCATAGTCTTTAAATATTTTGCAGGGTATAATTTCACAGATGGATCCAGGGATGTTTTAACAGAACTATTTAATTTTTTTTAGGAGAACAGATTGGAATAAAAAACAAAACAAAACCGAAATATATATAGCAATGACTAACTGTCTACAAATAGTTGAAACATCTGACTGGTAAAGATGAAAAAAAATTGTTTAACACTTTGCAGAGGTATATAAATCATCAGAACTTAGTGTGTATAAAGCAGCTGAAGTTGAAATGGAAAGTTGATCTTGTCATGCACAGAGTCATAATTTCACTGCTTTGTCACAGACAACTGGTACTTGTCCTTTGGAAAGTCTCTTAATATTCTTCTATGTGAGTTCTCTGTCTTTACAATGAAAGCAAAGGCTTTCACCCCTCATTGTTTTTCTGTCCTGTCAACATACTTGAAAGCTGTTTGGGCTGAAATTGTTTCTTTCTATGCATTCACGTAGTATGTGTAAATTATAAACCCAATTGCTTTGAGGGCCTCTCCGCACTGCCCTAATTAAATAACTATACTAGTACAAAAAGTGCCTTATAAATGTTAAATGTTATATTCTACCTATTATAATTATATTATGTACCTAGTGCTATAATGAATAATAAATTACTGTTTTCAAAGGATAATTTAATCTGAATATCAGCAGCCTCATTAAAGGCAAAAGCTACAATTTCAAGAATCTTAGTGGTTTAGGAACTGCAGACGTATTTCCGAAAGCGACTAAGGCACCTACAGGCTATCGGTATCGCTGAGAACCTTTGGGAATCTCACTTTTGGGGAATTAAGTAATTTATGAAATTTTTATTTAGGTATGAAAGACAGTTAAGGAATTCTGAAATTTTGATCCTAGAAGCCTTGACTGTGAAATAGTCTCCCAGGAAAGCAATGGGAATTGCATTGCTAAAAAGCATATTTAAATGGTCTGGAAAAAGCACTCAAAATTTGTCACAAGGAAAATCCTAGAGTAACGAACAGAGACCCCATGCTAGAAGGAGGATAGACCACTATGAGCTAACAGGTCTTCTTTTGATCTCTCTCTTCGGTAAGTCTTTTGCAGAGCATTATTTTTTTCCTAATGGCAAAACTAATAGGAGAAACCTTTCTTCAGTACAGCCTTACACTCACTCTGTTAATTCAGTGGAGAATAAAGCTCCTTTATTAATATACTCTACATTCTCACACACATATCAAATAATATGTCAAAAGATAAGAAAGGAAAGCAAAGAACTTGGGTGACATTTGTTGACATTTCCAACACAGAGGAAACAAACAAGTTATGCTGTTGCTGAATGTTAAAAAGGCCGTGGAGAGTGAGTTTCCCCTCATCAATATGGCCCTCGGAGCATTTTTAACGCAGTCTGATACTGTGTTCCCTAGCAGGAGGTATTCCTGCAACACTAGGAGACAAGGATCGCTCCTGTCAGCTCTTGGGAGACCTCAATAAAAAGGTCACCAGGTCTTTTATTTTAATTTACATTTTTAAAAGATCAAGGTCACTTTTAAAAGAGAATAATCAAGATGTTCAGCCTGCATCTTAACAAAACATTAGCTCCAAACAGAAATCAAAATCAAAATACAAGCATTTTCATTTTTATTTAAAAAGAGATCGAAGGTTCTTTATTTTTCTTCTTTCCTTTTCTGAAATCGTGCTAAGATCCCTTTAGAGGCTGCAACTGAGAAACATCAAAAACCTTAATGTGGCCTGAGGGTGGCTCACTACAAAGCTGTGTGCTAATAATACCTTACATTTATAGCTCTTTTAATCCAGAAGAACTGGATCCCCAGGCAGTGCAGATACTGTGTATGCAGGAATAATAACTTTGAGCCCCCTTACTGACATGTGGCTGTTCCTGTGGTGGCTCAGCACCTAAAATGCCCCATATCTTTAGAGCTGGGGGAGCACCCTGTGTTATGGAAAATATACGGGGAGTTTCAGTAGAGCAAAAAGCAAACAGATGAGCTGTAATTCACTAGAAAATGGAAGCTGTGAGCCCTACCCTTTCAGAAGGTGTCTTGGGCTCATCAAAAAGACAGCCATGCTGCTGCAGGAAGTGCCCTGGAGCCTTTTGGGGGCTCTGGCTCAGCCCTGGTGCATATGGGGGCTCCCAGCTGCCACCCTGGCAGCACCCCTCCTGCCACAGCATCCCTCTCCCTACAAGGCTTCCTGTATGAGGAGGAGCAACTCTCTGACCAGGTCTGATCAATGATCTCAAAACCACAGCACAAGCCACATCATTCACATGGAAAATCAAACCTGCCTTTTCATGTAGCAAAGATGAATCTCATGCTTCCACTATCTTAGCTTTACAGAGCATCAGCTCATCAGGCAGGAAAAGCTGATACTATGGAATCTAATAATAAATTCATTTTTACCACCTGCTAATTTTTGAATTTATATTAACTTAATGCTTGATATTTTACAGATATGTATCTGCTTCATTGTACACATTTTAAAAATGGTGAGGGAAAAGGTGATATACTAATATATCTCAGGTAAAAGATAAACACATTTTCTCATGTGTAGGAAGCTGCCCTTATATCTGTGTCCAAATACTGAACTACTCCTTGATGATGCACATTGACATGACCAAATTAAAAGTCAACAGAGCAGTGCTGATTTACATCTGATGTGTCTATTTCTAGAGCTTTACAATGACAGTAATAAAATAGTGATTAATAACAATCACAGCTCACAGTGGCAATATTTAGTGGCAATAATTATGGAATATCCCAAAGCTTTTGTAAGCTATTTGCACAGGGAATTGCACCCACAGTTATGTACACACATAGAAGAATCACATCAGTTATTTAGACTTTCTATTGTATATCTCACAGGTCCAGGATTAAATACTGATTTAATCCTGTCAGCTCTACCACCTACATTTTCATGTTATGGCTTTTCAAGTGTTTATCTGTTATAACAATCCCTATATTTAAGATCACAGAAGCAATGCCCTTTTTCAGCCTTTCTGAAAATACTACTACCACCACTGGTACTGCTTTTATTTAAATTCTTCCTCATTTATCACTGTACTATGGCTCACACAAATGTTTGAATTGCTCATTTTTAGGTTTGATAAACACTTTCTACAGCCCATAGCTTTATATTTTGGATATTGAAAAAAGAAGAATTTAAACTGCAGAAAAAAAATTGTCAATCATACTTTCCTGTCATCTTCCCGAGTAAGCTGGAATGCTGGCACTCATTCTATAGCTCTAGTGTCATTTACATTTTTAATAAAGTAGCTTACTGACTGAAGTATACCCTTCCCCTCGCAGTTGTGCTATGGATTATGTCTAGTCAGATGAATCCTGTGTGTGCCAGATTTCACAGATGCTCATTCCTTTTCTTTCTGTTCTTTTCTGTGTATATGCATAACCCAAAATTTCCAGTCCATTTGCCTCAACAGGTATAGATCCCTGCTCTCTGACTATGCACCGCATCATTCAGTCAAAAATTCAGCCTTATGCAAAGTCCAAAGAAATTTTCACCTAATGAAGGCAACTGACTCACAGCTGGGTGATGTGGAGAAAACAGGGCATGACTGTCACTCACCATTAATGCTATTTACCACCGTCTCTATCGCTGCACAGCAGAATATCTCACAAAGCCGCTCTCTTAGGTGGGGCCAGCTAAGTCTGTAACTCTCTGTGAGCACTTGATGACAAAATGCACCCAAGAGACAAGCTGCTGCCAGGTTTGGTTTCTCCAGTTACTTTGATCAATTCTATTTGATATGGGCTTTCACGTCCGTAAGCCACCAAGCATGAAAGTACATCATCTCAGATGTGACTTTATAGCTTGTAAAAGAAAGGAGGACATGGTAAATACAGAGGTGTGAGCTGTAACGGTCCTCTTGAGCCTGCAGTCACTGTGAGAGCTTTGCTGGCTTATTTCAGGGTCTGGCAGCAGTCCCTGACGTAGACAGTGCCACATTTCTAGTGGTCATGGTGGGGGCAAGCGGACAGGAAAACACCCTGTCCTCTCCCCTGACAGACTGGATGTTGTCACCACTTATCAGTACTCTAGGACCAACATTGCTCCTCATTATAGCTGAGTCTGACAGAAGGGGCAGACACCAGTCCCACGGCAGTGTCTCACATTAGCTCTCCGTAGCTCTAATCTCCAGCACACAAGATACCTGCCTAAAACACATCGCCTGCTCAGTTTCCCACTTTTGCAAACCATCTTTTCATTCCTCCTGTGATGGACCTACAGCTACATTTCCTTTTGTCCTCATATGCCACCAGTATTGATTCTGACTGATCTATTGCAACTTCTCAAAAATTAGTATTTGTGTTGTGGTTTCAGATTACTGAACATCAGGCCTTTATTATTATTAGTTCTTTACTTTATGAGTTCTCACCTTTTTTAAAGATTGGTCAACCATGTTCCTGCAGTTTTAAATAGAAAATAGCTGTCTGAGGGGAAGAACTGTGATACTTTTAATAAAAAATAATGGTTTGTTTATCATTTTTCAGTAGTTCAGTGGAAGTTTACAATGGTTTTCCATTACTTTTAATTCCAAATCCAACTTCCTGTGTGTTTTTGTTTAAATGTTTGGTTTCTCTTTCTCTTTTTCTCCCTACCCATCCTATTTTTCAAGTGCAGATAATGGGGAGTATCTCTAATGCAGACAGAAGACTGGAATTAATGTTCAGAACTAAAACATTCTCTCATCTTTCCTCCAGCTCAAATACTCAAAGCAATTGCGTATCTAGAAACAAAACAATTTGTTTTATACTTATCACCAGGTGAAACTTCAGTTGGCTTTAATCTATATAACTCCATCTAACCCCTGGGACTTTTTTTGAGGAAGTCAGGTTGAGCGTATGGTAAGTCTAAGGTCACTCTCAGTGGTCAGTGGAATGAGATGGGCTTTGAATGAGATGGGCTTTTCATTATACCTCAAAACTGAATTATCATCTGGAGGGGTTTATCTCCATCTTTTGACAACAGATGTAGGCTCAAGTGACTACTATGCTCTTAGCTGCCAGAAGTTAGACAGGATGAATCCAGGCCTGACTGTTTTGTCCTAGTAAAGGGAAGTAAAAGATGAACAGGCATTTCCCCAGGATATACATTTTTTATTTTATTCTTACAGCAACAACACTAATATTGGTCTTCTAACTGCCTCAGCTTCCATCTTAAAAAGTTGCAGGTCCATATGGCAGTTTTAATTGCAGAAGTTGAAATTAATTTTCATTTGATGGATTTATACTACTGCCCACAACTTTACTAGGAGTGGCTTTTTGCTTCAAGGAGCTTAGTGAACAGAGACAGCAGCTGCAGGACAGTCTTCTAATATAAAAATGGGCTTTGTAGAACTTCCTCATGTAGCTCCCTGAATATAACTGCCTGACCTTGAGAAAAGAAGCAGGAGTTGTGTGTATTTGACTTAAGCATTCACAGATAGGAACTGGTCAGTGAATCCTTCACAAGTCTGCTGAAAAGCAACAGAAATTCAACATAAAAGGAAAGCTCTGACCTTTACATTTAAGTCTCCTGAAGTTACTAGGGAAAAGAACTGTGGCTCCTCTATAATGTTAGTCAACAAACAGTACTGTCCACTTCATATGCAAAGGGATCCTCTATCCCCTACTGGGAGATAAAACAAGTAGAAAAAGGCCAAATCCTTCATAAATGACTCTACTCTTCCCAAGAGGATGAGCAAATGTCAGCCAGCTGCCCTGAAGTACAATCTTTATTCATTAAAATAAATGTTAGTACATTATCACTTAGGTCAGTATGGGATGAGGCACAGAATTTGCTCTAGCAGCGAAGTTTTAATCTTTGGGCTAGATTCATACAAGTAGCTCTGGAGGTCTCAAATTACCTATTCCACTGATCTGCAGGAAGTAATACGCCTATGAAGGGATTTCGTTCCAGGGACATTACCAGCAAGAAGCACATCAAGTTTTCTGTAGTGAATATTTTGCTAGTGAAAGCTTGACAATCTGAACAGTACTTCATAAAAACTTGGTGAATTGTTGACTGGATACATTTCCTGGTCATTTTGGGTATTCTTCACTTCTAGACACACTGCACAGTTCTGAGGTTGCACATACAGGAGTAGAGATTGCAGGTAAATTCTCCTTTGGTTGAAATCTAGACATACAAAGGATTAACTGTATTCGTTCATAGTTAGTCAAAACAAAAGAGGCCAGGAGAGCTGTAATGACAACACTCAACAAAGAGTGAAAGAGATTTCATTTTCATTCCCCCCCCGACAATGCATTCCACAAGATGACTGTGCTCCTCTCCCAACAGCATTGTAGAAACACAGTTATATGCAGCATACTGAAATAGTGACATGTACAAGGTTGATTTCCACTGTAACCTTAAGCCAAAGCTTTTTAAAGCCCGCGCAGAATTTTAGAGGGAACCCGAATCAGTGCTTTATGTTAGCCAAAAAGCCCTCAAAACCAGACAACCCCCATATTCTTTTCTTTGCATTCAGATCTGTCACTCTGCCTGATAACAGATTGTCTCCTGTACAAGCATTGCTACCCAGATCTCAATTCAAGCATTAAGACCCAGTAGATAGGAGCTCAACATGCTGCTCCTCCATGAGTTTAAGATCTGTAGGACCTCATTAGGGACAGTCCTAAAAATTAAGTAAGTCAAGTGAACAGAACCATTGTTTGCTACTTAAATTCGCTGTAGTGCTGCCAACACTTTCTTGGAGTGAGGGCTGAACAGGTGGATTTCTTTTGGAGTGCTGACAGCAAGCACTCTTTCTATGAGACCTTTATGTTAGAACTTGGCATTAAATCCTGCTTTAAAGTACTTACGGAAAAAGCAAAGAGGAAAATATGTATGTTCACTTTTCCACCCTTCTTCAGTTTGTTTCCTGTCATCATAGTGGAGCTACACCTGCAGCAATCAGGTGGAAAAAGAGGGCTGTTCATCAAGCTGTAAATTGGTATGTAATTTTTCTCTGAAGCTAAGCTTAAGTCCAACTGTTGTTCCTAAGTGTGAGGGAAAAGAGCAAGCGCTGCAATGTTTACATGGTAAAATTTCCCCAATTAATTTGGTGCATTGGCACGTGATGAGCTAGTTGCTTGGTAGAAAACCAAAACAACGAATCAAAACTCCAGTTAAAACAAGCCTGGTGTGTTACAGCTTTTTCTAGTTGCCTCAGCCAATATGTCACCACTTAAAGTTGCAGTACTTACTTGAGTCTGAAGTACCCTCCGCCTTACTGCAAACATACTATATCTAATGTGCAGCATTACTGGTACTGTAATGCTGGCTCCTCTCTTTCACCCTCCCCTCCTGCCATCCCAGGCAAAGCTGTGTAACTGCTGTAACCCACTGTATCCACCTGTATTTGGAGGCTCTGCATTTAAACAGAGCTCTGTGCGTTGCGTTTGGGACATGACCTCCTATGCTGGATTCCCTCCACATACTTTTCATTTTGCAGCATCAAAATGTAATATAATTTGGAGGCTGAGAAAATATACTATAGGTATTATGAAGTGAAAGAAACTCATGCTATCCTCCCCACACACCCATATTTCACATCGTTGTCTATAAGCCAAGATAAGACTTAGAATCATAGAATGGTTCCGGTTGCAAGGGACCTTTAAAGGTCATCTAGTCCAACCCCCCTGCAATGAGGAGGGACATGTTCAACTAGATCAAGTTGCTCAGAGCCCCGTCCGACCTGTCCTTGAATGTTTCCAGGGATGGGGCATCTACCACCTCTCTAGGTAACCTGTTTCAATTTGTGTTTTCTAGAGTTAGGTCATAGGCACCTTACAAGTGATCCTACTAAGTAAAACAAAAAAAAGACATGTGACTTACAAGACTTACAAGTGATCCTACTAAGTAAAACAAAAAAAAGACATAATTCATCAATGTAAGAAAGAATATGACAGCTATCTACATGGACTTGAAGAGTAAGGGTAAGAGAACTTGTAATAAGAGGTCCAACAAAGAAGTGAAGAGAATAAGATGAATAAGAAATTTCATTGAAATTATAAAATGAAATTATGAATTATGGAAATCTTCTCAGGAAAAGAAGTCTGTCATACGTAACAAGGAAAAACAGGTTTTCACTCACTAGCTGGAAATGGTCCTGCTCTAACAAGAGGTGGAGAAGATGACTTACTGGTAACACATTTTTCAGCTTCTGCTTCTGTGGTTCCACTGCCCAGCTACTGAATTAGATTTTGATCACAAGGGTTCCCACAAAGCATGTGTTATGCTCATACTCATGCACAGGCAAATGGATTAAGGATTAAAATCTATCCTAACTCTCTGTAAATCAGTGTAGTAAGATTTCTGCTATGAGTTTTTAAAAAGTTATTTCTATTATTAAGACTAAGCTGATGGGAGAAACAGATGAGTTTTGACCTTTGACACTAAAAGGCTTTTTCAGAAGTGCATAAATTTTGATTCTTTGTTTTTGCTTTTTCATTTTATGCTCAGCCTTCCTTTGCTTTTTAGCTCATCATTCCGACCAGTGGTTTCAGGACTTTTTTATTTTAGGAAATGTCTGTTCTTGAAATCCCTGGGAATCCTTTAAACTTTGATCTCTCTGAATACCTAAACATTCACTCTCGGTAGGGTATAGAAGATCTAAGCTCCCTAACTCAAACAGGAAGGACCAACCTAAAACAAGCGAACATTAGCTGCACTGTTCTCATGCACCAAAACAACCCTTTAAATTTTAATACAAACTTTGAAGTGCGTACTTCGTATAAAGTTAGAAGTTTTTTAAAGTAAAATATCCACCAAACTAACCAAAGACAAGAACAAGACTTTTTTTCATGGCAGGTGAAAAGAAAGAGCTGAGAAAGGAATGTATTGCAGTACATTAAGTGATCCCTATCAATCAACTCATTCAGTTTAGGTTTTCTAAGTAAATTTCTTCTGTTCCCCGACTAAGATATGAGATTTACCCCCTATGAAGCAGAAGTGTCCTTCTGTCACTTGAGCGGGAATAACTCAGACAAAACAAATATTTTGTACAACCTACATCAGCTTTGGCCAAGAAAGGTGAATATTGCTTCTATATGCCATTATTACAAATGTTAATGATTATATTGCACACTGGGGGTAGGAATGCTGTCACCTAATTTTAATTGCCTAAAAGTAAGGTCTCTGGTTTAGAGCTGATTGTCTAAGCTATTTTTATATGCAAAGAGCAAACGGGCATTTCCAACAGATAATTCAGCTCATGTTAAGTAAAAAAGACAGAACAGATGAGGCTTTGTGGTACCTATGTTGTAGTATGGAGGAAACTGCAACAATCGGCTTACAGCAGACGTTTAACATGTTGATATCTAGGCACAATAAAGCTGGCTGGACTGAGTGGGTTTTCTCTGAGACACTATCTTCATTTGCCTAAGTATCACTTCCAAGTCAAGAGTAGCCAATGAAGTCACAAATACCAAAGATCTAGGTTAAGAAATACATCTAAATGAATAGAAAATAATTATTTAGTCTGGAAAGGCAGAATGCGAGTTATTTTGAATACATCTCTCACCTTTCTATGCAAACCTCTTGGTACATTTATAAAACCCAGTGTCTAGTAAAGTCATACATACCTATGGCTTTTATTACTTTGTTATTTCACTTGAAAAAGAGGACATTTCTGGGCTTGATGGCTACACCCTTATCCCCTGGGTGTCTCACATATATACAGGGAAATAACTGAAGGCAGAGAACATGCTCAGGGCACTTGGAAGCTGGCAGCTATTACCTGCAGTTCAAGAAAGGTCAAGACTTTTAGGAATGAGCTTCTTATTTGTTAGCATTACTGGTTTAGGAGAGTCTGCTCATAGTACTTAGTGGTGTGTAGACATGTTATGAGTTGCAGTCGTTTGAGGGAGACCAGAAGGCATATGATGTGATCATTTGCAAGTTAAAGACGGAATCATTCTGGTGAACCTGACAGCAGGCCATCAGGATGCTTAGGCTATGGGCCCTTCAGGTGATGATGCTGTCAAATGGATGTTTGGCAGCTTACAGGCCATAAGTTGAAGGATTCTCATCATCATTCATAAAGCTCCAGACAAATTTCTTTTATACCAATGAAGAGTTGTCCACCCATGCCAGCGGGTTTTGGAGCAGGCTTGAATTCAACTTATACACTCAGTGCACACAAAAAATTACCAATAAAATTTACTACCCTGAAGGCAGTCTAATAGCAAATAAAGCAAATGAAAAAGACTGTAAGTAAGCAGTCTCATCACCCTGGAAGTTTACAGGGAGAGCAAGAACATATTGTCGCTGTTCATACAGTACCTGCTCTTTGATAAACAAAAGGACTCCAGACTCGAGGGCTGCCAATCTGCCACTTTTCAGCACCACTAAAATTCTCTTCAAGAAGCAAAAGAGCTGAGGATTTCTAGCTTCATAGCTCAATTATCTTTCTTTAATGTCATATCATAAATGGTGAAAATCTGACCTGCAGCACTGTTACTCCTCCCCCGAGGCACACCAGCATCACTTGGCTGCCCATTCATGCTGCTGCTTGTTTCCTGTCCAGAGCCATAAACTTCAATATGACATAAAATGCCAATATCACCAGCCATAAAGCTGTGAGAGGCAGTTTGCTCGGCATGCCATCTGGGAAAACGCTTCTTTACTGTTCTTCAAGACAGCCCACAGGAACCACCCACTTGCTGTTACTGACCTTGAGTTTGATCTATATGGATATTGCCAATCCTTGTTAACATGTTTCTAATAGGAGGTGGAGAAGATGCTTTCTCAAACTCTTCAGAAGAGCTCTTGCATTCACTCTGAGTGTGGGGACTGAGCCTCATGACTACAGCACAGTGCAAACAGACTGGCCCAAAGCCTTTCGGAGGTGTTTTGTCAAAATGTCTCATCAACAGAAAACGCTGGTTAATCACAGCTGAAATCCCTGGTGGAAATGCTGGGAAAAGGCTGGCAGGCAGATTTCTGAGGTTCCAGGAATCACCGGTCAGTTGTGAGGAAAGAAAAGGAGAAACTCAGGCTGGCCTTCTGGAAGAAGATCCCACTCCACAGACCTCCTGACCTCCTGTACCGTTTGGGCTTGGGTATTCAGAAAACTCATTTCAAAACACTAGAAGTTGTTTCAGAATTAAATTATAGTTGGGATTCTTCCATTCTCTCCTGCCTTTTCCCCTGACCTTAAGGAAATAATTTAATTCCCCCTACATCAGTTTTCCCTAAAAATAAGAAAGCGATAATTGTCTGTTGTATCCACCTTTAAGTGACAACATGGTTTTTAGCTGATCGGTGTTTGCCAGGAGAATTGAAACCTGTAAAGAAAAATGCCAATCCCTGATAGTGCGCCAAGAAAGACAGATGAAAAATGCCGAAGTCATAGTAGCTTTCCCTCAGTGGAAAGTTCCTGGCTTTATACAAACAAATATTTTCCTCTCAGCATTTACCACTGACTATTTGAATCATTTGCATTGCATTTTCACAGCTAAGCTCTTTAAAAATAAACTCAACATGTCCTGTGAACAGTATTTTCACTGGATTTCAAAGGGCCTCTTACTCAGCAGTGCCCAAGAGCATAGTCTGGTACACTGGTTTCAGACACACACTGTTGCAGTGTGCAGAGATAATGAAAGATAACAAAGAAATAGGGCGGTAATAGCCATATTTTGTGCCAAATGGCAAAAATAGTTTTTCAAAATTCATATGAGTGTTAAAATTAAAAGGTGCTCCAGGGGGAGCTGCTTCTTCCTACCAGGGCCACTAGGAACATAAGAACAGCTACACTGCTTCACACCTGATGTCCATGTAGTTCATCCTCTCTGCAATGCTGTTCACAAGCAGATGTTTAAGATAGCCATATAAGATATTTCTCTCAAGCTTCTCCCATTGTGTTGTATCTTGTTTATTGCATATTCATCCCAGTAAAGATGAAAATCTAGGCTCTTCCAAAATACTCATAGCCAGATCTCTTGCTGAACCATCAAACCAGCAGCATTTACCAAAACAATACATATGCAAAAGTGGAAATCCTCTATTTCAGAACGAGTGAATATAAATGACACTGTGCAAGACACACAGAGTGTGTCTAACCTATCACCTTCATTGTCAGTGTAAGAATTTTTAAGTTAACTACAATTATTATGTTTTATTACCTTATGTGAAAATGTCTATTATTAGTGAGAAATACTTGACAGTCTTTGGCAGCATGATTTTTTACTACTAAGAATAGCGTTACAGCTCCAATGAGTTGGATTAGCAAGATCCCACTCCATAGAGTGGGATGTCAGGTGGGAGCCCGTTCTAAAGCTGTTAATATTCCCCAAGTTTCCTCTTCCTCTGGCCTCTTCCTCCTGTCTTGTGCTTTGGATATGGCATTCCCACAGCACTGCTTGGCTTCCCAGGCTGTTAATCAAAACTGAGAGTGGATTTTGATATCAGTAGCACCTGTAAGGGTTCTTCAGCAAACAGGGCTTATGTTGGTTTTACTTGGCTGCCAGCAGATGTGCAGTACAGCAGCATGCTATATGCTGGCTGTTCTAGAGAAGTAATGAGAAATGAATATCTCCCAGCTTTCAAGCATCCCTGGGCATAGTTTCTATAAGTAGATAGCAAAGCTGCAAAGGACCATGTTCTCTACTCTTTTTTTTTTTCCCCAATACTAGTGTGGGGTAGCTGTGTGATGGTGTGCACACACCTTACCCAACAGTTAATAGCTGACATGTTAAACTTCATTTCTCAGAGAAGAATTCCCTGGAGCCCACTAGCCCCCTCTAAAAGTTCAGCTTCGGCTCCACAGGAGACTAAATATCACTCACACAAAGTTGGGCTCCTTACCCGACAGACACTGAGGGTGGTGCTGTCTGGTTATACTTTCACCCTCACAATATATTGTAAAATGCGGCAACCAATACGGGTTTCATTCGTGTCGGTAGCTACGCAGACATGTTTTACGGACTTATCTGGAGACGTGGTCAGGAGAAAGACCCAAGACCACGAACAGTCGGTGAATGAGACTTTGAATTTAAGGGGACTGGAGTTTATAAATTCCAGCACGGGAGAACCAGAAAGAGGTTATTATGCCTCTTTGGCTGAGAGACTGGGTGGCTTACCAGAGGTATACGAGCAATTGACCTCCTCAGAGCTCGAGGGCATTGTCATCAGCCCGCATTATGAAGAGGTAGAGAGCGAAGAGGAAGAGGAACTCTCGCCTCTTGGTGCCACGGCTCCTCCTTTACCAACAACGCCTATTCTGGGTCCGAATCTTGATTTGTCATCTGAGGGTACACCTGTGGTAAAGGTTCCGGACAAAAATCCGTCATGTCCATGTTGTGGAACCCGAATAGGAAAAATATCGGGGCTTATCGAACACTTAAAGAGAGCACATGGAAAGAGAAAGATGCTGTTTCAATGTGCTAATTGTGGGAAAACGAATGTGAAACATCAAAGTATTGCCTGCCATTTTCCGAAATGTAAAGGTGCTCAGGAGACCGCTCCTGTGGAGGGTCTGGCCTGTGAGGAATGCGGGAGAGTATTTAAATCAAAAATCGGTCTTGGGCAACATAAGCGCTTGGCGCATCCCGCTGTCAGAAATATTGAGCGGATTATGGCTTCTCGCCCTAAAGAGAGTACGAAAAGAGGGTTACATCGGCAATGTTGGACTGAGGAAGAGGTGGAATTGTTACGTAAGTTGGATAAACAATTCGAGGGAAGTAAAAATATCAATAAGTTGATTGCGGAATATATTCCATCAAAGACAACTAAGCAGATAAGTGATAAGAGAAGAGGGCTGCATAAGAGCCCTGTTAAGAAAAATGGGAAAGAGCAAGAATTGAAAGAGCAGCTGATGCAAGAGGGGGAACCTCGGGCTGGCATTGGATCAAAAGTTGAAGGGGGATTGAGATCCCACTATCGGAGAACGGTTTCAGAGTGGGTGTCATCTGAAAAACTGCCCATTCTTCAGGGAATTTTCAAGGAAGTAATCGAAGGTGGAGAACATCCATCAATATTAGTTGATGAAGCGATCGAAGACTACTATGCATGCTTCTTTTCCAAGTCCATGGAATTGAAAGCTGACCGATCTCGAAAAAGGCGATCAGCCCAAGGGGTTACTCCTTCTGAACCTCCTAAAGAGTGGATGAAGAAAAGGGCAAAGAAACGGGGGCAATTCCTGAGATTCCAGCGGCTATTTTATCTCGATAGAGGAAAATTGGCCGGTATTATCCTGGATGATGTGGAAGCCCTAAAGTGTAACATCCCACTAGATGAGGTTCACAGAGTGTTTAAGTCCAGATGGGAGTCGCCTGGTACGTTTAAAGGTTTGGGAACATTCAGAACTGTTGGTCGTGCAGACAATTCCGCATTCGAAACCATGATCACGGCAAAAGAAATCTCGAAAAACATCAGAGAGATGAATAAGAACTCGGCACCAGGCCCCGATGGATTAAGCTTGAGAGATGTTATAAAGATCGATCCGCATTATGATCAATTGATGGAACTGTTTAATCTGTGGCTGGTGTCGGGGGTTATACCGGATGTGGTTAGAGGATGCAGGACGGTTTTAATATCGAAATCAGCCTTGCCTGAGCGCCAAAATGATATCAATAATTGGCGACCAATTACTATTGGGTCAACCATATTAAGGTTGTTTTCCAGGATCTTAACAGCAAGGCTGACAAAAGCATGTCCCATTAATCCCCGACAAAGGGGATTTATTAAATCTGCTGGGTGCGCTGAGAATTTGAAGTTGTTGCAACTTCTGATTCGTAACGCCAAAAAGGAACATCGACCATTGGGTGTAGTCTTTGTCGATCTGGCTAAAGCCTTTGATACAGTGAGTCATTCTCATATTATGTTGGCTCTTGAACAAAAGGGCGTGGATGACCATATAATCGCCCTAATTAAGAACATGTATTGTGATATTACTACATGTATTGACCTAAAGAATGAGCGGTCGGATCCTATTGGAATCCAAATTGGTGTTAAACAAGGTGATCCAATGTCTCCAATTCTATTCAATCTGGCAATAGACCCCTTATTGTGTAAGTTGGAAGAAATGGGGGATGGCTTCCAACATCATTCAAAAATTATAACTGCTATGGCCTTTGCTGATGATCTTGTATTGCTAAGTGATTCGTGGGACGGGATGAAAAAGAACATTGGTATCCTAGAGGCCTTTTGCGATCTAACCGGCCTCAAAACTCAAGGGGAGAAATGTCATGGCTTTTTTATTAAGCCGACAAAAGATTCGTATACTATCAATGATTGTTCCCCTTGGAGGATTAAAGGTGTTCCTCTTAATATGATTGACCCAGGCAACTCTGAGAAATACTTGGGCTTACATATTGACCCATGGGTTGGAATTACAAAACCAGAATTACTTGGGAAATTGACAGATTGGTTAAATCGGATCGATAAAGCGGTATTAAAACCACTCCAAAAGGTTGATATCTTGAAAGGGTATACCATTCCGAGATTGATCTACTTGGCGGATCAGGCAGAGGTCAAAAGTACATATTTGGAAACTCTCGATTTGACAATTCGATCGGCTGTCAAGGAATGGTTACATCTCCCTATGAGTACTTGCGATGCCATCTTATATGCGAGTACTAAGGATGGAGGATTGGGAATCATCAGGTTATCTGGCTTGATACCTAGTATACAAGCTCGAAGGCTGCATAGACTTGCTCAGTCTTCAGATGAAACGATAAGATCGGTGGTACGAGAGGAGGGGATTGAGAAAGACTATGAAAGGTTATGGATTGCAGCAGGAGGAAATAAAGAGAAGATACCTTCAATATGGGACCCGAGAACGGTTATGGTAATATCCGAATTGGTGGGCGAGGAAAAGATCTCGGAATGGGAAGTGCCATCGCCTAAAATTATTTTTCCGAGACCGTGTGATTGGAGAAAACAAGAATTTGTGAATTGGACCAAGCTGGTTTCCCAGGGCCGTGGAATTTCCAACTTTGAAAAGGATAAGATCAGTAATTGTTGGTTGGAATCTTATAGAGGCATTCCACACAGAAAACTTCTAACTGCACTACAGCTACGGGCGAATGTCTACCCTACAAGAGAATTCCTGTCGAGAGGTAGACCGGATTCTCATAATAAATCATGTAGACATTGTACTGCAGAATCTGAGACCTGTTCGCATATTATTGGGTATTGCCCAGCAGTGCAAGATGCCAGAATTAAAAGACACAATTATCTTTGTGAATTATTGATGGCTGAAGCGAAAAAGAAGGATTGGGTGGTATTCCAAGAGCCGCTCCTAAGGGATTCTCAGAATGAATTGTATAAACCTGACTTGATATTTGTCAAGGAGCAGCAAGCTTTGGTGGTTGATGTCACGGTGAGGTTTGAGAGTAAACAGACATCTTTATCGGACGCTGCTGCTGAGAAGGTTCGAAAATATCAACATTTGAAGGAGCAAATTCGAGAGCTGACGAATGTAAGTGATATCAAGTTTGTGGGGTTTCCCTTGGGGGCACGTGGAAAATGGCATCAAGGCAATTATGAAGTGTTGAAGGACCTTGGACTCTCTGGTTCCCGACAAGAAAAGGTTGCCCGTCGGTTGTCAAAGAGGGCGTTATTTTCATCTGTAGACATCATACATATCTTTGTAAGTCAAGCTCGGAAATGTAATAATGAATTGTAATGAATTGTAATGAATTTGAATGTATTGTTATATTGACTGTCAATAAATTGATCCTATTTATTTGTAAGGGCGAGAGCCGGACCCCTGGAGGTGAAGAGTTGGCCACCCCGGATGGAGTTTGTGTCGAGGGCTGATTAGAGAGATATAGGACATAGTATGTTGGGACTATAAGGAACTCGGATCATGACGCGTTATATTCTAAATTTACCATCTGTGACATTTATTTACTGGCCATTGCCAAGGTGGACGGGCCACCTTTACTTAACCCGGAAAAGGAGCATGTATACTTGTATATATGTTCGATAAATAGCAACAATCCCTAGCATTGTTCTGCCAAAGCAATTTAGATCAGATCCAGGTTCAGGATGTGAAGATGCTAAAAGTTTTGCAACATTGCTCAAAGGGAAAAGAACACAAAGAGTTTCTCCACCCTTATTTAATCTGACTGTAGCATTTCCTAATATGCCTAGAGTTTAGTGTATGCTTTGGGATACACTACAGGACATGTTCCCTTGCAGGGGAACTGTTCTCACTTCAGGGTTCCTCTCAAACAATGATGCTCCCTCACCCAGGCTTTGAGAGACAGTTTTGCACTATTGATTGCATGCATTTAAATGACCAACAAGCAATCTGCTGACACACACATAGAAAGCTTTTCTTCTCTTTTCTCTTTAAGTATTCTAGATTAAAAAAAAAAAAAGTTTACAAAAGAGGTTGGGGTAAAATACAAAAAGTTAAATATCAAGTCAAAATAGTTTCACATCTCGGGGAACAGAAATAATTCATCTCAACCCTGAGAAAAACAATTCTGTTTAATTTATCAGACAAACCACAACATGTTATTTATTACTGTCCAGTACATACAGTTTCTGCAACAAACTGTGAATATTTTGATCCTATTCACTTTCTACATTGCAATAATTAAAAAAAAAAAACAAAAACAAAAAACCCAAAACCAAACCAACCAACCAAACAAAAAAATAGATCAGACAATCAGGGCAATGGAGACTATCCAAAAGAGGCGGGGTTAGCATTTGGTTGAGATTCAAGAAACTTTCAGTTTTCTCTAATTAAGATGCAGCAGTTCCAGACATGTGGGAATGGGCTGCATTTTATCCTAGAAAGACATAAAAGGAGAAGCTCATATTCTGCTCTTCCATAGCAGTTCTCCCAGCGCACTTCATCTGTGTAAATTGACACATGCTCCCATGTTCCCAATGGTTTGGAGTTTCATTGTGGAAAATATGACACAGCGGTGGATGTCACCAAGGCACAAAATATGGCATGCTTTAATATGAGGTCATCATAACTCTCATGAGATTCGAGTCTCTTTTCTTCTTTGCTATTCATCTGTCCAGTGAGTTCATTGGTTCCTCTAGATCATTTTCTCTCCTCCCAGCCCTGTTTTGCCTTGGGTAACTAGACTGAAAACTCTACAGCATTGGCTCTCTTTCTGCATGTGAACCAGAAGACAGGCAACAGACCTTCAGTTGCAACTGGGAGCTCTCACTACTGCTGATAAGTAGTACAGATTTGATTACACAGACCAGACACTTATCTAATCTCAGCTACCCACCTGTGAAGATGCAAAATTACTCAAAAGAAAACCCCCATGTCAGCCTGATAAAGTACAACAAATACTTTGTCCAACAATTGCTTTGGAGGGGGTTAGTTGCCAGTGCAGATGGCTCTGGGCCTAACTCTTTTCTTCCTTGCACTAGTGATTTTTTCCTCATGAAAGAAAATCCTTCTGACATTGTTTTCTTGTTTTTCTAACAAGCTTGTTTTGAAGAACCTCAGTACCAAATCCTTGTAAGCAAACTGAATACACAGAATAATCCAAGGGTTATGCAAAGGCAGCCAATGACAGTAGTAGCTAAACCTCACTCCATCAAAGGAAATATATCACGGACATCCTCTTCTTGTGTTATTACTAAAAATTACAAGGCATACCAAGAAAACAAGCCATGCTACAGGAGACTGACTTGCAGCAGTCTGAGGGTGGAACACTTTCCTGGCTTATCCTGCTTCTGGCTTTAAACATCTGGGACCAACACAAAGAAATTGTATCTTTCCTCCCTGTTAATTGTGAAGTAGCTGGCTGATTGCTTATGACTGACAAGTGTCTGATAATGGGAAATGGCAGCACGGCGGGAGTTCGATGGGTTAAGAAGAATGAGACAGGAAAACCAATGATGTGATTCTTCATTTAAATGTGTGTGCGAACCAATCGAGAAACATTAGCCTTACACTTGTCGAAGGGCTTGGATACAGGAATTGCTGAGCACCAACCATTATTACTATCAGCGTTTGCACCACCGTAGCTGTTCTGAGCCCTAGTCACAAGGCAGCTTCTCACTGCGTGAATGAAGGACAGACAAGCAGCCCAATGAGCCCATTCCTCAGCTGCTTGAAATCACCTTTTCACCACAGTAATGCAGCTATGCAGTTATTCTCAGGGAGCCCTGTACACAGCAGATGTTCTTTAGAAAGCCCAGTGTCAGCTCTGCTGGCTCTGTTTGAGCATCCACAACTAGTCACTAAGCAAGAGATGCTCTAAGGCAAGCTGATGATGCTTGGACTGGGGTGATCCCATGGGCTCGTGTTTCTGGGATCCCAGGGACTGTTTATCCCCTGTGGGGACCAAATCAACTGTCAGCAGCCTCAGAGCTGGAGAGGCACAATATGCACCCCCTAGTCCTTACGCTGCTGGTGGTGGCATCAAAGGGAGGAATCAGGGGCCAACAGCAGGCTTTTTAGAAAGGAATCTAACAGATAAGGCCCCAAGTGAAAGGTTTGTTTGAAACAGATGTCCCATGGCTGGGGTTTATTAGGAATTGGTTCAGTTTCAAGATGAAGAGCAAAGTCATGAAGAGAAGCTGATGAAAGTAACTGCTCTGGCTTTGATGCAGTCGTCATTGAACTGAGAACAGGAAAGTGAGATTGATTGAAAATCCAAAGTAAAGCAGAGCAGTCCACTTTCAGACCCAGCAGACAGAAGGGCAAAAGTAAACAAATAACCTGAAAGGTTGCCATTATTTTAGCAACGTGAATTAGGTGTTAAAATGTCAATTGATTTTTCGTAGTCCAAAATATTATTTATAGCATAGATAAAAATTTCTAATTTCCAATAAACAGTCCTGAAATGAATATTTTGTACTGAATCCTGCTTAAATTGCTCAAGCATATCATCATATCAAAGTCATTAGGACAGTACAAATGAGTAATGGCAGCAGGAGCTGGACTTCTATTGGCAGGAGTTTGAAATGGCTACCTTACTCAAGCATGACAATAAAACACTCTTGCCACACTCTCATCTATTGCATTTACTCCCCATTTAAGAGAGAGGGGAAAAGGTTATTTTAGAAATACTTTAGAGTAATAAAATTTTTATTGGTACGATTTTTTCTATCTCTTGTGCCTGTGAAGCCAGTTGATTTAGTTATGTCCACAGTTCTGGAAGTGATAGAAAGTCAGTACTTATGCATTTTGTACACCTCTAAATATTACTTAAGGTGGAGTTTCTACAGATCGGGGCAGAGGGGGTGGTGGTGGTGCAGTTTTTAAGGCCATATACCTCACAAAATGACACAAATAAAAAAAAAAAACACATGGTGGGTATATCACAGCCTCACAAGCCCCCCTTCCAATGGGACACAGCAAGTGTTTCTGGCTCTGATGACTTGCAAGGCAACAAACATAAATAGCCTGGGATTGAATTGAAGCCTGTTACTGTAAATGAAAGGTTTGAAAGATTGGGAAGGAAAATCTGCCAGGAGGAGGGAAGAACATACACACATATATAGGTTTGGGATCCTTTGAAATCTATGTTAGGACTACAGATACTTTCTAAGCGTTATTAATATATAAATATACTACTGCATATTTGGAACAGCATCTTCTTTCATTAAATTAAAAACATTCACTGTTGTCCAGTTTATCTATTTACTGTACAATGAGCCAAATAAAAATCTCTGCCACACCAGCTGAAAACTTGCTTTTTATTCGCTAAAGCAATGCTGTGCATTGTTGGGAAAAAGTACTGCATACCTTCTACCACTCATATCTTTCACTGCTGCTGACACACAGATGATCAAAACAAAACAACAACAACAACAAAAAATCACTCTGCTATTGTTATGAGAAGTGAGCAAAATCCTATTTTGTTTTGTTCATCAACAAACCTGTCAGCTAAATGGTGATTGTGGTATCTCCTCTGGTAGTGGCACAAGAGAAAAAGCGGAATCCTGGTGCAATTTTCTAAGTCTGAGGTTGCAACGCTGGCAGTTAGAAAAATCATTGCGTGACTTATAAACGGAACAAATTTGCTCAGGAAGTCACAGAGAGGAAAAATATGGAACCCCACACTGCCTTTTTGACAATTGCTTTCCTTCTGTAACTGCACTTTAAAAGAGAAGCCAACATCATTTGGAATAAGATATCTGCTTTCTCAGCCGACACCAGTCTGCTGAATAGCAGAATGACAAATATCTCTGTGGTTATTTAATTATTTAGGGCATAATATGCTATTTTATTTGACAATCTGTTTGCTCTGTGGATAAACTGTAATGCTGAGTAATTTTTCCTTATGAAGGAACAAGATTATCTGCTCATTAAATAGTCTCATTGGCCCAATAGCAACATCACACTACAAATAGAAATGATGCTATGAAAAGAATGGAGCAGAGATGCCTGGAAGTAACAGAAAATACAACAGAGACAACTCAGTCCCTGCAGTGAGTGAGAGGAAGGAAAGCTTTGGGGACTTGCAGCAGCAGTGCTGCCTGTATGGGCAGAGGAAGTCGGGCTGCCAGGGAGTTACTGACGTGAAGATCAGCTTTTGGCTGGTTGGGTAAATTGGCTTACAGACCCCTGGGTGACACTGGCTGGATTATGCTAGTATCCCACAGGACCAAGATCAACAAACCTTGCTATAGTTTCCTGGGGCTGCTGTACCAGCTGGTGGTTTGATCCAGAACCCCAAACAGATACAGAAGGTTCATTTTCCGTAACTTGTTTCGATCTGGTGTGCATCTTCAGATGGAAATGCTCTGGATTTCATGGAGTAAGTTATATAAGTGAGGACAGCAGGCATTTCATGATGTTCTGATTTTGCAGGGCCTGCATTATGCATGGTGATAATAATAAGCTCTAAACTGTCAAACAGCACTTTCCATTTTAATATGGCCAAATGGTTTCACAGAGCTCTGTCATCATCATCATCATCATCATTTTACAGATGAAAAAGCACAGAGAAGTATTTTGCTTGGGGCTGTATTAGAAACCAGTAACATATCTGAAACTAATACCTAGCTTTCCAACCTCCTAGTCTAATGCTCTAACTACTATTTTACCCTAGAGATAAGAACATGGATAAAAAGCTTTGTCATAACACAAGCAGCATCATTTATGTCACCTATACAAGAAAGCAATAATGATAAGAGATTATTTTAATAACTGACTATTTCGGGCAGCCAAAGACTTTCTCTGAACAGTGCTATGTCAAATGGCAAATTCAATACCTTTGGAGCTAATGGGCATATGAGAGTTAGACCTTGCATCCTGGCTCAGATGAAAGGTCCAGATCAAAGAGCTGTCTCACCCATTTTTCTGTCGCTGACAGTGGCCCAAATGAAATGTTTAAGGAAAAGCTAAGCAAGCATTTGTCAACATTTCTTTAGAATATTCTCAGAAACCCCAAAACTTTGCAGATGAGGGACTTTCTGAGACAAAAGATGTGGTTTGTATTTAATAGCCCAATGGCAAGGAGTGCCACAGATTACCTGAAAGCTGAAGAAGCGCCTGCATTAGTTTATTCTGAACACAAAACAAAAAAGTGGCAGTATTGATGCCTCAATACTTGTATAGGAAGAAACATGAATAATTTCTCATTCATCCTCTCTGTGAAACTCCTCATTTTCTAGGCTTCCATCACCCAAGGTTAAACGCAAAGAATAGACACTGAAAGTAAGTTTGGTCCATTCTGGCTGCTGCTGGTGTTGGGAGAAGTCCACAGACAGTCCTGTGAAAGAAGAGGTTCTGTCCCTCAGAGATTCAGTAAAATATCACAGGCCTTGTCCCCATATGCCTTGCTTGGGAACGTTACTACTTGGATTTGCTTACCTTTTTAAAGCAAATAACTCTGATATCTACCGTAGGATAGGTATCGCAGTATCTCTGCCAGTTTGACATTTTGTCTTCTCCAACTCTGCCAGCATAGCTTCTTTCTAGTGTCAATGTCAGTGTGGACAGCAATTCATTGGAAATGTGTGATCACATCAATTCTTTGGACACAGACTGACTTGGTACAACTGACTTTCAATGAAACACAATTTGAAGTGGTGATCTGCAGATACAGTGTTCTGTGTCCTGCTGACAAACCCCAAAAGTGCAAGCATTTCTGTAGAGAACTCTTAAAAAAACGCATGCTCTCTCTGCCACAGTAGAAACATACACAATCCATTTGCCATTTTTATCAGATTTTTTTTGGTGTTTAAATTTTCTTAAGGTGAAGGTGGGCAACTTAGTGTCAATAAGTAGCTTTCAAAAAAGGGTGTCTCTTGGCCCTACAGGGTCTTTTGAGCCCTTCAGCTATGTTTATGTCACAACTGTGACACTGCAATGCCGTTCAGAAACAGCCAAGCTCAGGCTCAAGAACAAAGGTAACACAGTGTTTTGCATAGGCTAATACACCTGGGTTTATAAGAGTATTTGGCCAAATAAAACACTGTGCTAGCCCAACAGGACTGTTCCCAGCCTGTGATCAGAGTTAGTCTGATCATCTCTTTAGGGCATTTCTTGGTATGGAGCAACAAGACCACCCTGAGGCCTTTGATGGGTCAATTTATGTACCACTGCCTAACCAAGCTCTCATCTAGGTTAAAAGTAAAACTTGTTTTTCTGGAGCACATGGAGGTTTTCAAGGCCCGTTTGCCTGTCTCCATTGAAGTGCCAAAATAATGCTATGTGGCATGCTTTAGTATGAAAAGGATTTCTAAGTATACAATCCCATTGGTTATAATTAGAAATATAATGCCTAATGATCATTAGTCAAAAGAGGTCTTGAACTACCTGATTTTTCATCCAAAACCTTTTGATTAGTAATCCCCTGTAGCTAGGCCATAACACTCTAGTGAAGCACTGAAGAGAAACTTGGCTTGAATGTAATCATTTGATCAGCATTCATCCAAGCAAAACATCCTCTTCTGTAGAAAGCAAGCATATTTCTGCCTTTTGCTAGCTTTTGACAAGAGGCAGGTGTATTAAGCATAGGAAATGTATACAGTACAGAGTGTTCTTCGACCAAGCACATGGAAAAATACATTCTGCCTTGACAACAGTGACACTTCCTAGTACACCGGTAAGGTATCACTGAGCTGTCATCAGCTATGCTCTCAGATGGGAGAGAGATGATGCATACATAGAAACCCAGAAAAACAGAGGAAGAGATGAAAAACACTTAAAAAATAATTACAGATATGTTATCTAAAATTAATCATGGGATTATTGTTGCTGTGATGTTGCATTTTGTTGGCGATAAGCAAGCAAGCTTAAATTGTGTTGTTTCTTCAAGAAAACATAGATCAACATAACAGCTACCAAAATGTCGATTTTCTTCCCGTGCCTTCTCTACTGAAACCCTGGGAACCTCTTGGAGTGCATTGCACCTACTCAGGCCTGCCTAAATTAGTCAGTAGCAGCTACTATCAGTAACTACTGATGCACGTAATCCCCTGGAAGTTGATGCACGTTTCAGAAGAAGTTGGATCAACACACATACATACAGGGCATTGGACAGTGAAATAATATATGCCAAGAGTAGAGAAATTCCCTTTCAGTTTAAATATACTGAAATGCTACTTTCTGCTCCAGATCACATTAACAGCTTTCCTTTGATGGGGCTGCTGTGACTGTGTTGACCGCTGTACACTTTTCTGATTTGTATCGAACACGATTTGTCTCATTTTCTGCTTCCTTCAACAGCTGTCTTTCCTGCCTAGCCTTAGAGTACTTTACCTTGGTCTCTCCAGTACCTACTTTTAGCAATTCTTTTATACCATGCAGCAGAATATTACTATTCCTGTCTCCCAGTTGATTATTGCTTTTCACTCATGACATATTCATGAATCTTCTCTCTTTGTTGAGAGTATTTGGACAAAGTAAAAGCATAGTTGGAGTTTGGGTGAAAGTTCTCACCTTCTGTCACCTACCCCAGTCTCTCGCAACTTTTAGATCTATCCTTGACATCCCTTGGGCACTTCAAATAAATCTCTGCCTCCATGAAGCAAGGCTAAAAATGTACTCAGCAACTCAACATGCAAGGAACTACTTCCACTACAGACAGTAGCTACTTCTATCTGTATAATTATTGTTGTTTCTTCTGCACCTTCTTATCTGATGAGTTAGGAGGGAATTTCTTACTCAATCTTCTTCCTCAGTTGATGTTCATGAGGGACCGCAGCCCCTGAAGCTGCCCTGCTAGGAACAGATATGCTGTGCTGTCACCAGACTACAGGACAGGAGGTTTCTTGCTTGGCAGTGCTAAATCCCTTCTGGCTACAAAAGGAGGCGACAGCAAGAACTAGGAAGAGAAGGAAGATTAATGGTGTGTGTAACACAGTAGAAATAAGAAATTATCATACTCTGCAGAAAGGAGCTTTCCAGAGGAAATGGCTTGAGAGAGGCAGATGTAGGAGCCAGTAACCTCTGTAACTAGTCATATAGCCAGTTTATGCAACTATACAATAAACTTCATGCAGTCCCATGATAATAGTTATCTTCTGACTCAAATGCCACACAAAGCAGGGGGATCATGATCAATGTCTGGCAGGCACAGGGTTCTTGTTACCAAGCAACAAAACTTCTTTTGCAGAGCCAGATTTCTACTTTGATTCATTTCCATTTGTTTTCTACAATTTATGCATTAGTAATTGAAAGGAACAGGTACAATAAATACCAATGAAGCATCTGTTAACTCTCTAATGTTCATTAACATTTAGATCAGTGCTAACTGACACAAACAGAGACATTAATATATAATTCACCCATAAAATTAACTCTTTGACAGGCAAAACCTTTCAGAGAGAAACTTTGTTGCCTATGCTAAGATTCAATTCACTGGGTCTTGTGGACTATGTGGATGCTTTCCAGAGTTTTAATGTCCAAAGAGCATCCTGCCCTTTGCTCACAGAGATATACACATAACACAGAGACAGGGACATTAGAAAGGGAGATGTGACGGCAAAGGCAATGAAGCCACTATATGTAAAAAAAACAATCACTACATTATACCCTTTGCTAATGGGAAAACAACTTTATCAGTGGGATTTGCCATGATGCAACCTCCTTACAGAAGAGCTACTAATTAAGTGGACAGCTGCATTATGAATTATTTATCTTTCCCAGTAATCTTCTGTGAAAGAGCATAAGCTTTAGAAGGACTGTGGGTGGTTGCCTGATTTTGAAGAGTTAAATACTGTTCTGGACACCTGAGTCCAAGCTATGCCTGTGCCAATGAGTTCTTAGGTGATGTTCAGCAAGTTTCCTAACAAAGATTTGCCTGAGTGATCACAGTGGTATTAATATTTTCTGATCATTCAACATGACATTTGGTGATTCAGTTTCTAGAAGTGCTGACATCTTCTGTCTACAACTGAAAACAATGGAACTGTACTCTGAGATAATAAATTTATATAAAACAGTAAAGTGACAAACTGAAAGCAAAGTGTCCCAAAAGTTAAGAGATGTCTCCAACAATTTTAATTGTCATTGCCATAACTCAGGTCTTAAAGGATAAAATGAGAATAATGGAGGGTAGCAATGTGGATTGGATTTGGGGAAAATAGTCATGCCACCTAGGGATATCTGGAGGGTCCAGTTCAGTCCTTTTCTGTACTATTCATCTCGTACCCCTCTCTTTGGCAAAATCTGGTGATGTATCATGTAAGATGGAAGACAGTAGAACTCCAGAAGGGATAGAAAAGTATAGATAAATCCACCTTTACTGTGCTATATGAATAGCTGGTGAAGATATAGCCATGACATATGAGAGATCAGGAAACATACGTGGAATAGCTTTTCATCTCTGATCACAGACCTGAGTGTGAAGAGACACTCCTTAATAACCATGAGACAAAACAGAAAAACAAAATAAATATCTCACTTTCCTCAACCACAGAGTCACTTGCCAGGAAGAACAATTTCCCCAATGTGGCCTCATGGTGTCAAGAGGTCATAAAATAGAACAGCAGTCTTTGCTGAAGTTCACTAGTGTCTACAGAAATCTTTCTACAGCTGTCTCTGAATCAGGTATTAGCAGTCATGATCACTGCTAAAGGCTTGTTATCCAGTGAGCATTATATGCAGTTGCTGCAATGTATCTTCCTTAACAATTGACAAATACGGCATTTTCATATGGCCATCCTTTCTTTCAGATGGTTTGGATTAATGTCTCCACTAATAACTGTGTCTTCCTCCCAAATGCAAAGACATTTTCCCCTCCTCAGACACCAAGAAACATCCATAAATTTGATGAGATGCAGCAATTTTTATAAATCAGCAAACCAATTCATCTTCTAAGTGGCCTTCTTGGATTATTTTTCTTTTCTGATATTCTGCATCTCCCAGTGGCTATTCTTTGGTCCTTGTGAGCCAGCTTGTGGTCCTCAGCACTCTGTGAAGTAGAAACGTGCCCCAACTATGCAGCTATCTATATATGCAACACAGATTAATCATCTTGGGCCTTGCTTCCAGCAAACAGAGTTTGTGCTGATTTGCTGTACAGGGCTAGGTCCTGGAACCACTTAAAAGCAGGAATGCCCTGTCTCAAGAAGGGAAAAATCTCATGATCAAAAAGGGACAACCGTGTGTCCTCAGTTCCTTTGAAAACCTAGCTGCTCACGGAAGGTGTTGCCTCTGTATCTGTAGATAAGTTTTGGTTTTGTGCAGGAGACATTTTCTGAAGATGTCAATGGATAGAAATGGATCAGTCTTTTTTCTATGGTGTAAATATCATCACTAAGGTTTGAAATACCCAGAGCCCATGAAAATTTTAGTATTGATTTCAAAGAGCCCAGGAGTTTACCCTTCATTCCTGACTTTGGAAGAAAGTGTTTGAAAATTTGAAAAAACCCACCTAAGAATGTGAAAATGTTTGCTAAAAATGGTGAAACACAGTATATAACTTTGCACATGTATTTAAGGGAAATATTGTACCTGTGTCCTTTACACCTGCTTTCAGGCAAACCTTCCTGAAAATGAACTCTCAGTACAAAAATGTTTTTGAGTTAAATACTTCTTATCATCTCAGTACCTCCTTCAGTTATTGTTGTTTCTGATGATATCTTTGATTAAATCCCTAGGTTAATTTTTAGGAATGACACAGCAAACCTGGCAGCCATAATCCCTTTAGCAGTTCAATGTGTTGATGAGGACTGAAGGATGTTAAATGTGGCAGTTTAAATGCTAAGCTGAGTAATCAGTTCATTAGGAATTTGCTCAATATATTTGCCATCTGCAGCCGAAACATGCAAAACCGGACTCACATAATTCACCAGACAATTTAATGTATGAATAAGATAAACTCCTCAACATTGATTGACAAACCCTGGGATTTTATTAGCAGAGATAAGTGCGTATTCACACCCACACCCATGGATAACTTATCCACTTCCAGCATAGAGGCACTGTAATACAACTGCATTTAGCAGACTGGGCAGGTATGCACAACTTCACCTCCAAGATCCTGACCCAGGACAGCCTCACCCAGCAAAGCCAGGCTTCAGGGGGTTGAGAAAGAATCTGGGGAGCTCCATCACAGCCATGGAAAACTTTCTGTTGATTGTCTTGGGGACTGCATCACAACTGTGTGGTGGACCTGCAGACATTGAAATACTCAACCCATGGCTCTATGGTGGCCTGTCTGGAGGAACTATATCCCTCATGTTTGCAGATGACACCAAGCTGAGTGGTGCAGTTAACACACCTGAGGGACGGGATGCCATGCAGAGGGACCTGGACAAGCTTGAGAAGTGGGCCTGTGTGAACCTCATGAGGTTCAACAAGGCCAAGTGCAAGGTCCTGCATATGGGTCGGGGCAATCCCCAGTATCAGTACAGGCTGGAGGATGAAGGGATTGAGAGCAGCCCTGAGGAGGACTTGGGGGTACTGACAGATGAAAAGCTGGACATGAGCCAGCAATGTGCTCTCGCAGCCCAGAAAGCCAACCATATCCTGGGCTGCATCAAAAGAAGCGAGGCCAGCAGGTCGAGGGAGGTGATTCTGCCCCTCTGCTCTGCTCTGGTGAGACCCCACCTGGAGTGCTGCGTCCAGCTCTGGGATCCTCAGCACAGGAAAGACAGGGACCTGTTGGAGCAGGTCCAGAGGAGGGCCATGAAGATGATTAGAGGGCTGGAACATCTCTCTTATGAGGAAAGGCTGAGAGAGTTGGGGTTGTTCAGCCTGGAGAAGAGAAGGCTGCAGGGAAACCTTATCACAGCATTTCAGTACTTAAAGAGGGCCTACAAGAAAGTGGGGATAGTCTTTCTAGCAAGGCCTGCTGCGACAGGACAAGAGGTAATGGTTTTAAACTAAAGGAGGGTAGATTCAGACTAAATATAAGGAAAAAATTTTTCACAATGAGGGTGGTGAAACACTGGAACAGTGTTTCCTTGGAAACATTAAGGACAGGCTAGATGGGGCTCTGAGCAACCTGATCTAGTTGAAGATGTCCCTGCCAGTTGCAGGGGGGATGGACTAGATGACCTTTAAAGGTCCCTTCCATCCCAAAGCATTCTATGATTCATTGCAGCAAAAACCTATTGCCTTCTTGAAGCTATCTCAGCCTTTAGAAATCAAACTTCATTTTATGCTGTCCCGTTCTTCCCTTCCACTTTAGCCTGATGAATATCCACCCTGCAGCCTGAATGTTGTTAGCTGGTTTGGGGTTCCCCCCCCGCCATACACATAATTCCTCTCTTTGACCCTTATCTCACTCTCCACAGCAAACCTTATCTCTGCTAATGTTACAAAACAGCCACAACCATCAATAATTCAACAAAGCCCAGGAATAAATGACCCAAATTTCACCCAAGTCCCCATGCTAATATTTTTCTCTGACTAAGTTTATACCTTCAGACTTTTCTAACCCCTAAGACACATGGAATATAGCAATTTAGGGGGAGTTCAAATCTCTGGTTACCTGTCTGATCTGATAGTCTCCAGATGCACTATACAGCCCCAATATGATAAATGCCCTTGCCTAGACAGCAAGAGAAATTTGCTTAGATCAGTTACAGTGTGAAGAAAACAGCCAGAAAAGGCTGAACCCAGACTCCATAGTTTCCTGGGCATCTACCCCTTTCTTTCAGTAAAGGAAGATGTCTCTCTCAAAGTAGTCAGTACATGCTTAAGGCATCTGTGAGGATAAACCTGAAACAGGACCTCCTCCAGCACTCCATTAACATTCACTCAGTTCCTTGTTAGTGTCCTAGAGTTCATTTAGACTCAGAAGCAATTCATGAAGCCCTGAGTACTTCACTGATCAAAAATCTCTTGAGGCTCTGCTTCTGCAACAAAAATTTATGTAAGGAGAGAAAGGGGGCAGAGGAGAAACAGAAGAGCAAAACCCCACATCATGGCTCAGCATGATAAATAAGCACGTGAAGGAAGGGTGCGCTATGGGGAGAGGGAGGAAAGAAGCGATTATGAGGCAGAGAATGATCTTCCTCCTCAAAATGCCTCTGGGAAGGAGGAAGCAAGAAAACATGAGAATCCCGTCAGTACATACAATGACCCTTCAAAGCACCATGGGGAACCCGCTGATGAAGAGCTTCTCTCTAATGCCTCCTGCCAACTCGATATTTGCCAAATCCCATTTGCCTCTAATCACTCACAGCCAGTTGCTTGGCCTGAATCTACTCCGTCTTTTTCTGGTGCAAAGCTGGAGTCAGTTTGCAGAAGCTTGCTTGATGGCATTGTATGTGAAAGTAGGCTCTGTGCCTCTTTTTATGGCCCACAGGGAAATGAAAATGCTGATCAACCTTACTTAGCAGCTGGCTTGGACAAGTCCTGGAGAAGCAGCTGGGTAGCAGGGTGGGCTTGTGAACCTGCATGTTGTTATAAGGGTTACCCTTACAGGAAGGGAGAGTACACAGCCAGGATATTCCCAGTAGATGCTCCGGAAAGAGATGGTTAATCAGAGACAGTTACTTTTCTGACAGCTCAAGAAAGAGAAACTGCTTACTGAAGGCCATATTGATATTCATCTTGCTACAATTTCTTCCATTACTCTGCCCCAAAAACAGAGTTACCCTTTCTTACTCATCCAGTGACTTTTGCAGGATATTACACACAAGGTCTGGCTGCCTTTTGGAGGCAAGCCCAGTTTTCTGAAAGATCCTTCATGGCACAGCAAAAACAGAAAGAAAAGGGAGTCCTTATTAGGTGCTAGTCACCCAGACAAAGCACCAAGGCAAATCTAACCTGGATCTTAGTAATATGTGCCATTCTCTATAAGACCAGCAGTTCATCACGTCCATCTTCCTTCAACCCTTAAATTATAGCAATACGTAAGGACAAGAAATTGCTTTCTGACCCTCCTTTGCATACCTTCAGCAACAGAAGCAATCAGCTGACATCCTGAAGCACAGCATCTGATTGCATTTCACATGCATAATGGTGGCTGTTATTACTGGTAAGAACAACAGTTGTTATAGTTCAACAAATGTGTCTTAATCATTTTCTGCTTATGTAACACACCATATACAAGTATTAATGCAATCAAGTGCACTCTAAATACTGCGTACAGAAATACTGCCTGCAGTCTCCTTTTACTCAATCAGGACTGTAACTGAATCTAAAGGTCTGGATAGAAAAGCACCGTACAGAAGCTGGGTAATTTGAGGGGATTGGTTCCATGTTTAGATTTTTCATAGGTAAGGTGATCCTTAATAATTATAGTTTTAGACCCTAGGTTAAGAAAAGTGAAACAAAATTTCTCTTATGTCTCTGATCTCTTTTGCCACTGGCCCATCAGGATTACTTGCACTGATTTCTGTCTTGTTATTCTGAATTTAGATTCTTGTATGTAAGAGCAAATGAAACCTATAAGCAGCAATAATCTTATCTATCCCAGAAGAAAAAAAAAAAAAAAAGAGAAAAAAAAGCTCTCTGTGTAGATACAGAGATGCTCTGATTTTACCTGTCATGCTCATAAATTAATTTTACTAGTACTCTCTTTAGCACCGAAGAGAACAGCTACAGACTGGCGTACACTTGTATCGCTGAATTCCATCATCCTTCCAACAAGGTAGCTTCATCCAGGCTGCCTACTGAGAGAGGCTTGTAGCTCCTGCTAACTCCCGAGTGACTGTCTGGGAGAGTGCATGGGCCAAATCCCCTCCAGGGACCATTCTAGCAATGTAACAGTATGAGCAATTAGATTCGGGTGCCCAGGAACCATTTCTGGTACTTTTTAACATCATGAACTATAATAAGCTTAGCATTGCTGTACCAAATCTGCTTAAACTATAATGTTTTGGACTAGGGATAGATAGCAAACTAAAAATAAAGGTCAGTTTTAAAATATATATATGTATATAGCCATACACACACATCCACTTCCCAGCTGGAACTTCCTGGGGAACTGTTCTATGGACTTACAAGTCTTACTTACGGACACTACAAGACACACTTTCTTTCATCAGTGAACAAGTCATTACCTCTTTCCTTAATGTGAAGAAGGAAGAACAAACTCACTCAGATGAGGAGAGAAACAGTTCCTAAAGTACCCCTGAAAACTCATTTCTAACTTGGAACTGTCTGGAAGGGCTTAACAGTCCTTGCTAAAGTGTTTTTCATATTTACAAATTACAAGATAAACCTTGAAATGAAGATCTCATTCCTGCCAAAAGCTAATAGCACCCTGGCTTTTTGGTACAGTATGGAGCAATTTGCTTAGTTCAAGTAAAGTATACAGAAGCATTCTTATTGCCTGGTTCTTTTCCTAAACAGGTTTTGGACTAGAAGAGTTTTGTTTTTCTCCATCCCTGGTTCTGACTCTTCTCTGCATGAAACCAGGTCATTTAATTGAATAACGAGGTATTTTTCTGTGAATTCTTCAGTGACCTGGACTGAGAAAATGCCATCAATCCATATCTCAGGAGGCACTTCAAGTCGTTTGTAACCAAAGTTTTAGATTCAGAGCACAATATACAACTTTTTAACCTATGAGACTATATGAGGTTAGTCTGGCTGGTTCCCTGACAGCAAGAAGCAAGGCTTGCTCAGCCCCTCTAGCTCAGTTTTGAGACAACGACTGTCTTGCCACTGATAAGCAAGCTTCTGCAGTTGCAGTTTTGGAGGTAGAAAAGAATAAGCTGCCCTTCATTAAACACTACAGTAGACTGATCAAATAGGAGCAGTCAGAACTGAGATCAGCAGATATGCCTGCTTGCCTTCTCCTTGCTCAGAGCAATGCTTAATGGCATAGAGAACCCCAGGGATATTTGAAATCAAATCCAACAGCAGAAGATGTCCAAGATCAGTGTACCTACTACACACATGGTTATCCTTTTTTAAATCCACTCAATATCATCTCCTTTAGGACTCTGTCACTTCTCCTGAGTTTGACTTATTCCTGAAAGTCTTTCAAATGGGCCTGGTTGAAGCAAGCCATGAGAAGTTGAGCCATGCATCTACCCCAGCTCAGGTAGGTGCTGGGAACAGAGTCCAGAGACAGACATCCACTGTGCTCTTGACAGATTTTTTTTTAATGAATATAATGACGATCCCCAGGATTGTTGATTATTTTTCCATGATAGGAAAATGAAGAATTTAACTTCCTTGCTTCTGCGATCAAACAGCCTGTGGCCTTATGATATAAATACATCTGAATAAATTAAAGAAAGATAAGGAAGAACATTCAATACAAAGAACGTCCTCTTCTCAGAGGCATTCAGCACTAGAACAACCTTTCCACGTAAGAGATTGAAATTTAGAAAAATTACATTACGCTCATGCCCTCTCAGCTTCTAAAAATATTTTTACAACCTCTGCTGGGGGTCTCATGGCTTTCTATAATGGCAGGTTATTGACAGATACCAGTACAATAAAATCAAAGGCGTCTTGATCTGGGGGATGCGAAGGTCCAAGAAGCGGATTATGCACAAACAGGTCTTTTTCCAGCATCTTGTGGGAGTCAGGATATGTATGACTGGCTTTATTGCCCTAAGAGAAAATAAAGTCTTGGCTTTCACAAGTTTGGGAATTATGAATCTAGAGGTTTCTGTAGCAGAAAAGGCAGCACAGAAAATAGAGATATCCACGCAAATGCAGAACAGTCCCTCAGTGTTTAACTGTGCATAGCAACAACACATACCATTATGGGAACTGATAAGGAATCCAGTACCCAGATGAAAATGCAAGGTACATTTTAGAATGTGTATGTTGAATGTATTAACAGTACAGCCTGGACCACGGCCAGGATGTTAAGTTTCACAAAAAAGGAGTTACCCTGCAGTTGATAATCGCAAGGATGAATGGCTTGTGTGTGGGGAATCAGATCCAGCTAGTGTCCTGATCACAACTATTTTGGATCAAAAAAATTAGGACTTGCAAAAAGGAAAGTGACATCTTCTGAGTTGCCAGCCCCAGGATTCTCCTGTTTAATAAATTGTCTTAGACCTGTTCTACTTACAAAATTTACAAGATGTATTACAGATGCATTTACAGATGAGCAAAGAACAATTATGCAATTGACAGCTTATCTGAATAAATCTGAACCTCTTGACTGGAAAGATGTCTGGTTTGTGAAAAGGAAAATTTACCTTGCATTGTATTCAGCTAGTGGAAGGGAAAAAAAAACTGCTGCGTGTAACTGCTTTAACAACGTACTGGACAAATGAGCTGGAAAAGATGACTTGTTCAAATACTGTAAGGAATAGTGGTCCTCCATTCCCCTGCAGGAGTGGGCAGAGTAAAGGGTCAAAGCCATTTCTTCTGCAAAATCCATCATTAAGATATGTGCTCTATTCTGGGTGGCGCCTCACTATTTATTTCAGGTTGCTGATGCCAACCGAGCGTGTTGGACTGCATGCAGTGCTGCAGGCTAAGAATCCCTCCGAGTGGTGATCCTCATTTTACCAGTGACTGAGTCTATGACAAGCCATCTGCACACCACAGGCCTCACTTTCCCCACCTGTGAAAAATTAACGAACTCTTTCATTTGTCAAATTGACAATGTTAAAATTAGTGAGCAAGAGTCAGAGCACAAAACCTTACTCCCTGGATGAATAGTTTTTCACCTAGCTAATCTGTCCAATTTCTCTGGAATTGGGCATTTAATTATTCTCTAAGATTGTAATATTTACACAGTATTTTGGAAGAAGTTTTAATAACACCACCTTGTAAGACTCAACACTGATGATTTTTTTTTTTTTTTTTAAGGAAGCATGACTTTTATGAACCAAAAGAAACATGATAGTTAACAATGGCACTAGAGGGGATTCTATATCCCTGCCTTGTGGGCTGTATTCACAAGAGGACATGAAGATAGAAAAGAGTTCTGTCATCTGAGGTTTTGACTGACATGATTTGAAAATAGAGTTCAAGTCTGAGATGAAAATCCAGTAAGCTGGAAGTTGCTTTACATCCCAAAAATGGCAAAGAAGCCAAAATGTTAAAAGTATTTACGGAGTGCAAATTAAAGTAGTCCATAATAATTAGAAATATTGAAACTTAAAATGATGACCTTTTCTATTTAAGCAAACTTGATCATCTAGAAATATTGATATTTTGATATCTTTAAAGGTTAATCTGAAATAACTTTTTCCAAATTACCTCAAAATTGATTTTTCCATTATGTAAAAAAGAGACAAAACACTATCTTTCAGGATAACTTCTACCGTTCTTTTTCTGCTTGACTGCAAACAGGTGCTGTACATGGCTGGAGTAGCAATTCAATTAGGGTTCCCCAACCACTTTTTTATTGCTGTAATTTCTCTTATTATGGCTTGGCCTAAAAATCTCCAGGAAAATCAAGATGCCAGAGTGTTAGGGTCCATCCAAACATTTAATACGCTCCTCTAAAGAAGCTTCTAATCTAAATAGGCAAAATGCTGAGAGAAAAAAAAGAAATATTATTAGCCCCCCATTTTGATTGAAAAGAGCACGTGACACCAAGAAGAAGTGACATGCCAATGGCTACCTAAGAACTCAGTAGGAGAGCCAGGGATCATTCTGACTCCCTGAGAGCACATTGGGTGCAAAAGCATCCTTGGCCTCTGGAGATTTATAAGTAAGTTATTCTGTGTGACAAAAAAGGAAAAGAGGAGGCTGTGTCTGTGTGCTACTCCAGATCCAGGATTAGTTTCCTACAGTAATGAGATGACTAAGTAATTCCACAGGATTTCACCAGGGTAATCAAGTCCAGACACTCAGCATCTTACAGCCTTTAGACACTGATGAACCCAAAGTCTTTGCTATTATCAATGCACGTATTTAAAGAGCAAGAAAGTTATTTGAAAAGTACCTTCTGCTTAGAGCTGCCGCAGTTCTTTCCTAAAGCATGCCCTGGCCAGAAGTGTGGTTCAGACAGCAGGGGTATTAAAATCCTTTCTGGTAAGAAGTTGCCAATGATGCTGGTGTGTATATGCCCTTGGAGTGCCCAGGCTGTCAGCTGCAGCAGCTGCTGCTTCATTCATTATACATGAGGAGTCACAGGCAGCATGAAGCGCTGAAATTAATCCTGACAGAGTCATGAATAAAATGTAAATATATCTTGAGAGGAAAACATTTGCAAGAGAATGTGGGGGGGAGGGGGGGAGAAAGAAAGGAAAGAAGAGGTAAAAAAGGCAAAACTGATCAATTGTAGGAATGTAGGAGAAGAATGAAGCAGTACAGTCTGCAGAATGAGCACCTGTGTCTTCTTGCCTCATTTCATGCCACCGGGAAACAGGCTCCAGGACTGCTAGCACACACAACAGTGCTGCAGCTACCTGGCAATATAGACACAGCAGTTCAAAAAAAAACCCAAAAAACAACAACAAAAAATCCATGCGTACCTAGGGAGTTTTAAACCCAAATGAATTGTGGGAATAGCCTTGAGGGTCACAGGATAAGGCTAGCTCTGTGTGTGGGTTTGGCAGAAGAGGGAAAAGCTGGTATCCACTTGTCTTTTAGCCATATCTTCCCAGTCACTCAGTGCCTAGCTAACAAGGGCTGGCAGTTTGGGCTAGAGCTTTAAGACAAGCTATCTCCTGTCTGTTTCTGGTTAGAAAGAGGTTCTACCTCTTTCAACAGGCAATGACCGTATGAGTGCTCCTAGACTGTTTGCCCAGGAAAACAGACCAATTAGATCACCTTTTGTAGAACCACGTAATCCATCTGGGTGGCTGTTACCTTCCTAAGCAGCTCAGACTAGATTGCGAGCACTTATCTGACTCTGTTCACACTACCCAGTAGCCAACAAGTTGCTTCAACTATTCCTGCCTCAGATTACCTAGTCTTACAATCCATGAAATGATATTCATCTGCTTCACTGAGGCATGAGGAAGGGTTATATGATTCTGGATCCTTGATAAAAAGTTGTTCTCTAGATACAAAGACTGACTATAACACTGAATTTTCACAGCCTCTTTCATCCCCTGTGGTTCAAAAACTGCAGGTCAAATATTGCTCTCAGCTACGCCCAGGCAATTCCAACCAATTTCAGTCACAGGCAGGACAAAAATCTGCATATGCAAGGCTCAATCTAACATCACCACAATTTGTGTGTGTATGTATGTGGAGGGCATGGGGGTGGCACGCAGCAGCCACTCTTGACAGCAATAGTATCTACCCAGTGGGGTGCAGGAGGGAGAAATGAAGAATCGTTTTCCCAGTGGAAACTGCATGGAGAATTTTAAGCAGGCAAAATGTAATTACCTGAAATGGAATCGTACATTATACCCATCATACCATTCCACATAAAAATTTAAAGCACGATTTGTGACTGAGGAAGCTGAGGTGAATTTCTGAGTTTCATTAATTTTGTTCCTCCACTTTAGCATGGTGCTGACAACGAAAGGCAGATTCACCTGCACAGAGAATCAGTCCCATCTTCTTCTCTATGCCCTGATCTGGAGGGAAAACCTGGGAGGTGTGTTGTGCCTATTTCTGAGAGGACCTCAGCTACAGATCTTCCATCATATTTGTTGCACTGCTTTCACCCAAACCAGCTACATTATGTATACCTTACTGGATGCATATATGTTGCTAAACCACAGGCCCTAGCTCCCTCTATTACATAGCACCTGGATGCCTCAGAATCCTTAAGGTCCTTATCCTTCCAATTAATCCCTCCTAAGACACAGCTGACAATTTTAAAGGCAAGAACTGAGGCTCAGAGGAACTGAGAGTAGGATTCATCTCACCTAACTTTAGAAGTTTGAAAAGCAGGTGTCTTCACATAAGCTCGGAAATTAGACTTTTCCTTAGGGGTCATTAACAAAAAGAGGTGCTTATAGGGCTGAACTGTCCTAAGTATCTGGTTTAGGAGGGAATCAATCATTCCCTGGAAGTGCCTTCTTTCCTTCTTCAGCTATAAAGGAAGATTAGATAATTGCCCTGTTATTTAGACCCATGCAGTCTAAACAGAAATACATAGTGGAATAGCGAATTGAAACCACATCTCCTAATTCATACACAGATTTTTTAGCTAGTGAGCCGTGACACTATTCCCGAAACAATTATAAAAAAAAAAAAATCTTCAAAAATATAGTTCTGCTAGGAAAACTGCCTTTAGCCCTTCACAGATGTTGTGTCCCATGAGTAAGTGGGAAATTCTGTGTCAGCTCCCACCACATTATCAAAGAAACAACAGGCCCTGCAGTGCATTGCTAAGGAGGGGCATTGCCACCAACGCTTCAGTAGACAAAGTTTGCATATTAAAAAGATAAGCCTGAATCACAGAAAATTTCTGTCTGACTAAACAGGAGAATGAGGCTAGACTGCTGAGTTCCTATAGACTTGTGGGTCACTCTACTAGTGCTTATCATCATGAGACAGGTGAGAGAGGAATTTATTTTACTTATAATACATATCTAATTATGAAATAAACAGACACAACAACAATAACCAAAACCTTGGTATTAGCAGACTGTTGCACCAGTGACTAAAGAAGGAAAATTGCCAACGTACAACTTCAGGATGGAGAAATAAAAGCTTAGAAGGCACCTAACGTTCCAATACCTACAAGAATAATTGAGAAGACAGTTCCAGCTCTTTATTGAGGAGCAGGATGGAACAAGAAAAAAAGACAGTCAAATTGAATCAGGAGAGGTTCAGGCTGTATACAACAGGAAACTTTTTCACCATGAGGACAGACAAATGTTGGAGTGGTCTCCGTACTTGGAAGTTTTCAAGACCTGACTGGATAAAGCTCTGGTCAATTTGGTCTGACTTCATAGCTGATACCATTTTGAGCAGGGAGCCGGTCTATAGACTTCCTGAGTTCCCTTCCAAACTATATTATTCTATGATTGTGTGATAAAGACATTGATTATCGACCAGTTCCCATCCCCTAACAAGGCATTTAGAGAGTAAAAACACCATGGTCCTTATTGAAGTTTCATGTGGGGTAAATAGAGATCTACAAGAGCAGCCAGTAACTAGCCCTTCTCAGTCCTCTGTGATGTGTGCAACAAGGACAGGGGAGAGTAGAAATTCAACATTACATTTTGCAGTCTCTAGCTCCTTATCAGTCTGAGACTTTGAACAGCCAGAGTAATGAAAACTAGCTTGAGAAATCTTTGCAGCACATGAGAGACCAAAGAGGTGGCTGGTGCGATGATGAATGTAGCGTCCGTGACTTTTGTCCCTGGTGCCTCAAGCTGCAGACAGCACAGTTTGCAGAGGGATCTGGCCTTAACTTTTCACCAGGAAAGCAGTGGGGATATCTGTGTTCTCTGAGACATCTTAGTCACCTCTACAAAGTGCTTTCAAGAAAAGAACTTTACTTTTCCTGTATGGAACCAATGCGCTACCTTGTAGCGTATCCTAAAAAAAAAAAAAAAAAAAAGTAAGTAGTGAATTCCATGAACAGCCAGAATTTTAATCCTTTTGGGCCTACCCAGATATTGGGTGCTCCAGAAATCACCCAAGGTTTCCTTTGGGTGTTTCTAACTCCCACTGGTTCCTGAAGGGAAGGAAATAATCTATTTTTTCTTTTATGTATCACATTGATTTCATGGTAAATTACAGAACCACTTGGCTGAAAAAGTGAAACAAGCTACGACAGCATTTGATCTGGAGCTGGATTACTCAACCATGGTGTCACTGAGCCTGAGTCCCTGGGGTCTTTCATTCTTGCCAAGTCCAAATAAGCACAGACATACTTCTCTTGTACCTGCAAAACAGCTGCAAAAAAACATTGAATTCATTGTGCTCTAGAGATGGCTTTGCATTCCTACTCCTTCCTATTTCATTAAAGCTTTTTAAATTGAGGTTTAAATCACTTGGCTAGCCAGCAGGACATCTGCAGGAAATGCAGAAGGCATGTTCACACGTCATGGGTTTTTTTGCCTGGTTTAATTGGAAAAAAAAGATCTACACTGTACTCTTTCTCAAGTCGTGCCTCTTGGCTTGCGAGGAGGAAAACTCCTCTAGCAGAGAAAACTCTGCAAAGCTGAAGGACAAGTCATAAAGCCATTGAAATGGAAAATTAGAAAGCAGTATAAATAGACTCTTTGGAAGAAAATAGGTCTTCCCTGCTATAGTAAGCATGAATAAACAATAAAAGATCATGTCAATACGGAAAACACTTGCTAGAGAAGGTCTTTCCTCTTCAGTTGCAAAGCTTTCATTGGGAGGCAGTGGTGCACAGGCAAAGAATTAACCTCGTTAGCCTCCTTGGTTGTGTTAATCTGTTATAGGATTTATTGCCACATTTCCCCGCCCCCCCCAAAATAATGGATATGGTATCTTGTCTAATGATGAATATTTGATCCTGACAGATGCAGAAGTAGGGAAGATTATTTTGTTTTTTCAAGATCACATAAAGAGATTTGGAATAGTAGGATGTCTGTCTTGTCAACTTCTGTTAAATATGCAGGGTGTCAACCAAGTTTGAAAATACGTCAGCTCTTCTAAACTGTGTTTCTTAGGAGCACCTTAAATTATTCAATTTCAGGTAAGTGATCTGCCCATCTTAGAAGAGATTTGAGAGTTCATACTCAAGCAATGCACAGCTGAACCAGGTCAGCATCAAAAAGTTTAGCCTCTGACATACTGCTTTGATTCCCAGATGGTACAAACCAGCAGAATTACTGTAGAGTTATATTGGTTACACATTAAATGATTGCAACATTCAGCTTTTGGGAAGAAAAATTAAATCTAAAAATTATTTTTTTCTTCTTTTATTTTTGGTTATCAGTAATGAATATTTTTTCAGCAAAAAATTAGATGGAAAAGAAATCATTTTATTGTCCAAAAAGATTGTATTTTGAATCTGCTTTTTCTGACAAAAAAGGGAGAGAAAATAGAAACAATTTAAAAGACAGTGAATACTTTCAATACAATTTCAACCCAATGACAAGGTTGTTTTTATTCAAATGATTATAGCCATTGTATTTTAATCTGGAATAATGAAATATTATGAACACAGATCTCCAAAATAAAAGAAAAAAAGAGGACTAAGTAAAATTTCACATAAAACCAGGCTGAGTCATCAAGAACCTGGAAACTCTCTCATGTGAGGAGAAAATGAAAGAAAAGGATGAAGAAAAAAGGTTCAAGAAAACCTATGAATTATGATGAGAGGAGCCAGTAATATAATGCCATATAAAAATCTTTTTTTTTTATAATCCCTTTTAACCCACCCAAATGCACAACAGTATGCTCAGGAATGCAGGCCATATATACACAGGAAAAAACAAACAAACAAAAAACACAACAAAAAAAAAATACATCTGGAAAACAGTGGCTTATAAATAAGCATCCAGGCTATGACTGATAACTCAGATTTGAGCTCCCAAAATGGTCCATGGAGATGAAGACTGATAGGCAGTATGGTGTGATCCCCTGCTATTAAAGGAAAATTATAAAATAAAGCAGCTTCCAAAAAAATCAAATGTGTTTCTCCTTGTTCAGGCTCATTTCATTGCATATTTCTGGACACTTCCACATTCTAGATCTTCTTAGCTAGATATGGCATTGTGTCTCCAATTTAAGATTTTAGCTGTATCAATGAGTTTCATTCTTCAAAATGTCCCTGTTGCCAGTGAAGTCTAATGCTGTACTCAGGATTGGTTCTATTTTACTTTCTAAAGGAGATATAAATGCTCTTGCCACTCTTTCCCATCAGCTTCTACCTCCTCAGTAAAATACTGAGAGAATTAGATATAATGCACTTGCTAAGCTTTAAGTTTAACAAGAAACAATTGTTGCTGGTGATTAATAAAAGTTTGACATTTTCTTTTTATGCCATCTGCAAACTGTGCTAGGGTAGACTCCTACTGACTTTATTTATCCATAAAGCTTATCCCCTTCCCTTTTTTTAAATGAAAGAAATCTGGGGTTCATGTATCTGACAGCTCCTCTTTAGCAATGATGGGTACAGTTTACTCAATCTGAAATATCATCAGCTGAGGGTGAAAAGTGTTAATTGACTATGAATGCTGGGAGAGAAACACTTTCAGGTTCTTTAGAAGCCTTGAGCGAATGAACAACAGCCACAGGTTAGCTCCCATAAAACAGGGTTCCTCATCACCATCATTGCCGTCATTGTCTGAATTTCTTCAATAGAAAGAAAAAGCACATGGAATATAAGACATTTCTGAGGATAATAATGAAAAAAACAGCTTGTGAGACAGAGCATGAGGTCAAGCTTAAGGCTGTAATGAAAAGAGGCAATTTTCTCTGCTCATTACATCTCTTTTCATGAAAGAGTCTTTATTCTCCATTCCCATTTTTTTATTTATTTTTTCCCTCCACTTAGAATGACTTTTAGAACTGAAAATGAAAATGCAAAACTTAATAATCCACAGCATTTTTTGGATCAGTGCAATGGCCTTTGACACTGATTTTTTCAGGACTGAAATAGTTTGACTAGTCCCCTAGCTATTAACTTCCCTCCCCACCTGCAAAGGCTTACTGGGATCTCAGATCTCCAGCCATCCCTTTCCACTCTGTCCTCAGAGAGAAAACTTTCATCTGAGAACTTGCTATGTTACTATCATACCTCATCTGTCTTCTAACCTTTCAAGAGGTTGGCTCAGTAGTCAGCAAAAATGAAGTACAATGCAATTAAATAAGGTTGTAGCCACACTACAGCTGGAAGAGATATAGCTGTTCTTATGCAATGATATGAGCTGGGTTTAATTGAGCCAGACTGATTTATAGTTACAGAAAGAACGGGAATGAGGTGTCCAATTTTTCTTATCACCCCATGAGCACTGTCTGGAGTAGCTGGGATACTTGTCTGAGTGGAAAAGAAGGACATGGGCTTTTATGTAGCTGTAGGTCTGACAAAGCTGATGGACACGTGGAAATCCTGGACCAACTGACTGCGTACTCAGGTTGATCAGCAAAGTCAGCGTAAAAGATGTGCAGCCCCTAAACTCTACCAGAAGTCCCATACTTGAATGGTTTCAATGGTATAGTAGCCTCATCCTGGTACACTTTGAAGAACTGAATTACTGATGAGTTGGACATTGCCTTCAGCCACAAAGCGTGGGCCTCTCGCCTACATTAGCAGCCCTTGGATGCAGGCTCAGCTCACCATGGAGGTAAGAACACAACTTCTGGGTAAACTTTGGAATTTTGTCACCTTTTCTCCTACTCTAGCTGGGATCAGATGTGAGAGCTTGTTCAGACTTAAGCACTATTAACTTCAGTAATGTACACCCATTCTTAAACACAGCAGCTTGGACCATAAGTGACATGGCAAAGAACTTGACAAGAACAGCAAATTAATGTGCTTTTTTGCTTTGCAGAGACGGTGGGAATTCAAAGGCAAAAGAATGACCTCAGTGGTTACGTTTCATTCCTTAGATTCTCTGTGTAAGGAGAGAGAACTGCTTGTTAAATCTGTATATTTATTTATTAATAGAGGAACTTATGCTAGCCTGAAATTGCTTCAGATAAGTACAACTTAACAGATACATTACTTTCTTTGATGTGATCAGAATTTTGCTATACATATTTATCAGAGTCACTTTGCTGGTACTGAAGGTCAGTATCCTTCTCTCCCTTCTACTGCAATCCAGTAGATACCACCACAGCCTCAGCTGCCCTGGAGATACATGCAGGGTGCCATCTTTCTTGCACTAAAACATACCTGTTACTAAATATTAGAAGAGACAGGACCGAGATGCTGGGTTGGGAGTGTTTTCTCTAATTAAAGTGGGCTAGTTTCCCTCAGTCTCTGCACAACCTGTGCTTAAAGAGATGTCAGGAAGATGAAACTGCAGTCCTCTTGCCTTTGGGAGGGCTTGGACACAGCTGCCAGGGGGAGAGCTGTGCAGTGTTACGGATGCTTCTCTCATGCTCAGAGGCTTCATAGTGGGAGTGTTAATTAAGGGAAATTCACACTTCACAGTCCTTCCCCGCCACCCTGCCCCCCGCACATAGTTTGGTGGGAGCAGAAAGGTGAGGGAAGGGAGGGGGGGATGCTGGTAAAACATGGTCAGATCCTTGACCCAACCTGGGTTGTTCTTAGCAAGGCAGCTGTTGGCAGCTCCAGCTCTCTGGTATGAGGCAGATTACTGGCCTAGGGAGGTGCTGAGGGCTATCGCTCCTTCTTACCCTACTGACGGCCTGGGGTTGCTCCAGCCTTCAGCAGAGGTTGATGTGAAGGCATCCATAGCACTGATCCTGTGATACACCAAAAAACTAGGGAAAACAGATAAGGCAGAAAGAAATCCTGATCCATATTGTTTCTCCCTAATTGCAGGTCTTGCAGAACATTTACACATTGTTGCCTTTTGAGTGGGTGGATCCATGCACGTTTATTCAGACACCACAGAGGTTTCTGTCTGGTTTGGGTTTTAATCCTTAACTAATAGTTTATCACTAAGGAGTTCTCTATGCAGGAACATGGATCAGATGCTGTCTCCAGCTACATTGCTGTCACTTCACAAATGTACATCTCTGTAACCTAGTTCAGGATGTAGCCCATCGTCTGAATTCAAAGAAATACAGAGATGTGCACATATAAATTAGTAAGTGACCCAGGTGTTTCTTTGGGAATTGAATCTAAATCTTACGCATTGTATAACTGAGATGGGAAGCAGATGTCTATTAATAGATCTGTATTCTAATATCTGCTCAGACTGAATCCCCATAACAGTGTCCACCCTCATGTCATGCATTTCTGCAGTTTCAGCCTTTCCGAGGCTCCTTCTCCAGGTTGAAAGACTAAATCCCTGTCATGTTCACCCAAAGCAAAGCGTTAGGCCATCGGCCATCTGTTGTTTATTTGTGAGGTTATCTTATCTCTGCTGAGCCTCAGCATCCTGGCACATGGTGTAACTCAGCCACATACCAATTCTCTCTCCTCTCATAGCAAGACATCAAAGACGTCCTGTTAAATCAAATCAGCCCAAATATCTAAAAGAAGGTGAATCTCAAATGTGCTCTTACAATATAGAGTCAACAAGACATTTTATTTCACTCAGACTAGAACAATTGATTGTTTTTAAAATATCCTTACTGAAGTTTAACGATTGTGAAAGGAACTATCCCCTCAGTTTTCAAAACAGCAGACAGGCTCTTTCATTTCCTGCAAAAACACAGAGTACTGCAAACTTTAGAAGCGTGTTTTCCTTTCTCCTGCTAATAAGTCTCTATTTCTGACAGAGGGCTTGATCACAACACTTAGCCCTTACCTATTTTGGAAAGGGTAAGCAGCTGTACAGATCAAGGTGTTATGGAGCTCTGTAGGTATTCATAATGTACACTGGAGAGTAAATACTATTAAGAGCTGGCTCTGAACAGCACATTGTATCTGACACCCACAACTGGCCAGCTAAGCTCAACCATTAACACCATCCTCTCTCTAATGACAGAGAAGTCGATGGATCTACCTTTGGAGAAGATGAGGGACCCTAGGTATTCAAGCTGGTCATTCTGTTAGCTGGACAAGCTAGGATGCTCCTTGGTTTCTATGGAGTTATTTAATGGCAAAAGTTTCAATAGCCCTAGGTTAGTTTGTTAATCAACAACTAGGAAGCAACTAGGATTAACAAGAATCAGCTTTCTACAGATATCTTTTACATGATGGCTGCAGGGATTCAAAATGTTTATACTAGAAGGGATTTTTTTTTCCTGTTTTTTTTCCACTGATCAAAACAAGCAAGTCCCTTGTTGTCTCTTTCTACTTCACATGAACCTAAATAAGCAGTACCACTCTAGCTACACTTCATAAAGAACTAGAAAATTTTCAGTGACAAGAACTCAAGGTGGATGCTAAGGTTTCCCCTTCACATCGTTACTCCTGAGCATTTCTTTGCTGACACTGCTGTTTGTGGAAGGGACTCCTCTGTGATGTACACAGACCAGTTGCTCCAGTCAGCCCCATAGAGTTCAGTGTAACGGGGATGATTTGTAGCACTGCCAGATTTGCACCACCTGCATTTTTTGTCTTCACTTCTTCCCTGCTCCCCATGGTAGCAAGTTCAAAGCATGGGGACATGGAGGGTGGAAGCGTGAGAGCGACTATGCTGGACAGCCACTGATAGTCACTCCTTTGACGGAGCGTGGATAGTGCTGCAGCCACAGGGTAAAGAGCAACTCCTGCTTTGAGTGCTTAAGCAAAATCATCAGTACCAAAAAGAGTTTTCCCATGCTAAATAGCTTCTACCACTACAAAATGTTAACCATCCACCAGTAAAATACTCCACCTCCTTTCCACAACCCTCAGTGCAAGGTCTGACTTGTCAGGCTTAGACCTGATCTCCACCACGCTTGCATACCTGCTTTTAGCCTTTGCATGCCAACACTTTGAAGGATGGATCCCTTTCTTGTGTGCACTGCAAACGCCCAAGTCCTTTGGATGAGAAGTACAAAGTACCAATTTCAAACACTTTTGGCTCCATAGTCATTCAGCACGTGTCTGACTTTGGCTAGGGTAAAGTTTTTCTTGATGATCATCAGATAATTCACAGACATCTCTGTGGCCCACAGCTGTTGCTCCTACCTTAGATGAGCCTGTTTTGCAGTGCTACCCTCATAAACCTTCCTTACACACTCTACTGATGTTAGCAGGAGAACGGCTTTGTCCTAGTGAGATGACAGGTTGTATGATCAGCCATAGCTGTTATGAAAAACAAAGGCAGAACTTGGGGACAGGAAAGATGTTCACATCTATTCTTTACCTGAAAACACTTAAAGAGTTTTGAAGCTAGCAGTTCTCTTATCTTGTAGAAGTAGAGCAAGTGACACTGAATGAAACTCCTTGGTTAACCCGTGAATCACAACACAGCAGTCATTATAAACCCTGGGGGTCGGTACCTGCTGCTCAGCAGCTCACAGGGTTGCCCTCCCTGCAGCCATCTGTTACACAGCTATCATGCCCGGTTCACTGGGCCAAATTTGGATCGTGAGATGTTGAAAGCGGATTTAACCTTATCATCAGTCCTCAATAGCTGCTATCCAAAAAGTAACCTGTTCATCATGAATGTTAAGCCCCAGAAAGAGCACTACTTTGGTGCTCCTAACTAAAAAGTAGAAAACCCTCAGTGACATAGCTAATTTTCCTCAAAAGCCTTAAGACAATCTCACCCATTCTCCTTCTCCTTTTGCCGCCCTGTATTCCAATAGCACTCCCTGTATTCTAGTAATGCTGGATAATGAGGATTGAAGGGTTTTATATCTTTTGCAGCAGGAGACGAAAGAAGTCGGGAGCAGTTCTGACACCCTGCCAGGAACGGCTGTGTGGTATGCTCCTTGCTTGGGAGCACAGCGTTCACGCATTGTATTGTGATGCCAGTGTCATAATGTTGTGACACTGCAAATTGCTCTGCTCTCCTCACACATGTTTTCATTACAGAGATGCTTTCACCTTTGCTGCCTGGTAAAAATGGATGGGAATGTCTCAAACTGCTGAGAAAAGGAAGGAATGGAAAGGAAAAAGCACTTCCCTGAGGCTAGAGAAAGACGAGAACGAATAACTACAACAAACACTGATGAAGTCAAATGGCAGTTCTGTAGAAGACTGATGAGCACTAGTATATTGACTGTATAGGGAAAGTTGATTTCAGGAGGTAACTCACAGTAAACTGAAAACAATGTACCAGTCAAGGTTATTTTAATTTTGTGTTCAAGTGACCAAAGATTTTTGGCTTATTTGTTGTTAGATTTTATCTGTGAAAGGTTAATAATAAATCCAGTAACAAAATTTTCTGGGGAGATTTCATAAGTCAAGCAGCAATAAATAAAAGGATTTTTTATGACCTAACGTTACTGTTTCGCATCCAAGAAAGAACAGAACAGAGAAAATATGGTTTGTGTTGAAACGATAGCAGAAGAAAAAAAAATATGTGAAAACAGGAAATCATCTCTAAACTGAATGCTCCTCATTCCAGTTCCTTGGACTATGTGAAGCACAAAGCTTTTCTAATTCACAAATATCACAGTAATTTTCTTTTGTAGCTGCACTGTTTTTCCTTTTTTGTGCTGTCTGCCTTCTTAAGTATTATGATATTGGATTCAAGCAACAGAATAGGAATGCACCTATTTTCTTTGCAAATTTAGCTGAGTACATTATTGTTGAAATTATGCCATTTCCTGATTTTTCTTTTTTAAAAAGCAAACCATGCATACAATAAATACCATGAAGATAATTTTGCTGCACATTGAATACACATGCCCTAATTCTGAGCGGTTTTTAGACCTCTCAACCATATTGCCTCCTTAGTTATCCATATGCATACCAGACTTTTAGAGCTTTACTAGTTTTTCGGGAATGTGAGGGTACATACCAATAATTATAGCAGTACTTGCCTAAATTAGAGTCCAAAGCTTTGATGTTAAAATGCTAGTTAACATGCTTGAAATTTTCATCATAATTAAATCATACTGACGTGAAACACTAGTTGGTTTTGTAGGCTTTAATTCTCTGTGAATTTCAGAAACAGGTTAGCAATAATTTATATTAAGATATCAGTCCAAACCAAACTCCCAGCAGTCAATGGAGCAATTTGAGATTTGCAGCATATTAACTGAGGTTCTAAGATGGGTTATCATTTGAGCTAAAAATTAAGGCAACTTTCCATTATTGCTCTGACTCTAGATGAAAAAGATAATATAGATCATCAGGTAAGAAAATATTTTAGGTTTTAAGTGGGAACTTGGGGAGAAAAAAAAAGGTGACACACTTCAGTTAAGATGCATGGTTTTGTCTAACAGACTTGTTTACTTTTAAAACCTTCAAAGAGCTGTCAATCACCTGTACCACAGACATTTGTTGAAGCATTTGTGAATGCAGTTGAAATACCCTGCTGTTCATTGAGGAAAATGCTGCTGACCATAAACTGTCATTTCAGTTAATAATAATGCTAATAAATCTGAACAGCTTCTTTCATTCTCAAGCCCTTTGATCTTATCAAATGCATAAAGCTCATAGACTGTTTCAGCCTCCTGGGGATAAATGAATGAAAACCCATATTCTGCTGTAAATTGTACCACAGATGCAACCCTGGGTCTTCAGCAACAAAGCCAAAAACTGGGACCTAAGTGAACCACTCCACCATCATTCAGTTAAACGCAATCTCTAGTAATTGTTATGGCAGACGGTTACTAGGAAGAGATAGTCTTGGCACAGATTACTGTTAAACATAAGTTTTATCTGAACAGATGTCAAGTGTATTTACAAGGTACCTAGGTGTGTGCATCATCCTTTGGAAGGAAATCTCAGTAAACGTGCAGGAAGGGAACCCCACTTTTTTCAGAGAGGCTGCCTACCTTGGATAACCGTGAAGCAGGACTGGGGAAGACACAAAGAGTTTCCTCAGTGCAGGCACAGCCATACAAGCCACAAAAGAAGCACTGTATGTTTTGGAGGGTTGATTTCCTTTCTTCTGATTGCAAGGATTTTTTTTTTTTTTTTTTTTAAATTCAACACATTGTCTGAAATTGTATCTTCCTCAGGCTCCCTGTCATTTAGAGATGTATATAGATACACAGAATACATTTCCAAAATGTTTATGCTGTTGAATATGCCAAGGAAAATATTTTTTCTGGACCAAAAAAATCTAACCACTATGTTGCTGTGTAGTAATCTTGCCAATAGTCTAACCATCCATATAGCATAATTTCCACTGGAAATAGAATAAACCAAAAAGCAACAAACAAACCAACCCCTGATCTGTGATTCATTCACAAATACCGCAAGTCAGGTCTGTTATTTGCACCAACTTTTTCATTGTTCACACAGTTTTTCCACCCCTAATGAAAGCTTTGTCAATGTTAACAGAAGCTAAGTATTTTTTAAGACTTACCTCTCATTATCCCCCTGTTTCAAGTGATCACAAGAGGAAACCAGATGACCACTTGCACAAATAAAGCATTGCAAATACCTAAAGAGACCTCAAATAAAACAGAAGCTGAAAGTTGTTCCTTGACTTTTTTCAAGGAACATTTCTGGGGAGCCAGCATCTTAAAAGATTGTCAGGATTTTGTCATGAACATGACAGTGATCAAGTTTAGGCTGTGAATAAGGACACAGCAAGAGACACTGTCTCTGCCATGTTGAAACACAAAATTCTGCAGTCCTTATACAACCCACTTCATAGGGCTACATGTCACGTAAATAATTTGAAAAAGCCTAAATTTAAAGCAAATATGGCTCAGAATGTATATATGAGAAAAATGGTTGATGATAATATTATTTGGAGGAAACTTTCCATATCTTAATAACAGATTATGAACAACCTCTAATAATCTAGGTTCACACCTCTCTCTTCTGCACAGTTCTGTGTTCTAGCATTAAAATTCCAGAGCTATACTGCTCTGTCACAATCCTGTGCAGCAGAGTAGGATGCTGTGCTCTACACAAGCTATTTATATTAAGAGCCAATAAAGCTCCCCTTTGATTTCATACTCTGGGTTCCTGACCGGGGTGCAGCCAAACCCTGGGAAAAGGAGTTTGTACTTGGCTTATCTCAGCCTACTGTAATGCAAAGGGACACTCAGTGAGCAAATGGCACAAGCACTCACAACTGAAGACCAGTCTAAACCTCTGACTTCCCAAATAAGGCTGTGGAAATAATGCATTAAAAACAAGGAGACCTCACTGTGCAATGCTGTGTCCTGCAAACAGCAGATAGCCATTGTGCCACAGTCAGTGGATGTCCAGAACTTTTGTGAAGCCAAAAGTTGAAGAATGTGAAAGAGACCACCTCAAAGCTGAGAAATGTAATTTTTGAGGACATAATCACCTTTCCACTTTTCAAGAAAATAACATAAATTTGAGAATGAGTATATACATCCATCCTGGATTCCATCCATAAAACACAGACAACTTGCTTCACAATTTTTACAAGTCAATGGAAAAACTCCCATTGGCTTCAGCAGGCTTTAGAAAAGACTAACCAAAATATCTGACTTATCAAAATACTGCTGGGATATTTGCATTTTCTGATAAGGAAATTAATAATGTCAAAGTAGTGGTCAGAGTGAAAATATCATCCTGATTGACTTCTCTCTGTTAGTTTGGTACCACATCTCTTAATAATCCGATAGATATCTTCACTGATTTCTTAGCACTACAAAGAAGCCCCTTACGTACAAACACAATGTACGTACTTATCTATTCACAATTGTATTTATAGATAGCTCTTTATATGTGACAAATCACTACTGAGGCAAAAACTATAGGTGATTTGCTTTTAAAATCCATACCTATCTGTTTAACAGCAAGATATTAATGTCTTTCAGAGCTCAGAATAGCAAGTGTTTATTCCATCAGGAGAACACAATATGAGCAAATGGGGAAGGGCAGGAGAAGAAATTAACTGAATTCATTAATAAGAAAAAAAGTGACGCTTTGCATAGTGAAAAGCATAGCAAATACAATCCCATCCAGTAGTTGCTGCATATGTGTTTGTTGTGTTCTCCGCTGAGGAATAAGAGCAATAATGTTCAAGGGGACTTTGGAAATGGGCTTTTCTTCATGATGCAAAATGTTAGGAATAGAGAAAAGCCTCCTCGCAGATTCCTGCTCTACGTAGTTCCTCCCCCCACCCCATCTTGCCACTCTCTTTGCCTTCCTCAGCCTTTCTTTTGAGCTCTGAGCCCATTTCCCAGCCTGTTTCTGTCAATCACTGTTGTCAGAACAGCAGCTGCACGGAAGTGTCCACAGAATTATTTTATGCTGAAAAAACATCAGCTTAACGTATCTGAAATCTGCAGGAACATTATTGGCAAAGAAACGCCCCCTTGCCTGCCCGCCTGCTATTCCACCTCCTAAGGCAGGTGGTTTGGCGGGACACTGCAGAGCTTGCTGCCGGACTGCCTGGTGCAGTGAGAACTGGCAGACCCAGAAATCTTCCCCTCGGTTGAAACGGAAGTCAGACAAACTCAAAAGGAAGTAGTTTGGATTGGGTTTGATATTTTTAGCACTGGGGGGCATGGCATTTAACCTGCAAGTATGTCTATCTTCCAGTTCTTTTTCTGGTTAAGGGGCTTATTACAGAATGAAGTTGTAGTGTGACTGGGGATAAACTGAGGCAAAAGAGTGTGTTATAATGATGGGACATCTGCCAATTGAACATACTAGGTGAGCTAATAGTGTTGCTGGAGATATGCTTTCTCCGAACAGCACATTTGATTAGCAAAGTTCTCCCTCTGACTACACACATGTGATCCACTTTACTGGGATGCCCACTGTGAAACTGGAGTGTCCCAGAGAAATGTTAGTAGAGAAGGAGAAGGAAACAGGCTGGAGTATGCCTGGTTTTAGGAGCACTCTGTCTGGAAAATTTAACTGCAATCAGAGAGGCAGGGACTCCACTGAGGAGCAGAGCTGGTGAAGAGGAAAAGCTAATGACGGCATATGGCTTTAGTTTCAGGTGGAATGAAGCACAACCTTTCCTGAATTATTTCTGGCTGTAAACTCCCTCCAGCAATACTTTTCCTGCTGCTGCCCCTGGAACAACTCCTTATCTGTCTTTTATTTTTTATAATATAAAACACAAACAATGACTTGATAAACATCTCAAACCAGGCATCTTTAGCCTTATGCTATCAGAACATTCAAGACTCATGCAACAGAAAGTCTAAACTGTCGCCCTCAGATCTCCCTTCACCTCTCAGTGAGTCATGATGGTCATATGTCCCTTCCAACTGAAATAGTCTGTTCTAGTCTATTTTATCTGTCCAAGTATCACAGGGTGGCAATACATCAACCACAGTGGCTTTTCCCCCCTTCTGATTTCTCTAATGAGAAATGAAAAAAACAAAATCATTCTGAACGCCTGGTTGGGAAAGAAGAGATATGATTTAACCTCAAAAAATGACACCACACTGTAACTACTAACCACAAGAGTGCTGATCACTGGGATTAGAATTCATGTTGCTCTTTTTCTAAATAGGCATTTACAGGCATTGTGCTAGCAGCTGAAGAGTGATCATTAGCAGCTCCTGCAACATGATTCACAGTCTTTTAAGTTTCCCCCTTTTTGTACTTTTTTTTTTTTTTTTGGCAGCCTGCTGGTAACCATGTGAATGTCAGAGCCAGCAGACCGAAATCTGTACAAAGAGAATGTAGGTCTTGGTCCACCTTGCCCACAGCCTGGCACAAAGACCGGCACGCAGTGCCAGGGCCCTATCACCATTCTTACTGATGTCATGCTATACAGCCCAAAATAAAAGAATAATCTCCACCTCAGATAATTCACAAGTTCTCAGTACCACTCCATATCAACACATGGGATTTTCAGCCATCATCAGCAAATGCTGAAAAAACAACCTAACAACATGAATATCTAGAGAAATGAAATTCAGTTACTTAGTCTAAATAGTGAACAAAGTGAACAAGTGTAAGTCTGTCTACTGCTTCTCCTTTCTTCCTGCCTTTTGGCAGAAGGCAGCACAAATTCACCAAAAAAAATGTCCATCCTGTTAGATATTCTCAGTCCCATTTCCCCTGCCTTTCTGTTTCTACAACCACACTCAAAATTCAGAAGTCTGTAGCACTACTAACTTCATTACAGTGGTGCCAATTAAACCCATTTAAGCACTTCTGGAGATGTATACATATTTCCAGTAAATTTGCATGAGGGTCTCATTTTCCTATGGGCAAAATAGGTATTCAGCTAGAAGAGATTATTATTATTAGACAAGAACTTTAAGTCAAAAAAGCAAAGAACAGGAGGGGCTTTATTCATACAGACAGGACTGAGGGCAAAGAGTAATCCTTTCACCCCTAGATCCCCTTCAAAGGTGCTGCCAGAGAGGAAGGGTCACCTCACTGGTGGAGCAGAGTCTGCTTCTGCTTCCTCTCTGATCACTTCCCAGGGGTGTGAAACTTGCTGAAGAAATGGGCAGCGCTGAGGAAATCTTGACTGTAAGAGCATTACAGGGCAATGCTGAGAAATGCCTGAAATCAGGAAACAGCTGATGCTTGGATGGACAACTTTGCCTCTGCTGGCTTTCCTGATGAATTCTCCTCAAAATGCTCAAGTTCATCAATTTCCAGGTGCTTCTGGATTTAACCAAAAGCCCAATAATCAAATGTGAGAGACACACTGAAAAGAAATAAATAAACAAGCCATTTTGCAGCATTTCTACCTATTTTCTCCCTCACTAATACCCCGTCTGCTTCTCTTAACTGCTTGGTGCAGTTGTTCCGAGTCTCAGTGTCAGGACACCTTTGATGCTGTTGACAGCTGAAATAAACTCGGCTATCATAATTTTGTCTGAACTGCCTTCCCTCCTTGGACTTAAGGAGTTGGGAAATTTACACCTATATAGGCATTGGAGTAGTCTTCTGACATCTCCATTTGCCATCATTGTTAAAAACTAAGAAAGATGATGGGCAGAGATTAAAAAAAATACTCTTTTACAGAAACACTCAATGTATAGATTAATTTCAGGGTCTGCTTTTTTGGACCCTTTAGGAAGGTCAAGGCAAAAACCCTTCAGACCATGAGGCAACCAGAGAACACGATACCATTGCATTACAGCATCAGACTTTTGACACAAATAAAAACCTTTCACAAGCTTTTTAGAAGCCAATACCACTAACAATGTTATTTACCTGGTCAGGGAGATTCCTGTCACTAAAATTTTTGGACCTGACGGGACTTTGCTCTGAGTCATTTATTGTTTGGAAACTTTCATGACCCAAAAGCAGATAAGTTTATAGGAAAGTTTAACGAGGGTCAGCTACAATAGTAAAATTGCCAAAGTACAGTTAGTATCTCAAAGGTTATTACTCCAAATTATTAATTGCACAGTAACATCCAAAAGAATTACTTAATGAGACAAAACAAAGGAGTATGTAAACTGCAGTCATGGCTAGGTAGAAGGATGTGGGGGAGCAGGAGCCTCCTGGTGATGGACCAGATAGTGGAGCACCTTCTTGGTGTAAGACTTGTCATTTGAGGTACGTGGGCACAGACTGAGCAAAACTTGGGAAATGCAGCATAAAGAGCCGCACTGGCTCTTGACTAGCACAAGATCCCCCTAGATTACAAGATGAGGCTGGATAATATAAAATCATTCAGTTTCATGGTTTTCTGTCAAGCTTATCTTTATGGTATTGGACACAAATACTTCATTTTTATTGGTCCTTTCATTTCATGAATATCTAGGGTGCCAGTTGTGTGTATCTATGAAAGTGACAGTCATTACAGTTTCTGCAGTTAGTTGAAGAATTTCGGAAATTTCTGTCAAAGTCTAGGACTATTATGTTTCCAAGTAAGTTAAGGTGTAAAAGTTAGGGTTTTTTTTCCCCTCAGAGCTTTGCCAGCTCTCCCAACAAATCAGGAAAATGTGTCACAGCTTCAAATAATCAGAGTAGGTCCCTTATTTATACAAAAAGTTGGCACCTCCTGGCACTTCTGATACAGTTTACAGTATAGTTCTCTAGGTGACATACCTGCCAGTTTGATTTCTCCAGTTAAGGGACCGAAGAATATTCTTAGAAGCATCTGACCTTTCTGATACTTATCTAAATTGAAAACTCAAAATGCTCTGAGATTCACAAGCTGCTCATCCTAATCAACGACTTGTCTGCCAAGCTGTTAACCACATGAAAGAGCCTGTGACCCAGAAGGAGAGAGCCCACAGACACACCACAGTACTCCTATGATTTGAACAGTTCCTCTTCCGTGGCTTGGCCACAGAGATCTCTTTTCCATTGCCAGATATAGGAGTGGAAACTGGCTGAAATGACTTTTTATGAGCTGGAGTCAGGATTCCTGGTTTCTTTCCCTGGATTGAGGGCCACATGACCTACAACAAATCACAGGCATCACTTTTCCCCAAAATTTTTAGCCGGGTTTAGATACTGACCTTGACCCATACTGGAGTGTTTAAGTTCTCAAAGATGCTGAGGTTTTTCAGCTCTCATTGAAATTAACAACAGTTCAGGATACTTGTAACTCAAAAATATAGATCCTTTCTATCTCACCTAGACTACCCAAAAATAAAGCTATGAAATTCCTTCAGTTTTTTATATATATAGATATATACTGATGCCTTTATGGGATCACAGCCTCATTTGCCTCCTGAGCAAAATTCAGTAGTCTTGCTTCCTCACCTCAAACATAGGGTGGCTCAGCTGATTCATATGCCAGAGTCTGTATATAGATGGAAGACACTAGAGTCCATACAAGAGTTTATCATTGATTTGTTTGCTTTCCCAAGACCCAAGCGTCCATGCACAGCCCTGCTTCTTCTGGCACCACGCAGTCCCTGCTGTCTGGATCCAGTAAGAAGCTGCTGAAAGCCTCTCTGCAAAGTGAGAAAGCTGGTTTTATGCCGACACTGGATTAGTCCGAGGTGAACCACTGAGCACAGCACAGCAGAGGATAAAGCTCTTATGTCTGCAACTGTAGATTAGGACTGGCAGGATAGCACAAACCAGGGACAGGAAAGGGACGTGCCACAGAAAAGGTGCACCTAGAAGCCCATGCCTCCTGCAGAACTCTGCCTCCCTCACAGCCAAATACCAGGGTAGGTGACACTGCAGATACTGCCCAGGTGAGGGAACTGGCTGGATGAAAGTATGTCTCACGTGCAGATACAGCAATAAAACTAGCAACAATAAGGGATTTAAAAAAAACAACCAAACAAAAAAGCACCCCACAACTTGTAGCTCAGGAAAAAAAAAACATCTAGTGGGTGATCCCATCTAAACTTTATCGGTGGTGTAACTTTACACATGGTGTATATGGAAAGGTGACATTGCTACATTGGCTGGCCTGACAGAATCCTTTCACCACTCCTGAACATGAATGCAATTATGGATTTTTAGGCTGAATGCCTGCTTAGAGACTGAATGACATCTGTTGCTGAGTCCCTTTTGTCATTCTTTTTGATCTTAGAGACTCCCACAACTCAGTTTATTTACCTGTGAGTAATGCAATCATTCCAAGCCCATGCTGGCAAATCCTTACTATCCTATCTATAGCTTAGAGAAGGCCGTGATCCACAAAGTCAACACATAGATTTATAGGATTACAGCAATCTAGTCTGATCTGCTTTATAAATTGAGTTCCTATAAGAAAAAGATATTCTCTTCTGAGAGGAGTCACCATTGACTTCATGACTCTATAGGTCTGAATTTATATATTTCAGCTCAGGGTTTCTTCATGTATCAAATCATCTATTGTACGTGTGTCTGAAGATGCAAGCGCATGAAAGCACACACAGAGCCCTGCTGTAATGCTGTATAGTACTGGGATGTGAAGGACCCTTGAAAAAAGAATGGCACCAGAGAGAAAAAGAAATAGAAATGAAAAGGCAACACATCTGTGTTTTGATGGCACACTAATAGCTACCTTAAGGTAAGACCCTATTATTCTGATAAGAGTTGGGGCTCTGCAACCATGTAGCATTCTATCTCCTGATGGCATTCCTCTTCTCTCAGTGCTATAACATCAGGGTTGCAGTCATAAACTATTTCCCATACTTACTTCCCTGTTTCTTTGACTTGTTTCAAATCTTTCATTCTTTCCCCTCCTCCCCTTTTTCTCCAGTTCCTCCGATGTACCTTCGGAGATACAAAGAAACAAACAAAATAAACAACTATCTGTGGGCATTGTGTGAATGTTTTCATTTTTGGCTCCCATCTGTTGTGCACAGCTAGAACAGAAACAGTTGCCATATTGCTCACAAGTGTGTGGAAAACCGATGCATGCATTCCAGCATATGCAGACATTGGAGTGAATATTGTAACGGAAGGCCAGGGGATTTTAACAGTAACTGGTAGCTTAGGGCATATTCGTGACTAGTATCTAAACATACATAATGAGAAATTAAAACCTGGTGTCTCAAAAGAAGGTGAGAGCTCCCAAAACAAATGCATCTAGACTCCTGATCAGGTCCAGGATTCTTGGTCCACAGGCCAATCTAAATTTTGTCAACACTTGGCATGCCCCAAAAATTGGTATAAAATTTTTGGTCCTTTTGGGGCTTTTTTTGGAGGGGTAAAGGGGTTTGTTGGAGATTTTTATGTGTTTTTTTTTTTTCTTTTTTTCCAAAAACCCCAACTATAGATGCCCTGCAAGGACCATGAGGCTGATTCTGTATACATTGGTCTCTCATTCCCAGACCCTCCTAAACCAAAGAGCAGGAAGAACTGGTGTCTACTTTTTCTTTTTCAGAGGGTGTTATCTCTGACAACATCATTGACTGGTTTGCCTTCTTGCACATCCAGATGTTTCTCTCTTATCCTTCCTTAAGGGATATATTAGCATTAGATAAAGATTTTAAACTATTTCCCCTTCAAGGAGCTGATGTAAGTACCAGCATCCCCTAGGTGGATCCTTCTGTCATTACAGAGAGTTGTGAAAGTTTAGAGGCGTAGTTTTTCCAGGGATAGTATCAACTCTTATGTCCAATGCGAACAACCCACCTCAATGAACACAGGGAGGAACATTACCTTTCAGTCCCTGTTCTCTGATAACGGAGAGCCACCACTGCCTAAATACACTCAGGGTGGATTTCATTCTCATTTCCAGCTAGAGGTCTTAGCTGCTGCTAGAGGCATGATACTAGCTTTGATGGGAGTACTTTTTGGCCTGATTTAACATATGATGTGGTTTTAAAAAATATACCTGCCTCATCTTATTAAGTTTCTTCATTTCTCTTTCTTGTTTAATAGGGTTTAATGCCATATATGCAGCCAGTTGTCCTGTATTATCTAACTTAATGATCTGTTTTGAAAGATAAGGCCCAATTCTAAAGTACTAATCTGGATACAAATCTTTATTTATGCCTGATTTTTTACTTAATAAAGTCAACTTTACTTATAATTACTTAAAAATGCTGTGTTCCTCAATTTTCTGATAAATTTGCAGAAAATCCACTGTTCATACCAATTGTAAAAGTCATGTATTAGTGTTGTCACAGGGAAATAAAACCAGAGCCTCTCGGAGAAGAATCATGTCCAGAACTTATGTACTAGTCCAACCAAAACACAGCTGCACTGTATAAACAGCAATCCATTCCCACGCCTGGGAAAATCGGATCACAAATAAAACTGCCACAACAGACCAAAATCTACATCTGAATGACATACATCCCAGTGAAACAAACAATAACAATCACCATCGCCATTATTATTAATAGGCTTTGCCTGGCAAATTCTTTGCAAACTGAGTTGAATGTATCTCTATTAGCCCACTCCTTCTGCAAATGGTCCTGACAAAATCCCCTTGACAATCCTAATGTGCATAAGACACTGATAGAAGATACTGAGTTATGAGCCTCTGCATGCTGAACCAGCTGTCTGGAAAATGTATCTTGGGGACAGTAACAATTTGAAATTCACTGTGAGATCCTTTATCATAAATTGCCTGCCTGCAGGATCATTCCGCATGTCATATAGGGACATAAAAGTGAAGTACTGAGATGGGCAACAGAATGGGCAGCAGCTGAACCAAAGAAGAAACAGCAAATCCTTTAGTCTGACCACAGGGGTCAGTGGTGAGAAAATGGCAAGCGACGTCCTTGTGGCCCAAATACTTTTCTGATCAAGGGTAATGGAGGTGAACACTTTTACTTTGGTACAGTAGACTTTGTCTTCAAGAGAATGTGGAAAATTGTAATCGTCAGTTGAGACTAATTAGGGTAAAAACAAGGTGGACCCATGTACTAAAGTTGAACCAAGTATGAACCAGGAACATAGAGAAGCCAAAAGCCATAGGAAACCACCATGTTTGACATAAAGCATGGTTAGTGGCCAGGGTTTGTCCTGTGTCAGGAAGCAGGAGAAACGAAGGAAATTACAGTCCAAAGATTAAGATGGAAACAGGGTCAAAAAGCGAGAAGCCTGGGAATCCCTGTAAAAGTGAGGGAAAGGAATTTGCAGGGCTGGAGAAAGGCCAGTACATGATCTCAGAAGTACAAAGCTGTGCATGGATTTAGAGATAAGGACCAGCAGTAAGGCTGAGCAGGAGAGGGAGAACATCATGAACTGGCACTGGGCAGGCGTACATATGACTATGCTATGAAAAGTGGGCAAGGGTGAAGCACTCAGGAGGACGAATCAGGCCTAGAAAGTAGCAAATGACATCAGCGTCACAGGCTGTATAGCAAAAGACATGTGGGATTCCTCTCCCTACTGTTCAGACTCAGAGGCCAGGCCTGCTACCTGAAATAACTAGGGGCACAGCCTCCCGGAAGATTGATTGCAGTCAAACCATTTGTGAATGCTTGATTGCCAAGGTAAATCTGTATGAAAATGAAGGCAATCAGATCCTGACTTTCCAAACTATTAAGCCTGGTAATACCATGGTGACACTCCATCACGCAAATAAAAAAAACAAGATTTGGATAATCAGCGTTCAGCCCATCTGTAATTTGATGGGATTGTGACTAGGAATGTCTCCACTTCAAAAGGTGTGTGTCCTCTGTTCATGCAAGCATGCAAACCTCAGACTTTTGTCCCAAAATCTTGGGAATACAAAATGCAAATAAGAATCCTACAAAAGCAGAAAAGGCTTCTTAGTGTTTTTAAATCCTTCCTGCTTCTACCCAGGCTGTGAAATTTGCACACTTTGTTTTCTCCTAATACTGACTGCATCAGAATCCACACACACAACTAAAGGGACAAATACTTTTTTCTTTTTTTCTTTTTCTAATCACACCAAATAAACATGCCAATAAAATGCCTGAGTCCAGGTTTAAATTCTCTGAAACTCAGTAAGTGTTTCAGTCTGAGTCCCTAGTTTATACTCACCTCCACATTTCAGAGGAACTGCTTGGCAATAATCTGACTTGGGGAAGTCTAATTGCGATGAAGCTAGTGCACAACATGTTTCGGATGCTTTGAACATTACCTTTTAACATTCAAAATATTACTGCAAACATATTTCAAGGTAGAAGAGAGGAGGCTCTGCACACTGATTCCCAAACACAAACAACAACATTGTAAAAGAGTCTAAAAACACCCTGGTGTGGCATGAAATCTGAACTTCTACTTTTGGCCAGAGAAATACAGCCTTGTCTCTGCTATACCTTCTGTCAGCACCTTGCAGCACAATTGTTTTTCTCATTGAACCATGTAAAACCTCAGAATCAAGGGAAGTGGAAATCTGACGGGTCAAACAGTCATCTGGGCTTATACTTTGTAGCTGTGTGTTAATTTCAAGTAACATTTAACATGCTTTGCTTTTAAAACAAATGCTTCAGCAGCCTCTTGTAATGACTTCCTGAAGCTCAGTCTTTACATATTCATCTTAGCTATCGTGGTGAAAAGCACTGTAAAGAACGTGCATAGATATTCAGCTGTAAGAGAGGAATGGTCTCAGTCACTGCTCATGACACACAACTCTTAAATGGTTATTTTTATTTTGTAATTCCACTCTTCTTGACAAAAGAAGGAAATCAGATTCACCGGTGCCTTTTCTCCTATCATCTCTTTCTTTTGAAGAAAAAAGAGAAATAACGTCTTCAACCAAGCAAAGCGTGTGTTTGGGGGATATGTGAAGTGTCTTTTTTTTTTTTTTTCTTCCCCAAAAGTGTCCTTTTCTTGTGAAAATTTTGATTAAAAACAAGAACCCAAGGGTTTTGTGAAACACATTATGAATGGCATATATCTTTCCTCTCCCATTTTTCACATGTAAGTACCTCCATGGCTTTTCAGGCAGTAAAAGCTCTCCTTTACAAGCTGCATCCACCACCTGGCTCCTCCGCCCTCTGACAAGGACATCAGTGATGAGTTAACACACGTCTGCGAGATGACGGACTAGTAGTTGGAAGGTGAGTCTCACAAAGGATATTAAGAGCACAGAGGAGGTTGGCAACATGAACAATTTACGGATCTTTGAAGAGGCACAGAGGAAGAATTCTGAATTTAAATGCTTGGGTTTCAGACAAAGCTTTTTAGCTGAAATTTTGCATGTTTACTTTTTGAGGTTGAAAGGATTTCATACTTTCCAAGAAGAGAAAACTCCTACTTTTTTTTCTGACAACGTCTTATAATTACCTTTTGCTTGCTCAGGGAAAACTGAAACACAGGCAAGAGTAATGTGCCTGCTGGCACATCCTGATTCAGTGTCAGGGTAGAAAGGGAGCTCGTGAGCCTGCCAGTGAAGTGCTGCAGTAAAAGCCCTAGTGTAGATATAGTCTGAATAACACAAGGTGATTTATGGGGGTGTAACTTATTTCTCCTGCTGAATTGGAATAAGATAGACTGACATAAGCACTTTTACATTGGTAATAACTGTATTCATGCTAAAATTGCTTGCCAGTTTAATGATATCAGTACAGTTAAAAAGCAAAACTTCCTACCGTTGACAACACTTAATCCACATATGTAAGGTAGCCATGTTTTCAACAGAAACTGGGAGAAGGGAAAAAAAGTAATTTATTTAGCTGAAAATACACAGTAATTTATACGGATAATCCACTTACTCTTTCTCTTATATTTCCCCCATTGGCCTCACCCCTAGACAATAAGTTCAAGTAAGGTTGCACCAAATTTTTACTGACAATACTGAAGTTAAATCTAACATTACAAAACTCACCTAGAATTTGGGTGCAGTTTTAAAGGAAGTAAATGATAATAATCAATGCCTGCTTTTGAAATGTGCTTGAAATCCCATTCTATTTATCCTTTTGTTTCTTAACATGACTGTCACTCTAAAACTGAGATAGTTTGGCACCAATTTATAAACACAGGTACAATTAGTTTTGCAGGTAGTATCATGGCAATGGAGTTGTACAGTGTCACAAGACACTGGTTACCTCTACACAAGGAAAGACAAGTTGGATCATCTTCAAAGCAGAAGACATTGTTTCTGTTAACAACACTGCTTTACCAAGATACGATTTCCCCTGTGCCAGGATACTCATGGGAATCTTTTTATGATATCTAATACATCACAGCTTGTTACTGCATTTGCAAATGAGAGGTTTCGAGGATGTTTTGAGGACCCATTGGTAATATGCTTCCAATCAAGGACAGGAGGACATGTCACAGGACAGCTTGGACACATACAGCAGATGGGCCTGAACAGGCTGAAATCCTGTAGGTTAGCAAGACTCAAGAAGATCACAGTGTACAATAACTACTTTGGGTCATAACCCATCTTTGTACATTTTCTTGATTTATTCTTACCCTGATGTAAACAGATCACAAACCTTCTAGTAAATCTTCACTCAGACTTAAGATGTTCTACAGCCTCTGGCCTGTAGGAGGTCATGTTTCATAAAATCACCCAGGGTTGGTTTTTGTGGGTTTGTTTGGTTTGGTTTTTCTTTTTTTACCTTCTTCAATAAATTTGATAAGCTGTCCACAAGTCTAATGAGATGGAAACATTTTTTTTCTGTATAAGATGTACCACAACTTTTCCTTACTTTATCTTTAACCCTGTATATACTGACTGATGGGAAAAAAAAAAAAAAAAAATTGTAAGACTTAAGAAAGCTCAAACAGTTTAGGCTCAAAACCTCGGGTGATGCATGAAGGATAAAACACCTTTTGTGGTGCTTGTTAGCTCCTGTACATGAAGAACTAGTACTACCAGTTTCAAGCTTCTCCCTTTACCAGCATTTGTTGTCCTCAAGTAAGATTTCACAGATAGATTTCCACTCCAGAATTCTACACCGTGCCATATTCATTTGGCACATTTACTGCAGTGCTAGAAATATGAGCAGGTTGGTTAAGAGCAGCACAAACCAATTGGTTGATTTACCTGGCTTAGCTGCCTTTAGACATTAGGCAGGACAAGTGCAAACATGGTGGACAGCAAGGGGGAAAACAAAGCATCTGTTTAAATCAAGGAAGAGCCTTGCAGCTGAATGCTGCAGTAAAACCAAATAATTTATATTTCTAATGGCTCCCAGAGCCCCTCTCTCCTTTTGGTGGGTTGTATTTGCTGGCTTCTGTTATGTAGTTTATGTTCAAAAACATTCCACAAAGGCTTGTCTTAGCTGATAAATCTCCTTCAGAGAAGCCAAATATCTTTCACCGAGTAATTTAAAATACATTATCAGGGTTATTCACTGCTAACGCAGGACTGTGAGCTTGGTTTAGGGTTATTTTCCTGCATTCTCTGCAGCAATCATCTTTTTGTACAGCTTGGACAGAGATTTTTCCTCCACATAATTTTCTTTAGGGAATATGAAGCATCTAGTTCATATCAGCACTCACTTTTTAAGAGAAGTCCATCATATTGCAGAGTTGAGCCACCTGAATTGAAAAAAATACTCAGGTACTGTTGTCAAGAACAGTGCTTTTACAGTCTGGTTATCACATCACGGAGGTGTAAATCTCAGATAATGCTTGAAAAAATCCTTTCCAGATGGAGTTATAAACAAAGCAAACTCCTAAATTTGAGGCTTACCAAGAGCCAGTCTTCCCCCAGCTCCCCAGAAAATGTTCATTCATTGTCATTGCAAGCAGTCTACCTATCAAGTGATCTATAATAAAAATCACCACTGTCATCCCTGTTTCTACCACGGTAATCAAGGTCCCACTCTGCTATACATTGCGTAAAGGATGACACCAGCAGTGCCCCTATTGTCAGGCAAACGTTGATCTACTCTCCCAGCTAAATCCCCCTAGGAGTCACACTGCTAGCTCAACAGCCCGCTCATCAAGCCTGTACACTGAAGTTGGCTGGAGACAGACGAGTCTGGAGAAATACAACATCATGCCTGTGTATTTAGGCAACCCTAGGCAGGCAGGACACAAGCTGATCTAAGTCAGCTCTAGCCCAATCCAATGGATTTTTTTTTTCCCATTTATTTTTAGAAATCCTAGAAACCACATTAATGAGCTGTAATAGGGATGGAAAACCCTAAGGCATCTGACCCTCAGTATACTTAATGCCAGCTCTCATGCTCACTCTCTCTTTGCAGTGCTGGTGCATTCAAAGTGCTTGCTACCAGTGTCTGAGCAGAAGAGACTAGAGGAGGATTTTGCATACATGCAAGAAAGTGTTTGTTAAATCCACAGTACTTGCCCTGCTGCTGTTAAAGAAATTCTCAGATGATTCAATTTGGACATCTGAAAAAAAGATGTGCTTTTTTTTTTTTCTAAAGCTGTGTAGGTTTCTCAGTTGTATGAATGCACCTGTGGCGGGACAATCCATGTGATAAAAGGTTTAATCACAGAGGCTAGGCATTCACAGTTGGATTTCAATTAAAGTGTGTGTTATTTATACCTTTTAATTCCTTGCTTCCAGCCATATGCACTGACTACTTGATCATTGATGTAATAAAAGAAGGTGCACATGAAAAGGGATATGGATGAGAACAAGCTAGTTATTAACTATTGGATTATTCATTGTATAGTGTGTCACAGTAGTCTCCATCAACTCAAGGTCACTCCTCCCTCCTCATCCAGTCCATTCCCCTTTATTTCTGTAAGTAACTGACAACTTATTAACACCTCATTTGTAAACACTGACAACCATATGGTGTTAAGACTCCACTCTGCCCAGGAAACATGTGTCTTGTGGCTCTTGTTATTATTTGTGTGAGGTTGGCACCTGGGGCTTGCAGCCAGCAATGAGGCCCTGGTCAGTGATGGCAGGAATGAATGTGCCTCCTCCATTCCCCCCTCCAGACACTGGGTGAGCCACCTGTGGTGGAGGTTTTTGGATGAAGAGGGATCAGACAAGAAGGAGAAATAGTTCTTGGGAATGCTGGAGAAGCCAAAAATAGTGTTCAGTTTTCACCTGGTTTTAGCTTATCACAGCTTGGATCCTTATGTTTTTTCTGCTCCTGATCATCACCAATATATCAATGTTTCCTGGCTTCAGAGAGAATTTGAGTGGTTGCAGGATAAAGTAATGCTGATCCTTAGATGCCAGAAGAGAATTATACTGTAGACCCCTATTCACTGCTCCACTCAGGTCCTGATGTCTTCACTCAGACACAGAACTGTCATCACATTTAGTTTTGGAGAAGTTAAGTTAATCTCTACTCAAAGTGGTGATACAATGCTGGGACTACAATTTTAATGAGGCAACCCCTGAATTTTTACTCAAAGACCTCCATAAGCTATTATAGAATTTTATTTCAGGAAGTCTAAAATGAGATCTTTGTAATTCAAGGGACTGAATGTCAACCCAAAAACACAGAAGAAAAAAATTGATAAATTGAACACAGAAAGACATGAAATTCAAAACTGATATCATGACAAGATGCTGTACTATTTGCTTTCTGGTTTTTGAGCTGTGGGGAAAGGGATCGAATCCCTAAGCTTCCACTCACAGCTGTAAAGGTTAAAAAATAATATTTTTTTTTAAATGATAAATGAGATTCTAGCATAGATTGTCTTCTGGGGCTGGGAGAAGAGTAAATAGTTTGATATATTTGTAACAGTGAAATACAGTCCAGAAAGAGTTCAGTCTTAGGATGTAAGCAAGTCAGCAAGCAGATTGACCAGGTAACACTAAAAATTAAGAGATGCAGATTATGGTGGGTTTTAGCCTACCTGTTTTTAGATGTGGCTTTCATCTGGAGCAAGCATTTCTAACCAATACAATATGTATGTACAAAGCAGCATGTGTTAAATGGATGAAACAGCAACAAGGTGACAATAATAAGCTGATAATCACAGTTTTAGAAGCAGCAACTAAGACACTGTTCTCAAGCTCATCCTTTCCTGACGTAACACAACATGAGAAGTAGTGGGCAAGCTCAGGTCAAAAGGCTGTCCAGAGAAACATAGCATCTTAAAGAGATTTCCTAGTAAATCCAATGATTTTTCAGCTAAACCCACGTCTGCATATCAGGGAAGATTTCCACTTACCACATCTCAGAACCCCAAGGAAGATTTAGGCTTACATGTGCAAGACCAATTACAAGGTAGTAAAGTGTCTTTAAGGCTTTCTGCATTGAACTGCAGGCAAGCATATACCTTAGTAAACCTTGTGGTCAAATTGATTTTGGAAAAAAGTACAAAAGCAAACACTTTTCTTCGCCCCAAGCAGAAAAAGAACTTGTACACCTTTATCCCTCCTCAGAGCTAGATATTTTTCATTACAAAATCCCCTCAAAGCTACTGTGGTTTGAAACCCAAAAGGAAAATCTCTGTGGAAACTGAATATTGTCCCTATCTTGAATGTTACAAGGAAAAGCATCAATCTAGTTTCATGGGGTACTTGGCTTTCAAATGAGATCAATGTCTTATTTACATTGAGGATCCTACTGGAAGCTAGTATATTGTGAAAAGTCTTCAGGATGAGTCTCGTGGTTCCAATATTTTATATTCAGTTTGAAAGCCCTTTCCCCAGGAGTTGCAATATATGTTATATACCAGGAAAGAATATATTCTGAAACTCTTGGACAAGAAGGCCTTGGCACAACCCCCCAGGGTTTATTATTCTTTTGTCTGTCCTGCAAAGTGTGACTGAGTATTTTTGAGGAAACATGGATCTGATTCATATCTCTCTCTGTAGCGGCCCCTGACTAGTATTTTACTATTAGTGAAATTGCTTTCATTCACACCTCAGAGTTAAATGATCCTTGACCTTGAACTGGATTTGTGCAAACCAGGAAGTAAGATACAACTGCTAACAACAACAAGTGTAAATACAACTTGGGATTCGTAATTCAAGTCCACTCCCACATGGAAGCAGAAAGACATATTTCTGTTCGACAATTTTCTGAACTGACACACTCTGAAGTTCCAGGTTCTGATTCTCCTTTGCTTAACACCACCAGTGCAAATTAATACAAAAGGGCTGTTGCCAAATCAACATGATAGCATTTTAAATTCTGCTTTGAAGACTGATAAATGATGATACGTAAGATAGTGGAGAATTAAAGCCTGATTCTGTGCAGGTAAATGGGCAAGTGTTTATTGACTTCTAACCTGAGCATGCATATATATACACATATATGCAATTACTATTTTCTTCTGTGATTATGATATGCAGAGATATTTCATTGGCTCAGGCATGTTTTCCTTCCCCAGGCCACCACAAAAACAAACAAACAAAAAAAAATCAAATAAAAAAACCAACCACCAAACCAGCACATAGTGAGAAATCCTTATGAACTTTCGGAGACTTCAGATAATGACAATTTAAAGAATTCATGTTTGCCTGCATTTTAATAATATTAGTGATACCTCACAGATAATTGTCTATGTCTTAACAGCCATTGCAACATAAATGTATTTTTCATTAATAAAATGTCAATTTTAGCTTAGAAAAATTTAATTTTTGTTTGTCTAATAATCAAATGCTCTGTTCTTGATGCCTGTCTTCAAACTCATAAAATTAGCAATTATGTTCTTTGCCCTTTTATACAATACATTTATTTTGGCATGAATCCTCACTGAGGTGCCTTTAGCTAAAACAATAGAAGGGAGATCACAAGAAGGATGCAGTCTTTTTTTCCCCATTTTCTGTGGATACTTTGTCCCCAAGTATTGAAAGTGAGAATCTGAGATTCGACATAAAAGATACTCCTAAAGTTCAGGCAGTAACAGGACCATCTTCCTTTGAGGAAGGAGAATGGGGCTTTGAATCACCTTTCAGCAAGAATCAGCAGCAGGAAAGTCCCTTGCTCTATCCACTTTCCAAGGCACCTCATCACAATTCTTGTGGCAGGAGCAGTTCTACTAGGAGTCCCTTCAGTTGCCAGCTCTTGAGAAGACAGCACTGACAATATTCATGCTGTAACTACAAGGGGACTCCAGGCTAGTTTTGTTCACTACATGAACAAGTGGGTGCTGCTGTTTCCCCTTACTTTTCACATAGCTCACCCTATATGCAGTTGCAGTTTCAGCACCCTGCATAACTCTGTTTTCCACAATCCACCCACCTTCTCAGGTTAGTATCATGGTCCTTGATGGAAAATTCTACGCAGGATTTGTAGCACTTATAGCCTGTAAGAAAAGATCATATTTTGGCTCTTGACAAAGGATGTTTCCTTTGCTTAGGATCAACATGCTCCTTTTGGTCTCATGATTCATCCTATGTTGGGACATCAGAACAGACTACTATGAAAATGTAAGCTCAAGAACCTTCTACCCAGGTTCTAGACTTCTGCCTGAGACAACACATCATGGACATTCATTCCTAATATGCCTGACTCTGCTCTGATTGAGGTGGCTGTTGACCACAGGCCTTGAAAACCCAAGTCAACAGATGCTTCTCCAAATTAAATTTACAAGCCTTTCAAGATTCTCCAAACTGAGTCTCTACCAACAGCATATTTTAGCAAACCAACTACCAGCACGTAAATCCCATATCTGTTTCCAGAATCAAAGGCAAAACAGACACTTCAAGGAGCTTCAGACTTCTTATATTAACTTTTACAATGGACTTAGCAATAGCAAAGAAGTGTCATTTTTGAGAAGAATAAGCAGTAGAGCAGTATTCTTGGCTGGCATATGCCTCAGTCTACATACCTGATAACCGCAATGATAAATAGGGGGTAGAGGGTGACAAAGACTGTTTGTTCCTTGATTTCTTTTTGCTTGTCTTCAAGAATCTGATTGCAAAAGGAAAGGAATAAATGCTTGCCCATCAGGAAAATGGGAAAGGATAGCCTATGGAGCTGCTATATTGTTACAGGCATAGAATATAATGTTATTTTTATTATGAGAAGAAAATCTAGAGCAACATCAAGCTGCTTGCAAAGTATTGTGTCAGTTTACCTTTTAGTTTAGAGGGATGGCCAACATCATTCATTATTATGAATGCAGTGTCCAAGATTCATGCTGATTTTTTCCACACTCTAAGTGGCAGCAGCATGTCATTTTTGATGGACTTTGTCTTTAATAAAAGTAGAATAAGACTTCTCAGTAAGAGATAAAGAAAAAAAAACATCTCAGGCTGTCATAGGCTCAGGTGGTTTACTACTTGCTTATTTCAGAGAGCCCATCCTTTATGAGGTTACACACCCCATGACCGGTACATCTGGTAGTAGGGAATCTAGGATGGCATTTTGTGTCACCTTGGCAATACAGGTCAGCAATTTCCCTGAACTGGCTATTTCTATTTAGGTTAGATCAGGCAAGTATGGTGACATGCTAAAACTACTTTGGTCAAGAGCAGCGGTGGTCTAAATGGATTTTCCTCTCTGCCTCTGTTGTTCAGGAGCACATAAGCATAGGAAATTTTAATTTTGACTTCTCTGTATCACACTCCTACGGTTTTACTCTGAGGTGGCTTCCAAGAAGAAGAATACAACATGCAGAAACCTTTCCCAACGGTACTAGGTCTCCCATTCTCTTCTCACCAAGTAAAAGCCAGCTGATTATTGCACTTCACCTCCCTATTACACCTCTTTCCAACGTATTTATGGGCTATGCTTTTGCCAGAGGGAAGGAGGAGCTAAAACCATTCTTTCTTAAATTCTATTTTCCTGTCATGGCATCATTTTAAACTTAATCCTCTGCTCAACAGACTCTCTTTTTCTCCTAATGAAGTTCCTGATTTTTATATACTTAAAGCTGATGAGAGAACTAGATGAGGTGAGGAAAAACAATGCTTCTTCACACTGTTCTTCCTGCATGTACAGACCCCACCCCCTTCCCCCCAAAAAATCACCCATATTTCTGCTTATTCAAAAATGAGCTCATTACCAACCATGCCAGACTGACTAAGGGAACACTCGAGGTAAGGGGACGCCACGCCACATGCACCATATGGTACACGTCTTGTTGTGGCAGTTTCCAAGTGTACAGTACAGATTGTACAATCATCTTTATAGAGCTTAGCCAGAAGAGCGCATTTCTTTTTATTTAATAGCAAATGCAATTGTCACCTAGAAGAAACTGCTTCCTTGGCTTTGGAAACCAAAAACATTCCTGAAATCATTACGAGGTGATACGAAAACAGGATTAAAGGAAGATAAGTGGCACATGCTGCCAGGAGCAATTTCCAGTAAAATTTGTACCAAGTGCCCTGGGAGGGAAGAGGTGGCTGGGGACAGAAATCACATTCTCCCTTTTTAAAATCTGCCTTACACATTGATTTAGAAACTTGTCTCAGCAGAAGCTGGGTAAAGCTAGTTGGATCTATAAAGGCAGGACAGTCAGCTAGATCTGAATGTCAAAAAAGTCTGTCGATTTAGGGATCTTTTGAAAAACAGCTACAAGAGAACAGCCCTGTGCAAATACAGACTTTGTGGCTCACAGACCAGCATTCAATTAATCACCTGAGGAGGGGAGAGAAATACAATCGTCCCTGTTTTGTTAGGATGTTTGTGCACCTGCTGCATTGCAAGTTAGAGCAGTGTGTTTGGCTCCTTTCCTAAACAACTGGAGTCCTTCATTGTCAACAGAGGCCAAGCATATATGCTTCTTTAGGCAGGATTAGTTGACCTACTATCATGTTTCTCTAGCAAAAAAATCTAGAGGTTCTGTTGGACTGAAACCTCCAAGACTTTCTTTCCAGGTACCAAACTCCCCCAGGCACGAACACCTCCTATTTCCACTGATAACAGCTCTAATTACCCCAAAACAGGTGAAATTGTGCCTTATGTTTCCTCTTCATGAAAGCAGAGTTAAAAAAAAAAAAAAAGTTGATCTCTCTTACAGATTGATCCAGGTCTTTATCAAATACTCTAACATTCATGCTAAGAGACTTCTGCTAGTAATGTACAACTTCATATCCTCATGAAATATGCAGTGGCTCAGAGCTGAGTGCTCAAACTGAGATGCAAACAGGTGCCCTTGCCCTCCTCCTCCCTGAAGTAGCCCAAGATTTGTTTTTATTCTGTTTCTGCTGATGATTTATATTTCACTACTTCAAAAACCCAACCATAATCCATAGTGGAGGGCTGGATCTTAGATCACAGACATAAAAGACGAAAGAGACCATCTTTCCAACAAGTGAGAATGAAGTGCCCTAATAAAAGATTAGTCAGATATTAAGTCTCTCTCACTTGCTGTCAGCTAAAATACCCTGGGTTAACACTTTACAAGAAAGCAAGAATTTCATAGTTTTTAAGAAGTCAGCACATGCACTGTTTTCACATAAAATTGGGAATGATCAGAATTTTATTAATTCAAGTCTCAGGTATATTATTTTTCTCTCTAATTTTGAGTATATTTTGACCTTGCTCCCTCCACAAACTGGTTATTTTTTTTTTTATAAAGATATTTACATAACGTTTTTAACTAGATCATAGTCATCTGAGCAAACAGCAAGTAGTAAGGTTATTAAATGATAAAGCTCCAATTTCTGTTACTTTCAATTACTGAAACAAGATTATGTGAATGCTACAGGGAAAACACAATACAACATTTGGGAAATACTGTGCAGCAGATTTGAGCATCTCTAGGAAACACATCAAGTTTCTCTGGATATTCCAGAGCCCTGACAAGATTCTTTTACCTTGTAAACTTCAGTGGACACTCTGAGGCTACTTCAGAGGACACTTTCCTAGGAAACAGAAGGTAAATCTCACAGGATACTGCAGGTTTAGACTAAGGGGTACTGACAAAGTTTAAAATTAGAAACACAGTGAAAAGGAGACATGGAGAATCAGTTAGGAAAGAAGACTTAGTTTCAAGAATTTGTGACCTGATGGAGAGCACAAAGGTGGCTACCAAAACAGGGAAGATTGAAGTGTTTGTGTAGTGTAGGTGAGATTTGTATTACAAATACTGTCAGGATGGGGAGAAGAAAGCAGTTGGGAGTGCAGCTCAGGATTGGGGTACATTAGGCCTGTATTCAAGCACAGCTGTCATTGACAGACCAAAAGAGGCACTAGAAAGACCAGAGTGAAAGAGGACAGGGGTTACTGTCAGAGTTCTTTGCACACCCAAACCACTCACCCATTCATGTTGGGCATCTTAGTGCTTTTTCCACCATGCATTCATATATTGGACAGCTCCTTGACAGGAGAAACCAAACAAAAGAAAATCCTCCTCAATCTATATATAAGCCTGCTAACCTCCCCCACTGATGGCAATGATAGTCTGTGATGTGGGAACCTCTGAAACACTCCCTCCCAGTAGGCAGCTCTGGAGAGACTTTTTGAATATGATCTGAAATGCTTCATGCAACTTGGTGAAAGCTGCTTCTCTATTTTCCTGTTGCTATAAGTAAACTGCTCTGCCTGTCAGTGGGGTTCCTCTGATATGACAAGACAAATCAACGGAGCTCATTTGACAACAGTTTCCCCAAAAGACTCCATACACAATTTAACTCTTGAAGCTTCCCCAGCTTCTGGTCCACAGACAACCCCCATCCCCCACCCACAGGACCACTGCAAGTCCCACTCCAGAGGACTCTTTGGAGGGCTTCAGTATCTCAGAAACACATGTTGGTCATGAAGATGACCCTAGAGACCCACACAGGAACATGTCTCCAACAGCCCCTTCCCACAGTGGTGGCCAGGCCATGCCAGCCCCTAACAACAGCTGCCCCATGGACACATCAGCAGGTTCTCAAGGAACTTCTCTTACCTTGAGTGGTAAGAGCACCTCTGATGAAGCTAATTTGCACCAAAAATCCATTAATTATCAATAGGTTTAAACTAAAACAAAACTTTACACTACAAAGAAAATTAACTCTATTCACAATAGACACTGTTGCTTCTTTGAAAAGAAATAATAGTCCACCAACACCAATCACAGGAGCTTTAAAAAAAAAAAAATGACAAAACAAATAAATGAAGGTTGGGCACTGGAATTCTCATCAAAGGAATACCATAAAGAGACCCAATTAATGTTGGATGCCACAGAGTTAGCTTCAGAGACGGCCTAAGGAGAGCCATTTGATCTCTGACCCTCATGTTGAGCTGTCTGGAGAAATGCCAGTCTACCAGGTGTGGTGAAAGACTGCACAATGTAGACACCTGCTCATTTGGTACTTGGCACAGCCCACTCCTTTAACAAATGGTAATGATCAAGCACTGTACAGCTCATTTCAGATACGCTAACAGCACCTGAAAGTGAAAGACTATTTGCCCAGAGACATCCACATAGAGGTGTTTTGAGGAGATTCCCCACAAAAACACCACAGCAGAGGTACCAGTCAGAAGTATGGCAAGATGCAACATTAACATGCCCCCAGATGAGAAGGAAAACCACTCACTGAAACACAGCCCCAGCACCCAGGGCTCAGCCTGCACATGCATGGCAGGCAGCCAGGCTGGCCTGAGAGCTGGTTAGCTCAGCAGCTGCGGCCAGGCGTTGCCTGCACGCTAATGCGATGAAAGGGGCTGCTGAGGATCCACACCACTTTCTTTGGCAGCAGACAAGGAACCAACAACATGATCACGTGTCATTTACAGTTCTCTGCTGAGCGCCACAGTGTTAAATGCTGAAAGCTGGCCAAACTTTTCCTGAGTTTTCTGTGAGACTGGCTCTTCCTCTGATCGGTCCAGTGCTGCTTGGACACTGTGAAACAGCTGCTCTGCTCCAGGCTGGAGGGGCTCCCACACTGCTCCAAAATCCATCTGTGCAGTGGTTTGGGTCCTGCCTGCTGTCATTGCTCCCTTCATGCTGCTCAGGCATGCTGTGCTCCTGCAGAGGGGGAATTGTATTACGGAGTCACCTGTGCCTATTTCCACACTCACGTTTAACACAGTGTTGAGTCCTCCCTTGTTCTCTTTGGATGGAAAAGCTCCACTGTGTGCGCAACGGACAGTGTTTGTGAAGTACGTGCAAAACCCACGTCTTCCCCATATACTGCAGAGCTTTTTCTGTGCTGCTATTCAGAGAGGTCACAGAGAGAAGAAAGGTGAGGTAGATCAGGGTAAAGGTACTGTAAGTCCCTGGACTTTACGGGAACATAGAAATATGAATTCTTTCACAGGGGCTCGGTGCTGCATGAGGGAAAAATAAAGCACTCAGTCTTCTCTGAGTGGATGTGGAAAAGCAAATTATTTGCTCCAGTGCACCCATAATTTTCAGAAACTGCACAGCTGTGTAAGTAAGGTAGAAGAATCCAGATATACAGTAATGATGAGGCCACCTCAAGGCTTTTGAGGAGTGCAGGGAGGACTTCACTTCCCCAAGGATGAAGTTAAGCCTCTAACAGAGATACATAACTCCAGCTATGGAAAGTAACAAGATAAAGATAAGAGACAGAAATAGAGGAGAGATCTAGAGGGTTGAATTTGCTGTTTGCCAGGGAGAAGGATAGTGGTGGTGCTTCTGCAGCAATAACTACTGCCTCTTTTCCATAAGCCCTCTCAGACTCAACTTTCCAGTCTCCTTAACACAGGCAAAACAAGATGGAGAATTACAAGCTGCTTTGCTGTCCTCAGTTTTTTTTTGCTTTGCTGGCAAGCACCCACTTTGCCTGTGCCTAAAGCCAGCCCTGAGAATTTTGCTGGCTAACACAGCAAAACCCACAGCACAAAATATAGCACATAGGCATAAACAGGTGCCAAAGGAACCTAACAAAGGAACTATGTCAGAAACCTGAGGCTGGTCTCAGTTCTTTGCAAAAAACCTAGCTTCTCGCTAAGCAGGTGGCAGTGACAAGTAGGAGGGACCCATTAATGACAGGAGATTGGCACTCAACCATTGTAAGGCCTCACACTGCTTATCCCTAGGAGGACACTAGGAGCAAGGAAATCCTGTCTTGCTAAGATGCTGACTGTAGAAACTAGTAAGGTCACAGGGCCCAGAAAGCAATGCTATGCTTCAGTCAAACCATAAATAAAAAAGATATACTAACTCCAGCTGTAACGTTACTGTTCATAAGCACATTCCTACCGACAGGTAGTCCACATTGAAATGTACCAACATATTCACTAGCTTCATTGTGCTCAGCCAGAAATGACACGATGCAGATAATCAAGGCAAAACAGGACCATTAAAAACAAGCACATCCATCTGTAAAATAACAATAAAAGCCCCAGTCACTGAAAGTTTGTCAGCATTTGCTTTAGTTAATAGCAAAATGGTTTTCCAAGACAAGAGCAGAGCAAGATACATTTATGTTTTTTAAAGTGATGGGGTTTTTTTCCCCCGTTTCCTCCTCCCCCCCCCCGAGGCTCTATGCAGCCAAAATTAATTACCCCCAATATGACACCTTCATTTCTTCAAACAAACATCTTCCAGCTAATTAGGATAAATTGTGTGCTTTGTAGCACTTGGAAAAAAAAAAATTCCAATCCATTTCTTCATCCATTTACCTCTGCTCATCAGGCAGGAGAAGAGAGCCAAGGATTCCATAATGTCTATTAGTGGGCTAAACAAACCCAGAGAAGCCTGGAAAATAATTTAAAGAAACAGGACCCAAGAATAAGATTTCAAAATAAATTCTTACTGTTCACTGTGAACAAAAGTTTATGCCACAAAAATTCTTGTTTGTTCCAAGTAGTACTGCACCACAGCAGGAAGACAAACTGATATGGTTATGACCCCCAGGATAAACATTTGTCTTATATAAGGACATATCATTTCACATCTTATCTACAGTGCTCTTCTGCAAGAGAACTTTAGACTCCAGATTTGTCAAATCTGGAACTTCTGATAGCATTAGTTTCATTTTAACTTATGGAAAGAAGAAAAGATTGATTCTTGCTATAGGGGCACAGAAATGACAATCAAACATCTACAGTGTGACTGCATAGCTACAGCTCCATAGACAATAGGTTCCTGGTTTTGATATTTTAATTCCCCCTTTGTTAGTTATTTTTCCTCCTAAAGTATTTCTGGTTTGGAATGAGATTATCAAGCTGAAAGTTTTTGGGGTGGAAGAACTCCAACAAAAAGGATAAAAAAGGAAAAAAGAAAAAGAAGATGAAGGAGGTAGCCTTGAATATTTCATTAAGCCTGATGTGATTTTTTTTCATAATTTCTGGGTTCATTTAAATGTCTTTGCAAACATGTCATTTTTTTAAAGTGGCAGGTGCCACTTCAAACAGCAGGTATTGAAATTGCTTTCTCTAACATCTCACAGGGACATAGGCAGCTTTCAGCTGCCTATACCATCCACGTGAGCTAGATTTCCTCTCAATAGCTGGACCTGACAAGAGACCAGCTAGAAAGGCTGGTTGTTTCTTTTGGGAGATGCTAGTCATAAAACAGAGTAGCAGATATCTACACTTATTCTGCTCAAAACCACAGAAAGGGCAGAAAAACGGACACCTTTGGTTACCTGCTAGTTGAAACCATCATTTACCCAAGGCAAGAGACCTGACTCAGAGGTAGTACTAGAAAAGCACCTCTTGCATCCTCAATGCCCACATTGCCGGTCATGCTCACCCACTTGCTATCACTGTCCTGGACATCTGCCTGTTTTTAATGGTTCATGTGCAGTGGAAGCAACCAAGAGCAAACTTCAGAGCAGCCAGGAGCTTATAGCATTTAGCTGGAAAGTAGAAAACAGGAGCCCATGTTCCTGGGCTACATTGAGAGGAACAGGGACTTGAACGTGGGCTGTCACATCCTAAATGAGCACCTGAGTCTGGTTATCCCACCCTTCTGTGTGGAAGTAACAGGAAGATACCTAAAACCACCAAGCTTTCTCTGCAGGGTAAAACTGTTTCTAGCCCTCTACTAAAACTGCTGCCTTTTGCCCTGGCCCTTAAATTCAAGGGCCTCTTTGAAAGATAATATGGTTTCTTCTTTCTGACAGAAGGCAATCTTTGACCTGCAGTGAAATCACACTGTAGAGGTTTATCTAGCAGAAACGTCCTTTTCCCTGGATTCCGACTCACTTCTGTAATCAATGTTCACTACCTCAGGGAAACCCATATATCAGAAACACCTCAGAAAACACTTATCACTTCCTCACCTTCTGATGAGGGGACAATGTAAGCTTTAGCTCACATTATCTGCTCTAGTGAGATTCAGAAATTGCTGTGAGCAAGTAGGACACCTGCTGAGACCCCGGGAAAGGCAACAGTTATTCAGCCATTGTTGAGCCATAATTGAAGGTTTAGGTTTACTCAAATGAGGTTTAAGAGGAGAGTCAGGACACTATCTGTCCTCTAAGCCTGTACTTCTTTTCCTGTTCATTTGTGAAACAATCTGTTGCATGACTTACCAGACTAAAACAACAATGTATCATTAGCAAATTAAGAGAGAATGAATTACCTTCCTCAAAGCAGAAACTGGTAGAACAATTTATATTGTAGAACTCCAATGTTAAACCTCCTGGAACAGTGCTACATGCATGCTAAGTAAAGGTTTGATGTACTTATAGTAACACCTTTTCAATACTGCTGCTAATGGGAAACAGTGTAACACATTGAGAAGGACCATTCTATCCTGGAGCGTGCTGATTATTTTAAATGGTCATGGCTGTGAATTATGTCTCCATCTTCACATTAAGTAGTTTTATAAAAAAAAATTATTACTGATTAAAGACTTTAGATATAGACAATAATTCTAATGTAAAACACCTTCACTTCTCAAAGAAAAAAATCATAAATGCACTTCGGTGCAAATCTCTTCCTTGCCATTTTGCCACCATTGCCCAATTCAAATGAAGGTCTTTGTTTATATTAAGTATTGTAAAAAGATGACATATAGCACTATGAAACAAGACTGGCTTTTTTCCTGGTCCTTGTCACAAAACATGAATCCAGGTGACAAAAGCAGAGTCAGAATTTGACTGTCTCTGTCACAGTCATTTTTGGCTACAAATAATGAAATTCCAAACACTGTATGAAGTCTTTTATGTTACATTGTACAGAACTCAAATTCCATCTCAGTCACAAGAATAGAAGGGGCAACATGTCTTCTGTCGGTCTTACGCTTGTCATGTAGTCACTTGTAATGGATTTACTTTTTCTTTACCTTGATATAGGCAGGGCAGCATAAGACAACGTAAGAGAGGACATCAGTTAGAAAACAAAAGCACCCGCTGGAATGCAATACAGCAAGGAAGGCTCAGCTACCAACAAACTGAAGACCAGAAAAAGAGCAAGGAACCCATTGCAAGGCAGGTCAGAAGCAAAAGGCAAGAGCATATTGCATTACTGACCGCATCTCCCCAGGCCTTTCCTTCCCTGTGAGTCAGTGGTGATGATGGCCATCTGTGTTCATGTTCCTGCTGAGGAGCAGAGTAAGAGAGAAAGCCTGGCTGTGTGCCTACCTCGCTTGACTTCTCTACTGTGGTGGTGGAGACTGAGACTTCCTGCAGTGAGAGTGCTCTTATTTTGCTGACTTTGTGCTTTGGGAGAGCCCCTGCTGCCCTGGCTCTGCAGCAGGTAACCGAGATTGTGTGTTTGCCTGCTACATTGTACGAATCTGCATACTTCCCCTAACTTCAACTGTCCCACAAGGAACAAGCTCTTCTTTTCACTATGAATTAACTTCTAATTGCAGGTTTCTTGTTTAACAGCCAGCCAGAAATATAAAAAGTACCCATAATCTCAGGGAAATGTGACTCTTGGTTCCTTACTCTATAGTTTGCAACAATGCTACAGATACTTGCACAGATCTGCTATTCAGTTTATGGGTCTCAGCTGAATTTCAAAGTCCTAGTGACTTTCTCTGGAAGACTCTGTAAACAAACTGCAGCTGCCTATTCATCAGGCTTTGGAGTATCATAACGCAGTATTAAACACATTAGACTCAGGTCACCTTGTCCCTTTTGGAAAGAGACAAAAATCAGACACAGAGTCAAAAGGCTGAGAAAGAAAGTTTCACATTCCTAACTTTTCATTCCACATAGAAAAAAATAACAAACAAAAAAAACCCTGAGAGTTCTGATACCTTTTTCTTTCTGAGATCGCCTTGTATGGCTAGAGAAGAACCTCTTGCTACCCCCATCAGTGTTTCCCTTTCTGGTCCATCTACAAACACTTAACAGAAGTGGTGGGAAATTACTTTTTCACATTTCCAATGGGAACAGAGGCAGATTTTGAATTCTCAAAATATCTTGCTGGTCAAGTATTTCATGTTCCAACTGGGCTGAGGAAAACTCCATCCATTTCACTTTCTTGGCTTACAAAGAACCTTTTTCCCTTCCTCCAAATTGTACGGTCGCAGGTGGATTTCCTACTCTTTTCTATCTTGCTAATTTTGTTGAACTGAATGAGATTCACTTCTAATAGCAGTAAATACTGAGAGATATAGAGGAAGAAAACTAGGTACATCACAGTTATTGCCACAACAAAATAAGTTGACTAAAATACCACCAGAGTACATGGCTTCTTTCAGAAACAATAAATCAGGACTCATAAGTGAAAGCGATTACATTTGCAGTACAGCTTAGAAGATTGCCTAGCACCATAATTTGAGAAGTTTTACTGCAAGTTTGGTTTACTGCTTGGCTGTAAATCCTACTTAAACAACCCTAGAAGGATTGCTGCAAACCTCGGAAGCACAAGGAGTTCCACCTTCAAGCTCAGGAAGGCTGAAAGCTTCAGCACCAGCCACCCCTGGAAGCCTAATCCACAAGGGACATTTCAGAAGGATTCTTTATGTGTTAACCTATTATCTTCCTGGAGGTTTATTAGGAAAGTGCAAGGTCAACCAGTGACTAAATATCAATTAATTACCAAGGTTGGATTTATTGAATCTCTGGAACTCTATAGCAGGTAAGTCCTAGCATGTATCATTATTGAAATTCATTTGAGGTCTAAGTTGAAATCCAAAACAAGAGAGAGTTTAATGCATAAAATGAAAAATCAATCAATCAATCTCAGTTGGATAATTTACAACAGATGCTTTATACTGGTCCTCTGCTATGGATGGCATCCTCAGCATATGCTTTAAGAAAATAGGAGGTAGAAGAGGTGGGGAAAAAAACCACACAGATTTATATTGGCTTGTGATAAATCAAGGAAAAATTTATTCCACTTACAGTAACAGAACCAGAAAGCACCAATGTGTTAGGGTCTGGTCTTTTTTATCTTAGGTTCATCTGTTACAAATAAAAATCTTTTCATAAATAGAGAAAAAGAGACAATCAAACAGACAAATATCTCCTTCTGCTCATTGTATCTATGAATAATAGTAATACCAACACCACAAAAACTTACAAAAAAAGCTAAGCAAATGATTTCTTAAATTAGCATCTAGAGAGTTCAAGGAACATACTTAAATAAAGAAGGGTATCATCATACCACAGATGGATACAATATGAAATATATGATGTCTTAGAGAGTGAATTAGTTAGTCACTGCTCCATTTCTGTGTCTGTGGTACTAAAACAGTCCCAGGGACAAATTGTCTCACAATGAAAAAAGCAAGTAATTTTAAAGGGAAATGGCCATAGTGGAACATACAGCTACACAGCATCTGAGCTATAGGTAAAGATTTCAGAAACAATTAACATTGAATTGCTTTCCCCACGTGAAACCAGTGGGGCAAAAATAAGGTAAGGATGCAAAGTTAAGATAGAGAGGAAGAGCTTTGGCACACTGAATGATCACTATGTTTTCCATCCACAATGACAACCACGTCCAGCAGTGGCTTTGATCTCAGCTTTGATGCTTGTAATACAGACATTCATATATTAGTTAGTCATCTGGTGACCTTTGTGGATGAATCAAAAGACCTAGGTAGTTCTAGGACATGATTCATCAAGCTTACTATAGATATCTACTTTAGTAAGTGCTTCATCTACTATAACTGAGCAGAACTGCACCATGAAAGTGTATTTCTCCTCACCCATCCTAAAGAGTTGCATGTAGAACACCTCTATACAGGCATCTAAGTCCCAAATGTCTGCTGTAGGTTTAGGGAAAAGCCACAATTAGTACACCTGTTGGCAGGTTAAGATGTGAGTCACTTGGTACCACATGTGCTTGGCCCACTTACAGTACAGGAGCAAAGAGCTTAGACCTATGCTGAGGCACAGGTTTGGTCCTCTGTGAGCTCAGATGAAGTTTATTCCTGAGCAAATACCTATGGATAAATGGTAAAGATGGCAAGCAAGACCAAACGTCCAAGTACTTTCACCAATTTCAATGAGAGCAGAATTTGGCTAATTGGGAGAATGCCTGAAAATCCCACAGCCAAGGTGCCTTTTCCAAAATAAGAGAAGATTATTAAGAAACAACTATCACAGACCTGAGGTGTTTACATGGAAGCTGAATTTTCAAAGTTATTCTGTACCCAGAAGTCCTATCGTAGATCATTTAAGGAAAAAAAAAAAACACCACAAAACAAACAAACAAAACAAAACCAAAAAACAACACACAAAACCCTAGAAGTGCTTAGCACCCGATCTGCATTCATTATGCTGAGCACATTTGAAAAATCTGACCTTAAATGATTATCTCCGACAGGCTCAAAATGTGTTTTTTGAAGGAAATGTGCTTGCTGTCATGTTAGCAAGAAAAGGAAGGGGGAAGAAAAGTGTAATCACAGTCATTTGAAACTGGGTATGTAGTTTGCCAAAATATGCCTGAATATTCTTCCCTGTTATTCACTACTTTATCTCAGGCTGTTGGCTGTGCTTGTGCCAGATACAGGCATCAGTGCGATTTTTGTCTTGATAGAATCTCTGTATTAGAGGGACAAGAGAATTACTATATATATATATAGTTAACATACATATGACTCATCATTCCTCATTCAGGGCTATGAAAGACCTTAGAGCTTGATTCAAATTTGGGGGGAAGGGATTAATTAAAAAAAAATGAATGTTTTAATTTGAAAACCTGGCTACTCTACAGCAACCAAATACTTCATGAGGCATCAGCAACCTGTGAGAAGTGATGAGAGTTAAAATAACTAAGCCTTTTAATAACAACTCTCAGGAGCTTTTACAGGTTTTGAACTTTTACAAAATCCAAAAGCTGGTATTAATATTAATTCTGAAAGAGAAGTGATGTACAGGTTAGAAGAAGCATGCCTAAACGTCTATGTATTTATTTTACATCCGACTTCTGTGGTTGAGAAAATCTGTTCATGTAGGTCTTTTAAACTGAGAAGAGCCCAAATTAAATAAACCTCTACGTAAAATTTTCTCCTGTGTTCCTTACAGTAATCCTTTTGCAAAAGAAAGAATGAAAGTATTTTAAATTTTTCTATCTGTTATGTTGCTGGCTTTTATTTAATCTTTCTTGTCTTGGTGAGCAGGGTTAGGAAAATCAGTTTCTCTCTCTACAAGAATCCTTTTAATTTCCTGGTTTTCCTGAACCAATAGGTACAACTGATGTGCAAGTTTCTGGCTCTCAGAATATTTAAACAGTAATAATTAAAAAAAGTATACTTGAAACACTATAAAGAAAAAAAAGAAAACGCACAACAAAAACAACCACCTCTGCTGCTATTATATTACTTAATGTTTTTCAAAAAGGTTAAAAATAGCAAAGAAGGAAACTCACAAAATCCTGTGTAGCACTATGTTAAGAGACTGTCTTGTTTTAGTTTGAAATGCACAAAGAGAAAATAATATTAAATGGCCCCTAATACAGCTGCAGGGGGAACACGGACAGTAAGGACTCAGGGTTGCTAACTTGTACGTTTCCTGCAAGATTTAGAAGAAGGGGGTTTGGTTTTACTTTGTCAGCTCCTGGAGTCATGTAATTAGGGAAGACTTTTTTTATTTTTTAAAAAGATGGTTCACAATAGTTCAGAAGCTGGAGAAGGAAGCCTAAAATATACAGCTCTACAAACAGTAGATTATGCCACATTAAGCTTATCTGTTTAATGTTCAAAGGTTTGAGTGATGATTTCTGAATGCTTATGGTTAGAAAGACTTAGTATTTCCTACTGTTTCTTCACAACGATCTTACAGCCCCCCTGCTGTACAAAACAGAGGTGGATTTATTTAAAACCTTTCCCCATGTGAGCCTGTGAAAGGAGGAGCAGAGAAGCCAGATGTTTGTCTGTTCTCCCACAAATAAAGGGGAAGCAGGCTACATATGCCGCAGAGCAATACTGATGTTCTGCCCTGAGCACCAGCCAGGGGCTGCAGACTGCAGCCCTTCAGGGAGGCACCCCAGACCCCACAGCAACTTGTCACCATGCCAGGATTTGCAATATCTCTTTCCAGGTGTCCTGGTCTCAATTGGGATAGAGTTAATTTTCTTCTTAATAGCCAGCAGAGTGCTGTGTTTTGGATTTAGGATGAGAATAATGTTGATAACACACTGATGTTTTGGTTCTTGCTGAGCAGAGTTTACACTAGTCAAGGACTTTTCAGCTTCTTGTGCTCTGCCAGGTGCATAAGAAGCTGGGAGGGAGCGTAGCTAGGACAGCTGACCCAGACTGGCCAAAGGGCTACTCCATACCATATGACATCATACTCAGTATATAAGCTGGGGGAAGAAGAAGGAAGGGGGGGACATTGGGCGTGATGGCGTTTGTCTTCCCAAGTAACCGTTACACGTGATGGAGCCCTGCTTTCCTGAGGATGGCTGAACACCTGCCTGCCCACGGGAAGAAGTGAATGAATTCCTTGCTTTGCTTGCGCGCGCGGCTTTTGCTTTACCCATTAAACTGTCTTTATCTCAACCCATGAGTTTTCTCACTTTTACTCTTCCGATTCTCTCCCCCATCCCACCGGGGGGGGAGTGAGCGAGCGGCTGTGTAGTGCTTAGTTGCTGGCTGGGGTTAAACCACGACACCAGGAAAAGTTGCAGTCTTTTTCTTTGGCCTACTAAGAAGCAAGTCTCTCTTCCACATACACCTATTTATAGATAAAATGCATGTGTGTGTGTGTGTGTGTATATATATATATATATATAAAGTCTTTGCTGGGAAGTATCAGCACAAAGGTTGATGGCTCTTCTTTCAGTCTCCTGGTAATGCATAATGGACAGATATGGTGATTAACAGCCAAAAAATAGAATTCAGATTAATTAAACTCCCTGGATTCAGGTGTTACAAAACAAGGATGTTACTGTCATCCCTCTGAAGGAAGTTATCATTGCAAGGAGAGGCCCTTCTTGGCCACGGATGGCATTATCTCGACAAATGGGGAGGGATGATTTTTCTTAAAGAGAAAGTGAGGGCAGATACTTTTAAAATTACAGCAGTAATTCTAAAGCTGAATGGCAGTTTAAGTCTTCATCTTCCCTTGCAGCACATAATTGAGGCAATATCGTTACCTCATTACCAGAGGATACTGCTGTAAGCTTTGAAAATGGCCTCTAAAGAGTCACTGGCACTGCTTGAAGAGTTTTGAGAAAACATTGTGTTTAGGGACAAATTTAATTATTCATTACATATTTTCCGACTCAAGTGAAAGGGCCTTTGCATTGTAAGCAACAGACAGCAAAAGCAGCCTGAATGAGAATGCACAAAATGAGAGCTATGACAGCACCATGGAAAAGTGGGCCCAATTATTTTATAATGCAGTTTGGCAGCCCCCAGGACTGCATCCCAAACAGACTCAAAACACAGTATCCATATACCTACACTGCAGTGCCAGTACCTAATTCCTAGCTTTGGGCCTCACTCGATAATATGGATGCATATTATCTCTTCCTTGTCTCCAACATCCTTCATGCCATTTATTTGCTTTTGGTCAGCTCTTGCAGTTTCTGAACATCTTTACCTGTCTCCAGTGACAGTGACAAAACTCATACAAAATTGGAGACAAATACCTTAGCAGTCTGAAGAAAATTACACAGTTCTTGTACTGATAGTGGAAGCACATTATGAGTTTTGTATTATTCTACCTGTACCATCCCGGAACAATTTTTTTGCTTTATACGAACACATTTACAACAACTTGCAATTGCCTATTAAAGAGACACCCTCCTCCCTTCCTCTTCTAGGTGTCTCCTGCTTCCCATGCTGTCCATCTGGAATACCTCCTCCTGGCCAGGTGCAGTTATAAAATGATGCTTCTCAGCCCACTTAATTGTCCTCAGGTGACAGATGGGATTTGACTATAGCTGGTAAGCCATAAGCACATGAAGCAGATGAGCAGTTAATTAGCAATGCTCATGTTTCTGTGCAAATATCTATAGAAACCAGACATAAAAAGATAGCCTTATCAAGCCAGTTAGTCCATCCTCTCTCTACTAACAATTTTTTTCCTCATGTGGTGCATTTTAAAGGTTTGGGTTTTGGATTAGGTTGGGTTTTTTTTTCACCCCCAAAGCTACTTTTAAAATCCCAAGTGACAAAGTTTCTATCAGCTCCTTTAGGAGACTATTCCACAGCCTAATGAATCTTGCTGTCAGGAAATCTTTTCCTTATGTTCAGCCTAAAGCTAGTTCTTGAAAAATTGAGCAGGCAAAAAAACAAGAGGGGAAAAAAAAAAAAATTGTATCTGATAACTCTATAGAACAATTTCTAAAAACAAAACTGAGCCTTCATGTTTCCTAGGACACATTAGCACTTCTGTAAATGGCTGCATTGGAGAAAGAATCAGAGCAATTTTCTCTGGAGGACAGGTTTCACTTTATCCTACCACATTACACAAATCTAAAGATTCTGGTCATAAAAAAAGAGAGACATCAATAGGGAAGAAATGAATGTGGTGATCCCAGGAAGAAAGGCAATGCAGTCAGTCTTTCTTATATTCCAGGTCAAAGCACAGTGGTAAATGTCTCTGCAAGCAGACAGTCTCCCAACCTAAATTCATTTATTTAGCCAGTATTCAAAACACACAGAAAAGGCTGAAGAACTCTGGCTAAAGAATTCCCTCCTGGGACCCATAATAACTCAGGATTTCCTTAGGTTTTCAGAGTAGCTCAACAACACCTGAAGAAAGGTGCTATAAACTCAGTCTAAGGAAAATTACTCCATGAAATTACTGGAAATAAAGACATATTTTAGTATATTACTTCTGCTACATTTAGTATATTTCTTTTACATACATATGCCATTCTTCTGATGTTCTCATGTGCTGAGTCTTGCAAAGCCTGTTTACAGCTCATAACTAAAGAAATTTAACAAAACAAGACATGTCAGCCTCAAGAAAGTGAGCTCCAAGTCCTGACAACAGTTATCTCTTTACCAGTCCTTTAGTTTCACCTATCCTTTCTTCTCTTGGTTTAGAGCCTTCCCTCTGTTCTTTTCTGCCTGAAAACTCTCTCCCTAGAAAGATTCTTCACCAGCATTGGCAAAAACTCCCCTGGAGATGCAAGGCATATGCCAGTGAATTATTCAGCCCACATAAAACTCAGGTCAGTCAGAGACTAAACGCACACACAAAATCCCAAATTAAAGCAGCACAGGCTATAGAAACTATGTCTGTCCATTGGTCAGATGCCTACTTGAATGAGTTTCCCCTATCTGCCATACCTTTTAACTTGTTACAGGGATTGAGCACTGTATGCAGGAGCTCAGACTCCTGCATCATGAAGAACCACAGCCTTCCAGGAGGCCTCTCTTCTATACATCCAGAAGTTATCATTATTAGACTTTCAGATCAACAGTTTCCCTCTTTTCAGCTTAAAGAGACCTGTAATACAACTTGACCTTTTCTTCCCAAGAAGTAGGTGAAGGCCTACCTGCTCCAGATGCCCAAGCTCAGCAGCAAACCTCCTGGTACTTCCACCAACACAGCCAACCACTACAACTGTAGAGAAGCCCAATATGCAGGTAGAACAATTTTCACCTAACAATGAGTGAAACACTATAAAAGCTATCTGAATTACTCAAGCCAGAGACTGTGATTATCAGCATCGTTTCTGAATCAGGGGTGCTAATAACTTCGTAAATTCAGCAGTGAAGCTCTGTCTCAATATCTTGGTAGAAGATCACTGTTTCTGCCCACACTTGTAAGCACTAAGTAATTAGCACCTCTTTGCAACCTGCTGAAATACAGCTGTGGGCTCAGCAAAACACTGCATCAGGCTGTGCTATGAGGAGTGTAGGAATCAGAGTATCCCGAGTCAAATCAGTCTGAAGAAATCTGAACTGTGTCATGCCTATGGTATATCCAGCCCAGTATCTTGTCTCTGCTAGTAGTCAACAAGGGAAACCAATCAAAAAACTTAAAAGCAATAGAAGCCTACAGTGATAGTTTCCCAGAATTCTCTCTTTCTCAGCCTCTTAGCTGCTTGTGGTTCAGCTAACATTGTGAGCTGAAGATACTGTCTTTGCACATAAATAAACTGTGTCTTTCTTTTGTTTAGTGCTCCAAGTGGTCTATAAATCAATGCAAACACTTAGCAACCCCTGTATCCTTCAGGAAAGGGTTTCACAGCTTTTCACAATCCCAAGTGAAGAAATGCTTTATTTTGTTTGTTCTGAACCTGTCACTTGCCAGTTTAATCTGTTGTCCTCTAAGACTTGTATTAGAAGAGACAAGGAACAAAAGTATCTTTCATACTTTTAGATATCTTTATCATACCAAGCCAGAGTAAATTCCTTCCAAGTTGTGGAGTAAAAAGGCTATTTAATCATTCTTTGTGCAAAAAATCCTCCATACATACATCCAGGCTGCCTTTCTCTGCATTTTTTCCAGTTCCTCTTCCAGGACCAGAACTGTGTAACATTATTGGTAAGAGCACTGAAGTCACTTAGCAGCTCAAGCTGGACCTAAATGGGCTGATTGCAGACAAACAGGAAATTGTCCTGGGTACTAGCACTAAAGGCAATGACCAATTCGCTGTCACTGGATAATAATCTACTGTACCTACAAAGCAGTACCGCTTTGTACCAACCAGAAAAGCTCACCCAGCACTTTCCAGGGATGTCCAGTAGTTTTACAGGGACTAGACCCGTAAATTTTTATTTCCTGAGCTAGGAAGTACAGGAAGATATTTTGTCAAATAAGGAGGTGTTTGTGGCATCAGCCAAAATCTCTTCCTTGTGCCATTCTATTTCATTACACAGAAAAGTAAATAAAATCATGAATGAATCACCACCTGAAAAATCTCAGGAATTCACAAATCCAAGCTTATTGACGACACAGTGAGTAAACCATCTATATTTAATGACTACTGCTGTTCTTGCTTCTCTTATGGACTACGTGTGCTAATCACAGTGTTTGTGTTCAAAGATTTATTGTCACCTTTCATCTCTGCTGTAGTCACATATTAGAAGCTTTCTCATCAAGAAAAACAAGTTAACATGCCGCTGCTGACTGCATGATGAGGGGAGTTAGAGTGGGACCTTAAAAGTAAGTTTCTCAGAGGCAGCATATCTTTGTTTAACTGAATGTCATGGAAGACAAGAGTGTGTCTGAGTAATTACAGGAATTATCAGTGCAACTAACAGACATGGAGGACCATCACCCTGTTTTAGGTAACTGAGGTTTGGACAGCAGAGACTGTATTGTAGTCTATAGAATGAGGGACTAGTTGCAATTCAGCCAGATGACATCGAATGTGAAATGGGTGGTTGACAGCTGCAGTGCAGAACCTTCTTGGGTTTGATGGCATTTTTTTTGTTTATTTGTCAGTGCAGACTGAAAGGCAGTCCTCTAAAAGCGTTAAGGAAAAAAATGCGATCAAGCAAATTAAGAATTGTTTTGCTGGGTTTATGCGAGTAATTACAAATCTTGTAGAGGATGAATTCTATTTGTTTTTCCCATATGAACCATTTATGAGCAGTTTTACTGGAGTAAAATAATTATCTTAGTAGAATTTCTCCTAGTATGAATTTTGTCAGTAATTCAGTATAACAATTCACAATAATAAGCAGAAAATATGTGAAGAAGATTGGGTTTGCCTGGACATATAGTTGGAAGATTTCTAGTATCCCAAGCAAGATAGGAAGTTACGTATAGCCATTTCTGCATTTTTTTGATAACTCCAGGTGCCAATATATCCATATCCCTCCCAAATGACTATTAAATAAACCCAGCAAAAATAAACAAGAAGATAATGTGTGTGATGACTATTTTCTTCAACTCTGTTAAAGCATGTAAACAATTGTACAAAAGGGTTCAGCGGCTTCTACTTTAGCTAATGCTTGCTATTTGAGTACTGTTTTCATAATAGTCTTGCTGAAATGAAAAGCCTAAATGAAGCTCTCCAGTGGGCTTACTTGTGTATGCATAGCTGACTCTGTTGCTGCTGCTGCACAGCTCTGGGATTTGATCTGGTTTCTATTCCACCAGTTTAGCACTACCTCACCATTGCCTAAACCTTATCACATAGACACCCAGTTTAATGGATGATCTGATCAACAGCTCTGCTGTAGACACTGCCTGTGATCATACACTAGTTTAAGTCAAAATCCATACCCCATTTTTCTCACTTACAGAATAGTAACCCAATTTACATGGAAAGTGCCAAGTGTCAATTTATTCATATTCACTCAGAGTCCTGAGTGGAAGATGCACGAAAAGCATACTGAGCTGTTACTGCAGTGTCACCATATTAATACACAGTCCCTAAAAGCTCTGCACTCTAGGAAGATTTTGACTTAAATCATTAGGAGCTCCTCATTCCCCTCTCCCATGACTGAAGAGATGAATCACCTGTTAATGATAATCCCTAACACATGTAAAAGTGGAGTAGTCGGTTTCATTTTTAAGCATAAGATAATATGAACCATGTACCAGCCAACAGCATTTCCAGTACGAAGAGCACTGAACTGCAGCATGCGGTTGCTCTGCCACTGGAAACTTTCTCTCTCTCACTTTTTTTAGCTGCTTCTACTTTTCGGTTCTCACAGAGGCATGGAGGGTGAAGCCTTGTGCTTATCCTTTTTAATTCTTTGTTGATCATCCGTGTGTCCTCTCACCCATTGCTTCCTGTCCAGCTAAAATTCAGAGGTTAATTCTCTCCAGAGATTAGGAACTGTGATGGCCTGCTTTACCACAGCCCAAGCCTCCCACTCTAATACCATCTGTTCATTACCATTTTACCTTCATATTACCTGTCCTGTGAACCTTAAAGCAAATTCAGCATTTTTACAGCCTATTTTATTTAGTGAAGTAGTTGAACTATCTGTTCACTTTATGCATAACTATCCACAAAGAACAGACCTACTAGGGCAAGAAAACAAAAAATGAGAAAGGAAAAATCTACAATGAGAAGTGGTACCACCTCTGTATGGCTATCAGCAGTCCTAAAAATTTTAAGAAAGCCTCACTTTATCAGAAATTGAGAGACAAGTTTGATTTATTTAGACTGACTGATTAAAATTTGGAGAGTGTCTGCTTTCTAGAAAATGCAAAAGCTTATTTTCTGTAAAAATAGGACAAAATGCTATGTAAAAGCTTTTTACATGATAAAAAGTTAAATTTTATTTTAAAACAAAACCCACAAGCATTCCAGCTGAAATATTAAAAAAAAAAAAACAAAACACAAAAAAAACAAAGGAAGATGTTGCCGAATAATCTCCTTCCCCCCTCCCCCCCAACATATCCAGTAAACTAATTTGGATGCAATCTATTCCCTAATCAAAAAAGTTGATTGGAAATTCTTCATCAGTTCTCATTAAGCTGTGTCTCTGTCTCTCCTTTTGCCAAAACAGAGTTACCTTCCTGAGTGTATCCTTCATCTTCACTAAACTTCAGTACACTTAGGCTTAAGACAAGGCTCTGACATATGTTAGTATTATCTCCTATTACAAAAGCAGAAGTGAAAAGCAAGGTTTATGCCTATGGCCAAGAATGGATCCAACCACATGCACACACATATGCAGCATGTGCATATAAACATATATGTTTAATGACTTGGAAAAAAAGAATTAAATGGCATAGAAAGGAATTGAAAATGTTTTTTGAGCTGACTTCCAATGTTTTATTCAAACAGCAGGAAGATACTTTGTTTAAGTTGGAATCATTTAACCTTTCAAAAAATATTTATTGATTCTGAAGTGGAAACGTAATTGTGAATTATCAGAGCATTTCATTTCAAATTACCAGTTCCATTTCAGAAGTGACCTAATGTATAATATACGAAAGAGGGAAACATTTCCAAAATTAAGCAAATTGTAATCGTGAAAGTTGTCCTCCCTTTTTCTTTGCAATCACTTGTGTGTTTTTGGCAAGTTTTACTAAGTCCTGCATAGACTGTTTCTTGCAGGTCTACTTTGACTTTAAGACCAAAGCATTCATTACAATGTTATGCTTCCTCCCTGAGTTTTTTTCTGGTTTTGTCCTGCAATAAAAGGAATACATATTTATGCATATAGATGTCACAGGGGCTGGTACCTGCCATTCCTTTCCCTTGTGAGATGCCAGGATTTACTGGATATCAATATTAAAATGCACTTACTGCTATACAGTCTACATTTTATTTTTATTAATTTTTAATGGTGGTTATGGGTATTGATTTCAAAAAGTATTTGTTATGATTTAATCCTTACTTTATTTTTTATTTCATCCCAATTGTTTCATATATATTTGGCAAACAAATGAATCATATTCTAGCCATATTTGATTTGCCAGCTACTAATATTCATGATCTGCTTAATCACTGTTCGTGTTATGTTCAGATTGTTGGTCATCCTAATCACCTAATCAGGTGTTGCTGCTTCTCTGAATGACTAAAACTCTTGAAAGCGTGAACATCTGAAAATCACACTAGTCAAACAAATCTCAGTAAAATTAATGGGAGTCACTAGAATCCAAGTGATCAATATCACTTAATGTCACCCAAAGCTTATCATCTATCAACAGAATTATAAGGAGCCATTTTCCTCCTGGATATCAATTTCCAAATGCTGACTGGTAAGCTTACATATCCTTTTCTTATCCGAGATCAGCATGATTTTACTACCTGATGCCCTATAAGAATTCAGCAATATTTGTTACTCTATTACAAGACGATCACAAAAGAACTGTGTGCTGGCAAGGTAAATGGTTTTATCTTGCTCCTGGTAAGACTACAGAAATAATAATAAAAAAAAAATTAAAAAAGAACTCAACAATACAAGGACCCCAAGATATGTTATAACATAAATTTATAGCTACAGGAGAGATTGTTTTGAAGCAAAGTAGAAATTATTCTGAGAATGACAATCTGAGATCCCATATTAATTCTTTCCAAACAGCTCTCAGATAATGCTTTGTTTAAATGTCAGAAAGGCTCTGAAAATTCAATCAGGAATGGAAGGAAGGGAAACAAAGGTTCAAAACTCTGTTCTTTTGTTCTTAAATGTCTTTGTCACCTATGACTAAAGAGTCTGCAAACATGGCATAATCAACTTGGGGCATGAAAACAGCCTGGCTTCCCATCTTGAAATACTGTGACTGAAGAAACATGCTTCTGAAAACAGTCCTGATTTGCTGGGGACTAAGACTGGCTGCACAAATGAAGTCTCAAGCTGCAATTTGCCTTTTACCTAAGCCATCAAGATAAGACATATTTAGGAAGAACAGCTGGCTGCAGAGTTCATTTTTGTTCTTTATGTACTTTTCAATATAAAGAAAAAAGAGGGAATGATTGTGAGAGTGTGTGTGTGCAACTACATCACACACTAAACTTGGAGGCTTTTTATTTAGGTTTTCGTAAAAGATGCTTGATTTCCATAAAAGAAATTTTTATGGAAAACTTTTTATGTATGCATTAAACTCATCATAGTTCCATGATAAAACAACACATGCTATCAAAAAAAGAGTTGAAAGCAATTCCTTAAAATGAACATGATTAGACTAACATAAAATAATTTTAAAAACTCTGTAAGTAATAGAAAGAGACAGCAGAGCCTAACAAAGACCTAATCTCAGGTCTTTTTCCAGTGTCTGGCAAGGTGGTGGTGTAAGGGTCCGTATATGTGATGGCCTGTGTGTGTAAAGTCTACCCCAACTAGGTCTCAGTTTCAGTGAGGTCACTATGTGATCCGCCTGTGATTTAACACTAACTACAACAACATGGGAGTAGCAGGATGTGTCAAATGAGAGGACGAGATCAATGAGCCATGCTGGAAAGAACTGCAGCAGCTGTTCCTTGGCCTGAGGGCATTAGTTATTTTTAAATGTAAATCCTAGAGTTGAGATAGGATGTAGCATAACTTTGATTTTTCCATTCCGTGGTAGGACACTGATATAGGGTAGAAGTCACCAATGCACAGAAATTCACCATGTCCTATCTCAGCTTTCTTGCAGGAGGATGGATTTCTTCCTTTTCTTGGCACAATCTCAAATGCAGGGAAGTTTCCTAAGCCACAAACCCACAGGGTCATCACAGACCTTTGTTATGCTGGTCACAGAATTAGGCAGGTGAAAAATTTGTCAAAGAGGAAAACAAAACACTAAGATGGGCATGAAATGCAGCCATTTGACATCCAGCACAGAAGAGACAGATCTCAGCCCATCAATTGCACTCTGTCTGGAAAAGACACCATATGAAGATGGACCTGTCACATTTTAGAGGGTCTCTCACGTTAATTTGAAAGCTTGTTGCTAGGTTCTACTAAGAATTGAGGGGAGAGGTTATAATTATTAATGAGTGACTCATCTGCTCACTGATGATAAAAAACTCTTTGTGTTCAGTGCTAAGAAAAAACAAATAAATAGCATCCTCATTCCACTCACCAATTCAGGGAGGTGAAAGAAAGATGGAGAAAACAGAAACAAATACACGAAGGACTTGAATAATTTTTTCATGTTCACCAAAAGGCTAAAACAGGTTAGATGTAACAAAGGACTCCACAGTGGCTCAAGGAGGGATCAGCAATGTACAGTGTGACTAAAGACACATATCATAAGTCCTCCTTTAGCTTAGCCTGGCACTCTGGCTCAGCAACAAGAAGTGTTGTACAAATATCTGAAGAGACAGAGACATGTTTTTAGCTGTACCACTGCTGATTCTTCTTTCTCTCTTCCCCCTCATCCTACCAAAATTTCTCCAGTGTTTCTCCAAACATGACCCTTTTTGCCTTCAGTGCATTTGCTGTCATAAATATCCATCAGGCTGCTCTTCAACTCCTCTGCCATAAAGGCTAGTTCTCTCCAGTTCACATGAAACTGCTGTCACCCACCCCTGGATCTGAAAGAAAATTTCATTTACTGAGGCACCTGAAACTTCTCCTCCCACCAGCTGGAGGACCATCAGGTCCAGTCAGGGTAGGGTGCTGGAATACCATGGGCAGGGGAAAGCTCCTGGACACACCATGTAATTGTGAAGCCTCTCAATAACCTCCCCCCTCACCTCAAAAAGATATCACTGTCAAAATGCATCTGGGGGGCTGTGACACAAGATGTAGCTGTGGTGATAGGGAAAGGTCACACTGTCCTTGCAAAGTGGGTGTCAGCTGAAGCATTCATGGCTTGGTCTGCTACTTGGTCATGTGAAATGGGGTTAGAAAATACATACCTCACAGTGGTATTTGTCAAGCAAATTGAGATTTTTCAGGGACAGCTGCAAGATATTTTCATTATAGGCACCCTGCAAAAAAACCCTTGATCCTCTCCTTCATGTGAGTTTCTGAGACCTAACACATTTTTCTACCGAACATTTCCAGAGCAGATAAGTTATCTGACCTGACTACAGGGAGAAAGTGCAGTCAATAATTTGGAGAGCAAGGAATCAATGTTGTACCCTTATTTAAAAACCAATATACAGTAAACATCTGCCAGCAGCAGTGATAACATTCACTTACACTGGAGATAACTCATACAAAATGCCAACTAGCCATCAGTTTAGAAAACCAACAAAATGGTCTCGGTGCAGATAAGTTATGTTCTATCAATACAGTTTGGCCTTTTTCTTTTTTAGTTTAGTACACTTGTTTCACATACAAACCATGCAGAGCTTTCTGAGTATCACATGTATTTACCTAGTCACAGGAATATTCACAAAAGGAAAGAGATCAAATGACTACTGAAATGATTGGGAAGGTTTTGATTTTCATCTCTGAGGAGACAGACATTTGTTGTTGGCTGCTTTCAAACCAGACAGGGACTGCTGAGCGAGCCATGACAGGCATTTTTTTTCCTCTTGACTTTTCCTTTTGCCATTTGACTGCTCATTGTTTCATTCTGTACTGAAAGGGCAGATAAATATATTTTTTAAGGCTGTTAAGAGAGGGATCTGATATAAATTCTGGTGCAGTCAGTTTTTCCTTTCCAGCACACATACAAGTGCTGCCCTTTCACTGATATCACAACCCACCCATCCTGCCACTGCAACAGAGGATGCGGTATGTTTAAGACATCCTCTTTCCCTTTTGCGTTCTTAATTTTTATCTTTAGGCTGTAACAAAAGAAGGATTACTCATTCTGACTGACATGTATACTGAAGCTTTTCTGAGGAGCTTAGACATGACGAGAGAACAGCTAAGGACTCTTTGCACCTGGTGCCATTTTGAGCTCCCTTGCTCCTCAGCCTGCCAAAGCAAATTGCAACTCTAAAGGTAGGAAAGGAAAAATTCCTTACGTCCTCACCAGTGTGTGTATTTCCTCCAATATCACACATGTCTGATCCCCACAATCCATGTGGCTTGATCATACTGAGGTCTTCCAAAATCTATCTTTCTCCTAACTAAGTCAACTCAAACTGTATAGTCTTAACAGGACAGTTGCAGCAATTTGTCTCAGTCCTGCACACAAAGACTTATACTTAGCCCTGACCTACCTCCTCTAGCTTCAGGGAAAGGATCACACTGATAATTTTCTGCACCAGTGCCACACACGTGTTTTCCAGGGATTTTCAGTGCGACATTAGCTCTATTAAAATAGACAAGGTGCTTTCAGCCATCACGTACTTTCTGTCGATTTTATCCGTAATCCAGCTTTCTGTTCTGCTCAGAACCTACGTTGGTATGCACTGGGATGCACCAGCCCTACCTCTCACCTTCTGACCAACCAGAGTCTGTGACCCTGGATTTACTGCTATTCCAGGGCCCTCTCCTTATCTCACCTTTTTCCATAACACCACAGTGACAGCAGATCTGCTAGAGGACTAGAGACCAGTTCCTTCCTGAACAGCGATTAGCAGAAGCCTCCTAAACACTCCACTGTACTGCTGGTACTATGGCTGCAGCCATCCCCTCAGTCTACTCTTATTTAGCTGACATATCCTCTCAGTATATAAGTTTTCCATAGTTGGAAGAATGATTTCAAGAGGAGACACTCAGAGGCCTTGATATCTCACAGCACTTGTTGGCAAGATGCTCCTGGAATAATCCCACATGGCCAAGTAAATTGACTTCCAGGTAGAGCTTGGCAGACAAAAGTTTTCTGGTCCCATGAATTGAAATGAAAATGCTGACAATTACCTTGGCCCAAACTGAGACAGAAAGTATGCAACCCTTCTAATGAGTTAGAAATGTTTAGTACCAGTTCGACTGACAGATTTTCTTGTCATTTAGCAAAATGGGATTTGAGCACTGCCCCTTTTACGATCAAGTTTCATATGAATTATTTTCAGTTTCCATATGAAATACACAAACTGGAAAGAAATAATAAAATTTATCTTCCAGAAAAAGGTAAGATGGGGCGTTCTGGCAATTTTGTCCCTACAGTGTTTTCAGTCAGGAAATTCATAAAATTGACGATTTCCCAATCATGTTTCATTCTGATAAATCTGTATTTTCCTGAGAAAAACAAGAACATTTATCACTGAAAAAAATCCCACTCAGCTCTGCCTTCTATGTAGGTCAATAAGGATTCTGCATAGGACCAGACCTTGACAGTACATCTCTTCCTTTTCTCCCATGTTTTCAAATCAGCATTTTTTTGCTGAAAAAAATGTTTTCTGACTTTTGCTGCCGCTGCTCATTTCATATGCTGAAGTTGGCATCCTGGATTTGTCACAAATGTTTTCCCATGAAGATGAGGATGTCCTCAGAGACCCGGATCATGGCCAGGACAGAGCAAATGATGGGAAGAGAGAAAAATTGGAAACACTGTCATGCAAATATTCTGAAGTATGGAGACAACTGCTGCTCCTTGGGAAGCAGAAATACTTCTAAACAACGTGCCCTTTTCCCAGTTTTCCATGTGATATCACTGTGGGCCTTTTAAAGACATGTTTACATCTGTTAATTTCATGTCAAGGTTTGGCAGTCACCCACACAGAAGGTAATTTGAGTTCCTAGAAGCAGAAGTACCAGTTATGAGCTTTCCTCCCTCCTGTGCATCCTGGGTGGAGGTAGGCTGGGCAGAGGGTGACAGCTGGCCCTTCACTGAAGTGGTGCATCGCACTGGGTGATTTGTGGGTTTTGTTATTATTCCAGCACACTCAGATGAAACCTTGTCTTTTGTCACAATTTTTAGTTGATGACTGGAAACTGTTCAACACCCTGCAAGCACATGTGGTCCCTGGATGCTGATAGAGTAAATCTCAGCACCTTGGTGAGATCCTTAGTCACAATAATCAAAGCCTACATGGTTAAGGGAAAGAGAAAACGTAAGGGACAGAGCAATGGGCCATTTGGTGTTGGGCAATAGGTTCCATAGTCATCAAGATTGGCTTGAAGGAGCCACCGATGTCTTCCTTCTGCCTTTCATAAGTAGTGTTACTGCTTTTCAGTCCAGCACCTAGAGGACAGTTACTCTCTCCACAAAAACAAACATATGACAACACACTATGACAAGCCCAAAGAAAGTAAGGCTGAGCATTCAGGCCAGAAAGAAAACTGAGTACATACTTGGAACAAACTACCCTTTTTCTCCCACAGGTGATCTTTGTAGGTCAAGGCTGAAATGCATTATCAATGCAAAAAGGGGTTTGGGGGTGAACAGACACTGTCACCCCCTCCCTCCCCTCTGTGTGGGTGGATAGCAAATGCAGCTTTGAGGGTTATCAGTCTGCAACCCCTTGCCAGGGAGTAAGATTCACTCTAAATCACCTGAAGTATATTCCAGTCTACTACCTATTAGACCTTGATAATTTTGAATCAGCTTCCCATTTTGTTTTTTTTTGCCCACAAGGACAAAAAAAATAAAAAAAGGGGATCAGCTGGGTCTAACAACATCACACTGCAAGGTTCAGTCACTGGCCACAGTCCTCTGCAAAGAGAGGGAGCAGGAGCATTTTGACAGGGATTGCCAAGGAGTTGTCAGCTCGCGTCCACCTGAGCAGCAGGCAGAGTAGAGGCTGTGGGGCAAAGCTACATGTGCCATTTTTACTTCCCATTGGGAAAAATGATCAGTTATGTTCCAAATGTAAATTTAAACAAGAAGTGCTAATGCTGTGAACAGTGGCATGGGGCAGAGAGGGCAGCAGAAATGGAAGCTCTGAGGGTGGGTCACATTTCTCACCCTGCACAGTGCACCCAGGGCTGCCTGCTTGCCTGCCTGCCAGTGCCCTGCACCGCCAGATACTGGGAGACACTGGGCCCAGAGTTGCCCTAAAGAAAACAGAGCTACGCTGGGGAGAGCAGGACAGACACTGTCTCTGATCTGAGAGGAGATACAGATCTTTGCTGGGATTCGTAGGTTAAAATGGCTTGGTTGAGCATAATGACTTTTTTCTTCCTGCCTCCTAGCATTGCTGTTTATTTTTTATTGCATCCCCTCTCCCCCTGAGGATTAGTAGCAGTTTCAGGGAAGGTCTGAAGCTCTGCTTTGCGCTGCTGCGACAAGGCAGCTATGAGCAGAGCGCACACAAAAAGCACTCTGTTGTGCTCAAGTGGCGATCTGTAGGCAATGCAAACTAACCACCAACCCAGGGCAAGCTGTAAACAAGGAAACTGTAACCAGCCTGAAACATGGAAGGAGTAAAAGTAATTATCTGTCTCTCTTTCTTCTCACCACAAGCTCAAATTTGCCTTAGTACAGCCTCTGTACACAGCAAGGTCCAATAGAGAATTGATACCCTGCATGGCAGTGTTTCCTCTGTCCCAAGGAACAGAAAATACCAGTGACAATTGTGTGGCATCTGCTGGACTTATCCCCAGTGAGCATTGTATAATAAAGTTAAGAAGTGTCAATTTAATTAACTGTGACTTTATAAACTTAAGTCATGCTTACTGTTTGCCTTTCAAAGCGTGTCTCTTGTCAGAAGAGTTATTCTGTTCTATTAATCCCAAAGATAGCGTAGGTAAAATAAACCTTACGCTTCTTAATATCTCCATGGCACTGCCCCCAAAAAACTAGATCAGCTCTGGCAAAATGATTCTTGCTTTAAATCAATGCTATTTGTCGCCTTTGGGTAGGAAGGAGTTACCCAGTTTAAGAACCTCTCCTTGCATACATTACCACAACTGACCACTTTATGTTTCCATTTTACTAATCCATCATACTGGGACTTGTTGACTCGATCACTGATTTCTGCTCTCCACTTTAGTTCCTTTCTTTTTTTATTCGTCATGCACTTGTTTTGTCTTACAAAAGTGTGCACGTGTCCATGCAAGTCAGGGAGAGACTCAGTTTCCATTTTGCTACGTCTTGTCCTGTGCTGCCATTTAGATGCTTCCCCTCACCCAAATTCTCAGTGCACTTAGTCTTGCAGAGAGCATATATGTCTGATGACGTCAGACAGACATGACATAGCATATACATGCTTGTGTACCCATTCCCTGCATGCCCACCTTGCCAATTCTGGATGTTCATCATCAGTGGCATCACCTTACCGAGAACACCAACCTCTGTGACAGCAGACACTGAAGTGGGTGCCCACTGCCCCTCCACACCCCTCACTCCCTTCCCTTCTCTAGCTGTTCCTATGCCTTCTGTTTCTTCACATGACATTTGCCAAGGTCCCCACTCTTTTACTGTGTGTTTTTGTATACAGCAGAGTTGATCTGTCCAGCAAAGTTCTTCCTTAGCTTTGCAAGATTTACTAATTCCTCCAGAAAGCTGAAATCACTTTCACAGCCTTACTGTATTGCTCAGTTTTTCCTGTATTAGAAACCAAATGATTATCCTTTCTTTCAAACCTCTTTCCATCACTGTTTCAAAATTGCCATGAAAAAAAAAATCCTTACTGATGCTTAAAAAAAGAAATATTCCTTTTTGAACTGCCTTTTCATGCCGAGAGAAGCAGAAACCAAACCGAGATTCATTTCTCTATGTGAACAATCTTATCTAGGCTAGCAAGAAAAGAAAGATAAAGTTATACATTTCTCTGATGCTTTTAAAATGCACAACAGATTTTTTTGCCATCAGAGGTAACTGTATATAAATGATTTGTCTACATATCTATATATAGTGTATATTATAGATATATAGTTTATATATACATATGAAGAAAAACCTAGCACTTACCTTTGAGAAGTAACATTTATCCCAGGTTTGGTAAAATCGTCTCAGACAGGCACTTAGACCTTCTTTCTATGCCATGCATCCTTTTTTCAAAAGAAGATATAATCAGGAAAATCCTGGTTGATCTCTGGCAAACCAAAATGCAGACTAGATTGTTTGTCAGATGCAGCCTGATTCAGTAAAGTCCAAGCGTGTGAATCCCTGAGACTCCTTTTTCAGTAATATCCAAAGCACAGAAAAGGGAAAGGGGAAAAAAAAAAAAGAAAGAAGAAAAAAAAGTGAATAACTTGTTCTTTTCTTGTTTCGTTTAAAAAACCCAGTCTTGGAGGACTAAGCAGCCTGCAGGCTTTTCAAGCATTCTGATCCTAGTGCATCCCAAGGTACCACATGCATTTTGGTACAGCAAGTCTTCAAGTTCATACTAGCAAGCCCAGCTTCTGTGTATGTGCGTGTGTGTTGGGGAGGGGGGTCGAGTTGTATCGTGGCGGGGAGAAGAGAGACGGGGAGATACACACACACACAGAGTCACGCAGAGATGGAAAAAGGAAAAACAGCAAACTGGAGTGATCTCACAAAGTGCTCTAGATGGCAGAGCCTGCACAGCTTGTAAGACAAGCAATGTGCACACACCAAAAAAAAAAAAAAAAAAAAAGAGAAAAACCCGAGAGAACTAGCAGGCAGCTTCAGGAATTTCTTCTTACCTCTTCTGACGATGCAACATACAGCAAGTGCTTTGTGCTGCATAGGAATCCCTGCAGGCACGACTCAGTCAGACCCCTCACTTCTGAAATAAACAAATATGTAGCACAGGAAAGGGAAGAAAATCAGAAACCAGAGGAAAGAAGGGTACAAAAAGAAGTTATTAAACAAGTAAAATTGTTGGGGAGGAGGCTTGAGTGGGTGGGAGGTGAATAGCTGGCATGGAAAGAGGCATCCAAACTCCTGGTCCTAATACAGATTGGCTCTGTAATTATGTGGCAAAGCACTGCCTTCTAAGCCATTGCGTAATAATAGAAACCTAAGCTGTGTAGACACAGCCTGACATGCTAAATCCTCAGGAGCTACACTCAACATTTGTCAGTGGAAAGCATGTCAGTTCTCTGGGGGTGGGGGAAGCTGAGGGAAAAGGGAAGGGGAGAGAAATTTTACTGCAAAATGCATGAGCTTGCAGCTGCAAAGAGCTCTCAGGTGGTGCCAATGCCTGAAATGTTATAGTGGAAGTCATATATTTCTATATCTATATAGGGAGAGATAGACAAATACAATAACACTGTCAGCTCCATTCATGCTATTCAATACTAGAAGAATTTTCCCTTGCTATATTTTAGTAACTTAAATGTCAAAGAGAAGAGCACGTACAAATGTTTTCTGTGTTAAATAATATTATTTCTAATGCTGGTGATGAGAAGTAGTTCTCCCTTTGTACTGAACAATATTGGAAGGTCTAAATAAAACCTCAATTAAGATAATAGAACTCAGGAGGATTGATCAGCCTTTCCCATTTACTGGCGGGTTCCTCTCTCCAGCCCTCCAGACACAGACACACACATTTTCTTTTGCCTCCCTTGGTTGAAGAGGCTCCTAGACAGAGCCAGGGAAAAGATGGAACACTGACGAAATAAGACTAAGCAAAAACCCAACTCATTCAAATTACCACACACCAGTATCAATACACCAACAGGCAGAACAATTTATAATGCACATGGAAGGAATAAAAAACCAAGAAAGAAGTATAATTTTGCAGTGGGAATTTACCTGGAAATTGTGGCCCTGGCTCACACCTATCATCCATCTAGTCCAGTATCCTGCCTCTGGAGAGTGATCAGTACTACACACTTCCAAGGAATCTGAATTAATTTGTGCAGCCAGGGCTAGACGGTGAGAGCTAACCTGTTCATGGGCAAAGCTTCTCCTTAATCCCTGTTCTTTAAAGATTAGTTAATGCACTGAAGCATGAGCAGGGGAACAGTCTGCCTCTGCACATCCAGATTAAACATGTAAGGTCTGATTCTGAGGTCCTTTGTAGTTGGTGTAAAGTACACCACCTAAAGAGTAAAATATTCTGATGCTTTGTAATCATCCCAGTGTGAAAAAAGGGCATGAGTTCAGAAAGAGCTGTAGTATTTCAGTCTGGAGAGTGAGAAGTATATTTTTATAGCCACATCCAGCCTAGTTACTCTCCTCATTTACTCCTTACTCCTGGTGGAAACATCAGATACATTTCAAGAGGCCATCCAGTGCAGGTAGCAGAACCAGGTCACTCAGCTAATATGTAGGTATCCAATTTGGCCTCTAGAAAGTCAAATCAGACTGAACTGAAAACTTTGAAGCTATTTTTGAGAATGACTGCATAGAGCAATACATACTTTTTTTGGAGGGGGTCATGAAAAAGATTCTGCTACAGACTTCAGATCCCTTACTGTTACCAGTCTTGCTCCTTTGATCTATGCCTGCTGCGTTCCCGCATGACTCTCTATACCCCTAAGGTGAAGACTGTAGATGTTACACATAAGGGAGTTACACTGTGGTAAAAAAGAGAAGGAAGGACTGTGGATAGAGCAATTGCCTATTTTGCAGCATATCCAGCTTTCCTCAGCTTTATATGGAACCGTGCTGAAGGGCTCTTCTTGAGAGAAAGGCCAAGAGTTACAACAGTCAGTAACCTTACTGGGCACTGAAATAAATGGCCTGGTCAAAGAAAGAGCTGAGAAGCTGGTAACTGTTGAACAAGGCATTAAGAATCTTAAAAAATTATTTCATTTCCTAGATGACTGAAACATAAATTTAGGAAGCTAACTTTAAACATAGCTTCTAGGAGTCCTGGGCCAAGCATGTTGGCTAGAAAATCAAATTGAAGCTCTAATCTTGTCAGTGCCTTATAAAATAAATGTCAGTGCGTCGCAGACAGAGAAGACATCTCTTAATGACATCAGGAATTAATAATAGACTCTGGGACTAGTGTTTCAGAGTCTGATTTGAAAGCAAAGTATTGCTTGCAATGGCAGAAATCAATGAACTCCGTCAATGCACTCCAAAAATCTTCCAAAAATCTTTCACCAACTACAGTTGTGACAGTGCCGATTCCCAAGGAAAAATCAAAGATGATACAAGCCTAGCAAAAAGTCACCCAAAAAGGATTTTCATGAGGCTGTGTTGTGGTGGGTTCCCACTGTGCTAGGCCAGTGTGCTTTCTAGCTTTCCTTGATGCCCTTTAGACTTAAATCAGAGTTCTCTGGGGCTCACCCCATAGTTTGTTCTCTGTACTGACCATGTCTGACATATATTGCTTCTCTCCCAAGTAAGGGGCTTCTCAGTGAAGCAACCTTTCTTTCTTTCTTGGTTATTCTAGCAGGAAGAGATCTACCACTTCCATTCCTCTCTTTTGCTCAAGCCTCCCCTCTCTCCAGTCCTGCCTTAGTTCATAGTCAGCCAGCATGGTTGCTTTAGCTACATCTGCGCTCATTTCCACCTCCAGGGAAATCCCATTGCCACCCAAAGAGCCACAGGAGAAATCTTTCCCCTGGAAAGAGCTATCAAGGTTCAATGTCCTGTTCCTGACTTAGATCTAGAAAATACATGAGAGACCGTGACTACAGATGACTAACTCTATGCTCACTGAACCTTTAAAACTGCTGCATTGCTGAGCAGTTGAATCTTTCGGTGATGCAGCACAATTCCAGCGCCCCAACAGAGTGCATAATTTCTATACAAAGAGATCTCCTAAAGCCTTACAACCACATTCATGCACGTTCCCTTATACAGTCACAACCACCCTAAAGACACAGAAATTTTGTAATGGGGATGTTCTCCTTTGACATACAGTGCCAGGTACAACACCCAAACCCAACAAAAGTTTGAAGCAGGATAGCAGAGCAAGACAAAAAGAAATTGAGATGCTTTTGCAACCTCCAGCACAACCTTACCTGCCACAAACATCATTCTCCTTTCCAAGTCTAGCAGACAACATACTGAAGCCTTTGGCCAGCAGATTGACAATACAATTTAGCATATACACGTAGGCAATGGCAATTCCCATTTCCTGCCCACCCCCTTCTAAACTGAAGTAGTCAGCACTGGTCCACATGACTGTTTAATCAATGGCTGCTAATCAATTACACTGATTGAAGGACAGGTTAAAAAACATTTGGTCTGTGGCCCTACTGATGAAAACAGTTACCAGGAGTTGAACCCACCAGTTTTCAAACATTGGCAATTTGGGGAAAAATTGTATATTTCTTGGGTGCTGTTCAGCTCAGCTCTTTACAAATCATCGAATGGCTGTTTACACATATATATGCCAGTACAAAATATCCTTCTCACATCCTCCACCCACACATCCCTCTGCTTTTAAAAGCAGCTCCAGCCAACAGACAAACTGAATATGCTTTCTTTCCATTTCCTGCATCTAATCATGGGGAAATCTTATTCTCAAATTTCTAGGCACAGAGATCCAACAGAGAGCAGGCATTGTTTCACAGTGCAATGGAAGAGAAAGGATTCTTGAGGCTATTGGTGAGACAAAGGCAGCACAGAAGGTCCCTTTTGCAATGCACTGCCATAAGAAGCATAGACCAGTATCACATAAGAAATATGAAGATTAACTTCTTTAAAATAGTTCAAAAACTCCTCAACAATCTTTCTTTGTCCATCTTGTAGCTGAATGCAGATGTGCTTCCAAACACCAGGAAAAAGTTGTTTCAGGTCATAGAACCAATCACACATTCATAATCTACTCCATTCTAAGCATTCGTCTCAGCTGGAATAACCAGGATGCTTATGCTAACCTTAAGAGTATCCACTGTAACTTTGTAGATGCTCTGAAAGAAGGTCAGCATAATATTTTTATCCCAGGGTTGTTATTCTTTCCATGTTCTCGCTTTACAAGCAGGGAAATCCTTGTACTTCTATTTTGCATAATCACATGTCCAGCTCAGTGAGTGAAATTCAATGCCCTTTGATTGATAGGCTAAGACCAGAAGGGATCATTATGGCCATCTCATTTGACCTTCTGCATAACCCCAGTTACAGAATTCCTCTCTGTGGTTCCTGCCACAGATACTATTGGCTGATAGAGAAAATATCCTTTATAAAGACAGTCTATTGATTTAAATATTTCAAGTGATGGAGCATTCATTCCCCGCTCTCTTTATAAGTCTGTCCAATCTTTAATTGCTGTAATTGTGAAAAAAGGTCTGCACCTTGTTTTGTTAGTCAGAAGATTCTGGTATGTTATCAAAAGCCCAAAGTAACAATTATTAATTATAGCTGGGTATCTCCTGATCAGAAAACTCAAAACGAGGAATAGCAGAAGTTTCTCCCAGGTAAGTGGATTTGTTCCACTGGGGGCTAAAGAGTGCTATTTGAGACCAGTGCAATCTATTTACTCAACAAACAAACAAACAAACTTCTTGTTTAATGGCCATCTGTTTCAGCACAGTGTTCATCAGAATAAAGAGAGTGTTTTGGCAATGTTTTCCCAATTCTTGTAATTTGATGGAAAGTACAGCATTAGCTTCCACAGTACACCTGGAGGCAGCAGTACTCTGCTGCCTGCCCATCAGGAAGCAGGACCTCATCCTGGTGGATTTGCAACCTCTGGCTTTGATTCTTTCTGTGCGCAGAACACTCCCAGCCACCACTGAAATCCAGGGGGGCAGCAGGTGCTCTGTGTGCAGGCAGTGCAGTGAAGACATGGCACAAGAGGAGTGTGGATAAGAGTCTTCATTTTACATTTTGACCCTTGCCACATAGAGTAAGGGATACTAACGTTTTTCACTATTGAAAGAGGATATGTCATGCAGCAGGAGTTCCTGTTTGGAGAGGATGCTGTTAGGCTGTGATCCTCTGTTGCAATTCCACAGGCAACAGGAGTAATGTAAAGGAGGTCAGGCTCTCCACTGCCCTGACTGGGGCTTGCTGCAGTGACTCTCCTACCAATCTCACATTTGCACCAGCTGAACTATTTGTCTGGATGCACTGAAATGGGTCTGTTATATGATACAGATCTTGGTTTACTTTCTAATTGTCACTTGAAAAACTGTTTGGAGGGAGAGGTTTGGTTGAGGTTTTTTAACCTCTAAGGAGATGGAAAGCATGAGAGATTGGGGACAGGTAACCCTTAGACAGGATTTGTCAACCAGGGATAATGTTGTCAAGCCAGTCTTATGCTAATCGTGAGAAGACATGTACTCCTGCATACAATGGACAAGGGCCCATATCTAGGACAAGGTCAGCTGCTTAAGCTGTTTACGAACCATCCTGATGCTTTCAAGTTTGTATGTCTCAGCAATGGAAAGGAATGGTTACAATTTTGTATCTAAATGAATAAAAGTACATGGGGGAGGCGAGAATCTTTTGGTCAGATCCTTGTTTTGTATCAAAACTACAGTCATCACCATAAATAAAGTCAGTATTTGCTAACAGATGCCATATTATAGTGTGAAAGTGGCAAACGAATAAACCCATCAATAATCTTAATAATCTGCATTGTAAATTGTGGGAAGAAAGGACCACTCTGCCCAGTTACAAAAGCTTCTGTGGTCACAATTATCTGCAAACTATTAGGCTTGCCAAGGATGGGGGCAGGCACTTAATAGGAAGAATCCCAGACCTCTGAAAGGTGTTAAGGTTGTATAACAGAGTTTGCAGTACATGGGGCAAAAGAAACAATACAAAGTGATATTTTTCTTAGAGAAGCTTAAGCATGACACACAAAGTGTTTTTTGTCTTCCTAAAACAAATTTTACAGGACTTGGGTGGAAAAGAAGAAAACCAGCAATAATCCATGTAGAAAACCCACAACCTAGGCAGCATGAACTTGGGGTCTGACTTGGAACCTGAGGGGTATGGGAAAGTTTGATGCAGAAAGGAATCGGAAATGGAAAGGGGTGTGACAGTCTCAGAGACAATGCCACCCCCTTGAAGGCAGTGTATGACCTCTGCCTGCTATGCTGGGCCCCAGCTCAGGGTTAAGATGGGCTCCTTCCTGCTGCCTCTTCCTGAGCCTCACGACAATACAGTGGGTGCATGTAAGAAGGAGAACTCAACAGTTCCTTCCTGGCTCTCACCAGAGACCCTGGTAACCTCTGCAGGGTGTGCAAGAGTGAGGTTCCTTCTCTCATTCACATCCCAGGTGGGCACACCCAAAGAAAGGAGGAGTAGGAAATATTGAGGTGCTGCACAGAATAGCACTGTCAGGATAAGTGATTCAGATTTCTCTCTCAGCCTCTATTCCTGTTTGGGTCCATCAGGGGAAAAGAAGGAAGGAGAAAATACGTCCATATCTTCTTACTTACTCCACATCTTCTTACTTACTTCTTAATGTTAAGAGAAATCAAAGAGAAAATGGCATCTGTCTTAAAAACATCAGTGAATGCAAGACCTAAGTAAATAGTACCTAAATATAAGCTGTGATCAGAAAGAGGCACAGCAAGAACTACTTGGTTATGAGGAGCAACAGGGGGGACAGTAATTTCTGAAGTTTTGGGTTATCGCAAGCATGGTATGAAGACAGGTTAGTGTTTTAAGAACAACCCCAATACGGAATATTTTGAGAAGGTTTTTACTGTTGTCTGTGGTCTCAGCTTCCAAAGGGAAGTGGGACCTATGGTTCTTCACTGGGACTTGGGGTGTCCAAGGCATCTCAGCATGTCTTAGCTCTGCTGCTATTCTGCTCAGAGACACTGGAGAAGACAGAACGTGTAAGCAATAAGCACACATGGAGAAAAACTTTTCTCATTTATTAAAAACTTGAGCATCTATTGCAAGGCATGTGTGATCCAGCTCAGTATTGTAGTACCCAAAGTAAAAACTTTGGGAATTCAATTTTTACAGTAGGCTTGCTCTATACAGGTTAGACAATCTTTGCATGAGCTGCTGCTTCTCTTCCCCAGCCTTCTCAGGCTCATGTTCACAGAGACGACACATGGAAGACAGTCTGTACTTCCTAGAGCACCAGAGTGAGTAAGGCTGATTGCACTTCTGTATTTTCTTATAAAATGTAAAATATTTGGGGGTCAGTCTCTTCTCCCTAGTAACAAGTGATAGGACAAGAGGCAATGGCCTCAAGCTGCACCAGGGGAAGTTTGGGTTGAATATTAGGAAAAACTTCTTCACCCAAAGGGTAGTCAGGCATTGGAACAGGCTGCCCAGGGAAGTGGTTGAGTCTCCATCCCTGGAGGTATTCAAAATAAGGGTAGACATGGTGCTCGAGGACATGGTTTGGTGGTGGACTTGGCAGTGATAGGTTAATGGTTGGACTCGATAATCTTAAGGGTCTTTTCCAACCTTAATGATTCTATGATTCTATATTCATAGCTATGTCAAATTAAATGAGTTTCTTGTGCTGCTATTCTTTTCAGCTCATTGGGTCCTCCTCAGATGATGCCTGTCCTGTTACTATGTGATCTACCTCTGGAGACTTCACCTTTATCTAATGTTGTTCAATGCAAGCTCAGTTTCAGATCAGAATAAAGGAAAAATACAATTTTCAGAAGGACTCGATTACTGATTAACTGCTGTGTCTTTATCATATTTGTATTATAGGAGAGATGGAAAACGCCTTTGTGGTTACAGGCATAAGGCATACACAGAATAAGGCTTGGAAGTTGGTGCACTACAGAGCAAATAAATACACTCTAGATGTTAAAAGGAAATTATTCTGAAAGTACAGAAATCTCTAAGAAACCAGGCACATAAATGTACAAACTAGAAGGAGCAATTCGTGCTTTCTTTTTGACAGCTGCCCCTTTTTTTGTACATAGGATTGAACATGAGGCCACTAGAGCAGAAGCTTGAAATCTTTCCACATTTTTCTTGTACCTGGAAATCATTGTCTCTGTAATTGGGCACAAAATGGGATATTTAGAACATATTGACAATTACTGTACACCTGGATGAAAAACTGTGGAGAGAATAATTGTTTCCACAAGAATTAGGCAGCTGAAAATTTAAAAGGTAGAGGATACTGGCACAGCAGGTATAGCTGGGCATTATAGGATGAAACTTAGTCAAGCAAAAAAGCCTTGATAAGTGCAAGCAAATGTGAAATGATACAATGTGTACATACACACCTAGAGATGCACACAAAGTCTGTGATAGCTAGAGAGCTGCCTCAGAGACTTTGGGGTCCTTCAAAGGCTACAATACTACAACTACATTCAAAACAGAGTTTTCCATGTCTACAGGGCTTATAAAGTAGATGGGATGTTGGACAGACGAACTAGCCTGTGCTGATGAAGACAATTGGGCCCTTTGATCATCATTGTGGTCCGAGTGGTCTCCTTGGCAGCAGAGAGCCTGCAGAGCTGTGGGATGGCTGATGACCCAAGACCCCATGGGGGGCCTACTCCAGCCATCCCTGGACTGCCCATTGAATTAACAGATGCTGGATCAGGCCTCTAGTTAAGAGCACTTCACACAAAGTGTGCTTAACCTTTATACTACATCTCTATCACTACACTTTGTACTGCTTTAACCTAAATGGAAGTTGCTCTTCCTGCCTGAGAGCTGGCTACAGAAGCAATTACACCTGCTGCAAACAGATGCTGTCAAGCTGACACCATCCTGCTTTACAAAGGAAGGAAGATGAGGGCTGAATGTACCCCAAAGCATCCCCATCTCTAGATATCACATCTGCTCTCATGCTACAACAGTGCAAGAGGAGAGGCCACTGCAGGAAGGCGAGGGTACAAATGCCCTGATGCGTTTACTCCTTCCATGCTGCAGAACTGCTTTGCAACCCACAGTAAGGGTTTAATTCCTGGTTTGCAGTAGAGGAAAAGGGGGAAACAGAGGCACTGACAGGTCTCCTGGGGTTCCTGGGAAAAGATGGGGAACTCGTTTGTCATGGCAGAATGGACGTTAAAAAAAAATAAAAGGGGAAGTGGTAGAGCCAAACTAACCAAATGTGGAAAGAGAACAGGGACCAAAGGTGTATGGGTGAACCAGGAAAGCGCATCATGAACAGGAGCATCACAAAGGGTTTTGAGACTTACATGTGTATAAGAACAGAGAATTTGAATGAAGAAAGGGGAGTCTAAAGCAGAGGAGAAAATAAAGGTAAGAAAAGAAGATGTGGGAACTGCAAAAGGGAATTGTCGAGGGAGCCAAAAGGAGCTGAAGGCATTTATGATCATCTTCTCCCTTTCTGTTCTGGGCAGCATCTTAAATATGGACTGATGGTTTTAGCATCACCAGGCAAGACAAACCATTTGTGGGGCATCAGTGAAGTGCACAAATATTTCTGAATGCTTTCCCATCATCCTGTACTAGTGTATTAACATGAGTGCCTTGAACCTGAGGTGGGTGTTTCTAAACAAATAAGCATAACAAGAACTCCCTGCTTCACAGCAGCTAACTACAGATAATCTCTGCAATTGTAAATGCTGTGAAACTTAATTTCTTTCATGCCAAAGGTTTCGAAACAAACGGTCTCTTTAGTTAGAAGATCACATTTTATAGAATCCAGAACAATTTCCCCTAAAAAAATAATAAAAGCAAAAGCCTTCCCTTGGTAATAAAACCATAATGTTTCCCGAATGTCTGATGAGAATGGATTTTAGGAAGCCTGATGTGCAATCAAACACCAAATTATTTCTCTTTTCACGTGATACGTGTAAGTGCTTTTCTCTTATGTATGCAGGCAGAAGAGAGGGGCATTTATATATGTAAAAATATATATGTTTCAATTTTGGCAGTGCATTCCTTTTGATCAAACATGCCATTGCTTAAAGAGAGCACAGAAGAGTGAAAATAGAGGCAGCCGTTAAACAGCAGAGAGGCAGCGCTCAGTGCTGGGATCCAGGGTGCAGCCCTCCCCTCCCCACTCCAGCATTTGCATGAAGGCTCTGTGGTGGCTCCAGAACTAGGTCCCACCACTGGCTGCCTAACAGTGCAATGCCCAAGGAGACACCAAAAAGCAGCTGTGTCACTCTCAAGTAACCTCTCTGGCTAGGAACAAGGTCTGCTCCTTTACACAAGGACCATAGCTGAGCCACAGACATCATCCAAAAAGACATCAGCCAGAGAACACACAGTAAGAGCTACACCATGACTTGGAACAAAATATGGTCACAGAACATGAAACTCTCTCAGCTTTATGTGGCTAACTGAGACTTCCACTGAATTCTTGGACTATCCAGTTACTCATATTTAGAAATTCAGTTGTTGGTTCAGGCGTTTACCCTTATAAATCCACATCACATTTGGAGTGTTGCAGAGGCAGGCCACGAGTGAAATTATTTGACATAAAACTGAACACCTTTCTTCCTGGAAAAAGGGGACACCCATGCAAAGATGATCAATTAGGTGCCTAACTTCCACTGCTGCCAGTAACAGCTAGACGCCAAACCTGCTAAGGCCAGGCAAAAGAGCCCACTAAGCACTCATCTGCATCATCAAGCATGCAAATGTCCATGGAAATTTGATCTGAGTTGTCAAGCCATTGACATTTCATGGGCCAAAGCCCTTCAAATCACATGGAAATGTACTGCACCTTCCTCAGTGGATTTTTGCATAAGACCTTACTGAACACAAAGTTGGCCATACACTTTTTTCTTTGATAAATTTCCTTCTCTTTGAGGTGTGTATTTTAATAATTTAGCCAAACAGGCAAATGCACTGTTAAGTGTGTTCTTTTTATGCAGCAGGACAGAACTCCTAGGATGCAGTTCAGGGAACAAACCCATTTGCTGTGAATCTCGTTTATCTACCTTCATGCAGAGTATAGCTTTCCTCAGGTCCAGTACAATGGCTGAGACAGTTAACTACAAAGCTAACCCAGCTAGAGATGTAAGAAGCTTTCCAGAAAAAGAAACAGCTGCACTCTCTACCTCTCCCCAAGTTATTTATTTAAAATGAGTTGGTATCTTTTTCCTTCTGTTTTCCAGCCTGAAAGAGAGATAGTCCTAATCTAAAATTCAAGCCTACACCTTAACTCATTCACCTTTTTTTAACCCTGATGTGAAATCAGTGGTTTCATCAGATTACATTTTTAAAACTATGCAAGTAAGACCAAGCTCTGAGGCAAGTAGGAATGAACTTAACACGTAGAGTCCCTCAGAGAGTAGTTTTATTTACATTCACCCAGAGAGGAGAAACCAATCAGGGGTAAAAATACTTCAGAGGCTTGGGCTCTTCTCAAGTGTACTCAGGCTGCCTGAACCTGAAAATTCAAAATACCCTTATTTTTCTCCTAGAGAGAGTTTCATATTAAAAATAGACCTCCTTTAAAAATATTGCTTCCACTGATTTTCATATGTAAGTTATCAGTTCGGTGTATGTTTCCAACCATAATACTGTTTTCGCAAGATGGATAAAGTCACAAGGTGTATAAAAACAAAACTGTGAAAATTAAATTGGCCAAAATAAATTTCTCTTAACGGTGGAATTGCCAATTCTAGTTCAGTGCTATATCTAAAAGGCTAAATCAAACCTCAAAGTAGTACTAAAAACAAAGTCAAGATCCCAAGTGTGCTGAAGTTCATCTTAAATACATGGCAGCTGTGCCATGATTCCCATTGAGTACTTCCCTTTGCAGACACACAAACTGCTATCCCTGATGGCAGCAAAGAAACCTACTTGTGCAAATTATTTAAGAAAAGCAGAAGTGCATGTGTTTATTAACCAGGTTCAGGGCATGAATGAGGGAAGTTCCTTAGGTAGGAAGTAATTAAACTGAAATTGAGGTCAAAGACAACCTGTAAAAACAGCATTTTGTTAGGCATTGTCAAGCAAATGGGGTGAAAAAACTTCAAAAAGGCCAATAACCACATAATGATTAAGATTCAAACTCATCCCTTCTGTTATTAACTCCAGCTACAGCCTGAGTTCCTGATCAAGAGTAACATCACCAATGCAAGGCTATGAACATATGTAAATCTTGCCACCTTTTTTGTGCTCTCTAGAGTCTGACTGAGGTTTCAGTAAAGATCTGTGACAGCAGTAGATTTGAGAAGGCTTCATTTTTATAGAAAAAAAGGTATAATACACATGCAATCTTTAAAAACCTTTAGTGAATCGTCCCCCGTGTTATTCTTGACCAGCTCTTTCCATGTCACACAACTTTTGCACTAATGGCACTATTTCATAAAACCATTGATCAAAGGTATCTTAAAGAAAAGCAGGCAATTTGGAAGCATATAAGATTGAGTCTGAATTTAGTGTTTATATTAGAGAAGATGGTGCCAAAGGGAAGATATATTCGTCTGAAGGTTGGATGTCCAGATTGCAGAGTCAAGTTGTCAGATTCAGGAGGCTGCTGCAAGTCAAAACTTCCTAAAGAAAGGACACAAGGTCTTTATCAAAGGCAGGAAAGGTGACATTGTTCAGCTCACGTTCCCCCTATGAAAGCTGCTGTTGCTTATCACTTCAGTTGTCTAGCAGCTGTGCTTCAATGCAGTATATGTGTAAAACCTGACAGGGTAAATACAAGCAGAGTATGCATGCAGCCTATGTGCCGTGCCCTCTATGCAGTCTCCTTCAGGGAAACAACTTCTGCTTTATCATTGTAGTCATTTGGAGCTCCCCTGGATGATGTCCTGATAAATACCCCATAGAGAAACGCTGCATCAAATATGATGAGCAGACAGGCTCTCTCCCCTTCCAGCTTCTAGGTACAGTCAAATAAGAAAGAGTAAGCTCAAAATGGCTAAAGTTTGGACCCTTAAACTGTGGTAAAGCACCAGACACAGCTGGACTGATACAATTCTACTATTCAAGCCCCATGAAGAGACTAGTCTAGGGAGCATGAACCAACATGAGAATACCTACTTAAATGTCTCAAACAGCCCTAAAAAAAGATGCAAAAAGTCATAATAAAGGTTTCATGGTCTCCACCATATGGTTTCTTGCCTTTATTAAGTGAGCTACAGATCCCAGTAAAGACACTGTGGTAGTGAAGGTTCTGTGAAACAACTTTGTGGGTGTTCACTCTGTGGTGAGGGACTTCTTGCTCCTGTTTCATTTTGTGAAATGAACTGCACACATACTTGGGTGGGGAAGGATAGGGGAGGCTAGGTCAAATGAATATCCTCTGCCTGTGGAGATGATTATAAGGAGGCTAAGAAATCTGGATTTTGTTCACAGGTCTGCCCACCTATATCTGTAGAGAGATACAGCTGTACCTCAAGTCAGGGTTATAAAAAGAATAGCCATCCATTCCCTAAAGATCCAATTCACCTCTGTGCAGAGAATCAGCACACTGACTCTGTCTTACTTATGCCTATTCTTGATGGCTTAGTGAATCAGTGACCCCATGCTAGCTGTTTGCAAGGGGATGCACATCATGTTTGAAAGGTACATCTCACAGGGAATTTACCAATATGCAATTGTCTCTTGAACAGCTCTGGTGGATTTTATAAAGTGAATTACAATTATTTTTACACGTTCTATATGTGGAAGGTCTAGAATTTATTTGAAAAGTATTTCCTCTCAGGAAAAAAAAAAAAAAACAAAACACCAACCCCAAACATTTTACTCCTCCTCTTCTCATATTGGTTAAGCAGCAAAGAATGACATAGTTAAAGCCTGTTTTCATGATATTTTCAGAGCCTGTAGAGTTTAGTAGGATTTAGACAATAGGTTTTGTTAGACCTAATATTAAATTTCTGTTGTCATTCCCAATATACCTCTAATACATTGATAGAAAAATATGTCCTCTCTTTCTCTATTGCCAAACGTTGCGCAGTAGATGAAGTGCCTGTTCTATATGTAGAAGTAACTAAGAATGCTAAACAGAAAGGTTGCTGATACTGCCAGCCTAACTTCAGGTCAGAGCAAAAAAAAAAATTCACAGCAAGACTTCAGCCCACCTTTTACCTCCCCTGAAGAATAGATGTGCTGTAATAAACCACAGCTTAAGTTTTAATTAACTGAATGTTGCCTGCATTCCACAGAAAGGGCACAGGCACACTTTATAACTTATACCAGAGTGTGTTCTGGGTGTTGGCTGTGGCTTTTCTTACTTTGTTTGCTTTGTCTTCATGGATGGAAAAGCGGGGTCTCTTTTGCAGCCAGCGCAGAACTGCATGGTGCTGCTCATCCAGAAACGCTGCTGGCGCACAGAGCCCAGGCTGAGCTGCAGAGGGGCTAAGACTGCCCACTCCACATGGGAAAGTCACTAATATCCCTTTCTTCTACCACTGCAAACTTAATTGGAAAAAATATATCCAAACCTCTCTCCAGAGTTCCCAAAGGGAGAGGTGCTGGCAGGGCTCAGCGACCCTTGCCATGCCATGTGTGTTGGCATTAGCAGCGCAGGACCTCGTAGCACCAGCCATGACAGAGCTGGGAGCCCTCTGCCAAAGGGTGTGCGTGCCCAGGGTACAAGGCACCAGGACACTCCTGAGCATACACCTCCATGAGGGAGCTTGTCTAAGCTGCACCCTGACAAAGATCAGTGATGAGCACAAAAGTGACATCCACACCTTTCCCTTCCTTCCCCAAGCCTGGCTTTACCTGGAGCTGGGAAGATTCATGGTGGATTAAAACCCCCTCTGTGAGAGAGGATTCAGGACTTGTCTTTCCATGAGAGGGGAAGAGGGAAAACAGCATCCTTCTGTAAAATGTGCTGGTACCATGCAAGCAATATAGTGCACGATAGTCCACCTAAAGTATCAGGCCAAGTGCCTGACAATTTCAGTTTTAATTCATTTTAACAGTGACAAGTCTGCCCAGGATGAGAGATCAAAAGCTTTGTAAAATTAGGTTGTGTGAACGTTTGGCTCAAGGCATTTGGGTAGCTTTAAATAGCTGTTTAGGACTGTGACCACCACTGAAAAAGTCCTGAGCTGAATTAAGAGCAAGTTCAAGCTTGCGTGACCTTAATGCTTGTGGGCAGTGGCATGACTGGGGTGCTATTGAGGAGCAATTAAAATTAGCAAGAGGAAATATTAAAAACGGTAAAGGAAAAGGAATTATTTTTAAGATGCTAGGCACCTGCCTAGAAGTCACCAGTCAGGATAGGAAAAAGCATAATAGAGAGAGACAAGATCTGAGAGAGGAAATAGACGGCAGCTGCATTATTACTGTCCCTGCAAACTGAACAGCTACAGAAGCAGTTACAGGAAGAAAAGGACAAAAAACAAAAGCTGGAACAAAAGATTGAGGTGATGCTTATGCAGGCCCCACACCCACCTAACCCCATGCAAATCAGGAAATTAATAGTGTCCCCAGAGTATCACCCTAAGGATGGTGGTATTTGCAGCAATCCTGACGATTATGATGAGGTAAATTATGACCCCTTGTTCCCCTCAGATTCCTCTGAATATGAGGCTAGACCCACCATTAAGGCAGAATACATACTGATTCCAGCTGGTCCTCGATGACAACTAGTAAAATTTCTAACAGATACAGGAGCACAAATTTCAGTACTAACACAACAGGATGCCGAGAAGCTGGATATGTGACCTGGACAGCAGAGAGTTAAAGTCACCGGAGTAAACGGAGCAAGTTATTTGCCAAACCGCAAAAGTTAATTTATGGCTCCTGAGTGAGAAGCACATGCCGTCTACTCGCTTTGTGATTAAAAAGCACAATGAAAATATTTTGGGTTTTGATGTCTTGATCAGATGACATTGGTGCCTGTTAGACGGCAAACCATGGTCTTCAAGTATTGACTCCAACCCCAGTAAAAACTGGGAGGCTACAGTACATGTACTCAGCACAGCCCCTGTACTCCCTGACTCAAAAATCACCGATGTCCCACAGTATCTGATTTCTGCTGCAACACGAACTGGAATTTCTGAAGTAATAGCAGATTTGGAAAAACAGCACATTATTTCCAGCACCCACTCCCTGTATAATTCACCCATCTGGCCAGTCCGAAAGCCAGAAGGAGATAGTGTCTGACAATTGCTTATCGGCGCCTAAATGCCAACACAGCTCCGCTAACGGCTGCAGTACCTAATATTGCAACTTTAACAGCCACGTTATAAGTGGCTGCACATCCATGGATGGCAGTGCTACATGTCAGAGACATGTTCTTTACAGTTCCCTTGCAGGAGGAGGATAAAGAGAAATTTTCTTTTGCTTGAGAAGTTACACAATACACTTTTAACAGACTCCCACAGGGATATAAACATTCACCTTATGCTGCGCTTGCTGAACTTTTACAGACAGTCTCACTCCCTCAAGATATGAAACTGTACAAACATGTAGATGACATTCTAATTCTAATCTATATTCTGTATAAAGCAGAATTTGAAGTTCCACCTGAAAAATGCCAGGGACCAAGTAGGGAAGCAACATTTTTAGGTACTAGGTGGATTGCAGGTAGCGCAGCAATTCCACCGGGCACCTTAAGTAAAATGGAACAATTGCAGATGCCCTAATCTAGGAAAGAGTTACAGTAAGTTATGTGTACTTTAGGATGCTGGTGGGAACATTTACCTGGACTTTATATTATTGCTTGCCCACTATACTCACTTTTATGAAAATGAAAACCATGTAAATGGAACCCAGAACATGAAGAGGCAGACAAAACTCTAATACAGGAATTAAAGACGTATCAGTCACTGGGGCCAGTACACCCCCGCAACCCTATTATAGCAGAACGAGGGTTTGCAGAACATGGTACTTACTGCAATCTATTTCAGACCGGGCAGAGCAGGCCAGAGAGGTGTTTAATGTTTAGCTCAACTGCTTTTAAAGAGACAGAACAGAGATATTCTGAGTGGGAAAAGGGACTTCTGTCTTTAGTCCGAGCAGTTAAACAAGTCGAGCCACTAAGGGGTAATCAGTCTGGAAAAGCCCTGCCGAGACTTGTATTGTTTTCCCTTTCCAGGAACAATACCAGGAAAGATACCAGCACACCTGCCCTGGAGATTGGGTCAACCATTGGAGGATTGCTTATCCTTCTCACAGAAGCAATCATCGTCAGCATAGACTAAATTTGGCTTATACACCAACAAGCCCAACGTATGGGGTGGAGATCCTCACTTCCTTTATTGGTGCTAATCAATATGGTACCTTCTGCACCATGCATGTTTCTCAGTTGTGGGTGCAATCTACTGTAACAGCAATTATAAGGGAAGACGACAAGGGCACCTTGCCCACTGAGATTGGAAATGTGATTTCGGATAATGCGACTCAATTCAAAAAGGGTTTCCAATCTTGGTGGCATCTAGTTAATTTAACTTACGACCTCACAGACAGTAAAGCCACAGCTTTTGTTCTGACAATACACAATGCTTCGGTATACACCATATACCCAATCATTGTGCTGGGATTAAATCACCACGGAACTGTCCTCTATCCATTAGAACATAGAGTATGGGCCGAACAAAATGTGAACAAATGGCAAACTATTGATGTTGATGCACATGTTGTACGGGAACAACAAGGATTTATTTGTGAAAGTAATACCATTAAGGCCCAAGACATTTGTTTTGACACTGAACAAAATGTTTATCATTTTGAAATACATCCCGATGAAACCCTTGAAACTGTACTTGTATATGTTGGAAATGGATGTGTTTGTATGAGAACCCTTTGTGATTCTATATTTATAGACAACACCACTGTAGAGACAGATAATCACTCAAATATCTGTATTTGTAATTTTACCAAAATTATGGGATGTGACTTTTAACTATTCAGCTCCTGTCACAACCCACCAATTGCTACAATCTAACTACACATTGTATCAAGATTTATTGCTTACCCCTATTGGAATGAATCTCACATTGGTAAGAAAACTGTTGCAACAGGATGACCTGAGTCAATTGCTAAAACGAATTGGGAACAACGGACAAAGAACCATGATTACCATCCATCATGATGCAAAGAAAACACACCATGTCCTAAAAAGAGTGAAGAGTGATGGAGAACATCACTGGTGGGAAACTCTTTTTAGATGGTCACCAACAGCAACTGGAATTTTGAATTTAATGTTGCATCCAATTGTAGTTTTGACCTTATTATGCTTATTGCTTATAATCTTTCGGTATATCAAGTTTGGCAAAAGATGAAACAAATTACTTCAATCCAACATGTAAAATGTGCACAATCCACTGACTCTGTATGTGAAATGGTATATAACTAGCATTAATTGTGACACTCAAACTAAACAGCTTATCAAATAATTGGGACTCTACCATTGATCTGCAATACGCCACATATTTATGACATAGAAGTAAGAGGTAACTGTACTACCACTCTATGAATCGATAAAATGGATTGACTGTAGTCATGGGGCGGAGGGTGACGGATGCATTCGACCCCTTAACCAAACTAGCGGTAGCTTGGTACAGGCTCTGAAGGAGGTAAAGGCCTGAGCTGTAGCTGGGCCAAGAACTCCTCTACTTCCAGTCTGTTCTCTGAAAACCCACAAAGGAACAGAGTGACACAGTGAGCATCCATGCATATGAGCTTGGAACACCAGTCATGTGATTAACACATGAATAGTGGGTGGCTTTTCCAAGACTCATCAATCAAGGAACGAAGAAAGTTGTGGGTACAAAGAGTCTCATGCATACTTTTCCCATTGTATGTAATTTGACTGCAAGCCAACCAGTTTATTCGATAAACGTGACAGCCTAAGTGAGCATTCTTTGAGCTCTCCCTGCTAGGCAGCATGGCTGCATGGCAGTGATCTCCCTTTGAGCCAGGACACCTCTCAAGGTTGCTCCTTGAGGCAGAGAGACCTTCTACCAATGGCAGATCTTTGGTAAGCAACCCATAGCACACCTAACCTTGTAGTTAGATGGTAACTTTGACTTGTGCCTTGGTAACTTTGATTTCGTCTTGGTAGCTTTGATTTGTGCCTTGGTAGTTTTGAATCACTGTTCAAATGATTGTACCATACAGCAGTACAATGAACCTTGCCATCAAACTTCATTAAGTTGCATTTTTACAACATCATATTAAAACCACTTTTCCTAATACCTTTGACAGTGGTTCTTTAAGTGATCTAAATCACCCATTTGCGACACTTCCAAGAGCAGCCAAACCCCTGCCTCCAGAAATTGACTTTCCACTATAAAGTGACAAGCAGCGCCAGAGGTGCTGTGCCCTGCGCTATATTCCTTCCAGCTTGAAAAGGCTGGGATTTGCAGTATGCAGCTTGATGTTTCAAAAAGCAGAGGAAAATAAAAAAACAATAACCCAATCCCTTACAGAGAAAACTGGCAATACAACAGAGTGACCGCATATGCCTCTGCTGATATTTACTCAAATTATAAAAGTCCTATATTGGTAGAGCAGAAAATCAAAAGAGGAAAGAAACATGCAATCTGCATTATAAAAAGAAAAAAGATATCTTAAGGATAAGGGGAAAGAAATATCTTAGGGAAAAGGAGCTTTACAGATAATACTCTCATCTTTCCATCCTACCTTTTCCCTCTCCCTATTCTCCCTCATATAACTTAGCTGATTGGTCAATCAAATCCAACAGGCAGATAGAGGACTTAGAAGTAAAAAGAAACTACAAATGCTGCAAAAAACAGCAGCTGGGAGGAGGAGCTGTTATTTTTGTCCTTGATGAGAGCAAGTTCTGCAGTGCTACCTCACTAAGTGCAAACTTTATAAATGCCCCATCACAGGAAAGACATTAACTGGAAGTTGCTCCTCTCCAGGCACTTGAGTCAACCCTTTCCCACACGTGGCACTACCATATATGAGGATTTGGTGTTCACACTACTCAGGGAGCAAGTTATTTTTTTCTACTTTCTAGAATATGCCTGTGTATTATGAGAAGCTTCTCAGCAGGCAAAATAAATCTATGTATTGCAAAGATGAATGGATAAGCAGAAGAAAACCATCTGTTCAAGATGCAGGACCCTAGCCAGAATTAGGTATTTGACCTGAATCACCAAAACTCTGCTTCAGTTTGTGTGATGGCAAATCAGATGTGCTGAAATTTCTTGTACATAAGCCATGGGACTGCTGAGAGATTAAAGTGAATAGTGTATAAAATATGATTTGATAACCCTAGCAAGGAAGTGCTGCAGTAATTAAACAATCATGAATTTGTAATGCATTTTTAACCAACAGATCCATGTTTTCTTTAAACATTTAACTAGAATGAGTGCTAGATGAAAGTTTTGAGAAAAAACTGTACTCCACGAGGACTGATATTCTGAAAATAAGTATTTCTCTGTTTCTTCTCAAAAGTCACAATGTTTGCCTAGATACCATCCTTCGCTTCTGCCATCTGAGCAGCCATTCTCACCTCAAAAGCATTTCGATACTCAGAGAGACAGATGAAGCAAGTTGTCTGTGCCCCACCTGCAGGAGGAGTGGGATTTTCCTTGGAGGAGTATAGCTGGTACCACTTCACAGAAGTCACTGCAGACACCAGTGTGATACCAAATCACACAGGGTGTCCCTCTTCTTGCTTTCCTGTTATTTATGAAGCATTCATGAGAACTGTTGTCCTGTTTAGATCTCAGCATCAAGAGGAGACTTCATGTGCAAGTCTTAAAGAAGAATCATAGTCTTAGAAGTTGAACATGACGTTAATGGGCTTTGATATTCAAAAGATCATCATGGAAGATGAGCTCTGCCATCCCCCATTCCTCTCTTCCACAGGGCACTTAGATGAGTGATTGCCCTTTAAAGCCATCTGCAGCCCGCATGCTACAGAAGAAACCAACCCATCAGCAATGGACCCCACACTTCAAAGTCTGCCAAGGACAAACAAATAAATAAAGCCATTTCCTTCATCAAAAAAAAATGATAGTTATGGCCCAAGACATGAATTAATCTATGTTGACATAAATCTTCTTTGTGAATTAGGACAATATTGTAGGCTATTCGCTGTTCTTGGATGTGGCAATGCTCTTCTCCCCACAAGCCCAGGATTTACTAAAGCTCTTCAGCCACAAGGAGATCTGATGATGCTTCATGGAATGACAGCCTAATGAGGAATCAGGTCCCACAGACACAGAGTGAGACTGTGGACGGTCTGGTACTACCACATCCACAGGGCACTTCAGCAGCACAGCATTGCTCAGTTCAGCAGCAAACTGTCATAAGCAGTAAATTACACAAGTCATGAGGCTTGAACAACAAGATAATTAAGAAAAATGATTGATGCAGACAGGAAAAGAGCAACACCTTATTTTGATTACTTGTCTTCACACATATGTGTATCAGAGGATCTATCTGTGGGTAGGGGAGCTATTTACAGAGGCTGTTAAGGGCCCTATTTCCAGCCCCTTCTCGCTGCCGTGTGCAAAGGAACACTTGTACACTTCATTTTGTGCTGCAGAGTCTGATATATAAATCTCATTCTTATTTTTGGCAAGTAACCTGCATGCTGTTAAGCAAATTTGATTGTTTAGACTAGAATTGAGAAGATTTCTGTGTAAAAACGTTTTTTCTCTTTAGCTTTTATGCAGTGGCTTTAGTTGCAATTTATGTCTTTCTGTCAACAAACAGTCATTAATTTCTTGCAGTTACAGTCAATATCTGATGTCATTCTGCCCCCTTTATGTTAGTGTCTGACCTTCCCTTACTTTATTCATAACAAAGTTGACTTTTATGCTGCCTGTGCAGCAGCCAATTTAGAGGAACATTAAGTCAAGCAAAATATTAAAACATGAAATAACAAGACTTTAAAGCATAAACATGAAAATAAAAGTGAGACAGAATTCTTTCATAAACTGCAAAGAAGAAAAAATGAGCAGGTGCCTGAAAACGAGGTGGTCTCTGCAAGGGTCTTGCAGCTGCCCAGCTAGCAGGTAGTAAGTCAGGTGGTAACACGAATAAATACACTTCCCCCGAATTCACTGGAGTTTCATTGTGTTAGGATAATAGAAAGTTAGGTCATTAATATCTGATTAACCACCTTATTTTAGTGCATTTCTACCATCTTTACAAGTCCTTTCCTATGTGGATCTTCTCGTGGGAGCATTATCCATTCAAGGAGATGTGTAGCTATTCCAGTTTTTCTGAGCCATTCGTTTAGGGGGAAGGCAGATGTTTTTCTCACACTGATGATGCAGAAACCACAATGCACTGGAAGAAAGGTTTTCCCACTCTTCAGATCAATGGACAGTCCAATAAGTTCACTAAATAGTGAGAAATCTTTGAAAGGATTCATTTGCAGAGAATGGTCATGATAATTAATATGCAATTTGATTAAAAAAAAAAATCTCTTGTCATTCAGTTCCAGCCATTCCAAATAACCTCCAAACACAAAATCTCATAACGGATATTTGAAACCTTTAGGGTGGCCTGTAGTGAGAAAAGTGAACTTTTAAAAAAAGTTTTGAAATAATCTTCCTCACTAAGGAAATGGTACTGGGTAAGGAAAAGGTTTGGCATAACTAACCACCATGTGAGATATGTAGTACAGGGCTATTTTGGGAGAAGCTCAGATGAAAGTAAGGTGAACCCAGAGAAAACAGAATGCTGAAAATGACGTATATGAAAAGGGACTCAAGAAGCTTAGAATGGGAAAATAGGACATAAATGTCTGCTAAGAAGGAAAACAATACGTCAAGATGAAACTGGAAAGAAAATCAATCCACTGGCAGAACACTTTGGATTTCAAAATTAACAGACTATGGTGCGATTTATAAAGGAAAAGAAGGTTTTTTCATTCAGGGCATACCATTAAATATGCAGCTACTGTTCAAAACTCAAACACTTCCAGCCTGTAACTTTTGCATATTAATCTTCGTTACAAAGCTGTACAGCCTTGTTATGCCACATCCTGTGGCATAACTTATTGCTTGGCTAAGGCACCCATTAAATAAATATGGAATTGTCACAAGTAATAGCCTAATGTTGCCTGCGTTCTTACTTCTAACAAGTAGATTTGACAATAGCTTTTAAACATTAATTGAGCAGAGAATAGCTATAAAGTTTCCTAAATAACTTTTTTTTTTTTGTTTCTAGGCAAAACATTTCTAAGTAAAAGTAAAATGAAAAAATGTTTTCAATTCCTTTGATATTGGAAAGTTTCAATTCTCTGCAAGTTCCTTCTAGAATATAATTCACAACAGAATTACTTGGAAGACTAAACAAAACAATGAAAACTGGTGTCGTCACCCAGAACTATCTCTGAGTTTCTCCTCTTTCACTAGAATAATTTTTACATTTCACCACTACTATCAGACAACCACCTCTGCATTGAGGAGCAGAAGTGTTCAATATTGCACAGGTTTGCTTCAATAAACAAAATGTACAACAACAATACACTTGGATTTAGTCGAAAAAGCACTAAGTATCCTCTATCAGCTCAAGGTAGAATTAAGGCAATTGAAAAAAATAATGTTTACCTCTTCTGGTTCTTTGCTACACCTACGCGTATTCCACTTAACCAGTCTTTCTTTATAAAGAAGCTTTCTAAAAATAATATCTGGAGCATCAGTAAAATTTGTATTTCTCTGGTCTGTCTGATATGTGAATACACTGAGAAATGAGCGCTAAAAAGACAGAAATTATGTGTTTACATCAGTACTGGTTTTAATGCCAGCCTCTTCAACATTGAGACTGTTTGAAATTTATTTTATTTCTTCATAGTTTAACCCTATCTTTGTTTGGAAATAACTGTAGTATGATGGAATAGGTATGGACAAGCTGCAAGATAACCTGAGCCTAGAGATATGTTTGAATGTCAGCGTAATTAATACTCTGCTGAAATTTTCATTCTCCACTCACTCCTCCTTTTCCTGGTTTCTCCCAGGATGATGCTGAAGGCAGACAGCAGAGAACAAGGAACGTGCCCAGGGATCCAGGAGAAGATTCAACAAAGGGGAGGGATAGTTGCAGGAGGGAGAAAAGAGTCCTCCGAAGAGCGAGATGAGATGTCATGGAGATCTGGACAGACAGACTGTGGGGGTACAGATGTGCTGGGAAGTACAGGGAACAGATGGGAGGAGGAGGAGATGCTCAAATACTACAAGACATTTAGAAAGCTGTGGGAGGAGAACAAAAAACTTCTCTCTGCTCACTGGAAAGATACCTGCTGGTTAGACAGCGCGACATCGGCTGTCCAATGGCATTTCATGAAACCTGCAGCGTTTTCCAAGCAATCAACATTTTATACTAAAGTACTGAAAAATACTAAAGTAATTTCCTAATGAAACAGAGTTTTGAACTGTTTTTTCCCCAACTATTCTATTTAGGGAATGAATAATATTTGCAGAGAACTGGGGAGATAGATTGGTTATACCATCTTACTGCAGGTCTTGCTACAGGAGATTTAGACAGTCTCCAGACTTGTGCTGATGATCTCTGACACAGCAGAGAAACAGGATGTGGTCCTTCAGGCTGGATGGAGAAAGGTATGAATAGCTTTGCCTCAGACCAAAAGTCATTTGGTAGCTTAGAAACAAGATATGTCCTTGGCCATTAGATCATGTCTGTCATGTAGGAACAAGATGAAAACTGAATGTCTCAGCTACGTTTATAGATAAACTCAATAAAGCTGTTTACACTTTTCCATATTTGTCTTCACAGAATTAAAAAAAATTACTTGAAAATTTAACTTTTTGCCCCCAACCAAGGGGAAAACAAGTGTTGATGCTAGAATTTCTCCAGGGATTGGAAGTGAAGTCCTCCCAACAGTTCTGCTCCACAGACCTCTCTACACACTATTTGTTCCCATCAAATATGGCCATAGTAATATCTTCTGCAACAGAAGAGGTCCCTAGCTGCACTGTGTCAGGACTGCTTGTAAGTGACATTCAGGAAAGTGGGAAGGACAGTTGGTAGAGTCACTAGAGAGAGCACACAGGGAAAGAACAGGGGCTGCTTCTCTCCAGTATGGCACTCACCTCCTTCATGATGGATTGAGTAGCACAAAGGAGATGATCAGAAGGCTAGTAAATGACAATGAAAGATGAAAGGTAGAGATTAATAAGCAATGCAATTTCAGAGGAGTCACAAGGTCAGCTGGAGAGACTTCATACACACAGCAATTAGCAGGAGGAAGTATAAATATTTCTCAGTCTTTTTTCTTCCCTTCTCCTCCCTCCCTGTTGCCTTGGCTCTACTACCATTTTGGGTTTCACCCAACATCCACAGTAACAGCCCAAATTTACTACACATATTGCAAAAAGAAGTGATAAAGCAGGAATAATTTATACATATGATGAGATACACCTATTTCTCTATGCCTACTAAGCCTCTAAAACTAGGACTGGCTAATACAGCTATAACCCTGTCTTCACTATGTGTGACCTTCTTCCAACTATATAGCAGTGGATACATCCACAGGGACAATTAGGTGTCCTAGTGCTTAGCATTATAGCAACTAACTTCTACATGTCTTTCATTCCTTCCATTCACCTGCCAAATTATAGTCCCAAATCCTAAATTAGACTCTACAGAAAGAGATTTAGAAGAGTCAGTACACCAATGGAAACCCTGTTATGAGTGAAGTCCTGGCAAAACATGGGAGGTAGTTGCCTAATTGCAGGGGGAGGTTTCTAAAGCTGATGAGAAACTCAACTTTGAAGCCTTACTTAGCAAGCTAGGTTCCCCAGTAATCTCTTTCAGAAACAGGGCATGGGTCCCAACACTATTTTAAAGCATCTTCTCAAGAGAAGGGAGCAGTACTCCTCTTTATTGAATACCCTTGTTAGACTATGTTGCATGTATTAGAAATTTCTCCAGAGCAACAGGGATATGCCAACGTCCTAACCGCTCAATTATGGGCTAATCTGGTAGCGACATTAAGCCCTTCCTATTAAATGATTCTACTCTGCATTAGGAAATTGGGTGCACTGAAATAAAGAGTGGCAGAATAGAACTACCAGTTAACCCAGTTCCCAGGGGAGTCCTGGGATCCTGTCTGTGCTGTAGAGACTGTATGTGTATGCTATCTAATAAATATATTGAAAAAAACACAAAAGACGACCTCAGAGTTGGAGGCAGTATTGAAATCATCTTTCTTAGCTCATCATTATGTACACAGAAAGAAGGGCAACTCTCCTTCCCATAAGGTCTGGTCCTGCAGATGTGCAGGAGGCTAGCTTAGCAAACTGAACATATGCAGGGTCAGTTGGAGAAAAAAAGCCACAGTAGGTTTTGCTGTGCGTGACATCTATCAAGTTATTCAGGGCAGGCAAAAATAAAAGAGACCTAAGCTGATACGATAACATTAGGGAAATACGGGAAAGATGCATCCTTTTACAAACACTAGACACCTATGAAATTATATTTAGGCAAACATCCAACTTAATCATTGGCATTTGAGGTTGAATTCTCAAGAATACTACACATTAAGGAGGAACGGTACTGTTGTAGCTGTAAATCTGGTGGTGTGAACCACCACTGCTTTATCTCCCAGAACAGGGTGAACAGAGGGTCCAGCAGATGTTTGCAAGGTGAAAGAGGCAGGGCAGATCCCAGTTCTCCAATGGTGGGCAATTCACTGAAGACTGTCTCAAAGACACAGTTTGGAGTAAGCTAATAGTCGCTTCAGGTATATCAGGACTAAATCATGCCAAAGGTTGAGGCCACGGTTTGCTCCCCACTGACACACTGCTCCCTCCCCAGCCTTGCAGCTACTAGAACTATGGCACCAGGGAAAGGCTGGTACTAACTCCTAAAGGAGCAGGACAAACAAATCGGGGAGATTTATACATAGACATCAGCATCAGCCAACAGCTCCCATGTGTATACCTCTCTAGAATCAGCAATTGAAAACTTGGAAAGTGGTCAGTAGGGACACCCTCAAAAAGGAAAAAATAAGGGCACTGCTTTTATAAAGCAACCATGGCAGTTTCAACAAAGGGGACACAGAGCAGCACTGAAAGGATTAATGCCAGGTCTGCGGTGGACAGGCAGCAGAAAACCAAAACCATGCTGGGAGAGACTGAGGGGTTGGACAAAGTCAGATTTCTAGGTAAGACCTGTAGGATTCCTCAGTGACAGGAGGAAAAGAGGAAGTTGAAGGCAAAATAAATTTGGTCCAGCTCTACTTTGTTTGGAGGGTAATATCGGGCATGAAAATTACTGAATGTGTGGGGATGATCTTTAGTTGTATGGAAAGAAGAAATGGGATGATAAAACGTTCAGGATATAAGTGGGTAAAGACATGGCACATCATTTTTGCTATCTTGACTTCCACATAAAAACTGTCCAGTATTTATTTTGCCTCCTGTATTTTATAATGAAGGTAAAGAACAAGCAGTTTTAAGGACTGAGAGAAAACAAGCAGTTTAGTTTTGTAAGCCTATTAGAGCTCTGAGAAGAAAAAAAAAAAGGGCAGATGGAAAACACACAGAAGGACACTAAAAGTTAAAAGACCATACTGGTTCAAGAACAAATTAATATAAGCCAGCCATAGGTTTATTTCAAAAGAAATGTAAAAGTTTTGTAACCAATGGAGATGTGATGACCTGGGACAGTCTTCCAGTAAAAATAATAGGAGTAAGAATCTATCACACTTTAAGATGGAGCCCAGTACATTTCTGAAAGAGTTGAAACGTTGTGATTACTGCATCAAATTTTTTTCCACCAGGAAATCAGGTGGTTCCCCTTCAACATTTTTACTGCCAAACCTGCATCCAGTGTTAAACTAAGAGAGGTGTCAAGTGCTTCAAGAGCTGCAGCAGGAAGACAGGGACACACATGCCACATCTCCTGCATTTCACTATTTCACACATCTGGTGCCCCTGACACCCCAAGTCATCCCCCCGCCTGTTGTTTAAGGAGAACGTTGGTACAGAGTTTCTCAGTGCACTGAACCATCCCCTTTTGAAACAGGGAGGGAGCAGGCATATGGGATGCCTCCTTCAAGTTCATCCCATTCGGAGTTTGAAGAAAGAAAATGAAGAAAAACAACAAAAAACCAAACAAAAAACCAACCCAAAATCCACAGTCCCCATCTCCCTTCCATTTTGTGATTTCTTTTTTCTGTTTTTCCTGTGTGACTGTAAAGCAACATCAGAAAGAGGGTCTGTTTTCCCAGCAAAGGATTTAATTTCTAATTATGTTTTTTTGTGTTTAAATTTAGTAAACAGTGTTTTATATTCTGGGAATTAAAGAAAGCAGAATGGCTGGCATTTATGGGCCAGTCTTTTGCACTCCTGTAGCTCAGCAGTAATTGTAAAGAAGCCACACATACTGTGACAAACTGAAATTATCTCTAGGGTGTTCATCTGTCAAACAAGTTGATTCACATCTCATCTGCTTTCTGAATGAGATATGAAAATGAGTCTGCTACATTACTTCTGCTGTCAAAGGAGAAGATGGATTCAACCCCCTTTAAAGTGACAGTGAACTTTCAACTGTCTTTGTCTGAAGAGTGAGTACATAGGGTTTGACTTTATCTGCAGGGAAATAACCTTATCCCATGCATAGAGAACAAGGAGTTATGTCCAAAAGACTTTCAGTTTTGGTCCTTTGGGCCTAAAGCAAAAATTCATTTAACTTTCAGCTTATGTCTGCCTTCTTGAAGTTTCCTGATTCAATTGATTGTGAAAGGTGTCTGAGCGACAGCACTGTTTGGGAAGAAGCAAGGTCCCAACACTCCTTGAGCACTTGTTTTAACCACGAAATTAGAATTCAGCAGCTTGCTCAGGGAAGGAGGGCAGAGATACCAATGTGCTCAGGGAGGAGGAAGAGTTAGGAACCAGCTGTGAGAAAGACCTGCCCGTTTCATTTACAGAAGTGCCTACAAAGCCATCACTATCCAGCATGAGACTAAGCTGATGAACTGAAAATGAGGTAAACTCCATTTCCTTGCCCTCTGTCAGACCTTCACTCAGTTTTTAGTATTAACTTATTTTCTTTAATTATTTAGCTATCATAGCTCCTGTGAGCTCATCATCCCTCCCCCCCCCCCCCCCCCCCCAAATCTCTGATACCATCCAGGAGCAATGAAGCATACAGATCAGTTTAACACAAACATGTACCTACCACAGTCTCCCATTTCCATTGCCCTCTGTCCGACATGCCTCCTTTCCTGTCCCTTCTGGCTTTCCATCTCTTACATTTTGTATATTCAGCCACTCATTCTGCAAACTGGGACGTGCTTAGGGCAGGGATCTACCCATCTTCCTAAGATGCGATGGTCATACATACTGCAGACCAAGTATGCAGAAAATCACTCACCCAGCAGTGAATTCACAGAGAGGGTGCCTGTTGGGTAGAGATCTGACAATGTCAGAGGTAAAGACAATTCTGCTCTGCCTGAACATTCATAAACCTTTGTGGTGGGGCAGCAGTCAGAGGCAACAGATCAGAGAGCATCACAGAGGTTCCTGAGCTAAAAGAGCCAGAAAACAGTAAACATACAGCCCAGTATTAATGAAGCAACTTGAGTCAGAATCTGTTCATTAAATGCATTTGCTTGCTAATGAACCCTATGACAACACTTTCTCCAACCCTTCTGTTGCAGCTGTGTGATTAGAAGAAAGCAACAGAGAGCACGAGCACTGTGCTGAGGATGGTATTTATTTGGGAGACAGTTGTCTGGGTAACAGCCTTGTTCCCTGAACTATTTTTGCATTTTTAGCTATTGTTCAGTACAATATGGGGATGTGGACCACAGTTCAGGACTCTCCTCCCTCAAGAGATCTTTGTATCTCCACGGTCCCTGTCCACATTCCCATTTTTGCCATAAATCCTATATTCTTCATCAGCTCTGACCTTCATATCCTTGCTTAATGAGTGAAAGCAGTTGTGACGACTGTGCTTTGTGCAATGTTCAGTGGGGTATTTGAGGTATGGCAGACCAGGCCCTTCAGGGACACAGTCAGAAAAACATTTAAGTTTCAAGATCTCAAATGGCTTCAGCAAGAGACATGTGCTGAAATATCCAGCTCTGTCTAAACGGATGCAGATCTGAACATGTGAAAGAACAGAGCACTTTGCATCTTAGAAGCCTTAGTCCTACAGAGAGCTAGACATTAAACAGAAGTTTTCTGGGTCATACTGCTGATCTTAGAAGCCTAAGTCTTTTTCTCAATCTGAGTCAATGCTGTTTTCAGAGGTATTGAGGCACTTATGTTGTGAAGCACATTAGGATGGGTGTTCTGAAGTCATGAAAATTGCTTTGAAAAAATATTATTTTGAAAGATGTACTACAACTATTATTGTGACCTCTCACCCTCCTCCCCATTCCCCAGCCTTTCAAATGCCTAGGCAAACATAGTCTTTGCAACACACCTGAAGGACATCTCTTCTTTTCAAGTATGCTACAGAAATCTAATAGTAATGCAACACAGATTGCAAGAAAAAAGTTGGGATCCATGGCAATGATCACATTAAAAAAAAAAAAGCTGAAGCAAGACTTTCCTAGGTCCTGCTACTGCATGAATTGCTGGTGAATAATAATGTATGGCAACATCTCAATGGAGGACAGATATCCTTAATTAGGATGGTTACAATCCTCAGTACCCACTTGCTGCTTCTTCAAAAAAAAAAACCAAACCAGCAGTAGCACTCCCCTTGATACCCATGGGGTCAGGACCAAACCTGTTGCCATCATAATGGCTCTTATATTATTTTCTTTTTTTTCATTTTTGCTCCAGAAGTAAAGAAAGATGGCTCAGGTCTCCCAAATCAATTCTGCATTTCCAGCATTTCCATGTTTGCCAGGACATTTGCTTTGCACAGTGGTCCATCTACTTGAATATCTGCTGCAGATCTGTGGCCTGGATCCTTCTGTCAGACTTCACAGTCCCAGTCTCTAAGATCACAGTCAGTTAAACTCCAGCCATGTAAAATTTTTCATGGGTAGTATCCAATATCATAAGAATCTACTTCTCCTCATATTATGACATTGATATAAGCCTAGAAGATTTCCTGAAGTCAGTGAAATTACAGTAGTGGCACTCAGCAGGGTGAAGAAGATTAGAAACTGAAGTAAAATTTCTTCACCCCCCAATGCTGTCACCTACTGTTTCCTGGTTAAATGATTTAATTCACAGTAAGACCTGTCCTTAGGACATGTAATTTCAGAAACCTACATTAGCCAACTTTACAGTTTCTTTTCCTAAAAAAATCTAAATGACAGCTTTAATTTCCTCATCTTGTTTTTCAAACTGAGAAAGTTTCAGTTGCAGACTGGGCAAAAAATGGAAAATAAAGCTCACAACCATATCATCTGAGACAAATCCATACTCCCCACGCCAAAATTCTTACTATGGTCACAGTGACAGCTTTGCCTGAGAAAGGAGCTCTGGTTTGTCCTGCATGCATACACAATGATCAGCTCACTTCCTCCTTAGGAAGAGCTCTCAGTTGCATGATTTTACCTTCTGAGACAAACAACAGACAATAATGCCCATGGAAATTACAGGAAGAATGTGAAGTGACATTTTCAAAAGCCTTAGTAATGATTTGAGTTTACTTTCATTGAAAGCATGATTTTTATAATTGGTTTCAATGGGAGGGGAACTGTACCCAAGTCAATCCCCTTAAAAAGTTCTTCCCTAAGTAAATGCTCAGATTTGAATATTTATTTACAGAAATGCTTCACTGATTGTCAGCATAACAAGTGCTGCAGAGGTCTACTTAATACTTCCCCAGAAACAGCTTTTCCTGAGAATGAGACACAACAGGAGTTTTGCTGCGGCTCTGTTTCCCCACAGATAGGAGCAGAGGCACAGGCTCGTTCACCAAGGTACTCCAGCACACACACAAATCGTCTCATCAAGGTCCTTACTTCAAATACAGACTTCAAGTAACATTTTATCATGTGTTTACGTAGTACATTATGGACCACTGACAAGCCTTTGCCTAGAGGAACCTGTAGTTTCAGAGACACAGCCAAATGCTAATTAAACTGAAATGCACCACTTACTTGCCACTACAAGTATCCTCTGCGGTAGATCTTTGCATGTACCCATTATGGCTATACAAAAGACACAGAAACACCCTGGTGTTCAGAGCACTCATCGATTAAAAAAACAGAGAATAAAACGTCAACGTTATTACAGAAAATGAAGGAACCGCAGACATTTAGGTCCTTGGGCTCCAAAATGTTTAATTTAAAAAACCAAGACGACTGTCTCTGCAATAATGTTATATTATCATGTTTATTACCTTCTCTGTCTCTCTAGTAACAACTTTTCCTATAACCATAGATCTCAAACTACTCACATTACTATGATGGTATAATTTGTAATGTTTAGCCATAGGGTAAGCATAATTTCCTTTATGAATTGCATACTTACGTTCATACAGTAAATTCTTTCTTTGAGAGCCTTGTTTAGATTTTACCAATATACCTGCAGTTCACAGACATTCTGAAAAGATAAGCCAAATTGTCTTAAATAATTAAATCTCTTATTTAAAATCTCTTCTGTAAGTGGAAATAATGATACCTAATTATTATGTAATAATGGCTACACTGGCTTTAGGTGGAAAAAAAAATATAGACTTGGAAGTGTAAGCATGCATCCTGAAAACACTGTATTCAGTGAGTAATCCTTCCCCTGGTTATCATGTTTGGATAATTTAAGATTTTATTAAGAAGTGTTTAGTATTCAAACAGCATTTATTTATTTATTTAAAGACAAGAATCCTAAAACCTGAACTAACTGCAGTTAGGCTGGTACCATCAAGCTGACCAGACACATGACTGAGAGTAACAGTAGTTCAGTCCTTTAGGAGCTATTCATTACAATGGTCTTCTGATAATGAAACCTATAGAAAACATTTAACTGTCCCCACTGCTCCTGATCTGAAGAAACATTTAAACAGCAAGAGAGGTAATTTTACCCTATAATCTCAAAATGCAAAGTTCCACCCCAGTGTCCCATTCTCTGCATTCAGCCCTAGATATCAAAAATATGCATTTTCTTCACTTAACTACAGCGTATAAGATAAAACTGATATTTATAGCGAGAACTAACCATGGAAACTGTAGGTATGGTTTCAATCTAGCATGAAAATAAACACAGAATTTAGAGTTCTGAACATGTAACTCATTTTTGTAATGATCACATGTACAAAAATCTTCTCTGTAAAACCAGTAACCCACAAAAACTGTAATCTGCAATAACAAGATGTCAAAAAGTTTCAGGCACAGAATTAAAATATAATGTTATGTGGAAAACAGGGACTGCAGCAAATGGATCTGATATACAGATTGCCATAGGGGCTTCTCCGTGCTTTAGAAAGCTACTTCGAGTCCAGTATCAAAAGAAAATGGGAAGAACAGGACTTGTTTCCTTCTCCAGAGGATGAGCTTAAGGACAGAGCCCAAAGCAAAACGTGAACTTGCCCGGAGTGGCTCCCATCCAAGTGCTGCTGCTCCATTCATGCTGAGCCCCTAGATTGCCAGGTACTGGCCCTGGGGCTGATGGAGTGTGTGTACAGCAGAGGTGATGACAGAAGAGCTCTTCTTGCATTTAGTCCCCAGCTGACAGCACTGCACTTAAGGAACGCTGCAGATGCTTTGCTAAGGTAGCAAGTTGCTATACGGGTCAATAGCAAGCTAAACAAAACTAAAGAGCTGAGACATTTCTCTATTTAATGTAAAACCCAAGTGATTTGTTGACTGCTTTTTACGTAATGACATGTTAAGCACAGCAATGTAAACTCCTGGATGAACCAGTTAGAGACCAGTGACAGCAAAGTAGTTAAAAAGTTCTACCAAAAAAAACATTTGGCAAGGCATGCCAGATGACTTAGAAAGCAAATACTGTCACTAGGGCTATGACTTGCCTTTTTCATGTGCAATTCATATTAATGAGGAACAATGGGCTAGAGCTTTTGTTAAAAGAACAGTTCAAAGAATAGAAAATTTTTGTTTCAAAGTAATGACAGGTTCAGGTTCTTACACATGTCAACATGGAGAAGTCTTACCTCTTACAATTAAGGTCAAACACATGTGTAGCTTTTATCATGCTACCTGATTTCTGAGGATAAGTACATGTGTTCAGAAGGGAAATTCAATCACTAAGCCATTAGCTGTATTTTGGTTGGAACTAGAACTTGCAAAATATGGCTCCTATCCTACATACCTTTTAATGCCTATGTAAAAAAATACATAGCAATATTTGCAATATATTTTATATATAACTGAGTACAACGGTATTTAATGCCATGAATAATTAAAAATAATTAAATGATCTAGTTATGCTGATCACACTATTCCAGGCAATGAAAATTATACAATGACAGCATCGCTGTTTCAAGAGGGTGCAATCTAAATAGCCACACCAAGAAGAAAAACTAGGACATACAAACACAAGATTAAGAATGAAGGCAGAGAAAGATGTCAGTAATACCCAAGGCCTGCAATATAAACCAGGAGTAAAACTGTTGCTTTTGAACTCTTACCTGCAAGAGCTGAGGGGAACAAAGTGATAGTCTATTTACCAGGTAGAACAACCTGTAAACATCGTATAGGCATATAGTCATAAAGTCATGCAGGCCCATGGTCATGTAACAGATTTTAATCAATGGTCACAAGAAATGCAGTTTTGGAACCTTTACTTTTTTTTCTTTTTGCCAAAAGTGAACTCATTTTCATAATGTGTCTATTTTTGGATACTTAAAATTTTGGGTATAAAACACAAAATCCTTCTTTCTGCTCATGCTTTGGACAAGACTTCCGAAGGAATTTGTTTGTGGAGAGGAAATCAGGTTCTGAAAAGATTAACATAATTCAGCAACCTTTGAGCAGATAACCCCCTCACCTCAATCCATGATTAGCACTCTTCCTGCAAACGTAACTGAAAAATCCCTCGATGTGATCTCTAGTAAACTTCCATGGGGTCAACAAACACTTCCAAATCAAACTTCATCTACCATGGGACAGGAGCACACAGTTTCAAGAAAAATACCACACAGTAGATGATAAATAGTAACTGATGGCTTGTTTCCATCATGCCACCACTTGCAAATGTGAAACTCAGTAATATAGTTGTTCAGTATTTTGAGTATGGCTACCTAAGATTATATACCACAAGGTAAATCTGCTTTTGTTAGCTATATACAGCAATACTGCTTCTGATTTTCAGTTTCATGAAGGTGTCCAGTGACTTATTGGAACATATAATAAGTTTCAGAGGGGTTTAATCCAACCCATAACAATATCTAAAAGTAATTTTACTTGGCTGTGGAAGTGCCACTTCAGAAACTGTTCTTCACTGTGATTCAGCTGTTCTTTCTTCCTCTCTTGATCCCCAAAAGCAGAAAAGGTTAATGATGGCAACTTTGGCAGATGATCATTTTCCTTTTCTTAAAGTAGTATCTGTGAAAATGATTCAGCTGCAATTACTGTCTCTGTTCTGAGCCCTGTGTACAGAACAGTTTCTACATTTTATCTCACAAAAAGTCAGCATAAAATCACTAAGTTACAGGAGCAGGGACTGGACCAGAACTCGAACTTCGCCTAGTCTACAGTTACTAAGCTTCATGCATTGTCATAGTCAATGAAGCATAATGAGCAAGGAGTGGAGTAAGTCTCTGAAAAATAAGAGTAGTGGTTAGCAGACAAAGAGGATGTAGGAAGTGTGTGTTAGAACTATCTCAAGCCAAACAAAAAATTGAGCCAGACTCTCCTGCTTCCTAGGCAAAAATCCTCACCAGTGAGCAATAATACATAAGAAAGGTAGACACTGACCCCTTGTCTGGTGTTTGTGTTTTCAAGGACAGGGAGAATTTAATGCTCTGAAATAACTTTTCCAGGCTTTTCACACTGAGGACATTCAAATGGACAGAAATGCCTTACCTCCAGAGCAGCCAGGGAGAGAAAGAGGACCTCTCTCCTCAGCAGAGCTGACTAGCCCCTGCCCAGGACCTTCTTCTATGCAATGGCCTCCTTTCCAGATCTCACTCAACCCTTCTCCTACAGCAACTAGGTCTCCTAAAGGAGATGTATTGTTACTGATTGCAGAGTTCAGCTTGTAGGCCCTGAAGTCTGTCATTGGTTCCACTTCTCACAGCTCCCTGGGAAAACCCAGCTCCCAGGCTGCAAGGCCTTATTGACGATGAGAATTAGATTGCCTTCATGGTACAAGGACCCTCAAAGAAAACTTGTTGATGCTCACCTGGGAAAGTGTGGACACTATTCACTCCAGTATTGCTGCAGACTGGATGTTACAGAGGTATAACAGCCACATAAAAGGTGAAAGAGTTTATTAGCATTGAGGTCCACATGGAAGAAGAGGTGAGCTGAATCATCTTTTGACCTGTGATATTCTAGTAACACTTTACAGTCTAAAAGATTTTTCTCTATTTCTACAAGTTTATACTGTGGCCTTACAGTGTAGTTCGTGCTTAGACTGGTCAGGCTGGTTTTTTGCTTTGGGCCTTCCGTGCACTTGCAACAAAGAAACAAGAAATAGGACAGGAACAAAGGAGAAATAAAACAGTTCATTGACAGTTATGGGGTCTATAAATGTACTTACGACACAGGTGCCAAACAAGATTGTATGTGAGCTACCACAAATTCATCTGTTTAGTCCTGCTAGTTGAAACCTTTCTTCAGGTAAATCCAGTGTAGCTGAAAGGTACCAAATTAAAGAAGTAGGGACTTCTAATTATCTGTAGGAGCTACCATATGAATAGCTGCAGTGTGCATCTCTTCCATGCTTCCTATTCTTACCTGCCAACAAGTTAAGCATACAAAGGGGGGAATATTTGGGGAGAGATAAGACCCACAGGAGCAGAATCTCAGTAGGTGTAAATCTGTACTGCTCCTTTCAAACTAAAGAAAGCCTTAAGCTCATTTTGATGAAAAGTACTAATGAAATACAAAATTACATTGAACTTTTTGGGGTTTGGAATGTGCTCTTAAAAACTCATTGTTCTGCTGATGGCTGTTCTGCCTGAATAGGTTTTCCCTTTAGCCTCAGACACAGAGACAAGGATGAAAGACACCAAATTGCCTTCCCATCTAACAGCTCCTAAAGAGGTGTTGAAACAGAAAACTCCATAAATAAGGAAATGAGCTACAGCTTTTCTTTGCCTCTATTAGGCACAAGATTTGGATGAATTCAGGCCTAATGGGGAATATATGTCTATTGTACCTCAGATAAAGAGTCTGGTCTCTTCGTCTAAAAACTGAAGAATCTCTAGATGAGGTCAGCTCCCTGACAGTATAGAAGTACTTACCACACTGGAAAGAAAAATAACAGAAGAGACAAAGAACAACACACAGGGGATTGCTATGAGATACCTTCCTCAAGGTATTGTTCTGTAAGCACATTATAACTAGAAAGAAGAACAAATAAAGGGTGGACAGTGAAATAAATGCCATGAGGCTTAGTTCTGGGACATGGCAAGTGTCTGCATATCAATTCCCAGCGCATATCACCATCAGTCGTGTTGTAATCTCCCACTATTTCTTTGTCCTATGGTACCCTCCAAAAGGCTCAAAGGAAAATTTAGTGTAATGATAGAGTGCCTAGTCCAAAGGAAAAGTCTGCCCTAATTAGTGCCCAAATTCTGTACAGAAGAAATGCAGAGCAGTCTTAAGTAAAACTGCTGTACTGAGAGATGTATGTTTCCATTTCTTAAAATTTAATGACCTTCCAGGTCAGTGCTCACAGAAGAACACGGCAAACTCTTGTTTTAAATCTTCTACCTGGTCATTTTGTCTGGTTTCCCCTGCTTCTTCAACTGTGAGTATGGAATATTTACTCATTATTTCTTATATTTTCCCTGTCATTTATGATTTTGTAGGCCTATATTGCAGTCATTTATTTTGTGACCTAAAGCATCCTTTTCCGACCTGAATAATGTCATGCAGTATTCAAAATGTGGGAAAGGTGCTATACAATAACAGAATAATAGAATGTATCATGGAATAATGATATATTCTGTCTTGTTTTCTATCCCCTTCCCAATCATTCCCATCTTTCTAGTTGCCTTTTCAACTGGTCTTGAGTATTACGATATTTTGTATCAAACTTTTTGCAATAGCTTCTATATTTCTTTCCTAATTTTGTACAGCTGTATAGATGGAGTTACCTCCATCCTCAATCTCCTCACTCACATTTTCATTTGCAAATATCAACACTGAACTTAGCCTGATGATTTCTCACCCACTTATTCAATATCAGTCTGTTCTTCAGTAGCTCTTCTAATCCATGTTTAATTTTTTATTTAAAAAAAAATGTGAAAAATTCTGTATCAGAGTTTGTATGAATTTGTTGAGCAGCACTGGTCCCAGCACAGATCCTAGCGGAAGGCATTAGAAACTTCTCTCGCCTGTAAAACCTGACCATTATTCAGCCCACGTAAGTCATGGTTGACCAGATCACCCACATCTTTCACTCCTGAGAATTCAAACATACAACTGTAAGATATGTCCTCCATATACAAAATATATGGCAATTCTTTCCTAACAGATCACGTTCATTCATATATGTGTTGCTAGAGTAAGAGTTATGACCTGTACATAAGGCAAAAAACCATAGATTTAGATCAGATCCACAGCACTCTTTAAAAAATTATATTTGTTACATGTCCAGTCCTCAGATAATAGAACAAATTTAAATGATAAACTATATATGGCTGTTAATAGTTCACATTCCTGAATAGGGCATGCTAAAAAGCAAGCCCAGAACAGAAAAGAATCTTGGACATATCAATAGCTCCTTTTTTCTTATTTTTTGTGAGTCTTACATTGACCATACCTGCCATTTACTTCCATTAAATTATTCATAGAATAAAGCACTCTCTATCCTGAGCAAGAGAATCAAAACCTTGTCTTTAATAGGGTTCATATCTATCCAATACCAAGCATATTTATGCTCTTGACTCTTTAATAGCAGGAACTCCAAGCACTTTCCTATGATTTTCTGAGCTCTATCTTTGATGCTATTTATTACTTGGACTTTCTTTTTAGAAAAAGGTACAAACTGGAGGTTTCTGTTTGATGCTTAAAGTCAACAGTACTTGCTTGCTCATGCTAGCAAGAAGAGAAATTTCAAGAATCTGAACAGACCCAAAATTAAAATTGGAAATTTAATGGGGGGGTTGGAGCCGTCAGCTTGTTTTTGTCAGACCTCAACCTTATTGTAGGTCTAATCAGCCATGGCAGATTGATTAGGGTATAAGTTACATCTCTGTTACATGAGACAGGCTTAGCATTTCTCTAGTTCACTTTTTGTGCCTTGCAAGCCTCTTTCTATGGAAAATAAAGCCACTCACTGCAGCAACTAGAGAGTGAGAACAACAGTGAACATAAGTTTGGGTGCTGTTACAGAAAGGGCAGGCATGGGGGTCTGATTGCATGAAGCACCAGGAGGTGTATGAGCAAAAGGAAGATCACCAAGATACCCACCTCGATTCCTGTCAATATCTGTTTTATGAAGGATGGTGAACAGCAGCATGAGTGAGAACCCTGGTGTCTTTTACCACCTGATGAGGTGGGCAACTGTAATGTAAATTGGCCATGCCTGTTGGCAATCAGAGCTGCTGAAGAAGAGTGTCTTTAACTGAAGCTCATACAGTGTTCTAGTACATTTACATATGGAAAGAAAATAATTTGATTGTACTGTTTACCACTGAAACTCTTCCTGGGTAGAGAGCAATACCACAGAGGTAAATTTACAGTACAAATAAGAGAAGAACTTATGATGATCTCTTATCCCTACCTCCACAATTTCTCACAGCACTTGCTTTGCTTCAAAAAAGTCTCATCACAGGCACTGAGCACCACCAAATGTTTTCCACACTCAAAGATATACTTTAAAGATGTAAGTTATGATTAGGCAACTGTTTCCTACAGAATGTGAATGAGATTTGGTAGTTTATTTCCCTATGCACTTTTAAAATATCACATATATCACATTGAATTTCTGCCCATGAAGAGAGATAAATCAACTAAGACCTTGATTTACTTCTTTCATAGGGATGAAATTCAATAGAATAAAGTGTCTTTGTGCAAAAGACATACATCAAAACTCAGAAATCTTGTCAGCTTTATGAAAATCAATGTTTTTCCAGCATATATTATATTTACTGTATTGTATACTTCCTTGTATTATATGATTCAGCCACAATTCTTTCCAGCTTTCTTAATAACAATAAGGAAGTACATTTCCCTGAATTGTCTTGTGTCATTAATTCAGGAGAAAGGGTAGTTTTGTTGCATTGGAGTCAGGAAATAGGAGGTCTCTATATGCAGTCAAAAAACCCTCATAAGGTTTGTCCCTGAGTACTTTTTGCATGTGCTGATCAGCTTTCCCATTTCTATTTCTCTGTATTCATTAACCATTTTAGTTGTGTTAGTCATCTAATCCTCATATTCCTAAACTACGAGCACTAGACTCTCAAGCATTGCTTTGACAGAGCTAATATCTTAGGAGTCATAAAATCCCATTTAACACAGGGGAGTATTTGCCTTTTTATACCAAACCACACAAACAGTCTGCAGAACAAAACAAGCACCATTTCCAAGCTCTAGTTTGCAAAGCAGGTAACAGCCTGAAATGATGATTAGTTCTTTACTTTAGCATTAGCTTATATAGAAACTTGTTCTTTAAAAAAATAAAACAAAATACTGTTCTCTTTATATGGAGCCATGGGGAAAAAAAAAGCAACCCCAAACCAACACTGACAAGAAAAGCTGTGCTGTTTTGTGGTCTCTTATATGACAAGAATTACTTTTATGACTTCACTAACACATTTTAATGATCAGTATTATCTTTACATACTAACCAATAGCTCCTTTTCATTGCCATTGTATGTCTATCTCCTTTTTCACCGTGTTATGTTTTTCTCACCTGCTATAGGTTTTCCTTTCCAGAGTCAAGCCACTTATACCAGAAACTGCACAGAAGCAATAACAAAAAAGTTCACCATTTACCATCTCACAAAATGACTTTAGCCAGCAGGATTTTCTAGTAACATATAGTACAGACTAGATACTAAGCACTTCAATATCTTTACAATATTTACAATTAGGAAATTTTAATTGCCTGCTTAACAAAGACATTTCCTTCCATGATTTATCAGGTGAATAATTAACTTTTTAAATACATATTATAGGTGTAGGTGCCAATAACTGTATCAGTCAACAGTCTACCACCAATACAAGTATAGGCCATATGATAAAAATCAGAGTGATTCCTTGGTGTAATAACCTGAGCTTGAAGATTTGAAATAACCCAACCATTCCCAGAAAGTAAGTAAAGGAACAAAGCAGCAAACCAAAACATTTTCCTCCATTATGACTTTGTTCATCCAGTTGTGTTAACATCTTATTTGCTTACTCTTCTGAAGTTTTAAAGAACATTCAGAATCCCTTCAATGGTGTTTCCTAAACCATTTTAATCTTCATTGGAGTAAAATTTGACACCATCAAAACTGATCAAAATTCCCATGCATTGTAATGCTAGCAATTTGCTCACAGTGCAGAGGGGGTTTATACAAGGAGAAGAATGGCTTGGATGTCAGTCAATTACTTTTAATCTTTCTCCTTCTGTATCAAGCATTACTGTTTAACTGCTATTGACCCTTCAGAGATGGTAACAGTTATAATTACCACTGCATGAGTTCTGCAGTTCACATGAGGTGTAGAGGAAGGTGTGGCATGAAGAGTAGATAAGAGTAAATTATTAGAAACTAGTGAAAGTAATCAATAGCTGTCATCCCAATATTGATGCTGTTCTACAGTCCCCCTCCAAAGTCATTTGCCCACTATGACACATGTGTATGCAGTATGCAAAAAGCATGGAAACTCTAGTACAATATGCCTTTAGAAGCCCACTATGTGGCTATGCAGTAAGGTAATTTTGTTATATACTCAGCCCCAACTCATACAAACAGAGACTGAGAGGTACATGCACGAAGCTACATTTGACCAAATCCACAGGGAAACTAGGATTTTGCTAAAAGGAGAATAGCCATATTTATCTTATAGTCTTTTATTTATCAGCTTACTGGCATCCAACCCCTGCCAGTAAAAACTACACTTTAACTTAAACAGTAGAAATTTGTGTGTAATCAAAGTCTGTCTTTTCAGAAGAACCTCTTGGGCCTCTTGAGTTTTTCTTTGCCATTGATAGCATTAACACCTTGTATAGAAATACTGCATGCTCCAATGACATGGTCATTAATTTTTGTTTGATCTCTAATTCCTTGAGTATAGACCTTTAAAACCAGCATCTTGATTCTACTCTCAGTTGCATTAATTTAATGATACAGGAGCCAGGTATGGCATTACTTCTGCGCAATGAAGTGAGTGGTTTCTTTGCAAATGGATGGAATGCTCCTGAGAAGGGCAGGCAATTTCCAAATGCATCTGTGACATCTACAAGATCAAAAATTCTTCAAAAACAACTGGGGCCCTCTTCATATTTCTGAAATGCCAACTTGGCTGACCTGTTTGGGTTTTTTTTTGTGGCATTCAAAATCAGCACCTTCCCCTATGAAATCTCTTTATAAAAAACAGCTTAAGTGTGAATCTGTCCCTGTGGAAGCAGAATAATGAACTGTTAGTGATGGGGCAGACAACTCTATTCTCTTTTGTGAGCTCCATGTTGGCTTGGAAAAATTTGTTTGAGCAGCATCTTCTCTATTGTAACCTCCAGGCTGGGGTAATTTTTCAGTCTTTTATTGAAATGAAGCTGCTATCTGATAGAGAATGAAATAAAATGAATTTGCCTTTTGCCAAGGAGATTAGGCAATACCCGAGTTTGGTCAAACATGTCCATGCTAAGCATCATATACCTGTGAATTCATGATAAATAGCCCTTCTACAGATAACATCCTTACTGTAAGGCCATGATTTCTTGTTTTGTTGCCATTTGTACAAGGATATAGTCAAAAAGAAAACAAAACATGATCTCCACAGTTTTGTAGGCCACTCAGGACAGCTGAGGAAACAACACCCTGACTTGCTTTGCCAGGAAAAAGCTCCAGTGTCTACAATAGCTGCATGCCCCACGATTTGAACATGGAATGTTTTAAGAAACCAAGTTCTAGGTATGATAAAAACAACTAGCTACTCCAGAGATCCCTTGGGAATTGTAATTTCAGCAGCTGAGGTTGAAAATATGAGACCCAACTGGGCAGTTCACTGGTGGTAGTAAAATGAGCAGTATTTTCATTTTTTTTTCAAGTAGTTTGAAACATATGTCTGTTAGATCTTTATGATAACAGGAGAGCCATCAAGTCAGGCCTGATCTGCTAGAGCTGTGTGACAGCTGGGGGAGACAGCAGGAGTAGAGGGGATTTTGCAGGTTGCATCAGCAGGTTAGTTGGAGGCCAAGGATCAACATTGCAAAGGTTGCTGTGGGCTCACAACACCATATTGACAATTCACAGTGGATCTGAGGGGGACTTCTGCTCAGATCTGAAGAGCTGTGGGAAAACAGCAGATGCTGATGGATTACTGTTAGCTACATCTTAGGACTGAGGTTAATTAACAAAACCTTTGACACCTGTCCACATGATACCTGGCTCTAATGTTGCTGGTAACCACTCAGAAGCAGAAGCAATACATTTCCTGAACAGAAGAGACGGAAATCCATTATGAAATGCCAATTTCTGCCTTTAGCAATTGTGAGGTTGCAACTGCTTTCAAGCAAAGTCTAGCCTAGCATGGTGGATCCTTTCTGTTTTGAGAGAAACATCACTGCAATAGAAGCAACTTTCTCTGGCTTCAATGCAAGAGTCTCTCACTTCAACCCCAAAGTTCTGTGGCACTCAAGCAAACATAAGTGGCAAGTCATTTTCTGTAGTAAAGCAGACACTAAAAGATAAGGATGAAACATGAAAGAGAAAATGTGCTGATGAGAAGTATTCAAAATGATCCATGTGTATCTGTGACATCTTAGAAGACACACTTCAAGCCTACACTGCTGATGCTTATAAGTAAGCACAATGATGCTTTGTACTGACATGTTGTACTGAAAGTCACTTCAGGTTTATGCTCACCATCTCAAGTTCCCCCTATAGTTTCATCTAGAGAAGTTATTTTTACTTACTCATCTGAAAGAGGATATAGCTTTTGCTTTTAAGCTACAATACAGAAGTTGGAGTGGCAGAAGATCCAGATGATAGACAGCTATTGAAGGACTAATTATATATCATTCATAGGATCCCACTAAAATAGTACAGATAGAGAGGAAAAAAGAATCAGACAAGGAATGAGCAGGTCATAACTGCAACCTATCAGCTCAATCCCCATCAATTGTTATTGCGTCAATCAGACACAACTTGTAAATGGTAGCACGTGCTAAGGCATAGTATAGACACATATAAGCAGTTAAAGAGGTATATGTAACCAAAATGCAACTTAAAGAAGTATAATGATACTTTAAAGTATCTCCAACATGGGCATTACTTAATTTTAAAGCATGGTTTGGAGGCACTGAAGCCAGAAAACAGAAAAGAAATTTGTTTGAACAGCCAAGGCCTAGAACACAGGATTTCTTGACTAGCTCCAAATTCAAGACCCCTAAACAATACAGCCTTTAGATTTCAAGAACAGCTGAGAATATCTTGTGGCCTCTAGGTCCAGGTTGCCTTGGCCAGAGGAAGGAATGGGAAGGCTTGTAGGCAGTGGACAAAACAGATGACCCCCAAGGTTTCAACATTATTTTTTTGTGTGTGTTGAGAGTAGCTACTAAGCCCATTTCAAACATGCTTATGAAGACAAGTTATTGGCATTGGAGAAGCAAGAGTAAGCATCCAGGGCCATGATTCCCCAGTTGCATTGGCATTGGAGAAGCAAGAGTAAGCATCCAGGGCCATGATTCCCCAGTTGCTATGCAGGGTCCCAGTGAGAATCGTGAGGGGATTAGCAGGCACAGGACTGCCAGGCAAACATAGCTGTGCACCCAAATGTAGGAACTCAAGACATGTTTATCATGTTTTTTCTGTTTCACTTAGTTCCTCCATGTGCTCTAGTCCTCTCTAGAATGGGAATTATCAAGTTACAAGAAAAGGTAATTTGACTGTTACTTCCAGCCTGGCAAGACCACAATCTACCAACTCTTGAGCTGATCCACAGACACCCTATATAGTTTTATTACCATGGTGCTACATGAAGGAGGATTACAGAATGCCAACTGTCATGACTCATTATGCAGCATCTAACTCGGCACATAAAGGCTTCCTGCAATATTGCTGAAAGGTAGGGGGAATAACAGTAACTTAATAAAGAACAGCTCTGTGAGATGATGTTGTTTACTTAATACACAGTTGTCAGTTACATGCCACTCCAACCATCCAGTCCAAAGGACCTAAAACTGCAGTAGCTTTTCAGAAAGCATTGGCAAGGTGGTCCCATTTTCCCCTGTGGGCTCAGGACTCATGATCAATTGGCAGTCAAGATACCTAGTCTCTGATCAGCACAAGAGTTTCCAGAAGGGCTCATTCAATCCAATGCCTAGGACTTCTAAAATGAAAAAAAAAAAGAAACAGCCAGAATGGTATCTCAAAAGGACCTGCCAAATTTCCTGCTCTAGGACCTAAAACAATTGGAGAATTTTAATGCAAAACCCTGGTCTGATTCTCTTAAAAATCAGGTAATGCACCTACTGGTACACCCCGAGTGATACTTGAGCAAGAGATAAATTGCTGGATAAAGCATCAGGTCAGTCTGATGGCATGGTCTGAAATAAAGCAGTTCAGCCAAACAAATGCTTTAGTAAGTGATCAGTGAGAGTCGAGTGCCCTTACTGGGTGCTGGGCAAGAACTTATGTGGAACACTATGTAGGTACTTCCCTCCTTTACAGAACACACCTTTCTGGATAGACATCCCTTGAAAATGTAGCTGTTACCCTTTTAAATTGTATCCATGACAGGTACTTTCCTCAACTGGTATTAAAGTAAACCAGCAAAACCTTGCATTGAAGATCACTGCTACTTCTTATCTCTAGAGGCTGAGAACTTGCTTGCTCTAGTCTTGGACCCCGAGCATGGGTTCATTTTATTCCAGCAGAGTATTATGTGGCTCCTTGGCATACCTGTTTACTACAGATATAGTGCCTAGCAGCTTGCTTACTGACCAAAAGCATACTGAGGTAGTCACTGCACCATCACAGCAGAAACAGAACCTGGTTTTAGGTATATAGTACATCTATGGGTGGGGAATAGATCATGCTCATTTGCATTAGCTTGAGCCAGCACTTCCTTGACTGAAATAATTCAGATTGTTAATGACAATATAGCTAGGAACAGAACTGGTTTTGGAGCTACTGGAATGTACATTTATTTTCTCTTGAGGAGACATTTCTCTGAAGCTACTGTGGCCTTTGTCTGACAGCATGAACCAGGATCATTCAAGCAGTTATTGCTGAAAGAAGTGTAAATATACAACAGATGTACCCGCCAACGGTCACTGCTCATGTAGCAGTGTTTTCCAGGGTTTGTCTGCTGACAGAAAGAAATGAGCACTTAACAGTAGTGTTTTTGTAGTTCTGATGGTATAAAAGGCGAGGTTTGTAGTCAGGTATTTTTGTTTTAATTTTTTTCCTAGCTAGAGCTTCTGGTTTAATAAAAATGTTTCAGAAACAAAAGCCATTCTTTAGGTAGAACACCTTTTAACCAGCCCATCCATCTATGCGCATTCACACTCACTCTTTTGGAAGAGTGGGTCAAGTATTCATCACCACACTTCAGTTTTTACCCCTGGCTCTGCGCTCCGTTTCTTACCTTTACTGTTATTATTCTCCTCTTGAGGCAGATCCCGATCTTCCTTGCCAGAATACATCACATTGCTTCCTTCACTGCTACACAATCTCTATGGGAAACTGTTCTGTTGACTTGAGTGTGACTGGTGGCCCTGGCCCACCCCTGCTTGCCCTGGTCTTTTCAGGCACTCCAACCTCCCCATAACCTGCCAGTTTAAATTTTTTTGCATTAATTTTAACTGAATTCAGCCAAGCAGCAAGTGATATACACTGCTGGACACCAAAGCTGTCTAGTTACCTGCCTGACAAGTGCTGTGCAGCTGGGGCAGTGGCAGAGGGCTGCAGTCCCTCCTGGCAGAGGGGACTTGCCTCCAGTCAGACCAGGTTCATGCATGGCTCATTCAGCCTGTTTCTTTCCAAAGCTTGTCAGCACAGGGCCACTAGAAGTCCTGGCCCAACTGTGGTAAGCTCCAGCTAGCCATCATTCAAAGAGAAGGTCACTCGCCTTTGACTGTCAGCATTTCTCCATGCTCCACTACCCAGCGGTAATACACAGAAGCAAGCGCTGTTTGAGTAATGGAGACAGTAAAAATTCCTCTGGTATTTCTACTCCTTTAAGACTTCAATTTATTTTCAGTAAAGTGACTCCTCATCGTAAATAATTTATCTGTGTTTTTAATTGTTATTTTTGGCAAGAACTTTTTCTATGAAACTTTTTTTGAAAGAATAATTTAGCATAGTTAAGGTTTTTATAGGAACTATTATTGGAAATGTTTTTAATAAACATTTCTGTGCAGTAACCCTATCATATTCTGAATACTTATACCAGAAAGCCACAAATACCCATGAAGAAAATAAAAAGGATTACTTTCATAACAACTTCAATTATTCTCCATTTTTGTTTTTCCCAGTGACAAAGCAGTCTTGAAAGATTACTTAAGTAAATCACTTTACAATCTATAACAAGGCCACCCTATTCTACTATTCTCACCATTTTCAGCACATTCCCTTTTCTTACATGTGCACATACATATTTTTGAAGCTTGATCTCCCTATACATCAAGTACAAAAAAAAATGCAGAATGTCAATATATATCCATGCATTCTGAGAAGATACTGAAAATAGAAACTGCAGTTTCCTCCAGCCCAATTGAAAGTAACTGCATAAAGAAACAAAGATGGAGACATGAGCTTTTAACTTTTGTCATGGATATTTGTCACACAGTATACTGCACTACCTGCTTACACATCTCTAAAACATACTGTACTTCCTGGTGAAACCCTACTAGCACTGATCGCTTTATTCCTCATGTCTTTCAGGCAACATGCTGTTTATCCCTTATACTTGCTTTACCACAACAGCATGACAAAGCCCAGTTGGGTTTGGCTCATGATCTACAGCAGAGCCCAGATCCCCCCTTTCCACTGAGCTGCTTCTAGCCAGTGCCCCCTTCGCACGCTGCTGATTTAAAAAAATAAGTTCTTTTGAAGTTTCATGGTTCGGTTTGCCTTTTTTTACCAAAAGCCCATTCACCCCCACGCACAACCCCATTATTTCTCCCGTAAAATGTGCTTTCCCAAGGACTTTAGTCCCATTTTTTATTAATTCCTTCTCAGCAGAATTAGTTTCCTAATTCTAGCCATTTTGACAGGAGGTCACAGGTCTCTGTCTACCTCCAGCGCTCCTCAGCCTCCCTTCCTTTCTCTTAAAGAGCTACTCATCCTGTGCATTTACCAGTAATGTCAAACCCTTTAGCTTCCCCCATCACCCAGCTTTGCTAAGTATAACCACATCCCCATGGGGACTAAGGCAAATTCACACTGAGCCTCTCTCCTGGGTGCTGGCGACTCTCAGAGAGGGTTTGCTAATTGCAGCCAGCTGCACACATCTCTTCTCACCCTCCTGCCTGTGACAGTGTGCCATCACATCTCTTCCCACACGCTGCCTGATGGACTGACAGAGAAGTGGCACAGAGCACCTGACAGTCTCACCGTCTCCCTACCCACATAGGATTTAGCGCTGGCTAGTGGGCACTCAGCTGCCAGGCACTGTCGTTAGTGCTATGAAGCCCTGCAAGTCTCCCAGACCTTCCTGCTCCTTACAGGGCTCCCAATAGCTTCATTTAATCTGCTTACCAAACATTGTCTGCAAAGTGTTTTTGGGAACTGAGAGCTGCCTGAGAGTAGAAGTATTTTAATGGGATCATCAAGATAAAAAGTTATTGGTTTGCAAAGGATAAGCCCTGTGCTGCTTCTCGGCTCCTTCTTGCTATCTTCCTTGACTGCTCGGCAGGAAAGCTATTTAAACTCCACTTAGCAGGTAATGTAGTCACACTTATTTTGTAGTGAACATATACCATGCTCTGTAGTATTAAACTTAACACAAGCCATCATTTCCTGAAGTGAACACTCTAGGAGAGATTTGGAGCTCTCCTCAGACCAAATTCACCATTTCTACTGAAAAGGACTATATGCCTTCAGACAGTAAACTCTTTGTGCTTTCCTCTCTCACCGGTTCCTAATTCAGTGCCTAAGCCTGCAGAAAAGATGTTCTTGTCAAGGCATGTATTGGCCAGTATAAGCTAAATAGCTTTTTTCCCCTACCTGCAATAAATACGTCTCTGAAGTCATGGCAAAGCAACTCTTCGGCAAAGCACCACACCATTGAAGGGAACTGATTTGTGAATGGTCTGATGGACATCTGATGTCTGGAATAAAGATGCTCAATGAATAAAACTGGAAAGCCAGGCTGGAGAGGATGAAAACATGTGCTGTGGTCTTTGATTGCTGCTAGAAGATAATTCTGCTCTCTAGATACAAGGGTGTTATTGTGCCCCCAGGACCAAACAGCCTGATGCACTTTACCCAGAAGAGCATGCATTAAAGTCAATGGGACATCAGTCCGAGAGGCATTGGAGCAGGTGGAAGAAAAATCCAGTGAGGTGGATGATTTCATTCTGGCTGAGAAAATGAGACACTTGGATAAGCTGCTGCAGGGGAGGTGAAAAAAGAAAGGTTACAGTAAGGATTTATCTAGATCACTGGGAAGCAAACCAGACCTGAACAGGTTTGTTTTTTTTTTTTTTTTTTCCATGGGAGGGCTATGAGAGAAGAGGGGTGCAGAGACAGGGAATCTAAAGTTCAAAAACAGAATTATATTAACAAGGTATCTATTAATCTGAAGAGAAATGTAAAATATTGGGAGAACTTGTGTAAAGTCAACACAGCAGGAAAACTGGATAACACCCAGTTACAGTACAGGAGGAACAGGACACTGAATCACACCAGAAAGCAGAATAATCAGACCTAAAGCAATGTTTTTTTGTATTTAGAAGGTGAAATTCTCTACCTCAAGATATCATGAAGGCCTTGCACTTGGCAAGTTTCTGGGACGGACTAGAGTTCCATGTACAAGGAATTCCCACAGAGGTCCATTCAGATAAAGTTCCACATATCTGTATAGAATTATGATATTAGGATGTATAGATGCATAACATCCATAAATGTTTTTACATATATAAATTTGTTAACATGAATTCTGGAAGGATATAAGGCTTCACCTCTCAGGAAATCAGCTAACCACTCATTTAGGGGAAAGGATATTTTCTAACTGCCTTAGATATTTTTTTTTTCTCCCAGTAAAATGCATTAAGGAGTATTTTTAATACATTGAGTTTTCACTCAATAACTGAAAGAACTCCAAAACTAAAAGGTTTCTAAATTTCAGGTATGTGAGGGCAGGGGAGTGGAGAAGTCTAAATTTCTCTTTTAAAGAAGTTCTACACAAGTCCTTCACTTAGTTATAAAGCTACTTCCTATTGAGTAAAAAGATATGCTTTTGACCAGAGCTATTTAAAGTCCTCAAGGTCTAAAATTCCTGATATAGAAATGTGAAATTACACCATTATCTTAGAAGAATAAGAACATTTAAATAAAAGAACATTATAAAACAAGTCAACTGTAACAGTGAAGAACAACTTCCATCTTTACCTGACCTCTCATTTATCATCATATTGGTAAGGCAAAGGTGCATGGACAGTGAAGCTACAAAATCCCCAGCAGTCCAATTAAGGGAGGCTATTCCAAATAACTGAGAATCAGTTCTGAACAAGTCCTATGGAAAGCCCCTATAGAGTAAAGCAAAAACTGGTTATTTTTTTATAATCTTTCTGATTAATTTTATACTATTTAGTAGAAACAAGTTTTTGTTTTAGACTGCCACTAGACAGAGGAAGAAAAAAATCAATACAGAGAATATAGAGTGGTAGGTACTCATAAGTTTTGTGTTTCCTCTAAGAGATATTGCAACTAGCCACAGGTATTTTTAAGGGAGTTCATTTCAATCATCTTTGGTTCCATTTAAGTTAAGAAAAACCACATAGTACAGGCACTAAACATGCACACAGAGCAATTTCCAAGTCCTAGGAACAAATATTTAGACAGGCAGAGGTGTTTACTCAGAACCAAATGCCAAGTATCAAGTAGTCCATCTGTAACTGGTACATATCCACAGAAGAAAGGTTAAAAATATGCTGTTGGATATTGCATGAGGGAAAGTATTACATTCATTTGGCACACCACCCCCTACACAGGCACGCCAAAGCAGCATCAGCGGGTTTTGCCTGTAACCTACCAGTTCTGTATAGAAACCATGGGCTTCTTTTGCCCTATCACATCACCAGCTTCCCTTACCACCAAAACCACACTACAGCATTTGTCAGTAGTCAAAATTTCAAGTTCCTTCCCCCTTCTTCCTCCCCAAGATAATATAAGTAGAATCCTTTCAAATATTTTTTTAAAATTAGTTACTTTGTTCATTTGAAAAGGAACAATCTTGTAATGGAATAATCAGGGGCTGTATTTTGCATAACAATAGTCTCTCTCAATATGCAAAACATGCACAAAAGATTAATTGCTGGAAGCACCAGTACCTGCTGTACTACTGTTCACACGCAACTACTCTTGCCCTCCAGCTGCCAATGCAGCCCTCATCCCAATATACTTAGTCAAACCCTAAAACAGTAAATTACATAGTATTCATAATACCTGGCAGAGACTGATGTGTCAGTGGAAACTGACAAAATGCATGAGACACCAATAATGTGTAATTTGTCATTAATGGACCCAGCTTGATAGCATTCACGGCCAGTTTAAGCAACTTAACTCAGAACAAATTCATTCATACAAATGTGACAATCAAGGAAGTCAATCTCTCCTGTGCTAAGTAAAGAATAAAAAGATGATTTAAATGTGAATTCCTACGAGAATATAGGTTTGGCATAAAGTGCTTAGCTCTGGAGAATAAAAGCCTGTTTATCCACTGAAAAGTATCACACCAGGAGAGGTATTTTCTCCAAAATTGCATTTATTTGACATGCCACTACAATGAACTAGAGACAATATTTTCAGAACAGATAGAAATTCATTGTTTTTACCCTGATGCTGTTTAAAAAAAACGCAGTTTACCAACTCTTGTCATGATAGTTGGTGTCTTAGCTCCACCATCCTTAAGAAAAATAGTATAATACGTACCATGCAGGATTATAAACAGAAATATCTTAAGTCTGAGATGTACTTAGTGTCATGGTTTAACCCCAGCTAGCAACTAAGCACCACACAGCCACTTGCTCACTCCCCCCCACTGGTGGGATGGGGGAGAGAATTGGGAGGGTAAAAGGGAGAAAACTTGTGGGTTAAGTGTTTAATAATTGAAAGAAAATAAAATAGAATAGTAGTAAAGCAAAAAGCCATGCATGCAAGCAAAACAAAGCAAGAAATTCATTCACTCCTTCCCATGAGCAGGCAGGTGTTCAGCCACCCCCAGGAAAGCAGGGCTCCATCACACATAACAGTTACTTGGGAAGACAAAACACCATGGCGCCAAACATCGCCCCCCTTCATTCTTCTTCCCCCAGCTTATATATGAGCATGACATCATATGGTATGGAATAGCCCTTTGGTCAGTTGGGGTCAGCTGTCCTGGCTCTGCCCCCTCCCAGCTTCTTGTGCACCTGGCAGACCATGGGAAGCTGAAAAGTTTTGACCAGTGCGAGCACTACTTAGCAACAACTTAGCAAGAACCAAAACATCAGTGTTATAGACATTGTTCTCGTCCTAAACTCAAAACACAGCACTATACCAGCTACTAAGAAGAAAATTAACTTTATCCCAGCTGAAACCAGGACATTTAGTTATTACCACAATGAGTAACCTGAAACAGAAATGCTCATTTCTGCATTTCACCCTTTCGGACACATTCATAAGCCTGACAAGACTGTAGATAACCACTGCTGTTGGACCTGTTCCCATGGAGAAAGAGTATTTTTCCAAGAGGTATTTCAGATTAAGACCATATAGTACCAGCAAGCCACCCAGCACTGCTAAATTCCTTCCTTTAAAAGTATTAATATGTTTTTACTGACATACATATATTTCCCTCCAAACACCACTACTCATTTTTGGGATGATTCAGAGATGGAGAACTATATTATTTCTAATGTATTTTGTCACTTTTATACATCAATCAATGACAAAATAGTTATCTCTGATTAGTGAAAAGAGCCACCAAGTTACATAAACATCCCGTTCCTGGGTCTTCTTCCTGGTAGCAAACCATATCTTACAGGTTGTCTGTAATAGACAGTGGTAATATTGAAAACACAAACACATTTGCAGAGTCCAAGATGCATGCAGCTGTTCATTTTATGAAGGGGAATGGCAAAGGAGAGATGCAGTAGGGCTCAGGAAGTTTGCCCAGAGGTGAAAAAACACTCCCACATCTGAATTACTGTCAAAAGACATGCATCTGTTCTGGAGACACCAGTCACCCATCTGCATTAGGTCAAAGACATGAGACAGCAAAGTGACAATAGATCATCTGCAAATAGCAGTTCCTAATTACCAAGTTACATGGTTGCAGGCCGATTCTGAGTGTAATTAAGGCAACCCTCCTAATTTACACTTCGATGGCTGGCAGATGCTTACATTGGCCACATGGATGTCTAAATCTGGAAAGCAGCGTTGAATTTATTCACAAGGAACCCACTGGTGCAATGCTTCTTGAAGCAGCACCACTAAAGAGCAGAAGGGAAGATATAGGAAACTGTCTTCAGTTTAAACAGTAAGCAATACAAGGCTTCAAACATAACAGCTGAGATTTTTATTTTTTTTAAATAAATATCTGACATTATTGTGCTTAGCATTAAGTAAGTTGAAGATGCAGTGAATACACAATTTTGTATTGCATGAGATCTTATTTATAAGGTACCAATATATAAATATTCCAATAACCATGAAAAAGTTTGTTCATTCCCTTGCCTCATGAATTCTCAACTCATTTCTTGGTTCATCTCTAAACTCCTACCTGCAATTCACAGTTTGCTTTTCACTTCAATCTCTTGTTAATCACTCAGGCAACAGAGCTACCAAATATCCAAGAAGTGAAATGAAATATCTAACAGGCAAAAAGAGCTCAAAAATATTCATCCAAAGACTTCTGTAGATAAATTTCTACATGTAGGTTATCTGCCAATATATTGACATAGAACCAGTGAAAGATTGGAAACTTTGACTAAATAAAAACAGGAATTCACCTGCAGCAAATATGATTTAAAACAAATAGTTCAGGGAATTTTGCTCCATAGTACACCTACCATTGCCCTAAATGACTAGTCCTGTCTCCTCATTTAATCTTCCTAAGCCATTTTCCTCAATTTCCTATGGTCATCCATTCCAAAGGTGACAGTGAACACGCTTTCCTATATTGAAGACTGAACAGTTTATCTATGTCTGTGACCTACTTGAAAAAGTTTATATTTAACATGTATGAACTGCTATTCTAAGGATTACAGTGTAATTCTGTGTCTAGTTATGTAAAATGGAAATAACACAAAACTTCTCTTAACTGTCAGGATTACATTTCAAGGTCTTACTGTGAAGGCTGTAAGGGACCAGGAAGCAGGATTTCCAGGTTCTGTTTTTGACTATTGGCATTTTACTCCATAACCTTGTGCAATTTCCCTAACCTTTGCAAACCTTATATCTCTTCCTTAAAAATGAGTACAATGAGAGAGAAAAAAAAAAAAGAAGAAAGAAGAAACGAAACTTAGTGGTTTGGAAACCACTTTGATATCCTCCAGCGGAAAAGGTTTTACTGCAAATTTGTACAACAAAAAATGCAGTGCAACTAGACCAAAAGGTTCCAAGTCACACAATTATTCAGTAGAAAGGAAGAGAAAAATCTCTTAGCCTGAAGTACAGTATTGCAGGGTATAGAGTAGGGGATGTTGAGGAAATAGTGGGAGTGTTTAGACCATGACCTTCACCACAGCTTCCTGTTCCGGAGTCCAGCTTCAGCCCAGAGCTACCAGAGCCAGCTCATGTCTTACAAGGACATAGACTTTCCAGGTGCTACCACTTGTCCAAGTTATCTTTAGCCATGCCTTAAAAGGTCTCTTCAGCTGAATCAACACTACAAGTTTTGTAATTACACAGGCAACCTCAGCTTCCACTGAGAACAAGACCATGGAAGAAGTATTTCCCTTGCAACAAAAAGATTGGGTACTCAACCCCTCAGAATCAAGAACAACAAAAGAAAGTGAACCCAGTTAAACTGTTTGCTTGGGAGGGGCAGCTGGGAGGGGATTCAATCTTCTGAGCCCAAATAATTTTGATGTAGATTATGTAAACTTGTAGAAAGCGCTCAGAAGACTAGGGTGAAGGACAGGAGTCCAGGCAACATCCTGATGCAAAAGAATGGCTAGAGAGTGTGTTTCTGTGGAATGGAAAATGGATCTGTACCAAGCAATAAGTTGGAGGGGAGAATTTGACACTAAAAACACGAAACATTAAGGAGGGTGATAAATTCTATTCTTTTACTTTGTCCTTGATTAAGTCTGAGGTTTACTGCATAAAAAAAGAAAGCAGCAATTTCTTTCCCTTTTAACTTCTTCTATTCCTTGATCCGTCCATGTTCTATCTGCCTAAATACTCTATGGACAATTAATTAGTATACTAGCTTCATGTGAAAAAATAATTTCAGTTTTCAGAAGATTTAGGAAAAATATTGCCACCAGAAGCCTTGTAAGCTGTTGTGGTAGCAGCAGCTGTTGAGAATGCAATAGAAAATGTGTCATGAGACTAGTTTCCCTCCCCAAGGCTCATGTAACCTAAAAGTTCCACATTTTCTCAGAATAAGATAGATAGAAAAAAAAGAAAAAACCTTTATAAATATTCCCATGCTTAAGATCACATACATTTTCTGGCAACATTGAAAATTCCAGTTGCAACTACCAAGAGCCCTTGCCTGTTTACCATGCCCTTCCATGCATACAGTTTTATGACTGAACTTGTAGGGGGAAAGACTATAACAAATTAGTTTCTCAGCTATAAGGCCAATGCTTTGTCCTTACTTATATGAAAAGTGACAGCAATAAGAATACGGACATCCTGCAAGTAACCACAACTCCTCAGCATGGGACATGTTTTTCAAAGGGGATGAGAAAAAGGGGGAGGGGAGGCAAAGGCAAATTCCTGTCAATACTTCAGAGTCAGAGCTGAAAAGTAGGTGTTCCCTTATTGCTAGATCCCAGCAGGGTCAGCTCACCACCTTCCCTCATCCCCGAGTTGTAGGGTTTAATTGAAAAATTCAGCAAGGAATAAAAATAGTTTTCAGTAATGTTTGACATCTTGTATTTCACACCAGGCCAACCTTATTTCCTTTACAATATCCTTTTCCTGGAGTTTTAGCAGTTGGGAGGTTCTTCATGCTCCTTCTAGAAAATTTTATTCATGAAGAAAACAAAGCATCTCCGGTTCTGAACATTAGCTTCTCTTGACCATTTCACTTACATACACATGGTGACACAAAGGTTCAGAAAGAGGATATTTTTTCACTGGAGGCTGGGCACAGGTACTCAGGAGGTCTCTAACCCTCCAGCACTGCTTAGAAATCAAGGGGACTGGCACAACATAGGAACTGTAGGCAGTGCAAGGGGTAAGCACGCACAAGAAAAGCAAATGGATGGTTCTTTTAGTGCAGCAAGTTGTCTTCCCTACAAGAGCTAAGGAGACAGAGGTGGCTTTATGTCACCTTTTCAGTTCCTGTCTTCGACTAGCACAGGAATGGGCAGTTTTCCAAAGCAGATTAAAGGAGCTATACATAACCCTCTGCTAAATTTTTGCTCGGGTTCAGCAGCCATGGAAGTAATTGCTGACTACACTCCAAATATGAGCCAAAAACCCTCTGATCTGGATCCAAGTTTCCCTGAAGCTTAAAGGTGCTTAGATCCAGCTTTCTGGGTCACATCCAATTCTAAACTCCTTTGTTTATCTTCTATAGGCTATTAAGTCTCCATCAGACAAGGAATTTAGAACAGCAAGTAACAGCACAGCCTTCTCTGGAGTACTGTGTGTGATGGCCATGCCATCCAAATAAGACATCTCTTAACTAAAAGAGACTCAGAATAGTGATAAAAATGAGCAATTGCTTAGGGAAAAAAGCTATCATCCAATTAAAAAAATAGAGAATACCTGGACTGGGAAACAAACTAGTGAAAAAAGGAAAGAATTTATAGAACAGTGCACAGCCTGAAGAAAAAGGGCTGGGAGCACCCAGTCTCCCCATCTCACAGGATGAGAGCAAAGGAAGCTGAAAGGTGGATAAAGAGAAAGGAGCATCACTCATACAGTATGAAATCAGGCTGGGAAACTCATTGCTGACATGCCAAGATTCAGACTGGATTCAAAGGGGAAAATTATGCATAGCAAAAAAATCCAGAATTATAACAGCTGCTTTTTAAAGGAGGCATATAGAACAAAGAAGGGAAAGACAATTGCAAAGGAAAAACTCTGTTGCTTTCAGGCTTAAGTTGGTTTCTGAAAGTTCAGGAGACTATAGGAAGTGCAAGATTCTCTCACATCTTCATGGTTTCTGGAAACTCTCCCAAAATTCCCAGTGCTGCCCAGTCTCAGAAAGGACACACTGAAACACCTGGATGCCACACTCCATTTACTGAAATGCTGCAATTGAACAGAAAGACCAGGGAAAACAACAAATGTCTTTCAACATGACTTTATAAGCTTTTGGAGAGTTGCAGTATAAACAATATTTTATTAAACTACAGAATCTGTCCTCACTTGCTTGCACCTCAATGTTATTTTCCTTTACACTGATAGCTGCCTGTGTCAAACAGTTTATACAGCCATGGAAAATGTTTGGCAGCTTAATGTGCCCAGAAAGCCCTGCACACAGCTGCCTGTGACTGAACAGTCACATCACGGACAGTAATTAGAAACTGAGTGAAATGGAAGCAGAGCCTTTCCAGCCAGTGCTCCCCAGCCAAAAGCACAGACACTGCCAAATCCCCCTGAAAGCGAAAGCCCTCTACAACAGGAGACATCCTCTGAGGAGCACACAGGGCCAGATCTCAGGCAACAGCTACAGCCTGTTATAAACTGCTCCGAGACACATGCAGCTTGCAATAAATATGGACCTTTAGTTTCAAAACAAATCTCAAAGCCATCAGGTTCCCAAGTTTTGCAGGTACCACCTGCATTGGGTCTGGGACTGCGTTTGCTGAACAATTACTAAGACACCAGCCCCTACTATGTCTGCCCTGAAGTATAAATGGCAGGATTTTACTTTTCTTTATACTGCATTTTCCAGTCAGCTATTCTGCTTCCTCTGCCCCATAGGTAACTCTCCACCTGTTCCCCTCATCCTTCCTTACTGTCTATACAAAGGAAAGGCAATGCAGTGAGAGATCAAGCAGCAGCCTACGTGCAAAGGGAAAAAAAATACCTGTCAGGTATTGCACGCAGGAGACAGAGTGGCTCAGCAAGATTCAACTCTGGAGCTGCGGACAAAACACACAGTAGGAGACTGTCAGGCTCAAACGCTGCATAAGGTCTGCCGAATTCACCAGTGCTCCCCATCACTCCACTCACTCCAATATCTTCTACAAAATTAGGAATAGGATTTAGTTAGTGGCGACAGATGCTCATGAAAGCTCATATCCTTGGAGAAGCAGCTGCCTGAGACTAAGCATAATGCAGACAAAGATCAGTAAAAGACCAGCCCTTCAATGTATCCTCTCTGCTGGTGTCCTTTACATATGATGTATGTCATCTCTTGCCACATGGCTCCTCACAGCATGTGCATGCTTGTCAGTCCCAACACATAAAATACTCTCAGCCTCAGTCCCAAAGCTCTGCAAAAGTACTCCAGAGGCAGAGGGCACTTCAGGCTCCAGCTCCAAGACCCCACACTGTCCAGTCAATGAGATCCAGCATGACAAAACAGCCCTCGCTGTCACAAGCGTAGGTATGATTAAACTGAAAGTGATGGCTATACTATGATGTTCTTATTACCTGTCATGCACTGGGGTTCAGGAGAGTGCCTCTAGACTCGGTATTTACCTGACCTATTCAGACACAAATTTACAACTGCATGAAAGGCTTTGGCCCCAAACAGCTACCTCTGAGCTGCTCAGACAGAATTTACATTTACCCTGCTGACCTCGAGTCTCTTCAACCCACCTCTATGTTCTACCAGTCCACTGTCGGCTAGAGGATTGTTCTACCTTTACTTCAATGTTATTGAGATCCCAAACTGAACAAGACAGGCATTTAAAACCTAAGTTAGCAGGTCAAGACTAATTTATAAATTTGTTTCCTGGTAGAATATTTTATGGTTTAGGTGTTTGAATGGTGTTTTTACACATTTGCATTTAAGTTTTTATAAAATAAGACACAGTATCTTCTTTTTATTTTTCATTTTAAAATACTTGTATGAAAAATTAGATAATTATCAAAAAAAGCCCTCAGTAACCATGTTTCTCTCATCCCAAAATGCTTCTCTTGTTAATGTTTTTGATCTCTTCCAGATAAGAGACAGTAACACATGGCAGATACTAGCAAAAGATTTGCATAGCAGCAACAACACAAATTTCTCCCACACAATGACCCTGAAATTTTTCCTAAAAGTAACTTGAACAAATGAAATCAGATTCATTTCTGGAGTGGCCTCACCAGATTTGCTGTGACTCCGCTTATGCTGAATCTGCCCAAATTGCCTCTGGAATCTTGTGCCCTGGGCATTTCATCAAAACGGTGCCTATGTCAAAACTTCCCAAGGAACAAATGTATGATGAGGCTTACAGATGCCCAAGACAACTCTCACCGAGATGTGACTCATTTCAGTTATATACCACTCAACACGACCATTTTGGTCACACTAATACAGTTTGGTTCTTTTCTCCTTTGAAAATTCCCTGGATTATTCCAATTCCTTTGCCTAAATCATTCAATCTTGAGCCACCACATAGAAGAGATTATTAATATGCTTTTGGTCAAGAAGCCAGTGGCTTTAGTTCACTTTCACCAGCAGCACTGATTTAACAAAAATGCACTAACAGCTCAGCAGCAAAGCACCATAAAGACAGATACCAGAGATAAAGCGTCTTGTAGATAGCTCTTGGATTCTCCATCGTAGTTCATTTGCTGCTGAGCATTCAGAGATCATAGATATAAGACTTCCCAGAAATAAAGGTTAGAATAACCACTGTGGTGCTATACTCCAGGATACGTGAGGAACATTAGCCCAGATAATCCTAAGAATATTTTTTAAAAATAATGACTGAGGAACTGCCAGGATATAGCATTCTTTTTCAACTACATCCTCCAAATGTATTGGTTTCTAAATATCAGTGACATCAGGTGAACCCAGATACACAGAGAAGCCTATCACTCCCTCTTCTGTATTTTGTTTCCAATAGCAAGGGGACTGACAAACCCCTCCAGCTAGCAGTACGTACTGCAGGCTTATTGGCAAACTGGATAGATGCAAATGAGGGCAATGTAACACCAGGAAGCAGTGGGTGCAGAATATCTGTTTCACCTGACATCTGTGGCAGAGAGGGGAGGTGGTCCATAGTTATTCAGCCAGAGATGAAGGCAAGAAGAGCCACAAGGCTCTAAGACCTTTAATGAAGAGGTTTTTTATCCCCCCTCCCCCCTTTTTTATTTAAAAAAAAGGAAATTCCCCTGCAGAAGGCAGAAGAGTCCTGGTCTTCCTGCATCCTTTGCTAAGTGTGAGAGATTGTTTCTCTCCTTTTTTCCTTCTGCAGTGACAGCTTTTGCTCCAGTCAAATATTTCCCCCTCCTGCCCACAGAGTCTGATCCAGCACTTGACTTCCAGATAAATGAGCTCTTCCTTCACATTAATCATCCTTAATGAGGCAGATATTCTTTCCGTAAATTCACTCCCTCCTTAGCACTTAGCGGATGCTGATATGGAGGTCTTTCATTGCAACCCCGTAGTTAGAGGGAGGCAGTTTGGTCAGACCATGAATTTTATTTGATACTTTGTTTAATGTGACTCAGACAGCAAGAGGACAAGAAAGACTTGGTAGTAGCCAGGGGGGAGTAAAGGATTACCTTATGCTTTCAGGAATTACAGCACCAAGTCACATCTATCCTTGCTTTAGCATAGGTGCAATGAACTGAGTGTTACCACCTATCTTCTTCTACAGGAAAAAATGGATTCTTCCCATCCCCTTCACTGTTCATAGTTGGAAACAGCAACACCTTTCACACAAGGTTTACCTTTTACAAATGTAAAAGTTTATCTTCTTCAGTCATTATTTGGTACCATATACTTAACCTCATGACAGTAAGTAAAGGAGGGTGGCAGCTCTCAAGGGTAGTACTCCAGTGAATACTCTACATGGGAACTCCCATAAGCCTTGTACCTTCTCAGGCAGGGCAGGAGGGAAACAGGGAATGCAAGTCCTGTACTTATATACATATATGTGAATGGCCATTTTTATGGATATATATCATGCCATCATCTGTCTCAATCAAATTTACAAGGAAAGTTCTGTCCTTGACCATCCTGTGCTACCAACTGTCCCTGATCTCAAAGAATCCTACCCAGCCAATATCCCACCCAGACATGTTTAGCCTTCAATAATTCTACATTAACAATTGTTCTAAATTGTTAGCTAGCTACTTTCTAATGGTGGTTGCTAACAGTTTTTGGTTTTTTTCCTAAAGACCTCTAGGATACAGATATTATTTCCAGTCAACTACAGAAGATTAAATTATTGACCTGAACAAAAATCTTAAAGGCATATTGTCAATGTGGTTAAGGAAGTCTAGCCGATATGAAACTGTATACAGAAAAAAAGGACAAAAAACTTCAACAGCTTATATCCAGAGTAAGACTACAGAGACATAGCTAGGAAATCTTTCATCATCTGAAGTTATTGGAAAGATAGAAACTGAGTCTGTTCAAACTGTATTGCTGTGTGTTTTTTTCCAATATTGAAAGTGTTTTGTTCATGCAGGAAAGAGAACTGATTCCATCACAGGGAAGTACATTGCATACTTATTCATAAATTTTTTCCCCACAATTTCAATACAACTAGAACATTCACCATAACCAAGGTGAGGGAAAAAGACTATGTTGTTAAGACCTAAAAGCCTGACACTCCTATAATCTTTCAGTATCCAGGCCACTCAATACACTGTTTTGAGTAACTTTCAAATTTCTTTGTCTTTATTTAGTGATTTATTTTCTTTCTTCTTTCCTTCTTAACTAGCTGAAGAAAAAGATCAAGGAAAGAACTGTTATGGGAGTTTATTTTGTTCTTTTATTGACTTTTTTGTGATGTTGGACATTTCAAGATCCTTTGTAGGAAGGAATAAGCCATTTCAAATGGATGATGGATTTTTGAATTTTTGAGTGTTTTTAGAAAAAGCAGTAATATATCCCATCTTCATGTTATAAAAGACAACTTCTTCATACAGGTAATGTGGTGCTTTGAAACTGTTGACTCTGACTCTGTAGGGCTTCAGGGAACTGGAGCTTTAATAAAGGTAGGTTCTCCAATACAAGTCTCTACTACACTAGAATCGGGAATCTTAGATCAACCTAGGGACTTCTCCACTGGCTTCAGTAGTAAATCTGTCCCAGGTCCTCAGAAAATAGCTTTCTGGTTTTATGTAATACCTATTCTTGAAGGGGGGTGACTGAAGTTATGTATACAGATTGCTTATTTTCCCCAGTCTCAAACCAATAGACATCCCCCTGAATAATTTAACCATTTTGTTTCTGTTTTTTCTAAGTGACACCTCTGAGCCAAGGTAACAAAATCCAGAAGAGACTCCTAATGCTTTTGGAAGCTCTCAAAACATGAGAAAGTAGCCCCTGGAGACAACAGCCTTAAAGGGAGCAAAAATTGAATGCTTTGGCCAACTTTCCAGAGATCCTGATGTATCAACATGTACAGATTGCCTGAAATCTTCATGGTACTCCAGATGGAAATTTAATTTCCCTTTTCCACAGAGAGGTATTCTCATTCCCTGGATTTTGCTAACCTCACTGACTTCAGTGGCAAAGAAGTCCATAGAGCTGAAGAAGTTTGATGCAAGAAACAATCATGTTGAAGGAACTCAACCCAACAAAATCCAATTCACAAATGGCAGGCAGCCAACTGCATGCAGGCAACCAACTGTTCAAATACTGTTCACAGACCTGTGGCACCAACACCTCATCTTTTGCAATCTAACACAAAAGATTTTACCATATCCTCAGCCTGTGTAAGTTGGCAGTATTATCTGATACTTAGGCAGTCTTTAATGGAAGTGAGTGTTCAGGGTTTAGTTTGAATTTTCTGTATGAAAGTGGCCAGAGAACCTACGTTATAATTTACAAATTACACTATATATTGGAAATGTGAAGTCATATATATAGAATTCTCCATAGTAATTCCTTACTCTATGAGCTATAACCTTACTTGTGATAAAACAGGGCTTCTGATCAAGTTTAGGCTTAAAATACTTCTGTTGCAGTTTCAGGCATAACAGCAGACAGGGTACAAGATGAGGGAGATCTTCCTCCTGCACTCTGCATCTGTATACAGCAGAGGCCACACTCTTTATCCTTGCATTGTGGAAATAATTCCTAAGCAGCACAGACCTAGGGCTTGCTTTCCTTCCTTGCGTAGTTTTTACCACAGCATGTAATTCTGATTTCAGCTGATTTAGGTGGGTGTATGCGAGAAGATAACTGGGCATCTATTGTCTCTAAACATAATGTCACTGCTACATTAATTTAACTAGCAGTGCTTCCTGGCAAATGGCTCACACTTCTGCAGGGACATGTAGGAATGACTTTGCTCTAAAAAAAAAAATATTAGGTTAATTAGACATCTGCTCTTCACCCTGTTTACACTGCTTTGTCGATCTGCTTTCACATTCTTTCTCAAAGTGTTGGCACATAGAAATAGTTTAACTTTCCTCTCCTGTGATCTGCAATAACTTCCTTCCAGGTTCAGCCCTGGTTTGCTCACAGCCCAGTGCTCTTCTGCTCCTCCTTATCCTTACACTTCATTTCTCTCCTTCCTTTTCATCAGTAATGGCTCATCATCCATATATTTCTCTTGTCTCTGCTCACCCAGGTAAGAAGCATGTCAGCAGTGTAGAGCACTGTGTAAATGTTTCAGTGCTATATAAATGTTTTGAAATAACTCCTTTGGGGGTAAAGAAGGACATTTTCCTCCAGCTGAATGCAATAAAAAGATCTTGCAAACAAGACGAGATGGATTTGTTTGAAATTATATTCTAATATTATATCCTAAATTTATTCCCAGCACACTCATTCTTACCAAGGAGCACAATAACAGTGTATCACCATGATTTCACTCTTTTTTTGACAGAAGAATCATCCATCTCTGCTCTGTATCCATCCCAGCAGACATGAGCACAACCATAGGCTCACTTAAGCTTTGTCATTGTAAGACGTAAGCATCAGAAAACAGTGCTGCAAGGTAATTTTGTTTCAAAAACAAAGATGAGGGGCTGCCCTACCCTCATGCTGAGCTTACAAATGAGCCTCCTTGACTTCTTAAAAAATATCCTGGAATAACAAGGTATTTTAATAATCTGGAATAATAATCTACTAAAATAATAATCCATTAAACTTAATATGATAGGTAGGTTTCAAAGGCTTAGGAAGTCTCTTTAAGGGTCACTAATGAAAGAAGAGAAAGCCTTGCACTGAGGCATCCATATTCCTCGCCATGAATTAATCCACCTTGCACACCTTCCCGAGCACGTGCTGTTCTGTGGATCAGCAGGCTTTACCAGGAACCACAGAGCTAAAAATGAGGAAGAACAAGTCCAATCACCTATTCAGCATCCTCAGTATCTGAACAGTGCCCAAAGCCTGAGGCAACAGCATTTGGTATAGTGAAGATGCTAGCAGTGACAGGAAGAACCAAGGGCTCCAGATCCTTTTTCAGAAATGAAGCATGGGATAGAGGCAGGCCACATGTTTGAATTAGAAGACACCATCACACATATAACCACTGCTAACATGGGGAAAAATTTGGCAATTGTATGATAAGATGGGGTTTAAATTTCTGGGGAGGAAATTGTAGAAATTTTCTACCTGACAATTTACACAGCAGCCTATGTGGACTGAGGGTAAAAACACTGGTTATTCTGTATCACCTTTGGAGCCTGGATATACTCTGTGATAAAACAGATCAGTAATACTGCCTTGAATATATCCAGTTAACATTCATATCAGCTGAACATGATGACAGATGTATTAAAACAAGCTCAAATCTCTGTAGAGTGATAGCACTTGGGGAAAAAGAAATACAAGCCTGGAAACAGTCAGCCATTCTGGGCTCATTTCCCTTTTTCCAGACTGGGGAGAAGTGAGATTTAGGGGTGTTGTATTCACTGCTAGTACAGAAAATGCCAAACTGTTTGAACAAGAAGAGTGCCAAAGGCTTCTTGGCATGTTCTCAGAGTTCACTGGCTAGGATGGTAATCCTTGTGGGAATATGTGACAACAGACATTAGTCACTGCTGCAGATATTAACACAGCAAGCCAACCCAGAACTGCATGCACTGATTCTTCCTTTGCTTTAAGTGCAATCCTGCTCAATAAGCAAGTCTAAAGAAAGACATTTCCCTTGGGATGGGATTGCGCTTTGTTCTCAGGTTGTCTTCAGGAAGAATGATGCTGCTTTCACCTCAAGGTACAGTTTTGCACAGTGCATTTTGGTTTATCAAAGGAGTTTAGCAGAACGTAAGTGTGCATAATCCTTTCACTTCTTAAAGACATTGACTATCTCTTAGCTATCGTAACACCTAAGTCAGTGTCTCCAGGATTTTCTGCTTTTCAAGTATCACTCAGCTCTTCCATTTCCAACTTTGTTAATGGCAACCTGCAGGGCTCAGCAGGACTCTAGAGGTGAGAATACAGGACTGCAAAGCTCCATTAATCTATTAGGAGGATCCCTCACGAGGGACAGTCCACTGACAATTTAAGATTTGTACAAGGGAAGAATTTGGACAAGCAAATCCAGAAATTCTGCAGGTCTCTTAGAAATAACCTCTTTGAGGAATGACACATCTTGCAGCATTAGAGAAACAAGAGTGGATCACTGGAGAGAACACTGCACATGATCACTCAGGTCTGCCTCTTATTTTTTTCCACTTAAACTAATGAAAATTAAAGGACATCTAGAAAGTTCAGATTATTGATACCCATTGTTAGAGTACTGGGCAAACTGAGGAAAGATTGTGATAGAACTATACACTTGTAGCTGAAATACTGAAGCAACTGCCTAACTAGAAGGAACAGTGGCTTTCCCTACACAGGAAGACAATGTGGTTTAGCATAGACTGGAACAATGAACTATGATGGCATTACCTGTTTAATACCTGGAGAAACTGGCTGCTCCTGGCTTGGATACATGTACTCTTCGCAGGGTAAAAAACTGGCTGGATGGCCAGGCCCAAATGGTGGTGGTGAATGCAATTAAGTCCAGCTGGCAGCCAGTCACAAGGGGTATTCCCCAGGGCTCAGTACTAGGGCCAGTTCTATTTAATATCTTTATCGATGATCTGGATGAAGGGATCAAGTGCACCCTCAGTAAGTTTGCAGACAATACCAAGTTAGGTGGAAGTGTCAATCTGCTAGAGGGTAGGAAGGCTCTACAGAGGGACCTGGACAGGCTGGATTGATGGGACGGGGCCAACTGTATGAGATTCAACAAGGCTAAGTGCCACGTCCTACACTTCGGTGTCAAAAACCCCATGCAACGTTACAGGCTTGGGCAGGAGGGGCTGAAGAGCTGCCTGGCAGAAAAGCACCTGGGGGTGTTGGTCAACAGCCAGCTGAATATGAGCCAGCAGTGTGCCCAGGTGGCCAGGAAGGCCAACAGCATCCTAGCTTGCATCAAAAATAGTCCTGGCCAGCAGGACTAGGGAAGTGATCATCCCCTTGTACTCAGCACTGGTGAGGCTGCACTTTAAATACTGTGTTCAGTTTTGGGCCCCTCACTACAAGAAGGACATTGAAATGCTGGAGTATGTCCAAAGAAGGGCAACAAAGTTGGTGAAGGGTCTAGAGCACAAGTCTTATGAGGAGCAGCTGAGGGAGCTGGGGTTGTTTAGTCTGGAGAAGAGGAGGCTGAGGGGAGACCTTATTGCTCTCTACAACTACCTGAAAGGAGGTTGTAGCGAGGTGGGGGTGAGTCTCTTCTCCCTAGTAACAAGCAATAAGACAAGAGGAAATGGCCTCAAGCTGCACCAGGGGAGGTTTAGGTTGGATATTAGGAAAAACGTCTTCACCGAAAGGGTAGTCAGGCACTGGAACAGGCTGCCCAGGGAAGTGGTTGAGTCCCCATCCCTGAAGGTATTTAAAAAACATGCAGATGTGATGCTTAGGGACATGGTTTGGTGGCAGACTTGGCAGTGTTAGGTTAACAGTTGGACTTGATGATCTTAAAGGTCTTTTCCAACATAAACGATTCTATGATTTATACACTTCTGGAACATACGTGGTATCTCCATACACTACTAGATAGATGTTTGTCTTGGGTCTTCATATATAGTGGCACAGTCTAGCAAGCTGCTAATAAATAAATATTCTGGTGCATTAAGCTATAATGATTTAGTCTGTCTTTTGATCCCAAAATCTGCACCCAAACTCAATGCACTGAATTCTCAGCTTCACTTAAAAGCTATTCTCATAAATCAGATTTCACCTAGAAATTCCAAGGAGATTCTCTACTAGTACAGCTCTTAATAGGCATCAAAGCAAGGTATGGGATTGTGCTGCAAAGCATCTTCATGTGAAAAAACAGAAGCATTCAGCAAGGAACCAAATAACACGTATGACATACTGCTGTTTTGGGTGAAACTGAGACTAACTGCAGAGCTAGGTGCAACTGTTTGCTGTTCACAGGGAAGTCTGAAATTCTGTTTCAGAAAGCCAGACTCTCATGTTTGAATTGTGAAGTCAAAAATCTCCTCCCAAGCACACTACTGAAGAGAGAATTCTTGCTGCAACTGTACTAAGCATACTGGACATGCATGGTTAATATCACTGTCTTTGTCCTGCCATGAGTCCTATACTTTGGATTTTCCACCCCCCCAATGGAGATGCACATAAACAAACATCCCAGCCACTGGAACCTAGTACAGATATCCAAATTGGCCAGAAAGGATAATTTTTTCTTGTTCTGTTGATGTGCTTTTGATATTACACTGAGAATTTGAGTGCTTGCAAGAGGCAACAGAGGTGCCTCATGCAGGATACTATGCAAGCAAAGCTAGAAAGTAATCTGTTGCAATAGCCATTGATACCACTCTGACAAGAAAAATCCAGAATATTTGTTTCCATGATGAAAAGAACATGGGATACTGATAACCTTGTAGCCCTTGATATGAGGAGAGGAATGATACTGAGGTTCAGCAGAAGGCACAAGGGAAGGGAACTGAAGATTCTCTTTAAAAAGTTTTCACTATGCACAAATCCTAGTGTTAGAGACAGCATACAAAGGCTTGGAGAAAGCCAGTCAGTAGATACAAGAGAAGCATTTCATTGGCCTGAGATATTTTGTGGAGGGTCTGGCCTCCCACCTACACTATTGCAAAAGGAAAGAAAGAGGAAGATCTTCTTATACTGCTTCATGAAAAATATCTCTTTCACTTAAAGAAATTAGTGAGTCCCAGAAAGAGACTAGGAATAAGGTTAGATATCTTTTACCTGATAAATAATCAGGGGCCTTGTAATTCATGAGAAAGGGTCATAAAAAAACCTTTTCATGTCACTCCCAGTATTCTGTGATCTTCTAATTTGCTGCCCTTGAGAAAAACAGTGCAGTTATTTGCTATGCCTGGGGTCATGCTCACCAGGGTCAAAAAGGAGAAAGATATAGAAACCAGATTGTCCTCTTGCAGGACTACCAGAACACATTTATTGTGCATACATATAACAGTAGGAAACTCTACTGGTCTACTGTCAGACTGGCTGGGTTGCTCATAGGGCTGTCAGACAGAGATACATTAGAGGTTTTCTCCAGTCCCTAGTAGGCTGCCTTGTCTGGAGCTTGATTTAGCGAGATGTGCATTGCTACTTACAGTTAAACAAACTGGCAGTATTGTAGGAGTTGGCCACAAGATCTGGAGCATCCAAGAAGATTATTTTGCATGAATTATGATTTTGGCCACCTTCAACTCCATGTCCTAGATGCTGCCTTCAGGATGGGTATTTTGCACTTGGCAGTCATCTGCCTCTCCAACTACGGCCAAGCCCAATTTATCAAGTGCAAGCTGAGAAGTAGAAGATTTATGAACATTGTATAACCCCTTAATCAGTGCAATAGGGTTTTCTCAAAGGAAGGACTGCATGATAAATGAAATACATGGGAAGAGGAAGGGTTAGAACTTGGCATTTCACTGTGGCTAGTGGTGCACAATGAATTTGTTAGAAAACAGATCTTGCCTGCAACCAACACCATGCAGAGGCCAGTGATGAGAGATGCCAGGTCCAATCCACTCAGAATAAGGAGTGGGTAAAACCAAGGCTGGATATCACAGCAGAAGCAAAAGCCGAGCAGGGCCCAGTCCCTGGCTAGTTCTTGCAAAGCAATAAGTTCTTCAAACCTCAAGGTCCATATTTAGAATGCAAGGCAATGTAATAAACTTGCTGTGAGAGCACTTTTTCAAAAAAGCTTCATCATCCAGTGATTGCTGTGGACAAGCAGCACTGGGTAAGTTCAGATTGTTTACTGAGCTTTTTTACTTTGAGTGTGAGTGAGAATTAGAAGCTCATTAGGAGAAAACAAGCATCCAAGAACCCAGACAATAATATTGTATTTCTTAATGGTGTCATTTTGAAGAGATTTAATGCCTATCCCTTAATGCTGGTATAAGTGAAGGACACTGAAGGTATGATGAAGCCTTCCCTCTGGACTCTTTGCCATGTGGAGAAAGTGTCTTGTCTTGGACAAGGGATTTAAAGACAAGTCCCACTGAGCTCCTTGATAATCTTATGTCTCAGATAATTTACTTTCTGGGGCATCTTGCTCAATTTTTGCTATTGAATTCAAAGGAGACTAAATAAAAGAACCAGACTCTTCAGTGGTGCCCAGCAACAGGACAAGAGGCAATGGATACAAACTGTAACACAGGAGGCTCTATCTGAACATGAGGAAACACTTTTTCACTGTGAGGGTGACCAAGCACTAGTATAGGCTGCCCAGAGAGGCTGTGGAGTCTTCATCCCTGGAGATGTTCAAAAGCCATCTGGACATAGTCCTGGGCAGACTGCCACAGGTGGCCCTGCTTGAACCTTTCAACATCAACCACTCTGTGAAGTAACAACAAATGGCAAAATGTTGGGTGAAAAAGTGCTAGTTTCACAACCATACTTCAAAGCAGAGCCCTGCTTTAGCTCCTTAGCTTTCAGCTGGCCTTGGTACCAGCTCCAGCCTGGGACACTGCATACAGCTGCAGTCAGAGCAAGTAACTCCAGACCCAAGTCTCTTCCTTCCTGCAAGTTACGCTTATCCGTAACACCAGAGACTGGCATGCCTCCTGATTAGTATCAGCCAAGAGATTATATCCTCACCCATTACTCTGGCTTGCTGCAAGAATAACCCCCATTCAAAATTGCTCTTAAAATATTTGTCTTTAAAAATGCACAGATCATTCTGTCTCCTCTTGACTGGAACCAGAAATCACCTCATTTCAAGTATACAGCATATTTCTTCCACCTTTCTTCTTCCTTTATTGTCACTGCTCTGCTTCAACATAGTGGGGGAGAAAAACTGGTGACCAGAAACACTGTAGCAGAACGGGGCAAGTGGAGAAAGTAAACAGATTATGTCCTGGTAGCTAGAATAAGACATGGCTGAAATTACTTACAATTATATTCTGCAAGGTGTTTGAGCAAGGAGGAGGGAGAAAAGGCTGAAAAACTCTAATGTCGTAACCCAACACTTTGAAAGACATTTCACTTTGAAATAACATTTTCATATAACAAGTGATCACAACTGCAAGCTATCCATTAAAGATTTGCTTCAAACCTTTAGCAGCCTGGTGGGGAAGGCATAAAGAAACTGCACTTGGATATAGGAAAGTGAGGGACAGTGATTGAGTAATTGATTACTCAGACAACCTCCTGGATGAAAGCAGGGTTTTCCACTCCTCTACTTCTTCCTCAAAGGCATTAACTCTCTCACCCTCTCTTATAACTTAGAAAAAGAGTCAATTTCCAAAGGTGTAGCTATTTTAGGAATAATTTGGCCAGGAGTAGGGAAAACTGCTTGTTTGGCTGGTAAAGGAGAGAGGTCAGTGATCTAACTGCTGCCCTCCTCCCTGCATTCATCTTTATTAGGCAAAACCAAAGCTTTAAGAAAATGCCAAAATAGAAAGTTTCAGTATGAGCTGACCTGAAAAAAATGCCTCCCTACCCTGCCCCCTCAGAAAACCCAAAATTATTCCAGTTCAGTTTCCAACAATTGTTTGTTCACTGAACAGACACATAAGTCATCCCAGGAGCCCAGAGGCAAACAAGGGCTGGGCTCTTTCAGACTACTGCCCTGCATGGGATTCTGGTGTGCCTGGTGCCAGCTCTGTTGGGAGTTTTGCTCAAGCTTTGCATATGTGTTTGTGCGTGTGACACACTACAGGAATCAGCAGCATCAGCGAGGTCCCTTCCACCTGGCTTTTGAAGCTGTGAAAGCTCAAAAAATTTTTTATTTTATTTTAAAATCACTTTAGGGCCTTGAGCCTACTCCCCACCACACTTACTCACCATTCCCTGGTGAGTTTAAGTCACTTAAGGGAACTGAGCTCACATTTAGTAAAAGTACATTGAGTCTTGTTTCCTTAAAAAGCCAAAACTTGCAATTTACAAGTCAGCATCACATGTTCAACTGTGAAGGCTAATATTCTTCACCTCCCATTAGTAAGCTGATTGATCTACCTGATAGTTTTTCTACAGATTTCTACAGAATACACTAGCGTTCCTCCCTTGCTGTGAGTCTGTAGCACTTCTCTAGCTAAACACAGTGCCTAGGTATAGGCATACAACATCAACTGCTTCACGACTCCCTGCCACATGTCCGCAGCCATACCTATAACAGAAGACATAAACACAGAAACACCACCGCACCCCTTCTGACCAGCTGACTGCCCAGAAAAAATAGTTATTAAAAGCACTACTTACTGACAGCCTGCTTTCCTGTAGCACCATCTGATTGCTGCACTCCCAGACCCAGCAATTAGAAGCACACCTGACCTGAAGGTTCATTATATTCCCCAGCTTCAGTTCTCAGTTGGCTGCTACTGATACAACTCAGCTGATTTCAATAAAGCTGCTCAACTCACTCTGGCATGGAACTTAGCATAATAAATTCCTGGAAGATTGTCATTGCCTCAGAACTTTACCAAAGCCCTAACATAACTCTTATTGAATGCTCCCAACAACTACAATTGATCTTTCCTTGTTTATTATCTGGTTGACCCACTATATACTGCAGTAAACCAGGCTGTAAGTGCATTGGGTTGTTTTATAGCTTCTCTGTAGAATGTCTTAATTAGTATGCCTGATATTCTTCGAACACAAGTAAAGTGATAAAAGTATTGGCAGTATTATGTGTTTTGCAATATGATCATTCATGTTCTCATGTGATTCCAAGAAGCATTTTATAAATAAGAGGAGAAAGCACCTATGGCAAAAAGTTCCCTGGTCCTGTATAATGAAGCTGATGAAAGGTCAGAAAATCTTCCACCTCTTGTGAATTCCTTCAGACCTCTTTGCAATATTGTCTTCTGTGTCCAACAAAAGCAACAACAAATATGTCTCAACAAGACAATGAATTATCACTCTTCTGTTTTAGACTGATACTGCTGTCATAGTCCTTGCCACATGAGTTTCTGCTATGGGTAAACCATCTCTTTTTTCTGCTCAGGAGTAAAGCTTCCCAGAAAGTGAGAATGGTGCTTCCTCCATCACCTTTATCTCTGTAATTCCTTCCATGGTGGCTTGACAGTGCTGTTAATATTGACAGTTTTCTGGTTTGCCAGATGGTGGAAATTCAATGTAGACTTATTTCACTTTTCAAAAGAATATGCAAATGGTTCCACACATGCCCTGTCTTACTTTAATTAATGGCTCTGTTTAGCATTACATGTTAGAAAAAAAAAATAATTTCTTTACCTAACACAGCATTGTCTAGGACTGTCCATCCTAGATTAATTCAGACAGCAGTAATTTCTACTGAACAGTGCATAATATCATGTCCATTTTTCCTCAGTAATACACTATGGCTTAGAATGTAATGCACAAAAACTATTGAGCAGCTTCTTAATGAGCTTTGACTTTGTCACAGTAAACTCATCTCCGAAATGGCAGCCTTTTCCTCTATGAACAGTATGCACATCACTGTCAGCTTTAGGTATAACGGAGCCTTCATGTCCTGGGACCATGTTCCATCACTGGGAAGTGAGGTCTGCAAGCGTGTGTGGAGAGCAAGGACACCTGGGCTGTGAGGATACCTGGTTAGTGGCTCTGCAGGTGTACCCTTGGAGAGAGTCAACCAGAACTTTGCAGCTGGTATGAAGAAGGGAAACAAAATCATTAGGGATCACAGGGGACAGACAAAACTTATTATGGATATTTGAGGGGATGTGGGATTGTGCAAAGCTTAGTCTGGGATGCTTTGGGGAGGGACAAAGGCTGGAAAGGGAAGCATCAGGGTGAGCTGGGGAAGAACAAGCGTGGGAAAAAGGGGAGGAAAGGGGACAAAAGTGACTGGGCATGGGTAACCAAGATGCTGGTCAGTGCACTTGCCTGAGCACAGCAGTCTGTCCTGTTGTCTCCTTAAAACCTATTTCTATTTTCTTGACTTTGTTCTGGATATGCTTAGGGCAGTATGTATGATGTGTGTGATTTGCTGGATTAGCCAGTGAGTTGGAGACCAGAAACTGAAAAACCCAAGGCTGGAGTTGGGATAAACAGGTGGGATTGTGGGTGGACTCAATGTCTGGTTGAGAGTTTGTGTGTCTTCAAATCAAGAGAGCAGGAGTGTCTGCACACCCATTTGGAAAGTGCAGTCCTGGTGAGCTGGCGAGGAGGAGTAGGACTGGGTGCCTGTGCTGCTGGTGTTGATGCATGTGCTGTGTGTGCTTGTGTGGGTGCTGCTAAAGGGACCTACTCTCTGTCCACACTGGTGCATGTGCTTGGCAGTGCGTGTATTCTGTGGTGGCTTTTTTCATTTTTGGAGTTCACATTCAGTCTTGCTACTGGCTAGATCTGCCAAGGGGCACAGCAGCAAACAAGACCAGGGAGGACAAATCCCTAGATCTTAAGTCCACCATATTCTGTTTCACTTAACGAGGTCCTGCCACACCTGCCTCTGTCATGCCAGGTCAATAAATACTATGGGACCCACTGCAGTGTGATGTGAAAATACCTGTGTACAGTTACCCGCAGTCCTGCAGGACTTTCTAGCTCTGTCTTCATGCTTTCCCTTCCAGATTTAAGCAGCTCTCCAGGAGCTGACCCATTTCTGCATCTCAACTCCCAGTGTTCCCCATTCTGGAAGGGCTTGTGTCAAGCACAGTGATGGATCCTGCACTCCTGGGCATTTATGCAGCACTGCACCTGAGTGTTATGCCCTTTCAAGCAGAGGAACTCTGAAGAGTGGAGGTTATAACCATTCACACAACAGCTATACTGGGAAATAAAGTATCCAGGGATTGTTCTTGGGAACTGAGGCCAAATGATACAATAACGCTGGCCTTCATAGACCATACCTCATCCCAAACACAGGGTGATAAACTCCAAAATGCCTGCTAGAACTGCTTACTCATCCATAATAACACTTATATTGTAATAAACATTATGGGGGAAAATCTTCATTGGCCTGGATCCATCAAGAAGCATGCCAATGGTTGTATAGCAGAGGTGATCATAAGACCATACATATGACACTGACATTCCCCATTTAGCTTACTAGCTTAGATGAAGCTTTGGGGAGTTTGTATGACGTCAAGCCAAAGCAAGGGATCAACTGGTGTTAGAAAGCCTTGCTGTAGATGCTGGCTCTGCAAGGGACCATCTTGGGTCTAGCAGGGAAGCCTGCACAAACTGATGAAAAGAAAGAGCATTTGGTCATGAGATGATCCCAAAATAATACAGCTTTATTCCTGCAGTGCTCTGCCTGAGCATGAAGCCTATTCAAGTTGAGCTGGCTCTGCATATAGCCATGACAGGTATCTTTGTATCTGTGGTATAATTAATCTACAACCTAAAAATCCACCCATCAGAGGAAAGTTACCCAGATCCTATTGCCAGTGGCTATAAATAATTCCCTTGGAGCTCAAGTGGTGCCAGTCAGTGCTTTGTCAGGAGAAGGACAGTCCAAGTCTTGCTTCTGCCCTTGCAATTAACTCCTGGAAGCTGTTGTTGTGCAGCTTCTTGCAACCACGACACATGCAGAATTTGCACTTTCCTCAGAGAATATATAAGCTCTGCAAAATCATTAGTTAATTACAGACATCAGTTTCAAAATTACATGTATAAATCCTTACTTGAGTTAACACCCTTGATCATTAAACCTGAAATAGGATTTTAAAAGTCTAATTTATTTTTTGCCCTTTCTTCTGTCACCTCTTTTCCTCCAGCTGTCTTCTCAAGCAATGAAAGGCCAAGAGGCTTGACTGTCTGCTTTTCCTGCTCCAGCATGGTTTTGCCTTACTGGGACTGTGACATTTAAATCCTAACAAGCCATCTTCAAAATAGAGCATGGAAACCTTTGCAATTAATATTGTCAAAACATTACTTGGAGTGCAAGTGCTTTGGGTGCAGGCTGGTCTGTTGTTTCATTGTGGTTTTTTAGGTGATATTATAACAAAAACAATAAAATATTTCTTATAGCCAAATTTAAATATTTTTTTAAACTTGTTGACACCTCTCCATCTTTGACAGAGATGAACGAAGAGGGCTGCAAAAATTGGCAATTTTTCCTATATTTGTTACTTCATGCTGCTTCCCAGCATAAGGCTTCTGTGCTGAATTGTTGCTTTTGTTGCTTTGCTTAAGACAGTGCGTATCAGTTAGACATCTAGCTTTGGTTTTTCTTCACTATGTCACTTTTCTGTGAAGGTGTATGAATATTTCAGCTACAATTTAATGGGAAAACTGACTCTTGTCAATACACACTGCAGATTTAAAGCATTTAATATATTCAAAAGAGTGCTGACAAAAATCTATATATTTAAGTCTTTGAAGTGATCTTATGTTTAGCTCACCGCTTGTGGTGTCACGTTGATATCAGTGGAACTGCTCGTGTTAACCACATGCCAGTCCTACAAATAGTCCTTTTCATTGCAAGTGTTTCAGCAATGATATCCCTGTTTTACAAATGGGAAATCTTGCATCCACCAGGAAACTGGAACTAGAGCTACAAAAAGCCAGCAGGAGACCTGGGTTTCACTCCCAGACACACTGTCCAATTACATGCAATTTTTTCATTCCACCTCTTTCTCTTTCCCATTAGCTCTTCTAGTGTATTGCCTCAGTAAAATACACAAGCATGCATTTTGGGGAAACAAGTGTTGGCACACTGATAATAAGCCTCCTTTTACATTAAACTTCTCATTTGACAAAAGTGTTATTAAATGACTTCACTTCAACACTGAAAAATGAACAATTATTAGGACAAGACTCTGATTTGAGGTACTGCAAACTATAAACAGTTATAAATGCTTATACTATTAGGGACTTTAATTTATACCTACTGAAAAAATAAGTTGCACAGACAGTTAATCATAGAAATATATGTAGTGTATCCATTATTTTAATTCTTTATTTACGTTAATGTGTTATATTTTTTTTAATTTATTAAGAGTTAGGTCTCCATTCTCTTATCTACAAAATTGCAGCATTGGACTGGACCAATGCTAGGCTGCTTTTCCTATTTCTTTCGTGCTTGAAATAATTTCCTGGCATATTATATTTGTATAAATGAGGAATGTAATGAGACAGTGATACTTCCCTTTGATACTTTTAATTACCTGCTTTGAAAGTGAAGGGGGGGAAGGGCACATGGAAATCTTCTTCCTATGAGACAGCAGACCAGGTAGAGTAGTTTCTATGCTGCTTGCTGAGGTAAACTGCCTGCATGCTGAATTATCATCAATGAGCCCTGGATGCAATGCCCAGAGATGCAAAGCCATTCATTCACACCCAATGAAATCTCAGATGTAGAAACAGGTCTCCACTGGCAGCAAAAAAATATGATTTCATGTGAGGCTGAAACACTGTTTTTCCCTCAGTTGGTAACTATCACACTGCATGCCAGGAAAGGTGCAAAGCCAAAGCTCACCACGGTCACAGGGAATTTCAAGCAGCAAAGGTCCCTACCAGCCACAGCGCTCAGGTTGCTGTCCCCTGCCACTGAGTCAAGGTGTCACCCTTCCCCTGTGGGTCAGGTGAATGAAGGATGCCGGTGGGTCTGTCCTCACACCATAAGAAGAGTTGTGCTCAGCTTGTGGCCAAGACAGCACGCCTTGCAGTGGCCTCCTTTGGGTGCCCAGGGCCCTGGCAGGAGGCATACCGCATGGTGCTGAGCTGCCTGAGGCTTTGCCCTTGATCTGGGACTCATCAGGTGTAAGGAAGGGAACTATGAGATAGGAGCAGCAGAAGGGGATTTGATAGGACTGATGGAAACACGTGGGACTGGTCATCACAGGGCAGGGTATTAAGTATCAGCACCCTCCTCACCCTGCATGGGAGTACCAGTTTTCCTCTGTGGCTGATGGGAAGAAAACACTCACCTTCCTTCCTTTCCCTGAATTGGATGCTTGAAAGGAGGACTGTAGTTTACTCTTCAGAGCTAGAACCTCCTATTTAATATTTAAACTCTAGAGACACAGGGCCAAACTCCACTTGCATTAACTCACAGGATTAGAAGAGCAAGAATCCAAAAGCACTCTCTCATGTGGGGAATGTCTCTCTTGCCTTTCACTCCCGGTTTGTTAGTAACTTCATCTACCATTATATTGCAAGCCTCACAGTATTGCTGAGCAACCTTATGAGGGTGAATGACTGAGCAATAAAACAACATGTGAAATTCAGCGCAGGCAAATGTCATCACCCACATCCAGGGAAGAATACTCTGAACTTCCCATGTAAAACTATGGGCATGATTTCGATAGTTGTATCTCAGGACTTGAGGGTTACAACAGATGCTTCTATGAAAACCCCAGCTCAGAGTATTGTAGCAGTCAAAAAGCACATAAAATACTAGGAAAACATTAGGGAGCAAAACAGAGAACCTTGTTTTGCCACAATATGAATCCATGGTTTAGCCACATGTTGAGTATCATTTGCAATTCAAGTTATTTTGTCTCATAGGAGCACTGTAGCAATATCATCAAAGGCAATGGACAGGTTCCTCATGAGGAATACCTGACTATGTTCGGACTTTTTACTCTGGAAAAGAGACATTGAAAGGAGGATACCTAGCAATCTATTAGCAGTGGCACAGTGAGTGGAAAAAGGGATGACTGCTTGCTGTCTCCACCAAAGCAAAAGCTAGAGGCACCCAATGGTGTTAATGTTGCATGGCAGAAAAACTATGATGTGGAAACATCACGGAAACATGGTGGGATGACTCACACAACTGGAGTGCTGCAATGGATGGCTACAAGCTCTTTAGAAGGGACAGGCAAGGAAGGAGAGATGGTGGGGTAGCCTTGTAAGTTAGAGAGTGTTTTGATTGTCTAGAACTCAACGAAGGTAATGATAAAGTTGAGTGCTTATGGGTAAAGACCAGAGAGAAGGCTAATAAGGCAGATATCCTGGTGGGAGTCTGTTATAGTCCACCCAACCAGGATGAGGAAACAGACGAAGTATTCTACACGTGGTTGGCTGAAGTCTCACAATCTCTAGCCCTTGTTCTCGTGGGAGACTTCAACTTACCAGATATATGCTGGAAATACAACACAGCAGAGAGAAAGCAGTCTAGGAGGTTCCTGGAGTGTGTAGAAGATAACTTCCTGACACAGCTGGCAAGCAAGCCAACCAGGGGAGGTACCCCGCTGGACCTGCTGTTTACGAACAGAGAAGGCCTGGTGGGTGATGTGGTGGTCGGAGGCTGTCTTGAGCTCAGCGACCATGAAATGATAGAGTTTTCAATTCTTGGAGAAGTAAGGAAGGGGGTCAGCAAAACCACTACCCTGAACTTTAGAAGGGCAGACTTTGGACTGTTTAGGAGTCTGGTTAACAGAGTCCCTTGGGAGGGAGTCCTGAAGGGCAAAGGAGTCCAGGAAGGCTGGACATTCTTCAAGAAGGAAATCTTACAGGCGCAGGAGCAGGCCATCCCCATGTGCCATAAGTCAAGCAGGTGGGGGAGAAGACCAGCCTGGCTGAACAGAGAGCTTTGGCTGGAACTCAAGAAAAAAAGGAGAGCTTACCGCCTTTGGAAGAAGGGGCAGGTGACTCAGGAGGACTACAAGGATGATGTGAGGTTATGCAGGGAGAAGATTAGAAAGTCAAAGGCCCAGCTACAACTTAAACTGGCCACCACCATTAAAGATAACAAAAAATGTTTTTACAAATAGATCAGCGACAAAAAGAGGGACAGGGAGAATCTCCCTCGTTTGTTGGATGCAGAGGGAAACATTGCCACAAAGGATGAGAAGGCTGAGGTACTTAATGCCTTTTTTGCTTCAGTCTTTAATAGTCAGACTCGTCATCCTTGGGGTTTTCAAGCCCCTGAGCTGGGAGATGGAGATAGGATGCAGAATGAAGCCCCAGTTGTCAAAGAGGTGGCAGTCACCAACCTGCGACTCCGCCTGAATGCTCACAAGTCCATGGGGCCAGATGGGATCCACCCGAGGATACTGAGGGAGCTGGCAGAGGAGCTTGCCAAGCCACTCTCCATCATTTATCAGCAGTCCTGGTCAACCAGGGAGGTGCCAGATAACTGGAAGTTAGCAAATGTGATGCCCCTCTACAAGAAGGGTCAGAAGGAGAATCTGGGGAACTACAGGCCTGTCAGCCTGACATCGGTGCAGGGAAAGGTCACAGAGCAGATCATCTTGAGTGCCATTACATGGCACATGTGGGACAACTGGGGGATCAGGCTCAGCCAGCATGGGTTTATGAAAGGGAGGTCCTGCTTCACTAACCTGGTCTCCTTCTATGACAAGGTGACCCACTTAGTGGATGAGGGGAAGGCTGTGGATATTGTCTACTTGGACTTTAGTAAGGCCTTTGATGCTGTCTCCCACAGCATTCTCCTGGAGAAGCTGGTTGCTCATGGCTTGGATAAGTGCACTCTGAGCTGGGTTAAAAACCCGTCTAGCGACGGCCAAGCCCAGAGAGTGGTGGTGAATGCAGTCAAATCCAGTTGGCGGCCAGTGACAAGTGGTGTTCCCCAGGGCTCAGTACTAGGGCCAGTCCTGTTCAATATCTTCATTGATGATCTGGATGAGGGGATTGAGTGCACCCTCAGTAAGGCTGCAGATGACACCAAGTTGGGTGGAAGTGTCGATCTGCTGGAGGGTAGGAAGGCTCTACAGAGGGACCTGGACAGGCTGGATTGATGGGACGGGGCCAACTGTACGAGATTCAACAAGGCTAAGTGCCACGTCCTACACTTCGGTCACAACAACACCATGCAGCGTTACACGCTGGGGGAGGAGTGGCTGGAGAGCTGCCTGGCAGAAAAGCACCTGGGGGTGTTGGTTGACAGCTGCCTGAACATGAGCCAGCAGTGTGCTCAGGTGACCAAGAAGGCCAATGGCATCCTGGCTTGTATCAGAAATAGCGTGGCCAGCAGGACTAGGGAAGTGATCATCCCCTTGTACTCAGCACTGGTGAGGCTGCACTTTAAATACTGTGTTCAGTTTTGGGCCCCTCACTACAAGAAGGACATCGAGGTGCTGGAGCATGTCCAAAGAAGGGCAAAAAAGTTGGTGAAGGGTCTAGAGCACAAGTCTTATGAGGAGCAGCTGAGGGAGCTGGGGTTGTTTAGTCTGGAGAAGAGGAGGCTGAGGGGAGACCTTATTGCTCTCTACAACTACCTGAAAGGAGGTTGTAGCGAGGTGGGGGTGAGTCTCTTCTCCCTAGTAACAAGCAATAAGACAAGAGGAAATGGCCTCAAGCTGCACCAGGGGAGGTTTAGGTTGGATATTAGGAAAAACGTCTTCACCGAAAGGGTAGTCAGGCACTGGAACAGGCTGCCCAGGGAAGTGGTTGAGTCCCCATCCCTGAAGGTATTTAAAAAACATGCAGATGTGATGCTTAGGGACATGGTTTGGTGGCAGACTTGGCAGTGTTAGGTTAACAGTTGGACTTGATGATCTTAAAGGTCTTTTCCAACATAAACGATTCTATGAGTCTATGATTCTAGGATTCTATGATTCTAGGATTCTATGTCAGATTCAAAACAAACAAAAGGTTTCATATAACACATAATGGACTTCTGGCACTTTTTGCCAGAGGATGGTCATGTGGCCTCAAGGGGAAACTGGAAAGTGTTTGGAAAAGAAACCTACTGAGGCTTAATAAATATGCAGAAACCACATTTGTGTTAGGTCAGGAAGTCCCCGACCTGAAAAAGTTTGAGAGTGAGAGAGTAGAGAGGGGGAGAGTTTCACATACTTTCTTATTCCTGTTCTTATTCTTCCCTAGGCTTTTACTTTTGGCCAACATTGGAGCATGGATACTGTGCTAGGTTGATTTTTGCCCTGACCCAGTTATGTCTGCTCTTATATGCTTAACCTTTCTTACACATGCCAAATTACTCAAATCCCCATATTGCTTCTAGCAGCATATTCTGCAACCATAAGCAAAGAGTTGCTGCCTCTCCAGCTTTGGGACCCTGTACAGCAAGCATGGCTGCTCCTGGTGCACTGGAGGCAGAGGGAAGGCAAAGGCCAGGATATGAGATGCCAGAGGACTGGGTCCCATGACTGGGATGTCCACCTGACCTTTAGACCTGGATATGGACTGGCTTTTGAGGCTCTTAATGGAGGAGAAAGCACTTAACGCAAGGACTTGAGCTACCCATAGTCTTTCCTGCAACCAGTTCAGCTCCACAACAGACACACATATGGCAAGTTTCCAGCAGTCTAAGCAGACTGGGATCTTAGATAGTGAGGTAAAATTGGAAACAAATTTCTGTGCATGGAGAGTTCTGAGTAGTATCTGTGCTCATGTAGCCTCTGAGATAAAAGGTGAGAAACCACCACAACCAAGGAACCTCTCATGTCGGAGTATGAATGTGGCCTCCCTCGGGGTTATTTCCAGCTGATCCTCGGCAGCTCCCATAGATGTACATGTACATAAGCACTAGGTCAGTTACCTGTGCTGCTGCTTCTGTTCAGGTGCAAGAAGGGAGGGATGAATCCACCTCTCTCAAAATGGCTTGGTCCATTCTTTGAAGCTTTTGGCATTCATCACAGCCAGCTAAAGTGGGCTGTGGGAAAGGCCTATGCTGCTGGGACTTTCTACCATCTTAAACAACAAAAAGATTCATCATTAGGCATGTCCTGTCATTCTCACATTGTGAATTTTGACATAAAGCATTATTATGCAAGACTAAGGACTCTCAGACTTCATCTTCCCCTTGGCATTAATTCTCCACACACTTTCTAAAGCTTCTTCTATCAGGCAGTGGGATCTGATCCCAGTCATGGCTAAATGTCTCCTCATGATGAGCAGAGATAGAAGCAAAGAAGAAAACCTTTTCCACAGGTCTGCTGCTTCTGCATCCAATTCCGAGTCTGCTGCTATTATTATTTCTAAGTGGTCCAACTTTTTCTCTTGCTTTCCATAGCTCTTAACTGCAAATATATTTGAAAACTCCATTATGATTTCCTTAAATCAGCCCTGCAATTTGACTTCTGGTATTTCATTTTACTCCTCAGATGACACTTTTAACTCATTTCTATTTATTTCTGTAGCTCTCCACAATGCTGCTTCCTACAGGATTATTTACATTTATTTATTCATTTATTCATTTATTTAGGACATAACCAGGAAGATGATTTAGCTATGGCTAAATGCAGCTGTTTTCTTGTAGTTCCTTCACACCTCAGCCTGTGATTTTTTGTCAGCACTCTTAAATTGAACTGGATGGATGCTCACTTGAGAGAAATCTGAAAGCACTGAGGGTGGTAGTTTTGGGGACTAAGTGGGTGGCAATCCTCCCTGTCAATTAGTACCAAACCACTCTTTCAGGGCAATGTTGTAAGCACTATGCTGCTAAAGGCGCTGCCTTTTGGGAAAAAAACAAAACAAAACAAAACAAAACAAAACCTTAAGATATCATGTAAGCCAAATGTCTTTGTTAGACTGTGGACAACAGTCTTGCTTTAATGCTGAGAAGTCCCCATATTAAAAGAGCTTCTTTTTTGATTTGTTTTTGAAGTGGACCTTGTTTATTTGCACAATGTAGACTAAGAAAATACATGTTCACAGGTGCCGAACAAAAAGATTTTATTGGAATGTTATCTATTAGTACTAACACAGTAACAGTCATAAAATGCTTATAGAATTTTATTGCATTCTTAAGCAATATTAAGACAGCATAATGAATCACTTCAAAATCATGAAAGGTCAGAATTAATCTTGCACCCTTTGTCTTCACTCAGTTTATATGTGAGTTCAACATGGTATCATCCTTCCTCAGCTTGGGTTGAAATTGCCACAGGAAGCTCTAACCAGGCAGCCTGGAAAAAGTTCAGAGATGATACAGTTATACACACCTGGAAAGCTGGTAGGAAAAGAAATGATGGAAGTCAAGTCCTTTCCTGTCCCCATTATTGTTAGTGTGGTAAAGTGTGTCCATCAACACTGCATCATCTCCCAGCAGCCCAGGACTCAGGAGTACTCCTTGGGTCCTGATAAGTTTGCTATTTATTTTGGCCACAGTATTACAAGCAAGCCACATCAGCTAGGTGTTAGCTAGGACCATAGCGAGGACCGCAGCACCCTCTCCCGGGTGTGGAGGTGGCCTTTGGCTGGGGGAGGCTCTCTGGTCTTGTGCTCTGATTGATTTGCCCCTCGGTGTGACAAATATCCAACGTGTGAGCAGCCAGCGTTTGTCAGGAGTGACAAACAGAAGCTCACTTGGCTGACAGAGAGTAAACAGCCCGCTGGTGCCTGATTTCATCTCTGTGTAGAAGCTAAGCTGATTTAGGCCTCTCAGCAGTTTGGATGAGTGACCGCTGTGATTAGCTGGTAGTCTCTGTTTGGTTGCTTCTCTGTTCTTGCTTTTAATGATTTCACCTAAAGAGCCGCTTCTTTTGCACAATAGGTAGTCCTGCTGCTCTGAGATGAAAAGGTCCCCGGGTCAATTCCTTGCTGGACTTGCAAGCCTCATTTAATGTTTTTCCACTTGGTTGCTTTCCTGTATTTTCTACTGCTCGTATTTGCCTTGTCGCCTTGATGTGCCCTTAGTAGACAGCGTGATGCTTTGGGGAAAACTGTCCAGTTTTGTGGTGAGAACAGAAACTGGGAATAAAAAGACACAGGTACTAATCTAGCTCTGACAAGATCTTGTTCTACGACCTTGGGTGAATCATTAAATGCCCTTGTGCCATTGTTTTCCTTTCTAATATTAAGAAAGAACAACAAATTCCTAACATACTTATTAGAGCTTTTGTGAGGCTTATTACTCCAAAGATTTTTAAAGTGCTCTGAGACAGGGTAGTGGGAAAAACATATTCAAGAGCTAATTAGTGGCACAAATTTTGCTGTTGATTATTAGTTTAGTTAATAATTAGCACCCACATAAATTCATTGAGATATGTCAACTCCATTTACTAGCATTAAAGAACCTAAGACGTGTAATGCAGGAAGGTATCTCCCGCAATAAAAAATTCCCTTCCCACCTAAGCAATATATTATTCATGAAGGCAAGCTACTATCCACCCCAAAAAGGGCTGGGGCATTACTCTGTCTCTCTGTGTATGAAAACCTCACAAGGAATTACCAAATTCTGTAGAAAGATTAACACTAGGTTGGACTAAGAACCCTTCATGTAAGGGAATTACACTATTCACATAGCTTTATCATCAACAAAGCACATAACATTATTTGTGTGAATCACTATTAACAACCATCAGTCTGCATCTGTTTGGGTTTGTTTTTTTTTTTTTGCATAAAATTTATATGACAGCAAAACTGGCCAAACTTCTTCAACATAAATGCTTTTTGGGAAAGATCTGAGGATACCGATATTAATCTTTGATCCACTCTGTTATAACAAATCGTTTGTTTATGAAATGGAGATAGGAAGAAAATCATGCAGAGGGAAAAATATTAGAAATCTGACATTTTCTCAAGAATTTAAATTTAGGTTTCCTCACTAAAAATAACTTTCTGGTTTATATTTTTCTTTTTTTTTTTTTTTAATATGTTTATAAATGCTTGAGATTTGAACAGATGTTTCATTTGACGCCAAAGAAACACTTTAAAATTCTCTTTTGGAATTGATAGTAAACCAGGTTGTGCAGCTTTATGAGAAAAAAGATTATAGCTGAGATTACAAAGCCTTTCCCATTATAACTGCAGAACGCTACATTTGTAACTTTCTGAAGAATTGTACTGATGAGCTGCTTTGAGTTTCCAACAAGATCCATCCTGCCATTTCAGAAGCCTCCACAGGAGTCTCTGCAAAACAGGGGAGAGACAATTTAAAACCATACTCTACCCATATTTTTTCACACAGGGTTGATCTTAGATGCTTGAAAAAACATGCTAATGAACAGCACTAGTGAGGAGTAGTGCCTTCCTACTTTTTGGGAAGAGAGCTGATAAGAGCGCCTCCTACTACAGTGAGGGCCAGAAGTGAACATCCATAGATAGGCAAACTAGTCCTTGAAAGGTAATTCACCACTATGCACAGCACAAGCATAAGATTTACAAATCATTCAAATACTTCAAGCCTTACCTCTGATACTATAAATAATCCAAAGACTTTGAGCTGATAGTCTAAAGAGGGGTGAATTTCACCCAGAGTGAATGAAGAGATCAAGATCAGCAGATGTCATGTATATCTGACTAGCAATACCAAATTGAGCTTATCCTTTCCCAATGCATTCCTGAGTCCACTTATCCATTATCTCACTTCCAGCTTTACACAGTAACAGCTCTTTCAAAATAAGGAGACAGAGCAAGCTATTCACTTCTCTTACAGCCTAGGTAAGTGTCCTCAGGGTTTTGGATTAGCATGATGAATATATTGATTATCATTTTTAAACTGGCATGATTACAAATTACAAATCCCTTTGGTTCCCTTACTTGCAAGATGAGACGTGCACATGCATCCCCTCAAAGCTGGATTTCCTTTAATTGATTTCTATATTAAGCGTTGGATGGTCTGTGGAATTTCCCTACTAAAAGAAATACCCTTTAAACAGGGTGTCTCCCTTAATCTGTACAATGACATGCAGTGAGAATCTTCCTCCCAAGCCTGCACAACAGAAACAAGTTGATTTTACTAACCTTAGCTTGTCATAGCTAGTCACATCCACTCTTGCCACCTAAGCTCTGTGTGTGATTGGGAACCACTTGCACCAGAGGAGGCTCTGGACTGTCCCTGGATGGCTCTGGGCTTTGAATACTAGTGCCTGCTGAAGAGGGGTGGACTTCCCACACAGCTGCCTACGACATCTGAGCAAGCATCAACAAAGTGTTCGCCATGATTATTGTAGCTACTATGAGTATGAAGGAAGGACAATTCATTTGACAGTTTTTACAAAATGCTGCCCAATTTCCATAGACTATATAAATCCAGATAGCAGAAGCATCTGCTCATAAATTGTCCCCACTCAGCACTAAGCATTAAGTGAGTAGACACATATTTACTCTTTGCTGAAGTTATAAAGGACAATGGTGATTTTGTTTTATAACAGAAGGCAGCAACAGGTTTGTACTTCTAGAGGAAAATGTGGCTGGACATGAAAACGGAAAGGCAGAGCCCTGTCTGGTGTAAACCAGCCTCTCCGTCTTGTCTCCAGGGAAGCTGCACAAGGGATTTAATCCTTGGCCTCCTGCCCAGCGTACAGGGGCTTGCATTTCATTTGTAAATGAAAGCAGGTTGGGTACTAACTCCTGAGTTTAGTAGTTTTTTTTTTTTTCCTTTCTGCCTTTATAGATATCCGTTAGTGATATTCTGTACTTGTAAAGCTGAATTCAGTTTCTGGAAAGCGTGCGTCCCAGGCACGATCTAATCCAAGGTCTCAGTTTAACCTGTGGCTATTTCAAGCTGTAGATCAAAAGTCATGTCTCAGTGGAGATTTCTGATGATTACTGATTCCAATAGCAAACATCTGAGTTGAACTTTTGGCTTTATTTAGATGCTCTTGGTAAAGTAGATAACTCAGTGGACAGGGTGAGTACGGGGATAATATTAGACAAGCGGTTGTTTTTTCTACTTTCATATCTCAAATTATAATTTGTAATCCTTTGACCTGCTGTCATGGGAATGTGCTCCATTCATTTCATAGAGAAGCCCAGATCAATGAATATGACTTTGTCAGCAGCCTCTGGTAGACTGGTGCTCCATCAAAGAGCAGACATAAATGAGAGAGACTGCTGAGGAACCAGAGACTGGTATCTGGACCAGACTTAGGTGTGAACTAAGTGAATAGACTGGGAGAAGCTGGGGTGAACTACCCAGCTTTGTAGCATGCAAAAATACAGGAAAAAAAATACAGCCTACAACCCATGCTATGAAACAGATCAGGAAGCCATCAGAGATGACTGGTTTCAGTATTGCCGTTAAACCTCTCCGCACCATCCCGAGCTCAACCGTAGATTAGGTTGTTTTGTTTTGTTTTTTTCCTTGGGGAAGACATTTTCTCTCTTTGCAACAATAACAATGGAAATAGGAAAATAACAACAAGTGAATGTAAAAGAAATTTCCAGGCCAAACCCAGTTATGGAAAGAGCAAAGCTATTTGAATCACCATAACTTTATACATGTTCACAAAATATCAGCATTCTCCCAGCAGTAGAAACTCCAGCAGAAAATGCTTGGTGCCTGACTCTCTGATGTGTGTGTGTGTGTGCATGTGTGTGTGTGGTGGAGAAAGAGGGAAGGAAAAATAATACAATTAAACATTTATTTTTCAGGAATGCACGTTTTTCTCTTCTTTAAAGAAGAGTTTCCATCTCTGTGAGCTCTGCTAGAAAAATGCGTCAGCAGAGCTGGCATAAGGTTCATGTTCCTCACTCCAGCAGCCATCACTGGCACCCCTCACAACCACCTGCCGGCTGCTCAGCACCCTTCACCCCGCAGCAGTACCACCTTTCTCACCCTCCTTCAAAGGTCACAGAGAGGCAGGCTCAGGCTAGCCTCCAGGCTCCATCATGCGATGAAGAAACACACACTATCTGCTGGATGGAAAGCCACGAACTGTCTTTTTCTGAAATAAATTAGTTTGTTTCTACTGTTGATTCTTAAGAAGTTTAAAACCCTTTTGAGGCAACTTAAATCACTTCCTCAGCCCTATTTTTTCTCTTGGCCTGACTGCCAAGCTTTCGTGTTATCCACGTCTTGATTTTATCCCCAAAATGTCTCTGATGCACTGCCAGAAGTGAATGTCAGCTAGGTCTCAGCTTCACCTCAGGAGCCTGACATTTTTTTTTTAATGAAGTCTTACATCAGAGACAGGACTCCGCTCATAACAAACCCTACATCTTTTGTTGTTGTTGCCTCTTTTTCTCTAAGTGAATTCAGTGGCAGTTCAATGAGCCAGACTGCCATCCTGGAAAGCAAAGCATCCTCTGCACCTGGATTACCACCAGCAGGACTTTCCTCCCAGAGCCTCCCCCCTGTTCTGCACCAACAGGTGAAATCTGGAAAGTTGGGAGCTTCCAGAGCACCATGAGGTGAATGACGGGTACCACTGATTGACTGTCTGCCCCCCCAAGCATCCCTTTACCACTGCAAAGCAGAGCTGCTGTGACTGCATGGAGGGCTAGGAGGGAAGCAACTAACATGAAAAATTCTTGCACTCACAAAACTTCTGTGTTTATTGTGGACCCACTTGCCTTGGTTTGCTGTTCTCTGTTTTGTTTAAAAAAAAGACCATAGTCATTTTGATGTAAATTTTTTCTCTATCCAGCCTCTAGTGGATTTCATAGGGATGCTTGTGGCTATATTCCCTAACCAGCTTTTAAAACCTCATCTTATGGACCAGTAGGATGTCAAAGTTTGACATGGCTGTGAGAAACATGCAAATAATTTGAGAATCCCCCTCCCAAAATGGAAATGAGTGGGAGTGAGGAGTGCATAAAAACAAAAGGCTGTTTTTTAAATTAATAACATTTTATCATTGCAAATTACAGCTCTTTCACCCATAGTATTTGGTGGCCTACGGCTTTTTCTCCTAAACAAGACTGACATTCTTCAAGGGAAAAAAAACCAGAAAAGACAGAAACATTTTTTTAGAGGTTGGCACAGAATATAGAAATCGGATCCCTTCACTGGATATTGCTTCAGCTAGTACTGGTGAAAATAGCTATAGCTTCAGGTAAGCAAAAGGAATTATGTACAGTTCAGACTCCAGCTCTTACTACCCTAGGTACCAAGGGTCATCATCTGCATGATACTCTTCATCATGCAGACAGGAATAAATGCAGATCGTGTTAGAGAGAACAAATCCCTTACCACCACCCATCTTGTCCTCACTGAGGCCAGCAATAAGTTATGACCTTTGATTTTTAATATCTTGATCACTGCTGCAGTACGATGATACCCATGCTTTGCAATTACCCTGCCCATCTTCTCCTTTGGGTAGCCCGTTGCTCAACACAGACTCTGTCCCTTCTGGGGACCAGCACAACCAATGACAGGATGCACTGACAGAGAGTAAAGGGGGAATGGCTCTGTGCTTGGCTGTCTGGGTCTAGTGTTTTGGTTCAAACTGTTCCCAGGAATGAGAGACATGATCAAAATGACAAAACGCCTAGGAAATGTTGTGTTACGGCTGACACTCCACATACTCCCTCCTGCCACACAAATGCATACTGTCATTAGAGACATGAACTCAGGAGCAAAAGTAGGGACAAGGCATTTGGAATCTCCTACCTTTTGTCAGTTTGCATCAAATCTTTTGTTTCACTGGCAATGTTTAAATAAAATGTAGATTTATCCATTTTTGCACTGAATTTCTTGCTGGTTCCTAAAGCAAAATCAAACCATCCATGAAAGGTTATGAAACATGCAATGTTTTCCCACGAGATAGCCCATTCTCTCTAGGAATATCTTGTTTTGGCTCCTGCAAATGCATATTTTAGATCCATTTATACATGTATTTATGCATTTTTTAAAAGCTTCCTTTTTGGTCTATTAAACACATTTTCTGGGTCAGGCTGTGTCTTCGTAGCCCCACTCTGCACCAATCAAGTAGGATCTCAAGTAACATTTTATTCCTATATCTGTGTCTCCTAGCAAACTGTGATATCAAACATTCAGCTTTGAGATGTCACAGCAGGACTGAGTCAACATTTGTTTAAAGCCACTGGAAGTAGTTCTGACAATTAGTAGAAACAGCAAAAGAAATTCACCCAGGCACACACAGAGCCAGCAAGCAGGAAGCATACAGTAGATTTGTCATGAAAGCATGGTGAACTTTAAAGCATTTCCCACTGTGAAAGCTCTGTCTTCTTTAGTTAGATTAGAGAGAATCAGCTTGACACTTTGATTAATATGAACAAGAAGTGGCTTTAAAATAATTAGCAACTTTGCACTTCAGCCCACCTCTTGCATCCAAGGTTCTCGGAGAGCTTTAGAAAGAGTCACTAATATCTGCTAGTGATCCTGCTACCAGATCATTCTCATTTTGGAGGCAGGAAAGTTGAGACACAACAAATATGATGTGACCAAGGTTGCAGGAGCCTCGGAGAGCTGCTAAGGTACCCAGGGATATGTTGCTAATTGGTTATTGCTCTTCAGACTCATTGCAATTGAGTACTTTTTTTTTTTTCAATATAGTTTGTGAATAGGACTATTCACTTTAGGGACCAGAATAATCTTCCTTCTATCATTATTTGTCCAGATGGTGTCAGGAAACTGCACCTCTTTGCCCATTTCCCTTCATCTATTGAATGAGAATAAAGGCACTTGGCCTTCCTTGAAAATTGCCTGTTGCTATCTCTGAAAAATTCGAGTTCATCACACCAGCAGGATTCCATTTTTGCTTTTCCCCATCATAAAGACATGCTAGAATTTATTTAAAATGAGTGTTATAGCATTTCCCTGTAATGGCAAAGGGCTCACATAATGTTGCCCTCCCAAACAGGGCTGAGGAGGGGGAGTGATATTACACTGCTAAAATTTCTCCTTCTCTTCAGCACTTCACGAGGCCACAAAGCCTTTTGTACTCTCTTTGATGATACTTTCACAGCATGGGGTGCAGCTGCTGTATTTACATAATGCCCGAGCAAGAGCTTTAATTGTCCTTCAGAAAGGAAGAGGCAGAGGAGGGGGAAACCTGAAGGACCACAGCTCTCACTATGAGGAAAGCAAAGCTAGTGTCCTCCCTCCACTATGCCCTGGGGGCATAACTATCGTATCCTCTTCTAGCTTCTAGTCCAGCACACAGAAAAGACACTCTTTTTCTTAGCTTGCCAGCGGTACCACTTACAGCCAGGCGTGGGAAACATGGTGGGATCTGCAGCAGAGGTGGTAGCACCTCAGCACGGACAGCCACCAACCTTTACGAACAAGAGGGCTAGTGCAGTGCCCGCTCTACAGCCAGTCCTCAAGGGGACTCAGGGAGGATGTGAAGGCACAAATGGTAAGCTTAACTGCTGTGATGTCTGTCTCACAGAGTTGGTTTTTTTCTTTGTGTTGTACCCTGAGATCACTGAAGTACCTGCTGGCAGCAATTTCCTCCTCTGTTCCTCACAGAGAAGACCCACTGCTCTTTTGTGGTGACTTGGCTTTTGTTTGTTCTTGTCTTTTATGCTCTCCAAATCAAAAGTAAAAGCCTGTCTTATCCTTAAATAACCACCTTATTCTTTCCTTATTGAGGATCTTATTACAGGCAGAGGAAATTCTTCAGGAATTGGTTAAAAGCATCCTGGCGGTGAAATACAGCTTTGTTTTGCTTAGCTTTCTTCAGACAGGGTGTTTGCAGTTTTGTATGTTACACTTGCAGATATAAATAAAGATATAGACCATCCTGTAAAATTAAGACAGGGATTTGAAGTTTCATACTACTCATGGGTATTGGAATCCCTCATGATGATGTCTGAAGAAGAGAAAATAAGTAAACAGAGAAGGGAAGTGCATGGTTACAATATAGATTAGCATGCTACATCCACAAGAAATCCCACTGAAATTGCAGCAAAGTACTGCTCAATAGGAGTAAAGGTAGGGAAATCTGCCTTGAATGAGTGGCGGAAGCGTGCAGAGAGACAAGACACAGAGTTGTCTGGAGTTGATCAATGGGTAGTAGCTGTGAAATGGACCCCCAGAAAGAAAAGGTATTGTTGGACTTCTTGTCACAATAAGTGATTTTAGTCTAAAGACTGTCTTGTTATCCTTGTAAATGAGTGGTCAGTATTGGTGGTCAAAGCTTTCATTTTCAGATATAGCTTCTGTCTGCCGTGTCAAGAAAAAGACTACCTAGTCACACAGCGACTACCTTGTTATCATTATCAGTGTTTTGGTAGCCTTGGGATCATGTCTGCTCTGCCTCAGGACGAGACATGATGACAGATAACACAGGCATCTAGTACAGAGCTCACCAGTCTCTGTGTGACTTCTAGATCAGAAGGGAACAGGTATCTCAGGAGACTACCAATCAAACCTCAAGCCTGTATCTCCTGAGGCCCCTTGCCCACTGCCTCTTTCAAAGATCAGCTGAAAGCTGCAGCCTGACATGCAAGGCCAATGCTGTTTCCACTCCTTGCTCCACCTTGCCACTTCAATAGACAGAATCGGCAATGAGGAAGGTCCTGCCCAAAGTGACCACCTTCTCCCATCTCCTCCTCCCTTAGTGGTTGTGGTGGGTTGACCCTGGCTGGAAGCCAGGTGCCCACCAGGCTGCTCTATCACTCCCCCTTCTCAGCTGGACAGGGGAGAGAAAATATAGCGAAAGGCTCATGGGTCAAGATAAGGACAGGGAGAGATCATTCACCAATTACTGTCATGGACAAAACAGACTCGACTCGGGGAAATTAGTTTTATTTCATTACCAATCAAAATCAGAGTAGGATAATGAGAAATAAAACCAAATCTTAACAACACCTTCCCCCCGCCCCCCCTTTTCACAGGACAACTCTGCTGAGGCTGGGGTGTTTGCTTTAGCATCTGTGTATTTTTCAGTACCTAGAATCACTACCAGTGAGTGGGCAGAGTGGCCTAGACTTCTGGCTTCATTTACTTTTTTCAATAAAGCACTTCAAATGCTACTGTAATAGAGCTTTCCTGTATTTATCCAATTCATTTTAAGGCAAATAGCCTTAGTGCTCATCTCTCCTTGTTGCCGAATAGAATCCAGAGCTGTTACAAGTGCCTGAAAGGCATTTTCCCATGTAAATAATTCAACACAGATCTTGGCATGTGGTGTCTAGATGGCTCACAGAGAGAGAGTCTTATGTTTGTCATCTGTAAGACTTCTCATGCTTTTTCAAAACGTATGTCTACAGATTTTTTCTGAAATCACTGGCATGGCTTCTAAATCTTTTCAGGTGAGAGGACCAAAATGAGAGGGTGCTATTGGTTTGCTCAGGGAACCAGAGAAGAAAGGCTGATCTGTTTTTTATTTCACATGCTGCCTGGGTTTCAAGCAGCCTGTGTCCCATAGCTTGGTTATCTAGAAACCTATATGAAATGAAGTGGAGGTTTGCAGGACTGTTGCTAGCAGGGCTGAGTGCCATGCTGACACAAGCTGTCATCAGGTCTGACCCTTCCAGTTGGCAATTTCAAGCACTGTCTATGAACCGTGGAGACCATATACGCTTTTTTCTCACTCAGATATTTTTTTCCTAGCATCAAGCTCAGGTTCACCAGAGAAAGTCAGTACAGGGTTAGCTTATCCGCATCCACCTTTTCAGGTCTGGAAAGCAGGTGTCCATCTCCAAGGCCTTTCAATTATCAGTTTATGCATCAAGCTCAAGTGCCAGTTCATGCATAAAGTTTGCCAACTTCTTTTCAGAGCAGTACATTGTCCAGATTCTCTGCCTGGCAGTCCTTACTAGACCTTTCATTTCTTCATGTCTTTCAGCCCTGTTCTTTTTTTGTTCATTTTTTCATTTCTCCTGCCTAGATCCTGTGATTCGGCAATTCCTTAAAGGTACTTTTCCCATGCTATTGGTTCCTTTAGCAGCTTTTATCTGAGAAGTATCTGATTTATTTTACATCCTTCTTGACGATCCTTGTTTCTCTTCTCTCACCAAAACATAAGCAACCTTCTAGTGAAAGATCAAATATGATGGCAATGTTCAGTGGCACAAAAAGAAATAAATTATTGAAAGGAAAAAAGAAAGCAAAATAGAACCTTTCCATAAGAAATGCAGCTCTCTTAAAACACACTATGGCACTGCTGTACACTGACTAGACAGGAAAGAAGAGGGAACCATAGTCCTTCCTTCAAAAGTAAATCATTCCTTTCTCATGACAAAATTACATTTTCTCCTAATCATATGGTTTTGTTTTAAGCAGAAATAGAAGCAACAGTAAACATCTATCAAAAACAGTTTAATTAAAATGTTAAATACCCTTCCATAGAGAAATCTTCTTTCCCAGCAATAAAACCTCACTACAGAGTTAATTATTTAAAGTAATGTATTTGCTTCTCTATGTCTGTATATAAGAGATTAACATATTAATGGGAATGTAATTATGTTATAAAACTTCTTTTTATTTGCACTGGGTTTCAAGATGCAATGTTTCAATGACATCTGATATTTTTCCTCTGTTGTAACCTCAAGTGTACAGGACACATTTTTTAATGATGATTATTATTACCATGGTAAAATAGGAGTTTTGAGTGTTTGAGAAAATTTTAGAGAAAATTTTCCTATTTCTTCATTTTCTCTAAAGGTCTTCAGTTTGTCTTTTTGAATATTTACAGAATGTTTTCTTGTAGGTCTTGCTCCATAAATATTTGTTTACTGGTAAACTGGCTGAATAAGAGATCATGCAACTTTTTCCTTTCCCATTATAGGTGTAAAGCTTATTCCTCCCTTTACTCATAAGAAGCTGCCTGCAGGTGCGCTATGAGTTTTGTTGTCTCAGTTCACACCACCCAAAACATGTGTCCACACCACTGAAACCAACCCACACAGCACATGCCTTAGCACTCATGTCATAGCCACAGAAAAATTGGTTCCTGTTGACTTAATGACCTGGTGCTCAATAATGATAACATGCCTGCAGCACAGGCAAAAGGTTAGCGTGTAGCTTTCACTGCTGCTGCACCTCTGCTGTGGTCAGATGAGAGTCAATGAGCTGCCACCTCCGATCAGCATAGCCATGCAGGGCAGATGATCACATCACCAACACATTCAGACTTGGGCGGGCAATACAGTTCTGGACTTTGGTCTCATGCAGAATCCAGAGACCACTGATCAGCAAACCAATGGTATATTGCCTCTATGGAGGAGTTGCTGCTGGTTCCCTGATGGCATGAACTGCTGGCTTTCCCAGAGGCAAGAAACTGCTAAGTAGAGGTATCTTTTCTGTGTGCAGAAGTACTTGACCCTGATTGCTGCTGAGTTCTGGGCTCAGCTGGATCAGGGAGCTGGGCTGTCTCTGGCAAAGGTAAATTATTTTGTTTCCAAGAGAGACAGTGGTTCCCATTCCTGCATGTTGTGCAGGATCTGCAGGAATCCAGTGGAGGCTCTCAACCAGTCACCGTGCCAAGCCTCTGGAGATGACAGCAGGAGGTCTGCTCATTTGGTAGCCCATGGCTCCAGCTGTCCCAGGCTGCAAGTCTGCAGTACTGACCACACCCACAGAAGTTTTCTGTGTCTATGGATGGTCTTTGGTAGGAAAAGTCTTACATTCGTACTTCCCAGAGCATCTTACTCATGTTTTATTGGATTTCTGGTGGCTGGGTGAAGAGAACAGAACACTATTACCAAGAACATTATTTGATAGTTATAATGATAGTAAATTTGTCTATTAAAAAAATCATATTTTCAGCTATCAACTGTTATTTTGCTGAGCTAACAGCATCTCCACTCAGAAAAAGCAGAAATGAAAGTTCAAAAGGAATTATTAGACTTCAGTGGTAATGTAAGAGCACAGGTAACTCTCTAACATATGTCTGAATATTTTGGAGGACAGATTCCTCTTCACTCTTATTGAAATTTTAGGTCACATCTCTTCTAACAAAGTCCTGATCTCTTTCTCCTTCTCTTCCTATTCTTTTCCCTCTCTAAATCTTCCACTCTTTTCTCTAGATCTGCAGCAATATGTTCTCCTGTAAAGGTCCTGTCTCTACCTGTACATCCTTCTTTTCATGTCTGGCAAACACTTTAGAGTGTGCTATTCCTGCAAAGACAGAAGAATTGAACAAGAACACCGTATTCTTCTTCAGTGCAGGTATGAAAGGGACTTTGTTTCTCTGCTCTGTGAATGTGAAGGCAGATTTTCACAGCCTAGGTACTTCAGGTGGGGGGGGTCAAATCCATTGGAACAAAATGCAGGAAGACATCACTGCTGTGTGCAACATTTGTCTCTTCTATCCATCCCGCTGGTCCTTCCAGTCTAGGTTTGATCCACTCATTCCATTCATTCCAAAATTATTTCTCTGTAATCATTCAACACTTTCCAGGAATTTCAGTAGTTATTTTCCTCAGTGATCTTGCATTACTTCTGCATGCCTTCTGTTTCCCATTTCAGAAGGAGCTCTCATCTGTTTAAAATCCTTTCTTATGAAAACTCAGTCAATTTACATTTTTTCTCTCTTGGGAGTCCCAGGGCAGCCTGTCCATCTCCCTCCAGATGAACTGAACTCCAAGTGAAGAAAGAACATGCTGGATGGGTTCAGCTGCAGGAGGAGCCCAGGAGCCACTTGCACGTCACATGAGTGGGTTTGCATGCCTGGTGGCGGGCAATACTGAATCAGCATGACCGAGTGGTGAGTGTAAGGCTACAGCCCTTGGTACAATAAACCTGAGCTTTCTTGACGATACGTATTTTAAACACAAATCCTCGTAAGTTATGGAAAATCCTGTCAAAGTGTCTAAAATTGGTTTTACATAGAATGAGACCAGCAGTTTAAATACCCAGAAGAAAGGGATCAGGGAGATGAGCAAGTAAGTGCATAACACATTGGCACATCACATGGAACAAGCCATGGATTTGGGCAAAAGGCAAGCAGGAGGAAAATGTGAGAAGCATATGCACTCTCTCAGTCAAAACTTCATCTCAGTCAATAGGAAAAACAGTTCCTCTGATGCAAGACAGCTTTGGAGCTGGTCCAAGCCCCCTCAAATGTGAGTTTAGCAGGGCAAAGAAAAGATGGAAAATAGAAGGTACAGTAGTGTGAAGGGACTGAAATGAAAAAGGGTGTGCCATGCAAACGATTCCCTCTGGCCTGCCAAAGGCCCACTCTGTATCCACAGTGGAGGAGAAGCCTTAGAGGCAAACACTGAGTTTCCACTGTTGCATAATAATGATCTTTTATCATAATTGTATCTTCAAGGAAAATGGTTGCTCTAAGCACCCTGCTGGGTGCCATAACATCTCATATCTCCTCCTCAGAAGTAGGAGCACTGAAGTGTCCCACAAGAACACTGACGGATAAGGGCTGCAGCACTCAGCCTTCCCCCGACAACCATCACTTCTCATATTTTGGCCCCTCTTTTTTCACAGAGCATGAAAATGGTTAAATACATCTCCCATCCTGCAGGGATCCTGGATCCAGCTCTCTGCTTCAGCTCTTTTAGGCCTTGCTTGCCCTATCTGAGAAATTCCCCAGCATTGCTACCTTTGCTTCAGTGGAGGAGAAGCCGGTTCTGGGACAGAGATGCCGGACAAGGGGGAACCCCTGTAGTTTGCCCAGGCTCTTCAACAACTTGAGAGGTGTCCAAAACAATATCGGCCACTGGAGCCCAGCCTTTCCTTTTAGCTAACTTTGGCTCAGAGGGGAATTCATCAAGAGTGGAGAGAGCACGGCTAGAAAGTCCTAGGGAGGATGGAGACAGTCATGCAACTGTGAACTAAATTCAAACATCAGTGGCTCTGGTGTCATGCAAAAGTAGTCCATTAGACCTGTCAGTCAGTAACATACCTGAATGTTTAGGAGATAGAGGGAGCCATTGGCAGCTCAGGGAAGCCTTGCATTTCAAAATGAACTCTCTTCAGGAAAAATGGTTGCTCTAAGCTTCCAATTGGGTGCCATAATTTCTCATTTCTCTCTCCTAGAAACAGTCATACTAATGTAAATCGCTATGGAATTGAGCATTCAAAATTCCTCACTGAATTATCACTTCTTTAAACTGTTTTATTAGTTTAATGTTGGGGTTTTACTAAAAACATTTTTTAACTATGTGTACACACAGCCTTCACATAATTAAAATAATTTTTACTGTGTCATATTTTTTTAAATCTTCTTGGGTTTGGGGAAGGTGTTCTATTTATTTGCAATTTTTGCCTATAATTCAGTGTGGTACAAGCACATTTTTTCTCTCATGGCATCTCCTTTGAACTACCATCCTTTCTTTGCAGCTTTCCTCCAGGCACTAAAGACCAGTTGGTCCTTGAAGCCATGTCAAATGATAGCTGCCTCTCAGATCTTAAGGGTACACTATCTGCGGGGAGACAATCAGGCTCCTTGAAGATGTGGGGCTCACTGGCCACGTCTGCTCCCTCTGCCTTTCATGAGGAGTTTGGGGAACGTGTGTCAGATGGTGTCCTTGAGGGCCAATTGCAACCCCCATCAAGGTTCGCTTTCCTTCTACCTCCAACTTCAAAAGACAAATCACCCGCCCTTCAAAAGCCTTTCCACACAAACTGTCCTGGGGAGCCGAGGGGGTCACACACGGGAAGCTCCCCCTTCTGCTCTGAGAGACTTTGTTTCCTTCCCTTTGATGCTACAGCTAAAAACTTACCGTTCTCCATCTGCAAAAGTTCTTCTGGTGACAAACGAAGCAAAGACAATAAATAGTTGCAGGCCCTACAGTGAACAATTAGTATTCCAAACATGAAATTAATTTGTCCTGCGAATACAGGAACCTTGTAATTTGGTTCACTTTTATTTTATTGTCAGATACGATTCATTTTCTACATGATTTTATGGTCGGATAGAATTCATTAGAAATTTTCCCCAAACTACCTCTATTAAATGAAAGAGTGGGGGCAAGAACCTTTCTATTCTTTTCACTGCAAATATTGTGCTGGCTTTTCTCCTGCAAATGAGCCTTAACTCTAATCTATCCACACACAATGCTTGGCTCTGTAGCCTTAGATTTTTTTTCTTAAGTTTCATTTTAATTTTCACTACTGAAAAAGATATTTCTCTAAAGCTATTCAAATAAAGACTTCTTTTTTTTAAAAAAAAAAAAAGAGATACTGTCAAAGGCTGCTTAACTATAGGGTGAATAGACAGGCTCTCTTTTTTATGTCAGATTTTCAAAATTTGCCTTGAAGTTAATTTTACTCAATTCTGTGCTTTGTCCCTGGCTAAATATGTGGCAGTCCTTGAAAAGAAAGTGTTTGCATGGAGACTTCTTCTCTTTTTGGAGTAGCTACATAAGCAAGAAGGTACCAACAATCGGACACTGCCTTGAATGCTCAGCTGTGACCTACCTGAGTTAACTTTTCTCCATACAGAGATGGACAGTAAGAAGACAACACTCCTTTCTACAGCAAGGATGAGAAGTGCTGTGGAAGACATTTTTCCAGCCCCTTGCACAGGCAAGGTATCTCAGTGACATGTCTGTCATCATTCCTCTTCAGCTATCTTTTCTGTTAGGACAAAGATCATCCCTTCAATTTGTATAATTTCTAAGTCACATTCATGTACTGTTTTGATTTTTGTTTTTTTTTTTTTTCTTTCCTTTAACTATCAAAAAGGTCTCCTATTAATAATACATTACTAATTTACCCTGCAATCTTTTGCCAGAAAAGGGAGAAAAGAAAAAATTCCATGCATACAAGACACTATGCCCAACAAATAAATAAATAAATGAAAAATGACTGCGCCTATCAGTTCTGAAAGTCAACATGCCTTAAAAGCTTTTGCAATTCTTTATTGCTTCTCTGCCTGAGCCAGCCAGCCTGAAGAGCAGCCCTGGCAGGGGCTTGGTGCTCAGCCTGCATTCACAAAGCCAAGGTTTGAGGGGCAGGAGCAGGCAGGCACCAGTTTAGCAGTGGAGACAGGTACCCTCGCAGCAGGGGCAGGGCTGGCTGTGGAGGGGCTGCTGCAGAGCCATACTCCCCTGGGGGTCTGCATTGCTGGGCAGAGGCAGGTACTGGGCATCCCTTTTTAACAAGGAAGGATGACTCCGTGGTTAAAGCAAAATGAGCTTTCTGCTCCGTGATGCAAGTCCTCTGTGACTTTGAGAAGTCGTGTCAGCCTGCAACCATAAATATTTATAGATGTCTCAGATGTATCAGGAGACTTTGTGAATTGCAGTTGGGGGTGGGAGTGGCAATGAAGCTGCTACAAGCCGCAAACCTCTGGGTTGTGTAGTAGGATTTCCTGATGACATGGTAGGGCAGGGATGGTATGGCCACCTCTGCTCCCATTGCAGCTGCCCACCTCACTTCAGAGTCAGTGTCAGGTAGATGTCAAAATACCTCGAGGGATCTGGGCTTAGTCTGCCTTCCTTTTTAGTCCCACACAATGGCAACTGGATCTGTGTAGGTGTCACAGCAGAGCTGACCTCTCTGGTACAGCCACTCTGCGACACGGCTGATGACATGAAAACAGCCAGCACCAGCATCACCTGAGACTTGTTGGGAAGGCCTGTGATCAGTCTGAAATCCCTGGATCTAATATTTATGTTGGAGTGAATTTTTAGCATATAAGAAGGAAAAAAATAAAATTTGCAGATGTCAAAAAGGTGTAAATGTACACTTCTGGCCATGAACTGCTTAGTTCACATTTTCTGTATGTGTGTCCCTGGCAAGAAACAACAGCAGTGCATAATGCATGCTAAACTTCTTTCCTTCAGTGACTCATTGAACTTCAATGTCTTTCTCCAAAGTAAATGTTCTCTTGTTTACAATCAAACATATAAACCAAAGCTGTAGCTGGCAAGTAAAATATTATTTTGCTTCACTTAGAGACTTCTTATTCCAGAGAAAGTGAATGACTTCAGTTATAGGTCGCATGATAAGCAGCAAAACAAAAGAGGATGAGTCCTCTTTTCTCAGGAGGAGAAGGCAAAAAGGACAACATTACTGCTGAGGATCCTAATGAATCTTTATATTATCCACAGCCAAATGTTGGCACACTTCGTTCCTTTGCCTATTCTTGAAATTTACTGCAGATTTGGCACAATCTATATCAGTGACTATCAACCCCACGGCCAAGCAACTGCTTTCTTGGCCAACATCCTAGGGCTTGAAATAGAAATCTTGAGAATTAAATGGCATAAACTTATCCTAGGAGGTGGTGAATTTTCTTGCTGTGTGCTCTGAGCCATTAACCTCAAAACAGAGAAATTCATTGAAGAATAAATTAAAATAAACAATAAGTAAATAAAAATACACATTGTTATGTTTTCTCTTGTTCTGTTATCTTTGGTGCTTTTTGCAAACCTGGACAATTTTCACAGCATTTTCTAGCAAAGAACCCTGTAGTCCTCATAGGTATATATGACTGTATAGTTACAATCACATATTGTCATGTCATGACTTCAGTTGTGGAGTAATATTTGTATTTGAAGAGGATGAGGAGGCTAAAAGCTCACAGATGTTCTCCTAGATTTATTTTTTTTTCCAGAGTGTGTTCATTCAGTCAGCCTTGCTTTTGGAAAACTCAGTCAACTATGACTGATCAGTGGACCAAATCTGTGTTACATATCTCACATTACTAGAAATGACAGCAAAGTATTGAGATGTCCTCTGGTTCTTACTCAGATGTAAGGGAAGGCCTCATCTGGAGTGACGCAGGTGAAAGCTTTACATAATAATCCTTTTCACTCTATAATGACACGTATAGCTACTGCAGTCTGAAAGCTCATCTGCTCACTGCTATCAATAGCTAACCAGCTCTGTGGTGCTAATTCAATTGCTGGCAGCAGTTGCAAAAAAAAAAATCCTGCATTGCCTACAGAAATGTGCAGTCTTATCGCGCCAGAAGACCAGACAATGTATAAAATTTTATATATGGGTGGGTATGGTTACAGCTCCCAAGTATATTAGATGGGGCCACAAGTGTGACTTGAGTACTGGTAATTTGTCCTCTACACAAAACCCTGAAGTTTACCAAGTGAGCAGGATTTCAGCCCATTACAATGATGTCAGCCTTGTCTTCTTTTTCACCTATGGTAATCTAATTTCATGGTCTTTATAAATGAAAATGGCATTGCTTTTTCTTCAGTCCATCTGGAATACTTAGCTCACCTGTTTCTTTCTCTCTTTTAGTAGACTATTTTGACAGCACCCTGGAAGAAAAGAGTGTGATATTAGTATACTGAAGTGACTGCATAGTGAGAAGACAATGGCCCAGAAAATTGCAGGGAGAAAAACTGGAGGAAGCTGCTGAAGTTGGACACTGATGGGAAATACCTGCCCCTGGTGCTGGTCACTAATTGTTTTACACAGCTTCAGTGTATGGGTGAGAGGCAGGGAGAAAGATGTTTCCTGAACCGCTGGAGAAAATATTCAAAGAAATACATCAAATGCACCAAGGCACAAGCCCAGTGATGCGCCAAGGCATTATTTAAGGGGTTTGGGGCATTTTTTTTAAATGTATTGGTGATTTTAAGCAGGATTACTGAGTTTTCTCTGCTTATGCTCCAGCATACACACAAGATGACTTTATTTTGGTTTATGTTTGGATTTTAGTATACCTGTATGTATTTTGACATTTGTATGCTTTGATTTTATTACCATACAGGAGAAAATGGACTAAGAGAGGCCATTTCCATGAGCCATTTAATAAATCAGTGCAGTAAAGGTGGACATTTTGATGACCTATTCGAGATGCTGAACCATGAACGTAAACACATTAGCTGTGTCTCATTATACATAAAACAAACACACCAAGATAAACACCGTGAGTGGTAAATATATACATTCATATATTATTAACCAACAGTGTACAAATTCAAAGCTCTTTGCAAAGCTCAGGAAAAGGAATGAGGTGGAGCACTCAGGGAAGCTTTGTGTTGGGAAGGTCATGGGCTTGCAGAAGACCTGGAGGAGGGAAGGAGACAGGGCTGCCTGTGGGACAGGAGCATTTGGCACTCGAGGTGTTTCACCATGGAGGTGCAGGCTATGGTAGGGAGCTGTATAAGGTTGGCAGAGGCTGCAGAGCAGTGTGTGTAAGGGGACAAAACAGAGTCCACAATGCAGTTGCCAAGCCAGGAGTCGTCGGCTGTTTTTCCCTGGGTTTTAATATTCCATTACTGTGGTCAGGCCACCACATTCACACCTCCTACCCTCCCATGGAGCAGGGAGCATTTGGACTATGTGACAGAAATGTGTAATTATCCCCAGCTGCACTACCTAAAGAAGGACATCAAATTAGATTTTCCATTAGAAACAAAAGCCTGTATTGTCCCACAGAATGCTTCTTCCATGTTGTGATGGGCACAACACTGCGTTAGATCAGAACTTACTTCCAAAACTCAGAAAACAGTCTGCTTGATGACTCACTTTTTAACAGATATTACACAGTCCAGCATGTTTAATAGTTTTCTTCACCATTTCAGTGAAACAGATATCCACAGGTGTAACTAAATAAGCAAGCCTTTGTATTTACTCCAGCTGCATGTTTATTCCAGTTTTGTTTTAACTGATGCTGTGGTTCCTTTTTCTTTTACTTCTTATTCACGTGGCAACTGTGTCAATTAGAGTAACTTGAATTTTATCCTAATATATATAAAGGATCAATCATTCCTGTCTCCAGCTATGGTTTTCTTTGCAGGTCAGTAGATAGAGTAGAATTGGTTAAGATCTAGATGTTCAACTTCATGTAAAATATTGCAATATATTTTTTTTTCTATTATGAAAAAATCATAATTTTTTGAAAGACATTTAATACAAGGTTTTCAGGAATGTTCTTTTTTTCATAACTTTCCTAAAATGACAAAACAGGAACAGCTTTCAGTTTATGAATTTTATTTCAAATACTTATTTTGAAGAAAAAATCCTCAAAAGATTCCATTATTGTCATTACCCATATTGCCATCACCCACCTCTGAAACACTTCATGTCACAGGTGAGGAGATTTTCCAAAACAAAATTTCAGAATGGTTGTCACTTTTTCAAAATCTTCCAACAAAGAAATGTGCCTTTTTAGCACAAGAAGAGAAAGATGTGGTGACTGACTTCAGTAAGCTTTAAAATAAATTCTGCAAATTGAGTCAAACTGTGGGGACTTCACATATTTGGAAGGTTTGGAGTTTTCTTTTTTTTTTTTCATGACAGCTATAAAAGAAAAGATATTGTAATGTCATCCTCTCAACCAGGAATAAATCAGCATGAGCCTATAGAAAAGGTGCTGATGTCAAAATCTGGACAATGCTAATTTTTATTCTTAGTGACAGGCTACCATGTTGTATGTACTTGTAGTGTGAAGGGGTGAAGGGGTTCAGGGTTTATCAGTTAGCCTTCTAGCATTCGTGCCTCAGAACTTGAGGTGAAATCACATTTCAGGTTAACAATGAAAGTAAGGTAGCTGTATTTACAAGCACTAGTTTGTTTTACAGGGGAGGTTGAAGTTTCATGGTGTAAAAATACTAATAATTCAGCTGAAGAATTCTCAAAAGGTTAATTTTAAAACTATTTCTTCTTGTTTACAGAAGATTTAGGTGAAGAAGTAACTTTTATACATCTGTTTGCCTGAGCATCCATGTTGTGTATCCAATATAAAAGATGTCATTCTTGCTTGAGTTGCATATAAATGAAGGTAGTAATGACTGTGCTTTTAATATCTGGAATGAGGCCCTGAAAGATATAAAATAGCAAGACAGGGCAAAGTTAAGGTGCCTTGTGAGGACTGGAAAACAAGGGTTGTTGAAAGCATGTGGGGGGTGAAGTGCTTTGGTAGAACAGAGAGTGAGGTGGGGATTTTCACTGCAGCTTTTGTCTGTTGCCCAGAACAAGGCAGCCACGAGACAGATTAATGTGAACAATGACACTTTTTCACATGCGCAGACCAACAAACAAACAAGTCAACTATCATCCCTCTCCCTCAGCTCTGGAACCTTTACGTGTCTTTCGGGCATCTGACCCAGCAGAGATGTCTCTTCACGCCCAGTGGCCAGGCCAGCACCCTCACCTCTCCCTCTTCCCTCCTCAGCTCCAAGGCAGTGCCTACGGAACACCCTCCCACCATCGCTCCTCTGATCCCTTATCCTCTTTCCGTGGGTCAGCAGTAATGTCCCTGTGAAATATGAAAGCAGCGCAATGATTTCATAATGGCTGTTGATAAAAACTAATGAACCTTTGCAGGTACTCAGCCACTATAGGTATAGGATATCAATGAGCTGTTTAATGCAATTGAATTGCTAGCCACTTAAAATGCATCTTTCGCATTCTGGCCCACACCCAGTCTGCCTAAACTAATTTCACTACCTACAGTTATTACGCAGCCAGACATCATGTGAATGTTTTTGTATATTAGCCCTGTGTTTGTTTTTCATCAGCTTACATGGCAAAGAAAACCAAGACAGGATGTTTTGAGTCTGTTTACCCAGTTTTCATCTACTGCCAGTGGTACAACTGAACTGATTGAAATTTGAACAAAGAGATTATGCAAAGAAAGCAGGGTGGCATATGTTTGTGCTATGATTTTCCTTTTCATAATCTGAGATGATTTCTTGACCTTCTCCCACAAACAACACCTTGAAGAGTGAAGCTGAGCCCTGGGCTTGGGATGCAGCACATGGGCCTTGTGGGGAAGAGAAGCAGTTTTGTGGAACACCAGGGCAAATCATGGACATCAAGGACAAAGGATCAACATGAGCACTGAGGATTTTTATTATTCATTGTCAGGGTGTGGGTTTTTGCATCCATCACTGTGGCATTGAAGGGGCCTCTGTGGAAAATGAAAAGCAATGGCAAAGCCAGAAACAGACTAACTGGAGACTCTAGGCCTCCCTTTTTAGGACCCAAGTAGAGTTTAAGGTTGGATTTGCAAAGCTGCTATTAGATGGGAAAAGAGACAATTATATTTTGAGACTGGAAATACTATTTCTGTTAGGGGCAAAAAGAAATCTCATATAGAACTTCCTATTTAATTAAAAAAATATATTTGCTTCAGCCAAGAGACATTTCTAAAGCAAATATTTATTTTGTTTCAAAATATTTCTGACAAATATCAAAATAAAAGAGTTTAGAAAATGTCACTTCATTTTCATCCTTCCTGTTCTCTTCTTAGTGAAGACAGTAAAAGAAATGGTTGAATTTATTTTCTCTTCTTCCTTAATTTAATTGAAACCTTTCATTATGCTTTTTTTTCCTGTGGACAAAATGAAAAATGAGATAATCTGAGGAGAAAGTTTGCAAATTAGATTTATTTCCAGAGGCCAATGTGATCTTCAGAGCATAGCTTGAACAAAGTCACTGAACCCTGATCTGTGTCTGCTTCTGGACCTGTAAATTGGAGCTAGCACTGTTTTCCTCAAGGATGTGGCTGGAAGATGAAGAGGGGCTTGTGTCACACCTCCAGGATGCAAAGTACTAAACTGTCATTCTTAATAATATATATCTTTCAAACATATGTCTCTTTTTTCCCCCCGCTAACTCTGTTTGGTGGCAATCAGTCTGGGGAGAATGGTGTGTGGGGGTAAGACAGAGAGGGATTGCTGTGCTCCGCCAGAAAAAAATGGATTTTTTTCAGGATGTGTCTCTATGGCTCACAAGCCCTGACTGCTAGCAAGGGTCTTCCTCCCATTGAGGAGCCTGGGCCAGGGCACAGGCAGCTGGGGAGACAGACCTGGACCTTCTTCACTGCCAGTCTAATGATAGCTCCCAAAGCTTTGCCTGGCAAGAGATCTGTTATACTCTGCATAGCTCTAGGACACATTTCTATTCTGGGCTCTTATTCCATGTTTGTCACAGTTTTGCAAACTGCCCCTATTGCTTTTAAGCCTCTGTCATCATGGGATTTGGTCTTTGGATGCCCATTCCACCATGAGCAATTCATCTCCATCAGCTCCATCCTTGCCCATTCTTGCAATTCCTGCAAACCTTGTTCAGGCCTCGTCAAACCCGACAAAAATCAGTCCCTGAATGGCAGAGAGCTTTCAGGGGGATATTTTTTGATGGATTTGGAAAAATATCAAGCCTTGCATGATCTTGGTGGCCTCTGAACAGCCATCAATCTCTCACCCTCCACACAACATAATCATTTCCCTGTGTGAAATGCTTAGCCTACCGTTTGTGAGGCTTTGATCAATTGAAGGTGAAGCATTCACACTGAATTTAAAAAAAATTAATTAAGAGCGAAGGGAGACATGCAGCTGAGCAGCAGCTGATGGTAAGAGGGATCATTGCCTTCCTCAGTGGTTGCAATATTCAAACACCTTTGCATTTATGCTTGTTGGTCACTTAAAATCAGGAAATAGACACAAGCTGCTTAGGCAGCAGTCACATCTGTCTTTAGAGGTCTAGGTCCTGAAGGACTTACTGGAATTTTATTGAATGAAAAAACACCCCACTTATTCAACACCAAGCAACTACTCTGGACCCCACTTTGCACAGGAAAGGACAGAGAGGGGCCAAGCACCCCAAAAGGCTGGACTCCTCCATGGCAGTGCAGCTCTAGTGCCCAGTGCATGGTGCCAGGTGAGTCCTGTTTTTCCTCCTGATCATTTCTCTTCCTCACCGTTTTGAGGAAATTTGAAGCAAATGCAAACCCCTGCAAGTCTCATGGTAGAAGCACTTTCAGAAGGGAGACATAATCACTCAACATAATTAATATCTTGTGGAAAAGAGATGCTCATGATGAACTTCTCAGTCATTTGGAGAAAAATCACTAAAAGAGCCAATGACTGTAAAGGATCAAATATGGCTCTGAAACAGGATAAAATTTCCTAGCAGCAAAGCTAGTTAAACACTGGGGGAATATACAAGAGAAAGGGACAGCTCATTGTCACTTGAAGTCTTTAGAAAGACAGTAGGCATCCTTCAGTAAAATGTGCTTGACCTCAGCATCCTGGGAAAAACACAGTCAGACAGAATGATCTGGCTTGTGTAGACCTGGAAAAAAATACAATCCCAGTAGTACCTCTGGCTTAAAGGTACTTTAAGCTTTAATTCACAAGCTGGACTGGCTCAGTCTAGGTTGGCTGAGAAAGGCTCTCACCGCCTCCGCCTGTGCCCACAGCCCCTGTGCAGCTCCCTGTGCTGCCCAGAGAGTGAGTGGAAAACCTCATGAGTTTTGGCTTCTCTCAATAAGACAGACTGTTGTCTACACTTTTCTTTCCCCCTCACCCCTGAGTCACAACCCCTGAAATAGCTTTTGGAGAACATACAACCCAGAACCTGGCAGCAGATGGCTGCTGCCAGGGTATGCGTGCCCTTGGGGGCACTTGAACAGAACAGGGCATTTCATTTTTGTTCCATAAAGAATAAAATAGTAAATTAAGCATAAATTCAATTAAAATAAAAAAGATCATAAAAAATTCAGTTTAGATGCCATCAATTTTGAAAAATGCCAAAATATTTCTTTTTAGAATTTGTGAATAGAAATTTCTCAACTTTTCATTTCAAAGAGCTATTTTAAAAAATAGCAGAATATTCTAAGAGAGAATAAAAGATTAAATAGAAGGGCTAGATAGCTCCAAAAAGGGGGGAAAAAAAGGCATAATCTTTTTTTTTTTTTTTAATCATATTGAGGTAAAGAAAAACAACCCAAACCACGTTTTTATTTTTCCTAGACTATGTCTTCCCCTTTTATTTTTTTTCCTGTTCAAACATCAAAGGAAAAAACTCCCACAAGCACCATACGTTCTGTCTTGTTCTGGGTAGGGCCTCTCTTTCTGTTTATTATTTGTCCTTGGATCTGTTCTTCCCACCATCATCAGGATTCTCTGCATCTTGTTTATCCAAGCCTCTCAAAACACTTTCTTTATCTAATCTATTTTAAACGTGTTGAAGAACCCTTCATGGTAGCATCTCAGCACTGAAATCTAATCTAATCCATCAGCCAAGAGTCTAGTTGCTTTATAAACACCAATGGCCAGATGCTGTTACCCTTTCCTCAGACTGAAATCGATTGCACTACTCAGTTCTGAATAAAGGTGTCAGAATCTGTCCCTCAACTCATAATACCTAATTCTTATCATCATTTTGCAGCTGGGGAAACTGAGATACTGTGAAGTAAAGCTGCCCAGGGTCATGCAGCAATTCATCTGAAAATAAGAAACCAGAAGTCCAAGCTCCCAGCCCCCAGTTCTCACCAGCAACTACGAGCCGTCAAATCGCTGCTCAAGGAATTGGCCTGTGTTTAATGCATGCAATGCATTCAGACTTGTGCCTTCGGTAATAAAGGCTTAACTGTGAAATAAAAGTCCACAACCATCATGTTTACTTGTACTTGACTGTCAGCTGCTAGCTGAATAGAAATTGCTTTCTTGAGATGGCCAAAAAATAATAATAAAAAACCTTACAGTTGATCAGGTTTGTCCTCGCCCTGCAGTTACAAGGAGAGAGAGGTTATAAACCAGATTTCAGGCTGCACTGAGCTCTCTGGATACTCTGCGCTACGTCTCCTGTCCTAGATTGCCACGGGACAAGGTGCCGCTCTAGGAAAATAATTGCAGTTTGTTTAAAAAGAAATAGTAACAATGAAAGTAATTGATGCTCTAAGGAGTCCTTGAATAACTTTGATTTGAAGGAATTTTGCTGGTGTACATCATATTTTCTGGGGTTTTCTCCTCAATCCAAACATAACATGCATATATGAAACTTTATTATTCCTAGGGACATTCGCATGCAATCCAAATTCATGTTCTTAAATTGCCTGCTTCTCCCCTTATTCCCAACCTGCTGTTGCAACCTTATGTCTGCAAGTTATAGAGGGAAACAGAGGAAATACACAGTAGTTTTGAACTTTATATATAGCAGTTACATGACCACACATTTCAGGAAGTAAAAAAAAAATTACAAAAGCAGATTAATTTTATTATCTTGGTTTTCAGAAATTGGGGAAAATGGGATTCAGATAGCAGGAAGAACTTGAATTTGTCCACTAGTCACAAAATACTCCCCTGATTCTGTACAGTTATGTACCTTTGCTCCTCACAAGAAGATAAGCTTGCAGTTGATGGTTGGAGATGCTCTCTAAACAGAAAGCGCACCCTGGAGAACAGGACGGGTGGATGGGACAATTGAACCACAGCTCCCATGAGGCATAATTGGAGTCACATTTCATAACATAAATACCAGAGAGTAAAAGCAAAAGAGCACACTTTCAGAACAGCAACACTTGTGAAATCTAAGACCAAATAAAATGGAGGAGGCAACCTTAAACACAGAAGCAAAAAATGCTTATGAGCCAAATATGAAAAATATTGCCATAATCACATTAATGAGCATAATGTCTGGAGTCTTACCAAGAGCACGGCTACACAGCCAATTGCAAGTAGAGAAATCGCCCTTTTCCCACATTTTGAATATGCTGGGTGTCAGCCAGTTTCAGCCAAAGGCCATAAAAGCTGTATTAGGATATTTCCTGAATTTCACCTACTATGCCTTGTTGAACAGTTGGTCTTACAAGCTCAAGGACAAATGTCACAGCAGCATAACTGTTGGGTTTTTTTTCATGGTACCTGGCTTCTGCCTGACCTGCTCACAGCACAGGCAGAGCTCAATCACCTTCACCTTGCACATCTCTCTTAAGTGTACTCTAAGGCAAGAATTGACAAGGGCTCTCACTCTCATACTTCGGGGTACGAGTCTGGAAAACATTGGAAAGCTGGCTCATTGGGATGAAATGGCAGGGCTATTTTCTTTTGCTCTGCATCATTGGGATATTTAAAAATAGACCCTAGTAAGACTTTGCTGGTGTCAGAATCTGCTTTTTCTTCCGATATGAGGCTGTTCACCTGGAAAAACCTGTCTGTGTCAAGCCTGAACATGGGATTCCTAAATGGTATTCAGGAAAAGAAGAGAGAAAAAGTGGGAGTGGTGGAGCACTGCAGAATACCTAATACAGAGCCCACTGTAACACATGGATACCCTTCCATTGGCTTCAACTTTTTTTTTTTTAAATTACAAATTGTTGCATTTAAAGGAAAGAAGATACAATTTGACCTTCTTGTCTGACTTCTGACAGCTAGATAATTTCACCTAGCAAACCTTGCATCCAACCTCCTTCAGAGAGAGACGTTTTCTGACTGATTCTTTGGAGAAAGTCTTTACTCACATGAGCGGATCGTGTGAAGTCTGTTCTTACCCATATTCTCCGCCACTACCCAAATGAGTTTGGGGAAAATAGTCTGTTGTGAGCAGTTATCACCATCAATAAGCTCAGGTTGTTACGGGAGACAGAGCTATATAAAGGGGTGCACTTAAAATGCATTTAATAGAAGAAATGTGATCTTCTAGTATAAAATGTGCCATAGTTCATACATTCATAGATTCAATAATGCTGTAATTGTTATGCACTGCAAATAAGCTTCTTGAATTCAGTTCATATCACAGCTGAACTGATGCTGGAGACAATTTTTCTGCAAGCATAGACAACACGACACCATTAGGAATCATGGTTAAAATCTGTTTGGGGTAATACAGACAAACTAGAAGGAAAAAGAGGAGAGAGAAATAAGATATGGATCTGTAATTACAACTGGCAGAAGAACGTGGTTTAATTCATTGGACAGCAATAACGCCAGTGATCTGTGGAGCGCCTTGTCTGTAAACATCGCCTGAATTAATCACAAGGAAAGACAGTGTAATAATTGTACTTTATTAAAGCTGAACAAAAGACTAAGATATTGTTCTGAATAAATGAGCTAACTGTAATATGACCCACTTCCCTGAAACCTCAGCCACAGACAAAGTGTCTGATAAGTTGTGCTGGAGAAAGTGGCAGAGGAAAGGGAGAAACCTGCAGCACCACCGCATAACCTACTTAGGGAAATGGCTCTTGAGTAGGAACAATCCTTAAGCAGCAGGCCTGGTTCACCTCTTTAATTTTTAGTTTCTTTTAGAGTACTCATTGAACAAAGATTGTTTATTTGCTTAGGCAGACAACATCTTTTCTTTTCAGATTGCCTTTAAGAAATAAAACCTCCGGTCATGTCAATGTCTTGTTACAAAGAGAAGTAAAATACTGCAAGAATTTGTGGAACCATTTTAATAAATGGTCAGAAAGGAACAAGTGCTCCTATCTTTTGAATCAATAAGTTCAAAGCATGAGAAATGCTGTATGTGTGAATAAATAAAGCAAATGACTGACAGATTTCCAAGATATTTCATTCCTTTTTTAGAGATGTGAGAAAGTAGAGTATTAACCGGGAGGATGGTTATATGGTGTATATATGACAGAGGTAGCTATAGATATATATGGACATAGGTAGAGATATCAATATTCTGAGTGTGTGCATGTCTCTGTATGTGTGCAGTATACAGGAATTTACTGAGTTTTTGTCTGAAACCAGTTCAAAAGCTGGTGTGTCTTGCTGAAATGAGTGTTTTTCTATCCTGCTTCTCTGTATCACCCGGGTTATTCAAGCTCTGCGTCTCCACACATCTCTACCAAAAACAGTCCTCAGGAACAACAGCCTCTGACATTGCAGTCTTAGTTTTCAGGCATATTGCTTCTCAAGGTCTGTAACCCTTTCCTTATACAACGCTTGCTTTCTGAACCCTTTTAAGGACTGTAGAGCATTAGATTTAACATCTTACTTCTTCAGTAACACTTTACCTTGTGAAACTCTTGGCAGGCCAAAGCTGTCAAAGTACAGCTCTCTCTCTTATAAAAGGCTGCATCAAGCAGAGACTGAAGCCCACTAGGGAGAAAACACATTTGCTGTCATGTATACAGGTAGTTTGGGTTATAATCTATGCTGTGGAGCTCTGACCCGAGAGCTTTTGTTTTTTTCAATTAGATCTAAAAAAGAAGCAGCAATCTGCTCTCATGCTGCAGACAGGACACTGACGCCTTTAGACCACAAGCACTTAGGGATCTGTTCCTGTTTGCCATGTTGTTTGCTGCTGCTGTTTAATTTTGCTGGGCTGTTCACATTATATATTTGGTAATAAATAAGTAACTGCTCTGATTTCATCCAACTGACTGGCTCCATTTGTCTTTTTTCTCTTCTGAACTATTGCGTAAAGTGGCTTTTATCAACGGACTATGCAGACTATACACCTTAATTAACATGGTGTGTCAGTCTACCATACCGTGGTCTACAGAGACACATAACATTTACAAATGCCATGAGATCCATCTCAAGAAGCAGGCTATATGGGTGCCAAGTCTTTCTAATAATGTCCTCCTGACTCAGCCTTCCTCGTATTACAGCTCCAGCAGTAAGAAAGACCCTGTCTTTCTGTGAAAGTGAGACTGATAAGTGTAGTGGTCAGCATAAATAAATATAAGGAACAATATTAAGAGTCTGATTCACTTTCAGTGACATTGGGCTAAATGAGAAATAAATAGGTTGATATTTATAGAATTGCCTGAGGGAATAAAGGCTTATGCAGCGGGAATAGGTTGCGTGTATTCACTGACTCTTGTCTGAAGTTTTGACTGAAATATTGTGCCATTATATTTAATTTGCATGCGTTATTGTCTAGGCTGGTAAAGAGGGAGACAGAAAATACTGCAAGGTGATCATGATGACTTTAGCAATATAGACTGTAAATGAATTAGGATATAAACAGTATAAAGAATAACAAATCTGTGCAAATATGTTCATAGCAATTTCAGCAGATTTGACTTGTGTAAGTAGCCAAATCTCCAAGCCATAGGTCCATTCGCCCCCACCCTTTCTTCAAATATCTCTTTGATAATGATCCAGTGATCTTTTGCAGGGTGCTGCTCACATTGCTTTGCATGGAACAAATGCAGGCTGACGATGACTTCTGCCACCTCTAGCCATCAGTGTAGTAAATTAAAGACCCAAGCCATGATGTTGAAATAGATTTGTTCTCCTTATTACTGCAGAGAGATTGCACAAGAACATGTTGGGAGGAGAAAGATGTGCTGTACATGCTAGAGCTCAGAAAATTTCCAGGGGTGCTTGCCAGTATCACTCTATATGCTAAATTTGTACAAACACAGCAGTTAAGAAGTTGTACTCCAGTTAAAGTGTTGTTTGACAAGATGAACGTATTCTGCTGTCTCCTCTTATCTTGTGAATACTTTATCTCTGGAGGAGAAGAGCAGATATTCTCTGTCTTTCAGATCCAGCCCTTGTGTTAGAGTTAGCATTCAGAGTACATCAGAACCAAGAAGAAAATGTGAGTCCCCTTCCTCTGAGGACTTCAGAATAGCGAGAAGACAAGGACCCTTCAACCCCCAGAGTTTAGGGTAGTTAATAATCCTGAATTTAATGTGTGACAAATACTTTTTTGGTCTTATATATATTCCTAGTGTCACCTAAGAGCAATGGAAATATGACCCAGGCCTTACCAATACTTTCTTGTTCACACATGGCTTTTTCCCCAATTTTTCTTTTATTCAGTGTTTCAATATGCAGCAGAACAACACAGCAGCTCTGTGAATTCAGCCCTAGACTTTTCCCAACAACAGCAATGGGGCTTTTTAAAGTTCAGGAGCTAAATGAAGGAAATGCAAAGTGTTTAACATCATTTGCATCCTGGAAAATCAATGTCGCTGCAAGTGTGGCATCTCAGTAGGAACACCTGATGGTTACATGGTTTCAGATGCTTTGTGTTCTGACAAATCAGGTTATTGTCTAATATTTTGATTACATCCACCCTTCTATTTCTCCCTCTCTTTTCATGTCTCTGAAAAAATACCCATCATGGATCTTTGTGTTTTGACTTTCTTGAGATTGATATGAAATCAAATGAGACATTAAAGAAATCAAGAGAGAACCCTGTCACTCTGTCAGTGTGAAGTGTGACTTCTTCATTAATAACTGCTGTAACAGCCCCAATGATAACTACAGTTATAATCTTCTTCATCTTCCTGCAACAACTCTGCTTATGTTTAGGGTGTCTAAAAACATTGATCACTGCTGTGAAGTGCTTACTTTCTAAAGACAGAATTTTTAAAAATGTACCTAATCCAAATTGATTTTAACAGAAGTTACTGTTAAATCTTTCTGGGATTCTGGACCTAAATGCCTAGGAAGAGCCAGTGGTTGTTCACCGATCCCGAACAAATATTCCACTCCTTCCTTTGTTTTTCTTTCTCCCTGAATCAGTACGTTGGAAACTAATCTGAGGCTTTGGTACGACTATTGCTAAGCAGCTCCTGAACAACAGTTGTTAACATTTTGAGGTACAAGAAGGGAGCATGGCACCTAAGGGGAAGCAGTGCAGAAACAGCAGCGGCAGCGTTCGACATGCCCACACAGGAAGGAAACAGACATTTTGCTAACAGGCTGCCAGACATGCGTGCTCAGTACCAGCAATAGCATTTATTACAAGACAATCTGAGGGCAACCTTTGCAATTCCCAAGGCCTTTAACCCACACATCGCAAAGAGAGCACATGCCAAGGGTGGGATATGGGGCAGGGAGTTCAAGGGAGTCCGAACTTTAACTTGACTAAGAAAAAACTATTGCAATTTCCAGCTCCTTCCAGCTGCTAGCACTCCTTGGCACCCTCCAGACATCATGCACTGCTTAACTAGCTACTGTTTAGAGAGTTTAGAGTAAGGGTAAATTAGTGATGGTGGAAAGGTGCCAGACTGGCAGCTTCCACCTGTGAATCTTTGTCTGTGTCATCTTGCTCATTCCCTTGCGTGGTTGTATAAACTCCTCTCCACAGGCCCTACTCAAGATGCTGATCCATACGTTTCACTTGTCATCCGCTCATCCCTTTTGGCAGATCATTGCAAACGTTTAGAAAAGAGATCTCAGCCCAGAGACAAAGGATAAAACACACTCAGTTAAGCAGTCCCTCCAAACTCATAAAGGATGCTCTCTGGGCCCTGCAGAGGCAGTGGTCTTTTTAAAGTTACCTTTCCTTACACAAATGGAGCAATCAAGGAGCACCACGGTCCCAAAACAGGGCCGTTAAGCATGTACTTTTTGTAAGAAAGATGGATTCCAGGAGCAACCTCTACATATTTTTATGTTTGTTGTTACTCCGGGACATCTGTCTGAAAGTCTTTTTGTTGCAATATTCTGATTTGTCAACCTCATATTTTTCTAGCTGGGTTTCCTCAAGTGGATAATTGGTTCTGCCATTGGCAATTTTATGTAGAGATTCTGATACTTTGAGTTAAGAAGTTCACTTTCTTTGTGCATGTGCTAGAGAAGGATGAAGACAGACCACGAAAGACCTGTGACTTCTCCCCAGGGGGTCAGATACCCTCCCATGTGGATGCAAGGATGTTTTCAAGGACATTTAACACGGACTCACTGAAAAATAATTTTGGGTACTGAGTTTCTAAATACTCGCTATCCCTCTTCAACAACACAGGAGGTTTGGTTTGGGGGTTGTGACACAGTGACACATCTAATATACTCACATAGCAACATGGGCATGTCATTTTGAGTAAGGGGCAGATCAGATGCTAGGATTGACCGCTTACTGTGGCAGAAGCCTGAAAGACAGAGTTTCCTGAAACGAACTGTGAAGCACAGCACAGAAGAAGCTGTCCACGTCTTGCCCCTGGCATGGACATTTGGGAAGCAATCCCTGAGATACCTTCCCTGTGCTTAGGGAGATGGGAACAGGAATTGCTGTGGTCTGTGGCAATTGTGGTCAGTCACGGAAGTACCAACAACACTCATCTGAAATTGAGCTTGTCCAAGTTGTGTTGAGATCATCTCAGTTGGCGGGATCTTTTTGCTTACTTTGCATTTCTGCTGTGAGGGAGCAGAAAACACCAGTACATCAACTGATACTGCAGATTTGTTCAGATTCGTTTCTAGTCCCACTCTTTGATTTTGAAACTCCAGCTGTGAGAGGATACATATCAATTGACTAAACACATCTTTCCCACAGGTGGCTAAGTGCAAAAATGTTTGAGCCACAGATTACTGTTTTATTTCAAGTCTGTATGATCAGAAAAAGTATACCTGTATGTGTGGCCTTTGCATTTGACTTCTCTGCTCATTTGTTCCCTGTAAGGTGCACCCAGTATTTAGGATTATCAAGGACAGAGATGAGGAGGAGTGCTACGGGTCTTTGCTCACTTACACACTGTAGATCAAGAAAAAAATCAGCAATGTTACACTTACATGAAACCCAAGGGCTATGAAAAGTAGGACCACTATGTACATCCAGGGTTACATTTTCATGACATAACATTTTAACTCAGAAATGACCTATTGATTTCAGGTGAATTAATGGCAAAGTAAAGTATTGATTTTGGTTTAAATCAATGGAAGACCTGCTTCTTCCTTTGATGAAAATGAAGGCCAATTCCATTAAAAAAAAAACAAAAAACTAGAAAACACCAGATGTAATTCCCAAGTAAAATGGTACAGGTCCACTCTCATGGCAGGAGAGGATTAAATAACTTCTTACTTTGAAAATTAATTTATTTTTCAGCTGCAAAGCAAATGCAAAGTCAGTGTAGAGCATCTCCACTGATTTCAGCAGCCCCTGCACTGGCCCTAAATTATTATTTTTTATATATATCTTTTTTCATAAGCAAGACTACAATTAAAGCAGTAGCCTAGAGTAAATCATTCCTGAGTACCTATGTGCCTCCACTTGGTATTGAAAAATGAAGTTTTATTTTCTCATGTGCAGTCTCCATATATGATACCACATCTATCAGCTATGCACAAGATGAGAAGAAACAGGAGTAAATTGCAGGAAGGACAAGTTAAGTCTCAATATTAGGAAAAATTCTAAAATGTATAATCTAAGCAAGATCTTAAACAAACTGCATAAGGAGATAGTGTCTGTATCCCCAAACATTTTAAGAATAGCCTAGACAAACACCTGTCAGGAACAGTTTAAGTAGATATTAATCCATCCTCAGGAAAGCAGGACAGACTAGAGGACATTCTGTTATCTTTTCCAGCTTTACTTTTCATAGCTCTATAAATTTCCTTCTAACATGACAGAATTAGCAGTTTTAGTTGACAGTTCTGTGGCTTAATGCATCCCCAAATGTTGGGGAAAGTTGCATTCACTAGTAGAGCTGATGGATTGTGTGTCATTGAAGTAGTTTATTATTTTCATCTTCTACAGAGGCAACAGAAGAAGAGAGCGTTTACATCGTATGATGAGTTAAGTCAGTGTCGTAGCCTAAAACAGAGCTTGGATCATGCAGCTCTGACGAGACCTTGCTGGCTGTTGCAAACATTCTGCCATGAGTTCATACTTTACTCCTCCTCTCTCACTGGGATTAAAACTTTAATTCAGATGGCAGAAAATTGCTCAAGTGGACCAAATCAGTTGCAAGACCTTTGGAATAAAAAAATCTGAATTAATATGGGAACCTCAAGCCACCTCTCCCCAGTCCACATCTTGTAATAAACCCACAGCCAATAATTTCTCACTCACTGCTAGCGATTTAAGGAAAAGGCAGATAAGTGACAAAGGATCACTGCAAAAAAAAGATGTCATTCCTTATTCTCACTTATCAAACTCTATTATCTTTTTCTTAAGCAATAATGTACTCGATTTTTTTCATCAGCTAACACCACAGCTCAATGCCACATTAAAAACATAAAAAGAAACTAGTATACAGTGTACACAGCAGTAAGTTAATTCCAACACCAGCAGCACCTGTGGCAGACAGCACATGCAAATTGTACTGTTGAAAAGCAATCTATAGCTCTTTCAGTAGCATGGATTTAGCTTGTTTGATACCAGGCAGTTCAGGTAATAACTGAGGAGGAGAAAGAATATGTTTTGAGGGCAACTGTATGAATTCTGCTTATAAACATCTCAAACTTATTGAGCCATCTCAGGAATGGTCCAAGTCATATACCTGAGGACTCTGCGTGAGTCAAAGACAGCTCTGAATTTACCGGTCAGCAATGTGTTACATATAGTTGTAACAAGTACAAGTAGATGGAACAATATTCCAGGTTATCACTGACATATGAGACCGTTCACAGGTTTTCTCTTTTTAGTTTGAGATGGGGTTCCAGACAGAGTTGTTTTTCAGCAGGCAGCATTAGGCTTAAAGTACTCAGCCCAAGCTGAAATCTTCTTAGAGCCTGAACATCTTCACTCTGGGTACATTCATTTGACCATCCAGTGCTACTGCTTCTCCCATCTTTCCTCGGCCAAGTAGAAAAATTATCTTGTGGTATCATAAGCCCTATTCCAACACACACACACATTTTAGACCAAGAGGGACTCCCCTGTCTGTCTAGTTAATATAAATATTCCTCAGTAGTTCCTGCAGTGAAGGGAACTAGCCTTCCTCACTGTAGAAATGAATGAAGTTGAACTCATTTATTTGCATTGCAGTGGTGTTTAGAGACTCCAGAAAAAAGTCAGGGCTTTATTGTGCTAGGCACTGTACACTTATTTAATAAAAGACAGCCCCTACAGCAAACAGCTCACAATCAATAGAGACAAGAGAGGTAAAAGATGGGAGAAAATATGCTTTTATCAAATTCCAGCTTTCAAATGCAATATCCGTTTGGAGTCACCACCTGAATGAAATTTAAGATCTGAAAAGCTACCTTTATTACTTGTATCCATAAATATTTATGGCAATTTAACCTCAAAATTCCCATGTGCTCAGGGCCTTAAATATGCATTCAGCACAAAGGGAATTCAGCATGCATATCTGAGGGCATAATGGTTTGAGTATTGAATTCGGTGTTCCCCTCGAAGAGCTAGAGCACTACTCAACTGAATCCTCTGCTTTGTAGCGAAATACTAGTAATGTATACAGGGATGTATAGCCAGCATATCTTGCCAGAGGCTGGCCATGCCTGTTTTAAACATGCCTGTTGTAGCCTATGCTTTCTTCCAGTCTCTAAAATACCACCTGCCACCCCAGACTCGTGACAGCTGCGAGAGTCCTGATGGAATTTTAAAAATAATAGTGCATATTATTTTGAAATGTATGAAATGCTATATATTAGGATGTAAATAAAATATGTTTGAGTCTTTCATTTTGCCTTCTGCTGCTTGACATATTACAGTTTACAGTCTTCAACGCCTCTATACCCCAAACTCAAGGACTAGAAAATTTCTCTTTATCCATGACGGCTGTGAAGTTTGTGTAATCCTGTGGCTCCAGGAACTGAGACTTTAAAGGGCAAACATAGATTATCAAGAAACCTAAAAGAAAATTGTCCTAACTGTATCATCCAGCAAGTTGCATCTGAAGGGCTTCTTTACAGCCAGCAGTACAATTATCATTTCACAGTTTTGTTTTAATTTTTCAAGACAGTTATTAATAACTGAGATTTAGATTAGATATTAGGAATAATTTCTTCATGGAGACAGTGGCTAGGCATTGGAACAGACTGCCCAGGGAAGTGGTGCAATCACAGTCCCTGGAAGCATTCAAAAAACGTGTGGATGTAGTGTTTAGGGACATGGTTTAGAAGTGGACGAGGCAGTTAGGTTAACAGGTTGGACTCAATGATCTCAGAGGTCCTTTCCAACCTTAATGATTCTATGATTCTATGATCTTTCTTCTGAGTTTGTTCTACAATTCAGACATATTCAAAGAAAAACCAGGTTGGACTAGTGAACCCTTTTAAACCTTTAATGGAAACGTAAACTCCCACTCACCAATCTATGTCATTGTCTGTGCCAAAGCTGCTATATATAATTGGCAGGATAGCTTATAAAACTGCTGTTCCTTGTTAGTGTCTTGTTAACAAAACCTTGTTTAAATGTATCCCTAGTTAATACACTATGAGGGTTGCGGTAACTTGCAGGAACACAGCATCTTGCCATATACCTTGTATTCCCATTTTGGATAAAAAGGGAAACCAACTATTTTCCTTATGCAGCAATAGGCTAATGCCAGTAGAATGAAGAAAATAAATTCCCCTAATCCTGACGCATCACCCGTTTTCTCTAGCTACTTTTCTGCAGGCTTAGAAACAAGGGTGGACAAAAATACAGTGAACTTATCATAGGCAACTATGAGGTGTTAGTCAGGAGGGGTTTAGCTGTGTTTTATCTTATAGTGTTAGTGATTGTACGTGACTGGTGGGAGTACTTCTATCACTGAAGTCAGTCAAGTACAGTAAGTGACAAAGGAAGTAGCCAAAGGAAGATTTTTCAACACATTGATATCCTCTATATGTGAAATCAGTGGGAGTGTTGCTTAAATGCTGATAGTGTTACATGGTTTAGAAACACAAAATTAAAAACATGTATACAAGAAACACAAGAATGTTAGCTGTTTTAAAAATAAAATTCATAAAACACACAAAATTCCTACACTTTTTTTTTTTTTTCTGGAGTAGACACTGAAGAGTAGAAATGCTAGTCTTTCACACAGACTAGAATATTCCTTAAGGCTTCTGTTTGAAACATTTTCCTCTAAAATTTTTGGCTAAAACAAGATATTATTCAAAATTTTCAGATGGCAAAATGAATTTTTCGAATCCAAATGTACTTTTGAGAAATGCACAATTTTCCACAAAAAAAGAGAAAACTCTTTAATAAAAATTCCTGATGTGCTGTAACAAGCTGGATTTAGATCCCCAGAATATGCGGTCTTAAATTCTATTTAACTGCAGAGTAAACAATTCTTTATTCGGGAACACTGAGATTCAGGAGCTCGTGGGGATACCATAATTGCTTGCTGTGCCTGTAGTGAGCTGGGGGAACATTTTTTTAAAGAACCTAAATAAAATAGTCTAAGCTGTGTGGAAAATGAGCTTTACTATCAAAAATCACTTCATTGTCTTTGACAAAGTGACCAGTGGGTTTTCTGTGAATTATCAAGTCTCCCAGATGTCCACATCTCCCAGGGACTGGGACTTCACTTGAGCTGCGCCAGAGGTAAAGTCTGAATGTCTATGGCAAAGATTAAATATCCAGTGAGTGCCAGAAGAAAGCACATACACAGAACCACCAACTCATCATTCAATAAATCTGCTCTTGTTCTATACTAGTTTGTTTTTGCTGAGTTCTGTGGATTTTATTTCCAAAGAAATACATCAGGAGTTGTAATGGGAAAATATACCTGTTCCTTCCACAGGGGAAAACAGAAGTAAAGGAGACAGAAAAGGTAGGAAGGATGAATAGATGGACAAACAGATCTACTGTCATTTTATATTCGCTTTCTCTTAGTCTCTGATCCCCAGAGCTGAAGAGTTAATGTGGCTGATATCAATTGCCTTACTAGCTGCTGGGTATTTTTTAATAATAATAATCTAATTACAGATGGAGTGTGAATTGTCTGCAAGGTACCAAGCACCTGGGGCGTGAAAATAAAATTAAGCTGCTGACTTAAGTACAAAAGGGGACCTCAGGGCAGAATAAAAAAAAAAATATCACAGTATTTTATTGGTGGCAGTTTGAAATACACAGCACAAGAGAAGAGGACAGATTCTCATACCCAATCTGCATTACTGATGTAAATTATTGATCATCATAGTTGTCTACTGATCAAAGACTTTATTCCCCTTTGGGAGGTAGAGGCATGGATTTGTTTAGAAGTGGGGCCTGGGTTGTTTTGCAAAACCCTAGTAAGATGTGTGTTACTGGGAAAGACATTTCGCTTCTGACAACACCTCTTTTTCCTTCACCTACTTTGTGTTTGCTTTGACTTTGCAGACTGCGAGCTGTTTGCAACAGGAACAGACTATTTCTGTTTGTATTTGCAGTTTACAATACAGAGCATCCCTGATTTTGATTGGGACACTTCAGGTTCTGCAGAGACATAAATACAAGAATTTAAAAGACAATTTTTGCTTCTGTAAGTGTGTGCAAGTGTTAGTTTATTCCCTGCCCCCCCCCCCCCCCCGCCCCCAGCCCCATGGTCCCACATCCATTTGCTGCATCTTGTTACACCTTGAAATGCTGGCATAAACTCTTCAAAGTAGGGACAACTTATTAACTGTTCACCTGCACAACACTGAAGGCATTACAACCTCAGTCTTTGATTTGTGTGACTGCACCCAGCTGGGCAGATATAAAACAAGAACACATAGAGTACAGCAAAGCACTACTTATTTGTTCCAGTGGAAGCCAAAGAGGAGGAACATGAGGAGATGTCACATACTCAAATCCCTTCCCCTCTCAGCTCGATGGAGGATCATTTTCCCCAGAAAGCTCTGCAGTAAGATTAATGAGAGGGGCAGAGTGCAACCATAGAGGACAATATAGTTTTCTCACAAAAATGGGAACTTTAAGAGCCCTGCTGGGCCACAACAATCAGGCCTTTTTAGAAAGGAATGTGATTTATAATAAATGATGTCCATAAACCCAATGAATTTCCTACTTCATATGCTCCCACTGATTTACATTTGGAACCTCAGTGGTAGCTAGCAAGCCTGGCAGGTTAACAAAGTGGCGTATTTCATGAAGAGCAGCAGTCACGCTCACAGTGCCTATGGGAAGCATAGCTGTCATGGCAATAAAATGATTAGTATACAGAGGAACAGAAGGGCACTCACTAGCCTGGTTTTAATCTTTTAAGTAATTCCAGCTTGTGAAGGTTAAAGGGATTGGCAGCATGAGACACTAGAGCTTTGTAGACATTCAGTTCCCTTTCTTTCTCTGATTTTTATTCTTTGCTTTCCTGATAAGATCTTGGCAAAAGGCAGTGAGAAACAGCTTCACTGTAATCTCAGTAGGTCTGGCCATTTAGGGAGGCTACCACTCATTATGAAGGGAAATGACAAGCCAAGACAGAGATTCAAAGGCAGCCTTGACAATTCTGTCCAAGCAGGAATAGTAGCAAATTAATATATTCATTTGGACTCTGTACCCGACTCGTTGCTGACCCAAGGTCTGTGAGTATCACGAAGATCGATTTACTATATTTGTTAGTACAAACAAAGTCCTTTTCCTCAGGAAAGAGTAGGAGTTCGTCACAAAGTGGATTAACTTACAACTTTAAAGGCGGGTGGGGTGAGGAGGATGCCATGTGGTTTAGTGAGGTATAAGCTTCACCTGCATCTTTTACTCAAGTTTGTCCTTTTAAAATGGATTTCCTTTGCAAGAAAATACATTTTCATTACAGGTATAAACCTTTCCAGAAGTGTCCCAATGTACAGAGAATTAACATATTTCATAAAGTTCAGGCCGGTCTCCAGATGAGAACATTATTGAAATACATTTGGTAGGGAAGAGCTCAGGTCCACAGTTCTGGCCAGCTTAGGTGTCTGTCAGCAGTGGGTTTGTATTATTCTTGTACCTAGGACTGAAAAGACACCCAGAGTTGGATTCATCTGGATAGTTACATCATAGCTGCTGACTCAGGATGCCGTTATGGCCAAAGGAGAGAAGCAGGCAACTCTAGGTCACTATTCATCTTGCTCTAAATAGAAATCTAAAATACATCAGATAAATCGCACCTGTTGCTTCTTCCCATGTTATCTAAAGGGATCTTGAGATGAATACCAAAAAAATAGACAATGCCATCATAAAATCATTAGTTTTGACATTCTCAAATGAGAATGGGACCTGTACTCAAAACAAGCAGAGCAGTTTCGTGAAGGTCCATGTACCTGGAAAACAGGAGACCCAGGTTCAAGTCTTTGTTTCAGGTCCAGTGTAATTTTGGGCTTAAGTTTCCCAAAGACAAAGGGCATAGACCTTTGACTAATTTGAGGAGGGCAGGTTACTTTCCTTTACCTCTTCCACATTTTCAAAAATAAGCTAAAAGGTCCAACTTTCGTCCTATAGTATTGATCAGAATACCAACGTTTGCAGTAGAGTTGAATTATTGTTGACATTAAAAGTGCTTGTTGATGAAACGCACAAAAGATTCATAGAGATGGGTAGGTTTTATCCACCAGTGAAATTAAACAATCTCATGAGAGGAACATGACAACTGTTTAACAACCCTCAGCAACACTCTGGAATAGTGTAGGACAAGTCCTAATGAAGTGAATGTTTCAGCAGCCTAAATTTAACTCCCTGTATGTGATTCTCCAGGTTCTTTGGTTTCTATCTTAGTTCTTATGAAAAAACCCAGAGGTCTTTAGTTACACTAAGTAAAGTAACCAGTTGCTTTCTGGTTCCACCACATCCCTTAATACAGTCTTCAGAGGCCTTGCCTTTTTTCAGTACTGACTCAGAGAGACGACACATACATAAAATTTGTAGATGTGAATCAAGTAAGGCCCTTTTGTCTCAGCAAACTTGGGAATGCATTTGGGAGCACAGATTATGGTCTCAAATTCTGATAACTCTGGCTCATCAAGCAGCAGCCTCAGCCAGCATTTCAAACAGCAATGTTCAAATCACTAATGTCAACAAGTCACATTCATAAAAAATTATCAGCAGATCAAGATCATAAGGTTTTATTATTTAACAAGGAATTTATCCAACACAAACCAGCCACAAACAATATTTGTAAGTGCCTTTGCTCTTTCTCATCTCCAGCTTTCTTTTTCTTTAATGAGCTGTGAATTGGTCTAGCAAGGAAAGACTTACACAGATGTATAAACACAGAAGCAGATTAATTTGGTACTTGAACTAAACATGGTAGTGAGATTCAAACTCCCTGGTTATATACTGCCTCAACGAAATGCACTTTAACGGCAAAATAAAACAGTAAAGACAGTGGGACTGTCCTCCTTTCTCTCTTAGGCATGGATATCGTCACTGCCAATTTTTGTTACTTCAATTGAGAAAAGCAATGGGCTGGAGACAGTTCACAGGGATGCAGTAAGTATGATCAGAGGCTTAGCAACCATGGCCTATGGGAAACACTGAATGAGCTGAGCCTTGTCAAACCAGAGATGAGCAGGCTGAGGGGAGACATGCTAAAAGTCTGGCACAGAGAGGAAACCAATAACCTTTTTTCAATCACAGAGGGAAGACAAGTAAAGATCTCAGACTGTAACAAGGGAGAGCTAAATTAAACATTTTAAAAGTAAAGATAGTGAACTGTTGAAATAAATAGATTATCTGGGGAGTTGTGGAGCATCCATTGGTCCTTGAAGAACAGGCTGGATAAACATCTGTCAGGAAACATTTAGGCAGAGCTTGTCCTGCCCATGGGGACATAGAATACTTCCGAATGGCAGCTTTCTACTTTCAGTTATAAAAGAAGAACACTTTCTAGTTTCTTATGGCTGTTTTAAATTTTTTCTTACACCAGATGTCTGGGAAGAATGGGGCTTGCTGTGGGAATCAGCAGTTTGGATGGACAGAGTGTGGCTGCTCAAAGAAACTCAGTTCTGGAGACTTCTTCAGTCAGCCCTGTTTTAATAACCCTTGTCCTCAGTCTGTCTTGGCCATGGCAATGAGGAGCCCCTGGGAGCCAGACCATGGAGCTCCTGGAACCTCGGGCCCTGTTCACACACCCATGTGCAGGCACACAGTCAATCTACCAGAACGAATTTAATTGAAAAGCGGCTTTATTACCATCCTCCTCTGATTAATTTGGAAATGTGAAACTAAACATAAGGACGTTGGGCCTGATTTTCATTTACACTAATAGCTTTGATACTGCTTTCCTCCTAACAGAAAGCCTTAAAAAGTGGGTAAAGAGAATTTGCTGTCTTTTTATATTGACAAAGTGGGGGAAATTGGCCATAATGCAAATAGGAATTGAGACTACTGAGTACTTGGACTAGGTTCTTATTTTCAGAGTAAAGCCTTTCTACTGCTTTGGTGCTGTAAGGGGCTTTAAGGTGAGTATTAATGAAGTGTAATTGCACTTCGCAACACTGCCCACACAAAGAGGTCTTAAAGGAATCTCAGTGTAAATGAGAATCTTGCCAATTATAGCTAAACTGTGTCGGCTTAATTGTAATGTGGTTATTCAGAAACATTTTAATCTTTTCAAAAATGCAGAGGAACTTATAGCTAAAATAGGATTTTAAACTGTTCTTAGCAGTAGGGTAGAAACAGTGCTGAATGAAGAGTCCCTTCACTGGAAGCTTCCATTTCCTGGGATTTGCAGCCCACCGGTGAGCATCTATTAGCCAATCTTCTCCCTCCTCCGTATTCGTCCTTTAGGGAAGAAAGACAGTTTTAGCATTAGCTACTAAGCTTTGACTGAAATTGCTGCAACCTGTTCCTTGAGGTCTCCAGTTTGATCCCAGGCCACTCTGGTAGTTCTCACACTTGTTATTCTTGAAATCCCTCACTCAGAGGCCAAGTCGGAAAATTATTAATATGATGCTCATTTAAGGAAAAGACTCACCCGCTGTGCCCAAGCTGAGGAACTGTGTATGTGAGAGGGAAGCAGCCTCCCTATCAAGGCTGCAGAGAAGCAGTGAATCCTAAGGAATGAGACAAACAGCGGTTTGTAACATCACAGATAACCTGGAGCTGGTTGTTCTCTCTAAATCCGCAAGCCAATGCACCGCTACTGTCTTATTTCTATATCCTCGTGATAGGGATTTCTTATCCGGACTTTGGACTGAGCCCAAAATTTGAATTGTACTGTGTTAGTAGAATTTCTGTGAATTCACTTCCAAAAGAGAAATCATTTTTTGTCCTTCTGTTTTCCTGCAGAACTGAATATCTCTGGATTCAAATGAGAGCACTGTCTCCTCATTTTGAACTTCTTGCTTCTCTGGCTGCTTGGTCTCTCTGCAAAATAACCTTCCTCTAACAGATCTAGTGCTATGACAGGATGAGATGGGACGCAAAGTGGCTATGGTATCTGCTGGAAGTGGATACGGGGAATGAAATAAAATTAAAAGAAAACAACTGAAATGTAAATAGGCTGAAGTCTGAGATCTGGTATTTTCAGTAATTTCTTCTCTATATAGGAGACTTCCACTAATGCTTCTAGCATCACTAGTTAGAGCAGAACATTTGCTAGCATGGGTATACACCACAATTATAAATGGATACTGCTCTTTCTATCCTGAAATGGTGAATTATACAAAGTGTACTGACTGATAATGGAAAAGGAGATAAATCACGCACCAGCCTCCACACAGATGAACAGCTCTTTGCTTCAAATCCGAAAATCCTATTTTAGTTTGACTTTTTTCTTATGCGGGTACATATCCACCAACTCAGCTGGTTTCTGGATTTGTCCCCAAAGAAGAAAGGTAACAAAAACCGAGCAGAGCATTTATTGGCTAGCCCTAGAGAAAGTTCATCCTGGCAAGTCAAAAGAAACTCTAATTGTGCATCTGATTCTCAGTGATTCTTGAAAGTGTTTTACAATCTAAAAAGTGTGGGAGACATGTTCGAAGGCGTAAGCACCAATCAGGCACCCAGCTGCCATTAAGAGTCATTAAGAGTCAGATATCTGGCTACCATTTGTGCCTTTGAAAATCTCTTCCTGCATCAATTACCCTTACTCCCACTTTAGAGCTGCAGTGCACAGCCAGAGTGGCATAAAATATCCTAAAGAAAATGAGCACCAGCCTAAGTAGGGAAAAGGAGAGCAAGCAGTGATCTACGGAGCTCACGCAGCCAGAAAGTGCCTAGCTAACTAGGGTGCAGTCTGGGAACCAGCAGTAGATAAATGGGCAGGAGAAAGCAATGTGCAGAAATGGAATGAAGGTAATGAAGAGAAAACTGAACCAGAAAGCCTTTTGAGCTGGAAGTGAGTGTGAGTACCTAATGAGTGACAGCGAGGAAGAAAAAAAAGAGTTGCTGGCAACAGGAAGAGTGGATGGGTCACTCCAAAGGGCTGTGAACATGGCAGGGAGAATCACAAAGCTCTTGCTGGAGATGGGGCGCAGCAGGAAGGACTTGCTTGTGGATACACACCATGAGAACAGCGTGTTGGACCCAAGGCCTGGAAATATGACCAGAAGCAGGAACTCTGATCTCCCTACCCTACTACCCCTCCCAGAAAGGGAACAAGGAGAGCTGGCTATCGTTGCTGTGACCTCCATCTGCTAGAGACAGAGAACAGTGCTGGGCAAGGAAATGCTCCTCCATGTGAAGCATCCTTTCTGCTGAGCAAGGAAATTCTGCTCCACGTAAAGCATCCTTTCCAAGTTCAGCCCCCAACACTGTACTTTGTATCTTGATTCTTTTTCTTTCCTTTTCATTTATTCTAATGTCTTCTTCTTTTATTGTGTTGCAACAGCAGCACTGAAGACACAGTAATTGGGTGTCTTTTGTTCCACAAAGAGTCTGAAAAGTCCTCCCATGCTGCCAGAGCCACTCTGTTAAGCGTGAAGGCTCCAGACAGCTGATGCCTTATCCAACTGTTAGAATGTTTACCTTAAAAATAAAATTATATGTACGAAGACAGAGAGGAAAAAAGTGGGGGTTCAGAGGAAGAGAGAAATGAGGATGAAAAAGAGGAAGAACGGCAAGAGAAGAACAGAGAGAGGGAGGCTGATCTCATCACTGTGAATTCCCAGAGTCTGGTGTTTTACCTACACCTCCATGCACACAGCATTTCAATCACCTGCTCTTATTTGGCAATTCCAAAACCATGTTAGTCTTACTGAATTCTGAGAGAAAAAGGCATTTTCCAGAGATGCCAGTCCCAGGGATTCTGCAGAAAGTCAAAAAGAGCATTTCCTTAAAATGCTGAGGCTGCAAGACGCAGATCAGACAACAAATGTTTATTGCAAAGTAGGAGAAGCACATAAGGTGGATCTTCTATAAGCAGAGGATTTCTATCATTCAAGGAGGATCTTTCCAAAGCAAAAACCTGATATATCAGTGTCCTTTTTACCTAGGAATCCATATGCAGAGTACAGCCCCCAAAGCAATTTATTTTCCATAACACTAATGTAAAACTGGAATGATTCAGATAATCAAATTAAAACAACAAATTTCTCTGAACTCAAGGCTGGCAAAGTAATTGTGCCATTTTTCCCTTCTGGTGATACTTTCTCTTTCAACATAATGAAGCCCTAATTGTGTAGTAACACTTATTTTATCACAATAACACATACCTATGGTAGCGTTCCAGCTGTGATAACAGTCCAGTACAGAGAATGAGGCAGCCTCTGTATTTAGGATAAGTCTGAATACATGAACGTAGAGGAAAGATAATCTCCCATTCTGTGTGTATAATATCTTTCCTTATATGTATTGTGCCTACACAGAGAGAACTTTTATGATTTCACTTTCTTTGTATATTTCTCCCATGAGGAATGCATCCTCCACCATATTATGGGATAATCATACGTAACAGCAAGTGGATCTAAATGAAGGCAGAATGGCAATACATTTTCAGCTGAGATTTGGGGAAAAAAGATAACTGAGGGATGACATTGGATACATTTGTCACAAGATTGAAAAATATGTTGTTCAGATAACAGGTAAGGGCTGCTGAGTAACAAGAAGGCTGTGTCAAAACGGAGGCAGCACTCATGCCATTGGTGCTCAGGCTGTGAGAACTGAGGAGTGAGATGAGCAGAGAGCAACTCACAACTTGTTACAGACATAGTAGAATAACTGGTCCTGTGAGTAAGGCCTCAGACTGAAGCCACCACTCCAAAGTACATCTACAGTTATTTTGCAAGCAAGGAAAACAAATGCAGAAATGAAGGTCTAACCAAATGAGTAATTCCTATACTGCAGTAGAACAAAGTTTTCAGTGAACATTTTTTTCTGTGTGCTTTTGGAGAAACGGCTAGATTCAACCCAGAGCAGGTTCTCTTTTTTGTTTGGTTTTGTTTTGTTTGTTGTTTGTTTTTTTTTTTCACAAGAGAAGGGGTTTGTGAGACACCAGACAGTGCAATAATATAGGCTGGATAAAGAAAGGGTGGGGGCCACATCCTATCCAGTAAAATATCTGGAATTAATTGCTGAGCTACAAGTCATGAGAGGGCATCTAAAAGGACTTTCTAAGTGATATGAATGTTTAGGGGTAATAATGCAGCTGGTTACTGGAGTAGGACCCTGCATTTCTCCCCTAACAATTAGAAGCAATAGAGTATGTGATTAAAAAATCTTAAAATACTATAACTGAAGTGTTAAAAAATGTAATGCTTCATGTGCTGTGTAACAAGGGCTGCCTATCTAACTGAAATGTAGCAGTATGCCTCTGCAATATTTTCAGGAAAACATTCACTCATTGCTAAGCCACCTATTTGTTCAGCTATCCTAAAATGCCCTTGCATTTTCTTCTAGCACTGAGTAAACCTTAGATCATGTCTCACCACTCACAACAAACCTACAGGACACTACAGATTTTCTGGGGGTCTTATATCTGAAGTACTCGAAACCACTGATTTCACACCTTTTTTATGCAAAGCCATATATAATCTCCTTTTTCATTTAAAGTCTTGGCTCAGATCTAATCAAAGCTTGCAACAACAGACGGCAAAACCAAGTGAACTACTCAAACCATAGGCACTGTGCTAGACAGAATAAAATGTCTTTTCATCTTTGTAGGTAGTGTTGAAATCTTTAAATAAATAATTAGTACAGATTCTTTTCTCTCTTCCTCACTGTATGTTGAAGATTTCAGGAAAGTGCATACATTTTTCTCATAGTTTCTAACTGCACGTAATCATTACGGGTTTGCAGCAACTGTTTATGCAAGGTAGAGGGCCAGCAATATTTTAGAAGTAGTACTTGCAAATTAAACCCACTGAAATACAATGGTGCAACCTTCTGAGGTTATGGTTCCAAACATAAAAGCATTTTGGAAACTACTATTATGTTATAAATCATTTATATGGGTACTTCTAATAACATGAAGAGTGGAACGCAAGAAAGAGGGACATATTTCAGAAAGACTCTAATCTGGTTTTACATTAGAGGTACAAGAATAGAAAGTGAATAACCATCTATCTCAAACCCAGAAATGGTAGCACATTGTTTACTATGCTAGGAGACATAAGCCTGACATGAACTTTGTTGTTCAAAGGCTTGCTTGCTTGCTTGCTTGCTTTATTTATTTATAGTGATAAAGTTAATAGATGCTGTTAAGTGAAGTTACACCTGCAAAGGTCTGGGAATCGCTGTTTTAGACATGTCATACAATAGAGGCTCTTGATATACTTAACTAAGATCTCGTTTTCAGTCCCCCACCTGTCCCAACATGTTTTGGTGCCAATTAAACTGTGTAATTTGCTGGAAATTAGCTGCATCCCTCAGGTTCCTCAGAAGTTTCTCATAGGCAGCATTTAAGTACCCCAGAAACAAGAGTGACACAATGACCGGTGGGTTTTCAAATGTATACAAACAGCTATTTCCTCAGAGCAGCTATGCTGGCCAATATAGCTCCTCCATCACACAAAGTGAACTGGTCAGGGCTGGAAGGGATCCCACGTCTTTCATTTTAGCTGTCAGCCCTCACTGGAATCAGCCTTGACATAAGCCCCTCACATCTCTTGGAAAGAGTGGCACCAGCTGAGGGTATACACAGAAAGGTTCCTCCATGCATGTAAATATCAGACCCAGAATTCACCTACACCTCTCTGATACCTTCTTAAGGAGGACTCCTACTCCTTTTGCCTACTGTTAAGTTTCTCCTTCCCCTCCCAAACAGGCTTCAAAAGACTGAGACACTATGACAAGCCTAATCTTCCAACAAAACTTGATGTTTTAAAAGGGCAAACTCAGAGGGGAATCCATCCTCTATGTAAACTCCATCTTGGCTGCTTGCCCAGCCAGCTTATTCTAATTATCCGAGGGTATGAAGAACAATAGATTGTCTCCACCACTAAATCAGTCTGATCAGCAAAGGCTTCTCTTAGCTGTGAGTGACTGCAGTTATGTCTGCTTTGAGGAATCATCATATCAGAGAGATATTTCATATGCCAACATGATAGCAACCCCATAGCTAAGCTGATGAGACCTGTCAGCACCCCAACACTCAGTGGAAGATGGAATTTGGTGCACTTTTGCAGCAAACAGAGAAATAATCTTGAGGGGCTGGGCAGACACTGCCATCCCAGGGAGAAAGCAGCTGGCTCAGAATAGCTGTCTCATCTAAAACCTTTAATAAGTAAATCTCAAATATCCACTCTAGCAACTCAGACATAGACCTTCTCTGTATTCTGTGGAAACAGGGTCAAGACAGATTTAAGCCTGAGCTACGTTTACAGTATCTTAAACTCCACTGCCCTTTTCAGTTATTCGCATGAAACATTTCAGATCCCACACAAAGCTCCTGGGATCCAGGTAAGTGAGGGAGACGGTTAATCAACTAATTATGCTTAACACAGAATGGATGTGAGCGACTGAAGGTGCCCAGTGGCTTCAGAGGTATTGCTGTGTGCCAAGCCCTTGACATTATCATTGCTGTTCTTGACTTCACCTTTGCCTGACTATGCAAGTGTGCTGTTTGGGACAGGTTTTGGATACGGTGCATCTAACATATGGGGCACTCCAATAAAATGTCTGGTTTCATCATGGTTATTTCAGACATTCCCAAACATTTGATTACTATTCAAGCCCATTTCCAACATCCGTTGATGGACATCTGAATATCTGCTCCCCCTCCCTCCCACGTGCACTCACTGAAGATAATTAGAGAACAGTACTTGAAGCAAGCAAACAAGGAGGGTGATCAAGGGTGCAGAACCTCAGCTGGGAGATGAAGGGCACTCTGAAATAGCAGCAGTGCCCAGTGTTGTGTTTTTATACACTCTGGGATGAGACACTGACCCTGTTTCAATCATGCTATCAGTCTTCTCTCAGAGGACATCTTTCCATTTCCTCATCTCCACTCTGCATCTCCTCCAGTTTGACTACAGCCTCCTTGAACATGTATAAGCAGAACTGTGCAAGGTGCTGTACACAAGATCCTAGCAGAGCTGTGATGGACTAACGCTTGCTGATATTTATTGTAAATATTTTTCCTAGCACACATTTGCTGTTTCACTGTTGTACCACACTGGTACGATCATGATTGACATGATGCGATATGACCATGACTGGTTGTGATGTACTTATCCTGTGATTCACTAAAGCATGAAACAATTTTTGGTTTTCTGCCCTTTTTATGGACTGAAATTTGACCTGTTTGCAGAAATCTTACTGTTTCCTTTGTCTGTGCTGTGAATGACTCTGCACCTCAAAGTGAAGTTCCATTTCCACTACTCCAGCCTGCCAGCTCACCCACTTTCCTCTTTGTGCTGAAGTTTATTTGAGCACTGGTTAGCTAATTAGCCAAATACAGTTAGCCAAAACCAACTTTGGGGGTGAAAGTCTTTAAGATGGGTACCAAGACAGATCTCTGATGAGCTTTCTGCTAACCTTCTTCCAGCTTTTATGGATCACATACTGTTGCCTCCATTTTAACCAGTTCTTGCCAAGCTCAAGCTTTGTACTGAATTCTTGTCTTCTCTAGTTTACTTGTGACTCCTTAACAAATGCTTTACTTTGATCCAGATGAATTAGTTCTACAATATTTTCCTTCTTTCTTTAGAAAACCAATTCCTTTAAGAAAAATGAGACTAGGTTAATATGCCACAATCTGCTTTTTTCAACCCTATATCGTATTTTCACCCATTTCCATGTTCATACTGATCTTTAATTATCCTTCCATTTTAAAATTAGTCCTACAGCTTTTCATACTATTCAGCTCGGATTAACAGTCTGACATTCCTGGATCACTTTTATTCTCTTTCCTAAGTTCAGACACCACATTTGATATTCTCCAAGAATATAGTACTATCTGAGGATGGTGGTTAACTACAGTCTTACTTTTAATTCTTTCAGTACTCAAAAGGAAATTATCCAATACCCTCCAACATGAGCTCCTAACAATATTTGAAGCATTCCTTCTGTGTGGGGTGTGATTGTTTCCCACACTTATTTCCATGAGTCCCATTAGTTTCCCCATTTTACATCATGCTCCCTTTTGGGCATGCAATATTGCTATAATCTCATCACGTACTTCCAAGTACCATTTGCAGGAAACCCAAGGCAATGGGTAGACTGAATCTTAATATTCCAGATCTATATGATAATGGTCCTGGAGTGATACCTGCTGATTTTTCTGTTCTTTAATTTCACAGAGATGTCAGCTGCACACAGAGAACTTCAAGCCACTCATGGAGTAGACATTGCTCACCCAGCAGCATTGAAGACTCCTGTCTTACAAGAGGGCTGCCCAAAAGAAGCAATGATTTTGCTAGGAACTTCACATAAAATATGGCAAATCCACTTCTGTGGTATTACATTTTGTTTTTATGGAAAGCCCGACCACTACTTTGTCCCACTGTGATTTTACAAGGGTTGATGGATATAAAGACTAACTGTTCATACATTTCTTGATATATTTTGCAGGGGATTTATCAGGTATCCCTACATTTCAACATTCACCCATGTTAGAGAAGTAAACAGACAAACATTGCACGTTCAGATAATTTGATAAAAATTAACTGAATCTCATGCTTTTTAGAGATTATTTTTAATTATTTTTTTCACTGTCTTTTGTCATTTGATGCTTTTTGCATTCCATGCAGGTCCATCAGCTGCCTATTTCTTTTTGATATTAGGGATCCTGCTTACCCAGCTGCCACCTCTCATCCTTTGTAAGGTATGTCAGCTGTGAAGTGGGGGGACCTCTGGCCCCCACTATATTCTTCAATAAGTCTGAATGACCTCTTTTCTATTCAGGTTACTGTGACCTAACTCCGAGTGGGTGGAACAGACTTTTAGCCCAGATTTACTCTAGAAGACTGAGAGAGATTCTTCCCTCCCTCCTTCTCCCAAGTTTCTTGCCTTAACTGCTAAACTATTGCTGTAATTTTCCCAATGGTGTCTTCATTGTAATAAATAGGCTGAGCAAAGAAAGAAGTAAGATCTGTATGGTCTGAAAAGCATCAGTAGACCTTTGGTGAACTATATGTGTCATTTATTATTATCCAGGTAACTTGTTACTGCAAGGACTCTGACTATCTTAATAATTCTCCTGAATTTGTTTAACTTCAGAGATCCCCAAAAGACTGGAAAAGGAGTATATAAATATGAAAGGAAAACACTTCTTGTCTTTAACTTTCTAGCTAATTCTTCTTCCTGAAAATGTTTTCAGGAAGGCTGAAGTTCCTATGCTGTCAAGGGCTTGTCAATGTAGGAAGGCTATAACAACACAGGTCTATACTGATACCACTATAACTGTCTTTATAAACACTTGGACAATATGAGAATGTCTTTTATTGCTTGTTTGTTTGTTTCTTTCTTTCTTTCTGCTTTGGAAATGTTGTAATCTAAAGCAAGAAAAAGAGTCAGAAACTAAACTTTAATTCTGGAGTAAAAATGTCTGCAAGTATAACCTCTTTATACATAAAATTTTCCCTAGTATCACCCACACTTGGATGATGATCTAAGCCGAACAGTAAATTCCTTTATTTACTTTCAAGGACCTGTATTGGCTGCTGTGTGTATCCTTGTAGCTTCTTCCCACATCTGCTTATTCTTTCTGTGCTTGGGACACAGCCCTACCCAACCAGCAGGAAAAACTAGAAGCACCTGACGAAGGCCTCACTCTTTGGTAGGGCTGTTTTGAGGGAAAACAGATTTTATTTATGAGGCTTTCTTTATTTATAAAGTAGCTATGTGCAAAACAAAACCAGTTGGAGGAGATGGCTGGAGGAAACTATGAGTGCCCTCTCTTAACCCCTCACTGAGCACTGCAGTGGGGCCTTTCCCTTGAAAGAGCAGCTCATGTACTTCAGCCAAGGTGGCTTGAGAGCTGCCTTAGAAATGAAAGGAGCACCACTTCAGTTAAAGATGTGCTGGAGCTTCCTCTTGTCTGAGGGCAATCAAGGTTTCACTGACTGCTTCGCCCAGGAGGTTCTGGCAACATTCAGATTCTCTTCATTCAAGAGGAAAATGTGACCATTAAGATGCCGTGTTTGCGTCACAGGACTGACTTACCTCCACCAAGAAGAAAACAAGTGAGCTTCCCACTTGGCTGAATGAGTAAGCCCCATTTGGACAGAAGTATAGGCAAGGAAAACCTGCAATAACATCCATACCCATAACCAGTAATTAACCGTTGCTGCAAACCGTAGCCAGAGGTTTAGAGGTGTTAACCAAGTGGGTGACTTTGGCTATTTCATGGAATATATAGGACCTCGGATGTATCCATATGACTTTATTGATTCCAATAGATTCAAAAGGATGCTACAAGAGAAGAGCCTGGTTTCATACCCACTATGTAAAAACACACTCTTATGTACCACTTATGTCTAAAGCTCTTTACAAAGTGATACTGAGAAGTCATTTTTCAGTTAGAGAAATAGAGGCACAGGAGTTATTTGCCCAAAGTCACAGAGGGAGCTAGTGGAAGGGCACAGGGTTATACCCACAGCTCCAGACTGTATGAATGCTTTGGCCTCTTTCCTTTTGTGCACATGGCTGTAGTTAATGAAATTATCTGCTCTTCAATTGCCAATGCTCTGAGCTCTAGGAAGGGAAGCAGGAGGAATCAGATTGTGTTTTGACTCTGAAATTTCATAAGGTACAATTTGTGTACTGGGACCTGTGCATATTTTAAGTCTGTTATGTAAACAAGAATTACACACAATTTTTATTCTAAAAATTTATACCACATACTGTCTTTCTGAATGTATTTGAAGCTGTTTGATCTAAAAATTTCCCTAGGCTGGGAGGATGATACAGCCTGTCAAAGACATAATGGTAAATAACCCTTTTGAAGATATTTTCCTGATATACTTTCCTTTGATTTCAAAGAGACTTGGAGCTTGAAAAGTTTAAAGTTTGGCCCCAGGATGATGTTACATCACTCTAGCTTGTGATGTCAGCTTCTGATTGGTTGTGACACAATATTTCGATGCCAGTGGACTGTAACATCACCTGTAATGTTCCATTATTTTCTCTTCTTTCTGCTCATTGGTTTCAAAACAATTAGAAAAATTCCTTGATCCTGAAAGAATGGTTGTTTCATAATGGATGAATAATCCTGCTAGATTATACTATATTAGACTAGATCATACTATATTATAAACCAAATACATATGACAAGAATTTAATAAAAAAATTCTTCTTCAATGAAAATTTTCCTCTCTTTTAATCAGATCTATTAATGAGCTTTGTCTTTTCTTAATTTCTCTCCTGACATATGCAAGTAGTTCATATTTCATGAAACATTATAGCTAGAAATTAGATCACCAGTTCTTCCAAATGAAACACAAGGGATTACATTTTCAGTAGACCTGTTTTTCATAGGATAGCTAACCAGCATATACTGAAAATGTATACCAACTTTAAGATGTTTTAGTGGGGACAACACCAAAAGAAAAGGCTCCAGTTCTTCAGTTGGTTTTGAAAATTTTAACCTATGTTTATGTTTCTTATTGTAACAGACAGTAAAGTAGGAGAATTTGTTCTTCTCAGGGTAGAAATCTCTGCCTGCTGATAGTCACTAAAATATAAGCACCACCCCTCCTCCCAAAAAAAACACCACCAGCACCACCAACACCAACACCACCAACAAAAAACCCAAAACCCAAAAAGGAAAAAAATTAATCAAAATCACATGATTGAAAGACTTTGTCTTATATGAACTATGAGAGAAAAGTGGCGTGGCTGGTTCTGGTTTACACTCTATAGTCTTGTTTCAAATGTCTAGGGTGTAAAATGCTATTAAATATTCAATAACCTCTCTTGGAATACAGATCTTCAACTAGCTTCTGAGGACCTTATATGCTAGGTCCTCTGCCTCTTTCTACATGGCTCCAATGACAGTGTTGTGTTCAACATCTCATATCCTTTCACTGCAAGTTGTTCAAAGCTACTGCCTACCACTTCTGCCCTCTCTTTAGACTCTTCACAATTTGCAAGGTCTTGACTGTGCATGTAGATGAACCTAGCCATGACACCTTGCCAGTGGCTGTGTTGAAGTAAGTACAAATGGACATAACCTCAACTATTTAGGGTACTGTATCCCCGTCTCCTCCGCCATTTCCATAGCGGTAGCAGTCACGGCACAGCACCTGGCTAGTCCTATGCCCCACAAGCTCAAGAGAAGATATTAAATCACTTGGGTTAGCATGCGTTGCCTGAACACCTCCCTGGGAATGAGATCTGGCCTGTGAGCTGCCAGCTGGCTTATGCTACATGTCTTTCAAAACTTAAAAAGACCAGGTCCTTGTAGGTACCTGCTTCACAGTGCCCCTGCACAATTCCCATCGCTGGAGATTTTAAAAACAGATCTTCTATAGCAGCAATTTCTAATCAATCATCAAGAACTATGTACAGTGAGGTACAAATTATTTTTCTAATAAAGAGTCTAAGCATTGAATGAACATAAATGCTTAATAGTAAGCATGGGAGAAGGGCTTCTTCAGAAAGATGAACATATCTCAAGCTAAAACACAACTTATTTCGCAATTTATAAAAGTTTTATTATCTGTTTTTTATTACTTTGTATTTGTATTTGACTTGCTCTTCTTTCATCCCTGACTTGAGGTAAGTAAGTGTGTATCTGAAGGAGCTAAAAGCCACCAAATGAGGCTGTCTGAAGGGCATATGAAATTTGCCTGGGTGCAGGTACTAGAATCAGAAATGTCCTCCGTAAGATCAGCTCTGCAGTTCCAGAAAGGCTGGGTGAGCGTGTGAGCATATAAATATATAACACTGTAGGGAGGAAAGCTGCATAAGAAACTGAGGAGTTTTCTCTGAAAGAAAGTTCCATGCCCCAGTTATCCCATCGCCAGTGCTACGGGTTGCCAAAGCATGTCTGTGTGCTATATAGAGTCTGTACTGCTTGCACTTCACACATTAGGAGAGATGCACTGAAACTCACTTCTGCTTAAGTACCTATGGTGCTTGTGGGGCAGACCATAATCTCCTTCTCACTTTGGCAGTCTATGAGACTCCTCTGACAGCTCTGAAAACAGATCTCATTCCCAGCATATTAGCAGAGCCAAAAGCAACAGTTAGCTCTCACCATTACCTACAGCTGATTTCATAGCAAAGGCATCTTGTGTCATTCAATCTTTAAACGATTCAACTTGGACTTCCAGTCTCCCGGGAAAATGACTTGTTCTTACATCTAGCACTAGCAAGTGCATTGTTTATAGGCTCACAAGAAAAATATAAGCACTGAAAAAAATTCTGCCTATCATGTGGTAACAAGTCCCACTCCTTACTATCTAGTGTTCAATTACTGATGTGTTCCTTGAGAGCAACCATGTTGTCCCTCAGCATTCGTTTTGCCAAGCTAGAAAACACCCTCCTTCCTAGTCTCCCCTCACAAGGTACATTCATGATTACTCCAATCCTCCTTTCCCTGCGGCTGTTCCCACTTCCATGCTTCCTCCCTTTACCTGACTGTGCTTGTACACAGGTATCCAGCTATGGCCTGCTAGCTGCCTTGCAAAATGGTGTTAGCAATCCCCTACCCTCATTGAAAACACCTTACCTCCTGCAGTAGATGCTGACATTTGCTTTTTCCATGCTCATATCACATGGATTATTGACAAAAATTCTAAAAATGACTGTTTATATACAAATATATTTCTTAATTCCAAAGGATGGTCCTGAGTTTATAGGAGAATTTCCTGTTTGCCCCTTGGACTTTGCATTATTTGCCCATTTCAATTATTACAGACCTGTTGCTAATCTTTTTTTTTTCTTTATGTGAAATTCCAGCCCTTTCCTCTGTTGCTGATGCTGTTCAACCATGTATATCTGCATATATCATTAGTATACAAGATTACTATAAAACTACAAATTAATGAGTGGTCACAAGATCAGTTCCAAGGGAATCCCGCTACTGACTGCCTCCAGCTGAATGCTTTCTCATCCAGCACAGCCTATTTTCACAGCAGAACATTGGCTTAAATATGCATTTTAATGGCACGGTATCTTCCGGCAGTCAAATCTTCTGTGTGGTCACAGTAATTAGGACTTCTCAGATACCAAGCACCTCTCTATAGGCTACAGCACACCACACACCACTTCCAGAAGACAGTGAAAGACATAGGCTGTGCAGCATCTCTCAGAAATACACCATTATTTATCTGTACCTGCAAGCATGGTAATATTCTTAAGAGTTTGTATTAACACATACCAGGGCTGTGTCTGATGCAGCTTCCCCTCACTGGGCCTGATCCTGATCCCCACCTACAGGCTGACATCCCAGCCTGTCCTTGGCCAGTCCCCATCCCCAAGAAGGTGCCCAATGCCCAGGACTGGGGCTGCCCCTGTTTCCCCCAGCTGCCCTCCTCCTGGCTGGGGTGGTGGGATGAGCCCTGGATGGTGAGATCCCGCCCTGCCACCTCAGGGGAGCTCCCACATCTCCTGGCCTCCAGTCCTCAGGGAATTGCCAGTCCAGACAGTGTCCTAGCAATTACTGGAGTTAAGATGCAGCTCTTTGTGCCAACTGCTTTGCCCGTTTCTGTCACAACATGTGCTGTGTTCGTCCATACATGTTTTCCATGGGTCTGATACTGCATAATCATTTTTATTGCCCACATTTCTGCATACGGCTTAAGACAGGGTTATGAACGGAACCATCTGCATTTCTACATGCTACATTTCATGCCAGCTGGGGTTTGGAAGTGAAAAATTGTATTTTGTTGGAACCATGTCTTTTACTCATTTCAGCTGTTCTACGTTCATATACATATGAATATGAACATGAATATACTATCAGAATTTCCTATTAGTTCTTGAGATATCTTGAGCTATTTTGTTTGAAGTTCTACAGCAAAGGAACTGTGAAATCTAAGCAGGGAAAAATTAATGATAAAAAACCCAACAAATGCAATTGTAGCATTTAGGTTTGGATGCAAATCTGGTAAAATATCACCATGGTGCATGCGGTGCAGCTGAAGGCATGGGAATACTTTCAGTGTAAGGACAGACAAGACATCTTGTGCATGGGGAACGGCATGGTTTCAAGGCTCCCATGTTGGTATATCACCCAGGTCTGTCCAGCACGTAGTCACTGCAAGCAAACATGAACATCATGTGCTCACAACTAGACATATTTCCTGCTTCTGAGAAAAAAGTCAGAAAATTGCTGGGTCTAGGCTAAAAGTGGCCAACACTGAGGCCAAATTTAAAGGTGAAGGATTGAGACCGTCTAGATGTAGGACATACATTCACTGCATGGAGCAGGTACTGACACCTCTTAAAAGTGCATGAATGAATTGTAACATTATGTCCTGTCTTCTTTGTGTTGTTCAGGTGGAAAAAAAAAGTCAAGATTATGGCTAGCCTGGGCTCCATTAGGTATGGCTGCAAAATAGCCCTGTTCATCTCTGGGGAGGCAGCAAAGGAAAGGTTATTTCAGAAAATGTACACCAGTAATATCAAGCTTTTGGACTGCTTAGTATCCAGGTTCTCCACCCCAGTCTAGGACACAGGGGTCCCAAATGCCACTTTCCCACTTCCCACAGGTGGGATTATGCCAAGTCAGAGGTTAGAGCAATACCACTTCACTAGGCTGCTCGAGCCACGAAGGGAGGGACTTGGAGCCCAGTCCCACGCTAGCAAATGTTACGAAGGGAAGAAGCTGCAATGGCAGGAGTCAGAGATGCCCAGTCCATCTATATTTCCACCTACTGTGTACGTTGGCAAGGCAAGAAAGGAAAAAATACTCTGCCTATATGTATATTCTTGCTCTGTTTCAGTTCTACAGGGCTGGCCAGCCAGCATCCTTTGCGAGCAAAGACGTCCTTCAGGTTTGGTACTAGTTTATTTCCTTTGAGGAGGGAGTTCAAAAAATATATCCATTTGCAAATATAAGCTAAAAGCCAATTACTAGCATGCTCAACAGCACTTTAGGCAGCCACTTCAAATGCCATCCATTCATTAACCAGCAGGAGGGGCATAAAAAACCCAGAGAATGTTTTGTGGTTATCGGACAGACTGAACGTATGGCAATCAGTGTAAAACCTCTTTTTGCATATAATGCAGAAAACCAAGAAAAGCTGGTGGATTTCAAGCCAGAACACTAACCTGTTGCTCAAAAAATCTCTTTTTTTCTATACCACATATTACATATGGTAATCTGGTTAGTGGATGTGCAAGTATATTTTTGTGGGCAGGCAGCAGGACACTGCTAAACCTCATCTCTAACTTGTTAATTAAAATAAAATGGGCAATTCCTTCCAGCAGGTTGCTTTGCAGGGAGACCGGGAATCTATCCTGTTCTGTATGGCAGCTGACTTCAGGGCCACGCTCCAATCAAAACCCCAATCTGCACCCTGCCCTTGCTCTGCCCTTCAGAGACCAGACTCCTTAAACCTTGCAATGCCCTCCCAAAGAGGGAAAATAAGCTTAAAGTACCACTGATGGTGTCCTGACTGGCACAGAGATACGGCTTCATCACAGTTCACATATTACTAATTTCCCAGAGATCTAAAGGTGTGAGGGTGAAATCAAAGCTGCTGCAGTGCTGAATGCAGCAGCAGACAATTTTACAAAAATGAGAATGCTCATACAATTGCTCAGTACTTTTGCTTCTCAGTCACACGAATAAAAACCTAGCCTACTGCAACCCTTTCTCGTTCCCCCCTTCTTTTCATTTGCTTCCCCGCTGCCCCCCCATATAGTACAGATGCAGGTGTTCTGGATGTAGACTGTGGGCTGGTTACTCAATTACGAATAGGGAAGCTAGTGTTATGCTAATATAGTAAAAGTCTATGACACTATTAGTGTCACTATTAAACTACTACAGTAAATAAGGTACTATGGTACTTTTTTATGGACCTCTTTTCCTTAGGCGGGATTTTTCCCCCTCATATAATTTATACCTCCATAGAGAGAATAGTTGCCTACTATGAAAGAATTCATAAGGCTGTAGCTTTTATTATTATTTAAATTGCCAGAAACATTAGGATATCATTGGTGACACCAGTAAAAACTAGCCAAAGCAGGAGGCAAGTAGCATTTTCCCATTATCTGTTTCTTTTCATTTAAATTTTCTATCTGTCTTGAAATGAGAAAAGAACAGTTCTATTCTATCTTGAAAACATTTCACAATATTGACTCTTCAGCCTTGCTCCAAGACTTATTTAAGGCTGAAATTATGAAAATACTCCTTAATCCTATATATTTGCTCATGTAAGTATACCTTCATTGAAATATGCGGAATAATATAATTGTATAAAATTAATCTACCTATCTATATTCAGAATGGAATATTAAGTGAACAATCTTATTACAGTTGAGTAAGTCAGTCCTAGGAAAAAATGTTTCTGATTTATTATGCTATTTTTTCCTGAGCACTGGGTAGCCCATTCTTCAAGTTTATTGTTTCCTGATGCAGAATACAACCAGTGAAGAAGTCTTGAAAGCCAATTCTACAGCTATTTAACTTTACACTTTTTGAGTGGGTTACTGACAGCTTCTTAAGTTCAGCATCACAATAAGACTTTAAAGTCCTAGTCTGGAACTGCTGCTAAGTGACTCATTAAGAATATTTAGAAGTCAAAATTTAGACTGATCTTTAATGTTGATTGATATAAATCATATGATTTTTTTTTCAATAAACACAAGTGTGTTCCTAAGTCTACAACTCGTAATTGCAAATATAAAATTTGCTTTCTGAATACATTGTATTTTGAGCAAACACAACACAATTTACCTGAAGATCTTTTTCTGTAGATTCCTTCAGATACAATTTGCTGATATAAAAATCCTTGTCAAGCTCTGGGACAGTGTCTGGGAGAAAGAACAGAGGAATGAATGATCTTATACTCTAATTGCCAAAAAGCATCGTGGTGACTCAAAGAAGAGTCAGCTTAATATCATCTCATCAAGAAGTTAATATTTAATTTTGGATGGAAATATTTTGACTCAGAAAAGTCTAACTCTTCATTTTTTACTTTTCCAAATTAGAATTTTTCTAAGTATTAATTTTTATGAAATTATTTGCTTAGGCACTAGAACAGCAGAAGAAATTGAGATGTTGATGAAATGCAGAGTAATACACAAGGGAAACTTCCTATGTAAGCAGGCATAAATGATAATGGTTTCTAAATCAGTTATCATCATTCAGAAAATATTTGAATGGTTCTCCGAAAACACTAGCACAATGTTCTGCAATGATCATAAAGGCAAATCTAATGTTAGAAGTTATTAGGAATTGTATGGGGAACAAAACAGAAAGTATCTTTGCACCACTTTATAAATCTACGGCATGCTCACATCTTGAACACAATCCAATTCAATCAATTTGGAAACAGTACAGTGCAGTTTTAAAGTCATGGTAAGGGTGGTTAGAAATACAGAACAGGTTCCATGTGAGTACAGCCCGCAGCTCTTCATTTTGGAAAAGGCAAGACTGAAGGAAGTCACCAAAGAAGTCTACACAATCTTAACTAGCAGACAAGCGGTAATTACAAGCTATTTTGAGTGAATATAAGAACTAGAGGTGCCCCAATGCTTTTATGAGAAAGAGTAAACAAATAAAACTACTTTTACACAACTTACAAGTAAATTGCAAAACTCACTATTGCAAGATAGAGGTGAGTGAGAGTTTAAAAGTATTCAAAACTGGCCTAGACTGCTCCTGGGGATAGGTCTGTTGGTGTGGTGTTAAACACGATGGAAGTGATGCAACATCTAGTGTTTGTCAATTCTAAAGAAGATGGCTTAGGGCACCAAGGAAGAGCCACCCTCTCTATTCCCTGTTTCTTACATTCATCCTAAGTATTTTCAGCTGATCCCTCTAGGAAGGAACATATGGGGCTGGACAGACTTTTGATGTGACCCAAAATGACACTTCATAGAGCCTTAAGAGGTACAGGTAAATTCCTTGGACTTTTTTTTTTTTTTTTTTTTTTTTGAGAGCCTGACTGAATTAATCTCTTAACTATTAATATACTCGTTATTCTAATTCAATTTTGTAATCTCTACCATGATGACAGCAAAATAACAACTGATCAAAGTACTTCTTATTGCCAAAATTTCCAAACATTGCAAACATTGCAATTGTAAAAACAATAATCTAGAACTCTGCAACAACCTTGTTGAACACTGTGTGCTTAAAGCTGCTAATAGAACAGGCTTAATAATTGCTGTACATGTTTTGCAAGAGTTAGGTCCTGGACTCAAGCTGTGCATAGATCATTGCACAGGACATTTTTAATAAATTCAACTGTCTTTGCAGAGGGGGTTTGCATTTTTCAAACATGTTTGGGGTCTGAAAACGGGTAGAATTCCCTAGTTTGTGCAACTGTAAATTTAAGCAATGGCTTGTGTTATTTGCTTTCTGTTAACTCTTTTTATAAGCCAGATTGCTGAAATCAGCAACTTCTGAATATTCTAGTGTGTTACGAGATGCATTTTTTTTCTCTTATCCTTCACTCAGTGTCTGTGAATCAGATCTTCAGATAGAGTAAACAACCCTTCACTGATATCAGTGATGCTACAACATTTTACACCAGCTGAGAATCTGATCCTTCCTGTTAGGATGGGAAAGGGAGAGCGTGGAGAGACCAGTTGTCCCTTATGCCTTTACAATGAGTATCTGAAATATTAACATTGCTATTAACAGAATTTACAATAAGCTTGGTAAAGATGAGCTGCAGTCACATCAGTTTTTCCCAGTGCTGACACAGCTTCCCGGTGCACACTTCATTCATGCAGGGGCCAGGGAAGTGCAGGCATAAAATGATTATGACGTGCTTCCGCTTTGAGTTGCTCCTTTTGCTGTCAAACTCAAAAGAAGCAGAGAAAATTGGAGAAATCTCATACAAGATTTTGGCCGGCTTTTGTTATAGGCTTTGTTTGTTCAAGTTTCTTTGAATAAAGGGTTTCTTTGGAACAGGTTAGATGAAGCAGAAGGTGTCCTGTAAGCTGGGATCCAAATAATTCATTTAATGACTAGGGGTTTTATGGGCTTTTGTTGTTCCCCTATATATGAATCATTTGCAAGTCACCAAAACCAGCAAGAAAACCAGAAGCAAACCACTCCCTCCCTCACTCCCCTCGCCGCCCCCCCAAAAAACCAAACCAAACAATCCAGAAACTTTGTTCCTCCAAAATAGGCAGACTAGAAGGGTCTGCAGTTTGGAAATCTGTACGTTCAAACTTCTTCCCAGTGGGAACCATTTTTGCCAAATGTTAAAAGCAGAGGCAAAGCAAATCCTAATGACCTCCTGTTCCCTCTTAGTCCTGAAAAGCATGGCTAAGTGGTTGGAGCAGCCTTCTGGAAAGTTGGAAAGTGTGAGATGCTAAGATTTCCCCTAGAATTATTACTGACATGTCTCTCATTTGAGGATTTCCAGTGCTTTCACATTGAATTAAACATAGTGGGAGCTAAGGGCCGCCAACAACTCTCTGAAGAAAACCTCAATGGTTAGGAGCTATGGGCTACAATTTACAAAGGTATCTAGTTGCCTTAAAATGTTGCTAGATGCCTGGCCAGAAGCAAGGAGGCATTCAGCTCCTCAGGTTGTGCAGGAAAATCTTCACAGGGTGCCTGTGTGTAAGTTAAAAGACTAAAGCTAGAAGTCTCTTTTCTGCCATAGCAACATCCTAACTTATACTTCCCTATGACATAGGGACACTTTTCCCAGATGGTGAGGGAATGATTGGGGGACGCCTCCTGCAAGGTACTGGGTAGCCCTGCTTCCCACCAAAGTCTCCAATACCAGGGAGAGGAAAACTTCACAGACCAGGCTTCTCATTAGAAAATGCCAAATTCTGAAAGCAACCAGAGTCAGTGGGAGCTCTCCTGGAAGAAAAGATTCAGCACTAACTGATTTATAAATTCAAAGCACTATTTATTACAACCTCTATTCACGGTTGGCAGTGAGAAATCATTAGTGGGTAAAAGAACAGGGTCATCTGGCAGCAGCTTTTATCTTTCCAGGGTCTTTTTGACCCAAATACTGCCAAAATACCCAGTCCTTTTGCTTGATATTGTTAGCTTTTGCAAAATGACAGTCAGGTGTTTCATTCCACCCACAGGTTTTCTGCCTTTCCTTCTTCTAATATTCTTGTGCTCTGCATTGTGAGAACTTGATCTAATCACTTTTTCTCAGATTTGTCCCTTTCTTTTTCCGGACAACAGCATTAGATCCTGCTGTTCTTGTCCTTATGCAAAAAGTAAGACTTTCTCTCCTGCAACACTTCGCATACCCTTTGATCTCGTATAAACAAAGTGAGGAAGAGCAGAGGAAAGGGAAACTCAAATGCCTGCTGCACCAACTGGCATCACAAATGATCTTTATAAATCCTTACCATGCCTTACTCAGAACAAGCGTGTATGAACTGGCGAGGACTGCAAGACCTTAAAGGCCGTCCTTTGCAGAACTGCCTGACTGCCCTGCAACCCCACCAGTTTCAGGAGTTGGAGCACATGTCCAGGATTTCATCAACCTTTCACGGTACAGCAAGGGCAGGCCACAGTTTGCAGGCCTTATAAAGAGCTGCGCTTGGGTAGGGAAATGCTCCTTCACACTCTGCCCCTGCTCAAGCACACACAACCTGTCCCAGCAGGGAGCACAGCCATGCACGAACAGGCAGGGAGGAGACGGGCGCAGTTAAACAGAGCTGGCGGCCGGCGCCCCAAGAATCTCCTCAGCCACGACAACGCCCCTCGTCGCCCCCGCGCTTCCTCCGCTCGGCCAGGTCCTCCGCGGCGCCCATTGGGCCGCCAGATCGCCGCCGGCCGATCCCGCGTCTCGATTGGCTCTCTCGTCTGTCGCTTGCGCTTGTCCTCGCCCCCTCGGCGGCCCCGCCCTCGCCGACCTGCTGCTTACCGCGGCTCAGGGAGTTTGCCTGCCCTCGGGGCGCGGAGGGATCCGGCCGGGGCGCGGAGGGATCCGGCCGGGGCGGGGAGGGAGAGGACGTTGGAGGATCCGCGGAGGGATCTGTGCCGTGTAGTGCTGCGACGCTGTTGGGGGGGGAGACGAGGTCTCAGAAGAGGCTGTTGTAGCTAGAAGGGCTATTTATTATTCTTTAGTACCGCATCGAGTCCACCCCAAACGTGCTTGTGGCTTTTTGGTGCTGCTCCCTCCAGTCAAATGACTGCTTTTGCCACGGCAGGGCAGGCCTTAACTTTTCAGAACATTTCGCAGAACCAACAGAAGTTGCTCTAAATTGTTCCCTGAAAGCCCCACTTCAATTGCAGACGTTTCTAAGCTTCATGCCTCCTGGGAGAAAATAAATACAAAGCGTGTGTTCAGCACTGGTGGCTCGAGGGCTGGAGGGCAGATCAAGCTAGGATTTGTGCTAAGCTGAGTAGGAGGATTTTAGAAAAACAGGCAGTGCCCCCAAAGCTGCTGAAGGGTGGTCTGTGGTGCCCTGCACCCCCGGGGACAGTGAGCAATCTGAGTGGTCTACACAACTTTGTTGTAACATGTATAAACCCTGCTTTCCTCTATATCGGGCTAAGGATATCCTTAGCCTTCTTTGTGGCAAGGGCACGTTGTTGGCTCACGTTCAACTTGGTGTCCACCAGGAGCCCCCCACATCTTTCTCTGCAAAGCTGCTTTCCAGCTGCTTGGCCTCCAGCATATACTGGTGCATGGGGTTGTTCCTCCCCAGGTGCAGGACTTTGCACTTCCCCTTGTTGAACCCCACGAGGCTCCTGCCTGCCCATTTCTCCAGCCTGTCGAGGGCCCTCTGGACGGCAGTGCAACCCTCTGGTGTATCAGCCACTCCTCCCAGTTTTGTATCATCAGCAAACTCGCTGAGGGGTCTGTCTGTCTGTCTACCCATCATCCAGATCATTAATTAGGATGTTGAACAGGATCGGGCCCAGCATTGACCCCCGGGGTCCACTGCTAGTTACTGGCCTCCAACTAGACTTCATGCCACTGATCACCACCCTCTGGGCCCAGCTGTTCAGCCAGTTTTCAACCCACCCCACTGTCTGCTCGTCCAGCCCATACTTCATCAGCTTCTCTATGAGGATCTTATGGGAGACGGTGTCAAAAGCCTTCCTGAAGGCTAGGTAGACAATATCCGTGGCTCTCCCCTCATCTACCAAGCCGGTCATTTCATCATAGAAGGTTATCAGGTCGGTCAAGCATGACTCCCCCTTGGTGAATCCATGGTGACTACTCCCGATGACCGTCTTGTCCTTCATGTGCCTGGAAGTGGTTTCCAGGATTAGCTGCTCCATCACCTTCACAGGGATTGAGGTGAGGCTGACCAGTCTGTAGTATCCTCTTTCTTGCCCTTCTTGAAGAGAGGGGTGACATTTGCATTCCTCCAGTCCTCAGGCACCTCTCCCAATCACCACGATCGATCAAAGATTATCAAGAGTGGCTTCACAATGACATCTGCCCACTCCCCCAGCGCTCACGCATGCATCCCATCAGGGCCTGTGGACTTATGTACATCCCATTTTCTTAAGTATTCCCTGACCAGATCCTTTTCCACCAAGGGTACATCTTCTTTGCTCCAGACTTTCCCCCTGGTCTCTGGGGCCTGGGATTCCTGAATGCTGGTCTTGCTAGTAAAGACTGAGGCAAAGGCGGCATTCGGTCATAGGATCAGAGAATGGTTTGGGTGGGAAGGGACCTTTTAAAGATCATGTAGCCCAACCTTTCCACAACAGGCAGGGACATCTTTCACTCGACCAGGTTGCTCAAAGCCCCGTCCGACCTGACCTTGAACACTTCCAAAGATGGGGCATCCACAGCTTCTCTGGGCAACTTGTTTTCCAGTGTCTCACCACCTTCATTGTAAAAAAAAATTCTTCCTTATTTTCAACCGAAACCTACCCTCTTTCAGTTTAAAACTGTTACCCCTTGTCCTGTCACTACAGGCCCTGGTAAAAAAGTCTCTCTCCATCTTTCTTATAAGCCCCCTTCAAGTATTGAAAGGCTGCAATAAGGTCTCCCCAGAGCCTTCTCTTCTCCTCATCCTTTCACCATAGGAGAGGTGTTCCAGCCCTCTGACCATTTTCGTGGCCCTCATCTGGACCCATTCTAACAGGTCCCTGTCTGTCTTGTGCTGGGGACCCCAGAGCTGGACGCAGTACTCCAGGTGGGGTCTCACGAGAGCGGAGTAGAGAGGGAGAATCACCTCCCTCCACCTGCTGGCCACGCTTCTGTTTACGCGGCCCAGAATTCGATTGGCTTTCTTGGCTGCAAGCACGCACTGTCCTATTTTTCATCCACCAGTATCCCCAAGTACTCCTCTGCAGGACTGCTCTCAATCCATTCATCACCCAGTCTGTACTGATATTGGGGACTGCCCCAACCCAGGTGAGGGCAGTGGAACTTGTGGAACTTCATGAGGATTGCACGGGGCCACTTCTCCAGCCTGTCAAGGTCCCTCTGGATGGTATCCCTTCCCTCTAGAGTATCAGCTGCACCACTCAGCTTGGTGTCATCCACAACCTTGCTGAGGGCGCGCTCAATCCCACTAGCTATGTCATTAATGAAGATATTAAACGGTATTAAACAGAACACGGAGACCTCATCGCTCTCTACAACTACCTGAAAGGAGGTTGTAGCGAGGTGGGTGTCAGTCTCTTTTCCCAAGTAACAAGTGACAGGATGAGAGGAAACGGCCTCAAGCTGCGCCAGGGGAGGTTTAGATTGGATATTAGGAAAAATTTCTTCACCGAAAGGGTTGTCAAGCATTGGAACAGGCTGCAGAGGGAACTGGTTGAGTTACCATCCCTGGAGGTATTTAAAAAACGGGTAGACGTGGTGCTTAGGGACATGGTTTAGTGGTGGACTTGGCAGTGTTAGGTTAACGGTTGGACTAGATGATCTTAAGGGTCTTTTCCAACCTTAACAATTCTCTGATTCTATGATTCTTTTTAGACACTTCTGTCTTCTAAAGTGCTGATACTCACACAAAACCATCATGTGCTAAATGCCCCCTGGAATGAGTCACTTAAAAGACAGAAAATTACTTGACACATGTCCAGCTGGAACGAAATAGAAACACAACAGCACTAGTTACAGAGAAAAATACATGTCCAATATATTCGTTCAGCAGAATAATCATTGGCAGTGCTGAAAAAGAAAAGCAATTTATTGCAACCAGTATTGTCAGGGATTTCCAATGTAATTGTCAGGTAAGGGCCCAGTTCTTATTGTTAGACCATAGGCTACATATGTCTTTCACAATCCTCTCTTCCATTCATTGTTATTTTTACCTAGACAATGCTTGTTTTAAATGAAAACAGTACTTAAATTTTAATATTTATAGTTAATAGTCATCCTCTTGTTCATAAGTAAGGTGCTGAGAAGACTGAGGGAGCAATCCAAGAACGGTCCAGCCTGTGGAGCAACCATTGTGTTGCAGACAGGAGTGGAAAAAATCAGTTCTGACTGGATGATTTCAGTCCTAACAAATAATTCTTTTTCCTGTCCCTCTTGTTCCCTCTAAACAATGAAAAGAAAGGATATCTCAGACACAATCCCTTGAAACCTGAGGCAATCAAAGTAAAGCTAAGATATGTCAAACAAGAAGAGAATGTAAAAGAGCCCATTGCACAAACTACAAAAAAGGGACAGGCGCACACACACACACACAAACACATTATGAGGTCAAAGCAACCAAAATGCCAGAGAATACTGGTTAAGGTTGCCTGCACAATTTTAACATGGAGCACTTGGGTATATGGATTAGGGCATATTTCTAGTTATATTTCCACACATTATCCACAGCTTTACTCATCCAGTTTCTATCTTCTCTTCTTTGCTTTCCGTTATTACTTCTACTATTCACTTTTCCTTTTTTTCTTAACATATGTTTGATATTTACATCACCTGTACCTTGCTTTAGAAGTCCCATTAGAGTCTTTGTCACCCTCTTCTCATTCTCCAAATGTTCTTCCAAAGAACATGCATATTTTCTCATTTCTCAGTTATGTGAACGTGCCTGTAGCTAATCCATCCATGTAGTGGATAATAAAACACAAAACCAGAGGAAAAAAAACGAAACAGAAAGAGATACTCTCTTGCATTTTCCCTCAAACTGAAAATTATTTTACTCAATTGAAAAAAAAAAAAAAAAGAAGGGTGCTATTGGCAGTCTAAAATGACTTTCAGGAAAGTTATGGTTTGAACGAAAAGAGATTTGAGGATGGAAACTACCCAGAGACATTAGTTTCAGTATTTTTGACCAGCATTTCTTTTATAAGACACTCAGCTCACATCTCAAACTGATTTGAATATGAGAAGCTAGAGATCATCAATTGGATTAAGATGTTTCGGAAGTGAATTTAAAATAGGATATTTTTGGGCATATCTATGCTGCATTTAGACGCATTAATAATACAGTTTCGCTGTCTTGGGAAAACATCTTTCCATTTGGTTATATAAAGACTCCTAACGCTCATAATATTGTATTTTATTTCAAAGGTAAATCTTCCTACCCCTTTTGAATGAGTCTGGTTTTGAGACCTAGGTTGTGTTAGTCCCTATCCATGCAGTATATACAGGTAGTATAAAGGCTGTATAGATGGCAGTATTAAGAAATATGCTTCAGATGGGATGGTCTCAACCTACTGTAAATAATCTTCTTGCAACTGTTGTGAAAAGTCTGTGGGTAAGCCCCTCTAAGTGGGCTTTTTAAATAATCTCTCAGTTTCTTTAAAGACCCCATTATCCAAGTGTGTTTTTTTCTCCTTTCAAGGAATAGGCTATGTTCAAATAGAAGGTCATGCAAGTGAAAGGAGCTATACTGGCAGATCTAGATATCGCCACCCTCTGTTCATCTCCAAACTTGGATAATCACATTGGAAGGCTTCCTTGTACCGTACATCCCCAGGCACTCACTCCTTATCAGAGCAGGCCAGCACCACCTGGATCAGGAGGGAAGATGCTCCACAGACTGTTCTCCTTTGGACTCTGTGAGGACTTTCTGCTGAAGAACAGAATAGAATTACAATGGACTTTGTGATGAAACCTTTTTTTGTTTGTTTGATTTAAGGTATCATCCAGAAGCCTGAAATGTGTACTTGAAGCTGCACAAGTTCAAAAGAACCCCCTGCCTTGGAAAGGTTAAGTATGACAAGAATACGGAGAAAAGAAGAGTATTCCTATTTCATGGATGAGGGACTTAGGCTCTAAAAAAATAAATTCAGATTTCTAAGGGTTCTTTGACATCTAAAGGCACTAGAGAATTGTCAAAATTCAATGGTTCATCAAAATCACTTAGATCCTCTGCATCTCTAGGTGTCTGCATACTTTTACAACTTCTATCCACAAGTTTGGGTACATCTCCCTCAAGTTTATGCATCTTGAAATGAGTGTGTAGCACAAGCTCTCTGCCTGGATTCCTGCTATAGGCTGTTGCCTGGATTCCTGCTATAGGCTGTAAGGACAGACAAATATCCTCAATGGCCAATTCAGACAGTGCTGTGTTGTTCAGCAGAAAGTGACTTGTGGTTTCCATTACCTAGAGAGGTTTGTCAAACATACAGGAACAGATCACACCTGTATCCCACAAATTCCAAACCATTGACTCATTTCATAAAGAAAAGTTAGTAGTCAACTTCCTATGGACACAATAGCATGGTGACTCCATGCTGTAAACCATACAGATAGGCAAAAAATTTGGTTATAAAAACTCAGACTCGAAGTCTTATACATCACTAGGCTTTAAGGACAAGAAATTTGTGGTGTCTAAGCTCATTCGGAGATAAAAGCACCAACAAGGCAGAGGTTGCACTAACCCTTTAGCCACATGCAAGGGAAAAAGCCAGTGAAGCATTTGGCTTTAATCCCAGTGGTGAGGCTGCCATGCATTTAATTAGTAATTATATGTCTCGACTGTCACAGACTCTGAGCAAGAGTGTTGGGGGACTTCACCTGTGATCCCCCAGAAAAAACGTGTCTTTTTCCATAGGCCATGATCAAAACTTGATCTACATGTAGCTGCCGAATTGTTCCTGCTTGGGTTTGGGTGTAGCTCCCAGCCCAGGCGCTGGGGCTCCTGCTGAAGGCTTGTTGCTCAGCGACACAGCTTTCTCCAGCAGCAGCCTCCCCCATCAGAAACAGTGGCTGAATTTTATTGTCATTGCTGCTGTATGTTTATTTGCTGTAAAGAAGGAACCTTTTGTTTTAATCTAACTCAGCTGAAAAACAGACATCACTTAATTGCAGTTGAAAGCGCATCATACAAAGAGGCTGGAATTCTTCACTTGCATCACAGAAAAAGCACCTCTCCTTAAAGATAACTTAAGGCGTATCACCAATAACCAGGTTAAAACTCTCTTAAAAGGAAGGTCACCACAATCCTTATTGGACAGAGCAAATTACTCTGGTGCCTTTTTCTTTCAGCTATGATTTTGTGCACTGACTTTGGGAAAGCATGGTCAAATAGCCTTTAGCAGCAGTTGTAAAGCATAAGATCATTGCATGGACATTGATTTCATTAGGCAGCCCTGTATAAATTAGCATTATTTACTGGGGGTGTATGCAGCTAATGGTACTGAAAAGAGGTGGGGTCTGTTCATTGTGTGCTATGCCTGTAAGTGAAGAGAAGCCTTCCGATCTCTCTGCAGAGACACAGCTGCCCTTCTGTGCTTTGCTGCAGATGTGAGATGTTACACAGAGTTGATTCCCTGTGCGAGATTTTTTTTTTTTCTAGCAAAGACCATGCAGACCATGCAAAGCAGAGAGTAGCAGCCATGGACTCTTACAAAGCTACTCTGATTTAGCCCATGTGAAGATCTCGTTCACTGTCAGATTTTGCACCCTCCAGTAAAAAAACCTCAGGTCAGATTTGACCCTTCCTAGTGTCTGAGCACCTTCCAGGTAAAATGGAACAAGCAACAGTGAAGTCCCTTGTAAACTCCTAGGAGCCTCCAGCATCTCTCCATCAGAGGGGAAATCTGCCTGGGGTTTGGTCTCTCTGGCTGTTTTTTCTTCTTTTAGCTTGCTAGGTTTAGGCATGGGAAGGGTTTCTATTCTGGCAAGTGCCATTCTCATGATGGCAACAATTTTCGAAGCAGAAGGCTTGTTGGGCACATCCTAAAGATTTTTAGAGCTTAGATTTACCTGATTTTTTTCTAAGATTATTCCCCAGCTGAATCCCATCCACTAAGACTGCCAGTGCTGTGCTGGCAAAGATGTCCTCTACATAGCTAAGCTCCCACCATTTAAATATCTCTAAACCTTTAAACACCCTGAAATCACCTAGCAGTTTCAGATTTAATCTGTTTTAACAGATGGATTACCATTCAGGGTCACTTAGTTTTTATGGACCAGTTTGCTAATCTCCCATGAGAAAAGTTAGCTCTGTCTGAACCTCAGGGGAGAGGGAAGAGAATGAAAGATTAACAATAAGAATAAAATTAATCAGAGAAAAGCCTAGGTAATGAATTATAAACAATCTGCCAGTTGTGGCAACTGTAGAATAGTTACTAAAATTACGGAAGAGAAAAAAGCACAGTTCTGATGCAAGCATTAAAAACGCCTGTTTCAGTCACAGTCCTGACACTCAAACTTGTTTAACTCCTTTAAGTGGTCCTCTAAGTCTGCCCCCGTCTATACTTCAACAAAACAATAGGAACGAGATGGGAGAGGTGTACTGTGCTACACAGTCCCTTCCCTTTATCATATTCAAGAAGCTGATGGCTGTCAGGCCCCACAAAGTAAGTTTGAAAGGCTCGGGGGGGTGTTTTGTCTTCAGTAACGTTGACTGGAAACATGCCCTATATACTTTCTCCAGTGGCTTCAGGACCATCACTTGGAGCTTTGCTATCCATGCATGTAAAAATGATATCTCAAAAGGTAGCTTGACGTATTTTCTGCTACTAAAGAAGAGGCAATTTTCACTCTCTGCTTTACTTCCCCAATGTCAAACTTGATCCATGATTTAAAGTAATGTAATGGCAGAAGAATTATCTTCCTTACATATTTATGTTTGCTTTTAGAAAGAACTTAAAAATGCTGGCTGCTGTTCTTGCTCTTGCTCTTTCAATTCAATTTCGCTGTGGCAGTGACAGGTGAAGCAGGGTACTTTAACACAAAACCTGGGCACATACAAACTTCAGACTTCGAGTTCACTTAAGTACCAAAACATGCCCGAGGAAGAAATCTCTCTTCTCCCTGCTTCCTGTGGATGGGGAAGCAGGAGCAGCTGGAGCTGGAATGGGGACAAAGGTTGAAGTTTGCTGGGTCCTGGTCTCTGTATTTAGGTGAGAGGGTGACCGAGGAGCTCGGGCTTATCCCGGTCTTTGGCTGCAGCAAATGTTACCCTCTCCTTACCTCTATATTCTGTAGCTTGCCTTGATCTAGGATGGGCTTTTGTCAGTGTCTCCGTGCCTTTTCATGGGCAAACTAAAGAAATGCGGCCCCTATCATACTATTGTAAGAAGTGAATTAAATCAATGTTCTTTAACTTAAGTTTCAGTTTGGATCTATTTGCAACTGAAACTTTTCCATTTAATTCCAGTTTGAGATCCACAAAGCTGTCCAGAACAGTTAAGGTTCACTTGCACTTCAGGAAAAAATCAACAGGTTGAATCAGTTTAGTAAGAGGCTAATTAATGACTTCTTAACAATAGTTTTGGTTCAGCTTCAGTTTGAGAAATGAATCATATTTCAGAGTTTCCTTGAGAGGTGGGCTCACCACATACTCTGACTATTAAGCAATGTTCATGCATTATTACAGATCTGTTCTAGCAAATTCTGATTAGTAGTCCTCTGTCATACTGGAGGATGTCTCAAGTGTAGTTTCAGAGAGTCTGGTACTATCCTGCTGTCTGTACTTCCATTCATAGACCCGCTATGGAATAGAGTGCACTTACTAAATTTGCAGACAACATAAAGCTGAGGGGGGCTGCAGCACTCCAGAAAACACTAACAGAATACAAACTGATCTTTGCAAAAAAGAAAATCAGTCTGGAATTAAAAAGGTATCATTGAATAAGCTTAAGTGCAAGATAGTTAAGTCAGGCAGGAATATTCCGCTTCAGACAGGACAGAGAACAACTGGACAAGTGTTCACTCTGCAAGAAACGTTCTTAAGACAGCAATGGGTCACAATGTGAATTTTAATCAATCGTGGCATATTATGGAAATCAAAAAAAGTTCCCAGACTATAATGTCACCCTTAGGTATATGAACAAGGATATGACACTGATAATAACCCTTCTATTCATCAGATATCAGCTGGGAAACTGAGTCTGGTTTCAGGCATGGGATTTCAAGAGAAGTATGGATCATTTGGCCTGAGAAGACTGAAGAGAATCAGAAGGCCAGAGATCTAAGAAAGTGACCCAATTGAGGGGAAAAAAAATAAAGGAAAAATTGAATTATCCAGCTCAGAGAAAAGATGTCAGCAAAACATAATGTGGAATGCAAAAGCATCCTGCAAAGAAGAAGGGATTAACCTGTCTGTACACCTGGTGGACAGGACAGGAAGTAATGCATTAGGAAGTAAGGGAAATTTTCTAACAGTAAGGTTAGTGAAGGACTGGAGAAGTTTCCCATAGGAAGCAGTGCTATCTTTTCGCTGAAGTTGTTGAAGAACAGATAAAACAAATGCCTGTCAGAGATGCTTTGGGTATAGCTGATTCTGCTTTGGAGTAAAGAAATGGGTTAAGATGACCTCTTGAGATGGCTTCCAGCTCCCTCTTAGCTCTAGTTTCTGTTCATTCCACCATTTCCATGTACCTACAGCAATATATCTGAAGGCAGTGAAAACATTAAAAAGCACATTTCATATTTTTTCCTCCTAAAACTAGCAAATTAATGATACTAATAAAAATGGTTTGCTCACTGAGCTCCCTTAGTGTGCTCTAATTACAACACTCTGAAATATTTGTGCTTCATATGGGAGCTCTGCTTACCATTGAGATCCAAACTTGTGTCATCTGCTTTTTCATAGCTAAATCTGCAGGCAGCAGTAGGCACAGAACCCAGCCCAATCTTAGTGAGACCAACAAAAAGGAAATGCAAGCTCAGCCATTAGTTATCTTGGCATAAATAAGTATATACCTTTCCCAGACTAGCAAAAGCAATCATGGATACATGATACACCATCACAGCTATTAGTCTGCCTACCCTTAGCTTTTGTTGCCCTTTACCAAGCGTCACTGAGCACATTAGCCAAAACTCATCTTTCCTGACATTTCCCAGTGCAACTCAAGCAGGTAGTGCCCATGGTAAATCAGGTTCTTTCACTGGAAATGTCTGCTGGGTGCCTGAATTACAGCAGTCACAGAGTATTCCCAAGCCTGCTTGCCGGGACTCCAGCCCCCACAGGGACTCAGCCAGCCCAAGCTGTTTGCCTGCTGAAAGCAGGTTTTGTCATCTCAGCTATGCAGCAAGTGCTCCCACATTGGCAGGATCTGACTCTGGCACACATGCCCAGGCTTTTCCTGGTTATACTTGCAAAAGGGTCCCAGGATGGTGCCTAGACAGAGTCAGGTTATTAATGCAGAGCACGGGTTTAAGACAGCATGGATGTCAGAGCAGCCCTGAGGATGCTCATACAACGGGCATCCCTGATCAGAGGCCAAGCCTTGTTTGCTCTGTCCCAGCCTGTGCTCTGTGCAAGAGACCATTCCTGGCTCCTTGTCTTCTGCTCACACAGCAGCTTCAAGCTGCCAGCTATCCTTGTGCATGAGTCTACATTTAGTCTCTCTTAGACGATGACCTTCACAGAAGAGCAGCAGTTACATCACCCTCACCATGTCACCTCGAGGCAGGTGTTAGTTGCCTCATTGTCAGAGTGGAAGAGGGAGATGAGGGTCCCACATGTGACCAGGCAATGAATGGTCCCAGTTCTGTGTTCAGCTCACAGGGTCCTGCTCCTGGCACCCAGAGCCCTGACCTTTTGACGTAGACATTGGTTTGACCTGTTTACTGGGGTTAGCAGCAATAATTTTCCAGCCCAAATGAAGCCAATGCTTACAGCGTACTCACAATATACTCACAGCATACTCACTGACTACTCCCAGCACCTAGTGGGGGATGATATCAAGGCAGCCTTCCTGAACCTCTTACAGTTAACTGCTCACATACTTTCAGGAAACAAAATACCTTTCTGTACTATTATCCTACAGTTTTGCACTATATCCAGTACACTGGCTGGCTAAGAATAACAAGTAAAAAGAGAGGATGTATGAATCTTTTATATGTGGAAGGAGAAAGAGAAGAAATAAAAAGAAAATAAAAGGAACTGTTAACTATTCCAGCCCTTCTGGCAGCCAAAATACAGAGTAAATGTTGGGAGGGCATGCCTCAGAAGTCTTTTATATGGAAATATGGAATGTGCTGTTAAGACTAGATTAACTGGTCTGAATTAATAAAATACAAAACCTGAACATTTATTCAACATTCAGGCCAAACTTCAAGCTGCTTTGAGGTTCACAAACAAAAGCAAAGACTTGTACTACCTCCCTTTTATTTTCTTTTTTTGTTTTTGCCCAGCAATGAAATACTTAAGTGCCTGGGCTCTGTCTAAGCAAAACCCAGTCACGCTGGAATGCCACCAGAAAATCCTCATGCATCCATCCAAATTTTGCACTCTTGGGAGATTCAGCTAAATGGGATAAGCCTTCAGATTCTTTCACCTTTCAGAACCTTTCTTGTCTTCAGTAATTTTTCATTTTCTGAATATTTCTCTACTTCGGCACAGAGAGCAAATGCTAAGGATGTGCCATACATATTAACCACTAGTGAAACTAGGTTGAAAGAGAAAGCTTTTATCGATTAAGTTGCAAGGGGCATTAAGAGAAGACAGCTCCTTTTAATCCGGGGAAGGAAGGAAAATTGTCCTTCCTTTCTGAACATCAGTATTTTAATACCGATAGTAAACCTCCCAAGACCATGGAGAATTATTAGCCTATAGCACTCATCAGTCAATGGTATCTTTCTTGATCTAAGAAGAGTGAAATAGGTTCATGGTATTCTCTTTTTCCAAAGACTATTAATACAATGTCTTATAGGGAACACATCAGGCTATCCACCACCCATTTACAGAGACTCCTTCTCTTGCAACATCCTTGCCTTTTCTATACGCATCCTCCTGTGGGAAAAGAAAGCAAATCCGACTTTAACAGAGAGTCCCCACCAGAACCAGCAGCAGGAGAAATGCATGTTTCTGCATATACACTGAGAGTGGGGGTGCCGGATGTAAGAGAGTGTATCAGAAGGAAGAAATCACATAGAATTTTCTTTTAGATTTAAATACAATATTACTATTATACTAACATATACATTCCCCAACATGGATCACAATTAAAACACTGTTTTGGATAATAAATGATCATGTTTACTAATTTTACTGCTTTTAAAAGTCTTAACACATGGGTGTTTTGAGATAACTTGAAAGCCAAAGAGTGAGAACTTAAAATAATGTCTTTGCTTTTCTAAATGAGACTGACGGTGGCTCACAAAAGTGAGATTTGTCACAGTAACTGACTGTGGAGGAAAGTTTCTGACTGCGGCATGAGAAAACTTAAATATTATCCATTGAGTCACAATTTACCCTCAGTGCTTTAATTTTAAAAGATATCAGGAGGTAAAGTGCACTAAACCATAAAATACCGGCTACCACATCTTTTTCTTGTGTGACACAGAAGACAAACATTTCATCTTGTGAGTGTTAAGGATTTTAAGGAATGCACAGCTTTCTCTCAGCTCTTGTCACCTCCTCCACCATTTCCTTTCACCCCCCACAATATCCTAGTACCTCTGTTAATGACACGGGTCCTCTTGCATGTTGCCACTGTAAGCACGTCCATGAAGGCTGTATGAATCAGCATCCATCTTATACTGGCTACAATTAAAAAGCAAGAGTGGCAGGAGGTCTCAAAGAAATTTCCAACAATAACTATTCTGAATATCTGTCACACCCCCTCCTCAAAGATCTCAGAGTATTTTGGGGGTATATAAGTTTAATATCTTATTGTACAGATAGGGACCAGTGATGGTAACGCAGAATATCTGTTGGAGCTGGACTAGAACTCTAGTGCCTCACCATCATTTCCATCTTTAACCCTAATATCACCTCATTTTTATGAAAGAAAGAGTGAGCATTTCAGATGGACCAAATTAACCGTGAGTGAAAATTGCCAAATTGATGGCTCTTGGTGAAGATCTATTATTGTGGTTCTCTAAAACATCACTACAATTTTGATGGTCAGAACAAGGAAATTGGAGCTGAAAGTTATGAGAGCTGTGTTGCACAAGCAACAGAGCTGAATCACTCCAGAGGGGATGATAATGAAGTATAGTCAGTGCTATAGATATAACAGATTATCTCTACCATAATGCCCATTTTTGAGGCACACCAATACAAAAGTTGTTATCCTAATTTACAGAAAGCGGTGTAATGTCCATAGTAAGATGTGCTAACAGATGAACGCAGATAGCTAATCCTGAATTGTGGTGCTGCTAACAAGACAATAAAATGAGGAACTGCAGGATGCTATGTTTAACAAAAGGGGAGTGATGTGTGTGCAGATGGCCCGCCCTGAGCTGGGGCACCACTAATGGGGCAGCGTGTGTAAAACTGTAGGACACTGTGTGTAACAGTTGGGAGGTGCAAGCTTGGCAGAATTGATAACCAAGGTAGGAACTACCAGGGCAGCCCTTTCATAAATACTAATTAAAGGTATGTAGTCAACAAAACCAGTGCTAGAGGGGAAAGAGTAACCAGGGTTGTGCTTCTTTGGGGAGGGGATAATGGGAAAGACTTGGTGGTGAGCAAATGGAGAAAAAGGGAATGTAAACTGAAGCCACTCAAATGACTGGGGCTGACCTGCTTCTTTGTTCAGGGCATATGAGGTGCGCACCCTAATGTTAACCAAGGAGTCTCCAGAGGGCATGGACAAAACACCCCAACTTGCCAGTTCACTCCTTTCCTTATTTCACAGTTGCCAGTGTACTGGTATTTGAATGTGTACTGAAAGCAATGGTAGATGCTATGTGTTTGAAAGCCAAGGACATTGTACCAAAGAGGCTGTGCTGAATCAATAAATGGTTTGCCCACCCTAAGAAAACTGCATAAAGTCACAAGCCTCTTAGAGCCTGAAAGATGCCAGTAAATTGGAAAAGACTCAGAGAAATGCAACAACAAATGATTAAGAGACAGATGGACTCCTGAAAAAAAAACAATATTAAAAGAACTGAATAGTTGGGATAAAAGGAGGTCATGCAAGGCAAAGACTGTAAATAACAAGGATAAAATAAATTATTTAAGACCGTAAAAGGAAATATAATCAACTGTCACTGAATAATACTGAGCAGAGAAAAATTCAGTCAGCAAATCTGGAAAAAAATGTTTCTTTTCTGGTCCAATAGGTTGAAGAATAGCCTCCCAAAGGACATGATGGATACTGTATGGCCTGAAAAAATTTAAACTTAGAATCACAAAAATCAAGAAGAATAGATGACAGCAGGGGTGGAAAATCAGTCTGGAGATATAGTGAGCAAATTATATGTGCTAACAGACTTCCCTATTTCTCATTTCTCTTTTTTACATCTTTATTGTGGCAACAGTGGGGAAGATTGTATATGTATGTTTTATTGTTATTATTATTTGGTGTAAGTCTTGAGGAGAACTTCCTTAACCTGCTAGCTAAATATTCATCAAGAAATTGTGTTTCCCTCAAAAACATTTGTATTGTAATGATAATATTTGAAACATTTTGAAGTTGGGGATTGATCACAAATATTTTGAAGTTCAACCTGAATATCTTAGAAAGGTTAATGGTTCATTTTCCTTGATTGGATGATCACTTGCAATGCAAATAATAGTATGTGAGGATTTAAATTTCTGAATTTTCGAAAAATGTATGCATGTAGCTTTGAAATTTGCCTTTCAAGTTTGTGCCAGTTGCACAACAATCAGGTGGGAACACCAAGTGAATACACAAGAGAGCTGCACTTAATCTTAATAGAAATAAACTGATTAAATGTATTTATTCACAGAAACTTTCTTGCAGTGTTTGCCTTGCTCTAATTTAATTATACAGCACTCTCATTCCTGCTGACCAATAAAGATCGCTGCAATTTTTCAGTAGACATACAATGAACCAGGATGTTCAGCATTGATTTTGGAGGGGATTCTGGAGTAGGCCCTGTGGCCACAGCTCAGGAAAAAATTAAAATCCATGCCTTTTCAAGGCAGCAAAAATCAAATATTTTCTCAGAATGAGAGATACTTTTAATTGCCTCCTGAACAAAGGACTTAGGACTGTAAATTGTCACGCATGGGCAAATGGGCTCTATGAATGCTTGATCCCACCATCATGCTCTAATATAATAATTAGAAATAATACTATAATAACAATGATATGCTGTTAAAACCTTCTTCATGGGAAAGGCACTTGAGGAAAGCACATCTCCTGAGGAAGCAGAACAAGAGTTTGCCACTGTAGACTTTGTGCAAAATGCTTTGGAGGATGGTGGTAGGGGGTGATATCACACAGAACTGCTTCTCACCCTCATGACCACAAAGATGCTCCCTGTAATTTCTCATCTGTATCCCACAGTCCAAAATAACCCAGCCACTTTCCTGAACCGGGGTGTGTGCCTGCGCTAGACGGCAGCACTCTCAGCAGTAAAGGAACGGAAGATATGGGAACAGTTTTCTGTAGGAATTCCAAAGGTATATTTATGCTGTACCTACTACATCAACTAAAATGAGATGGACTATCTGATGCTGGTCATTTTAACCAAAGAGTGTTTAAAGGGTAACATTAAAGTCTTATTTGAAAGAATTATTTTCTCAGCTCAGGCCTGGAGTCCATTGTTCAGTTGTCACCTCTAAGATTATTATATCCCACATGGCCAAGTGGTTTCACTGTTTCGGGATCACATGTTTCATTTTAAGTGTAAAGCATATTACTAGGTGTAATACAGAAATGACTTGTCAGTGCTAGCCTCCCTGTTCCTTTAAATTAGCCTCTTTAAAGTATTCTTTAACTTTCCACTTATGCAGCAAAAAGCCACTTTCTGTTCTCATTTGCCTTAGGGTAAAGTCAGAATTACTCCAGCAACTTTAACAGAGTTACTTCTGATTTCCATCAGTGAAACTGGAGGCAAGATTTGGTCCTTGAGATTCAGATACTGTTTGCATACAAAGGAGCCTACTACCTCTACAACACTAAGGCACAAGAGAAATAGTTTATACTGTAAATAGTAGCAATAACTCAATAATGAGGTCTCTATAGCTAGATTTGGTATACAGATCTTTCAATATGAGTACCTCAAACACTTGCAGACTTAGATAAAGTGCCTCTTCATCATTGCGGGAGCAGGTAAGCAGAAAGAAGTAAAATTGAAACTAAATGGCTGGGGTTTGTTTTCTCTTTTCAAGTGAATGCCCACAGTAAAGTCAATGAGAAACTATTTAAATCCCTAATTTGCATTGTTTCAGAACTTGGGATACAGGATTTGCCTAGGAACATAGAATGAAAACACCAAGCAAGGAAGTTGCATTTTGGACGTACACTAATTAGGTCTGTGTAAGCTGTTGTGTCTGCAGACCCTTGAGCATCACAGCCCGCGTTAGTCCAGGCCTGGAAGCAGTACAGTATTTTCAGGATGGCCCTCCATACAGACTAAATCAGTCCAGCTTTTCTAATTGTTTCAAGAGTAGCTGACAACACAGGTAGGGATGCACTGTTCTCAAGACCCACATCGGCTCATTTAGAGACAGAACAAAAACCCATGCACAGCATCATTTTGCTCAGCCTAACCCATGTAGAGTGCCTCATCTTGGGAACTGGGAAGCTGGGAACTGAACTCAGCTGCCCTCAAAGCATAGACCAGTAGTTTAAGAGTGGACAGCTTAGTTATTTCCCTCTTTTATTCAGTCAATTATTTTGAACAGCTAGCTGCTCTTTGCAAAGCTAGGAGTGGGGATGGGTAATTTCAGCACTGCAAGGCTGAAACGTCTGTAGCTTGGTATGCAGCGTACTCTCTGTGTGTATGTACGACTGTATGCAAAGGCGAGGAAATGAGAAATGTATTCTGGAGGAGCTATTTAATGGCCAAAGCAACATCATGTTCAAACAGCACAAAAGCTCAATTTTTCTCACTATGCCATGATATTAGGGTAGGGACTGACTGACAAGGAAGAGAGCATCCGACTGAGTCATGAGCAGCTCTCTCTGCATGAGTCTCACGAAAGCTGGGCTTCCAAAGACTGAGCACTACCCGTGTCATTCATCTCAATCATGACTGTGACAGCTCTTCCCTTCATAGATTATGGTTAACGATGGCTGCGCAAACCAAAGGAACAGAATAATTGGTTCACAGCAGGCAGAGAACTGACCTTGTTTGGAAGGGTAATAGCAAAAGTGGTGGCCACAGAAAAAGGCACCTGAAAACACAGTAGTAAAGCAAAAGCTGTGCATGCAAGCAAAGAGAAACAAGGAATTCCTTCACTCCTTCCCATCGGCAGACAGGTGTTCAGCCATCTCCAGGAAAGCAGGGCTCCATCACACATAACAGTTACTTGGGAAGACAAATACCATCGCTCCAAATGTCCCCCTCTTCAGTCTTCTTCCCCCAGCTTTATATGCTGAGCATGACGTCATACGGTGTGGAATATCCCTTTGGTCAGTTGGGGTCAGCTGTCCCAGCTGTGTCCCCTCCCAACTTCTTGTGCACCCCCAGCCTACTCGCTGGTGGGGTGGGGTGAGAAGCAGAAAAGGCCTTGATGCTGTGTACGCACTGTTCAGCGTTAACTAAAACATCTCTGTATTATCAACACTGTTTTCAGCACAAATCCAAATCATAGCCCCATACTAGCTACTATGAAGAAAATTAACTCTATCCCAGCCAAAACCAGCACAGCCTGTTAGATGATGAACTGATAGTTAGGGCACAGCTTCACTTATCCCCCCACATTCGGGACACCAGCATAGTCATGTTAAAGCCCTCAGGACTGAGAAGCCAAGTGGATGAACAGATGAGATGAGATCATTGTAAAAGAGCCATCCACTTCTTACTATTTGCTGCTTCTGGGTAGGATAAGATGTGTGAAATAATCAAGAAGGTTAGATTTTCTTCCCAGATAGTAATGGATTGCCTATCTGAAAGCATTACATCAGCATGCCATGTAAAGAAAAAAGCTTGTTTTAATCACTGAAAAAAGGGATCTTTTTCATTTAAAACTTCCATGGTCCATTGCCTTCCTTGTTTCTCTACGTATCCAGATGCATCTAGAGCTGTCTTGAACACTAAGGAAAACGTCCTGTGCCCTGTGATTCTAGTTGTCAACTCATAGTCCTGTTAGTTGCCTCTCCAAAAAGAGCTAGCCATGATTTGTACTGCAGTCAGGAACACTGTTGCAAGAGGAAGCCGTCACCTACACAGCAAAGGAGATGTTATCGTGGGATGGCAGGAAAAGTGACAGAGAACTATGAATGGCTGCATCTGGACTGCAGTCGTAAGTGAAACTCCTGTTGCCTCCAGCTTGGCTGGGCTTTCCACTTGCTGATAACAGGGTAGTTCCCCTCTTTACCAGCCTTATGTGTTCAGCCCCTCCTTGATGTATTTCTTAGTGGGAACATGAGATTGGTTTGGCACTGAGCCACAGAAGTTAGAACCATTTCTGATGCACAGGGATGGAAATGGAGGTTTGATGAAGGTGTCAATCAAGCTGGAAAGTTCAGTCTCATAGGGAGATCTAGATAGCTTGAAAGTTCAGATGAAGTTAAGTAATGCCTCTAAAATCTAAGGATAAAACCATAAACAAATACTATGCTTTGGAGGGGGAAGGAGAAGCCAGGGGGAAATAACCTAAAAATCTGTTCCCTGTTAACATGATTTTAGAAGAAACTTCAAAAGTAACACTCACTTACAAGGAAGGAGTAAAAGAAGACCCAGCTTTCTGTATCTTTGAGAGCTAATGGACTTAAGAGAAGTGACAGGCAGAGTATAGTTTAGAAAGCTGTATTTTACTTGATATTTTATTTAAAAATTTTTTTAGTGTGAAACATCTATCTATAGAATGCCCTTTTGTATAAGGGCATGCGTGTCTGCCAGATAAAGCAGCATGCAGGACAGAGAAAAATGCTTTGAAGCCTCTTAAGAGAAACAGTTCTACCTTAATGAAGTCCATTATGGAGCTCTGCTTCCAGTATGGCAAGGCACCTTCAAAATACGTCTAGCAATGTAAATGAGACTCTCTCATGAAGTGTAAAAGTTGTGACAAGCCAGCTACAGATGGAAATGACAAGGTTTTGCCTTCCACAGACAGCTCAGAAGACATCCCAAAGTGTACTGGAGCCACAAGTTGTTACTGGATTTCAATCAGGGCTCAGTGAAATCAAGTGCAACTGAAAATGCATTAGCTGCATCATGCATGTATTTAAAACAAGGTAAAAAATACATGAGGATGCTGTTTTTTTGGCATTATCCCTTCAAATGTTAGAGATGCAACTACCTGACTGAGGCTAGAAGATTATTTATGTAGTTAGGATGGAGGTATAAGACTCAGGAAACCAGGTTTGCTTTGCAGCCCTATGCTGCCCAATTCCTGCTTGACCTTTTGGACTTTTTTTTTTTTTTGTATGCTTCAGATCCCTCTCTGTAAAGTGAAGACAATACTGGTTTATTTATTTATGTGCTTATTCTTGTATAGCATGGGTTTTCTTCTTAGGACAATGGAAAATTTGCTTTATCTTGAGGTGTCCAGGTTAATAAAGTGGAAAGAATAAAAGTAGTGTAATAATATTCGGAGTTAATTCAAGATGGTGCCTCCTGCTGACTTTATTAGCTCTTCTGTTGCTTGAAAGAAAGTGAAATCACCCTCAGCTGAGAGTTACTTTTGACATTTTGAAGACACAATTGTTGAAACCTGTTATAAATAAAGAAAAGCCAAGCTGATCTAGGTTAAACAAGACACCCATAAAACTGAATCTTTTGGCAATATTAGATCTCACTAGATTTGCAAAAGTATCCATCACATCTCTTATGCCCATAACATTTCTAGGTCCCAGTGGGACCAGTAGGCAGGGAACTGAAATCCCCAATGGAAAAACTTTCAGTCAGATGTACAAAGGGCTGGCACTCTCTCACTTGGAAGGCCATACTGATAAGATTTCAAATGCATTGCTGTGTGTTTTATAGATTTGGAGTGGGTTCAAACAATGAAACCCAAACTCAAGCTGTATTTTTGCATCGTCAAAGAACTAGTGGTTTGAACCTGCCATGGAAGGGGAGGGTCCTCAGGTTCTTGCACGTGTCCAGTATGACTGCACACATGATTTGTACTCTTTTCCCATCTGTAAAAAGGTGATAATAGCTTTCTGCTGGGCTCCTGTGCATCTTAAATGAGTGTTTTCAGATGTCTTCTACCATCACAATCTAGAAATGCCTTGCTTCCAGAAAAATGAAATGTGCTCTGTAATTCTGCTCTGAAGTTCATACAACATTGACCTCAGATACCTATGCAGAAAATGACTATGACTTTTATCTGCGGCAAAGATCCTAACACAAGGGTTCCCCCGAGAGATGCTTCTGTATCTGAAAACCAAAGGAAAACAGAAAAAAACGTCATCTTTCTGGCTGCTGCAGACTGGTCTCTTCAGTTTATCCATAAACTCTAACCCTGATAGTGCTAAGACGGACTGATTTGGGACATTAGAATAGCAGTTCTATGCTTCTAGAAATCCTTTGCATGGTAATTCATCTTGGTTCCTGCTGTCTTTGCAAGCAGAATTTAGCCTCATAATTTCTATTAATTCTCTCCTTCCCTTTCCCATATATTATCTTCATCTTCCAGACCTCTAAACCCAAGTCATTTTACTATTGATGAACAGCATTTGTATAATGTTTGTCAAGAGATTTGATCTGAAAGATCACAAACTTCACGTCATAATTTTTTCAGCCAGTACTGATACGCAGCTCTCTCCAGTGTGGAACAGAGGAGTGGTCTGAAGATGCCTTGCAGGTTAGGGGTGAAACAGAAGAAGCTTGCAACTGAAAGTGACTATGAAAATTAGTGCTATGCAAAAATTTAGTGATTTATTCAGACCCCAAGTTCAGCAGTTTAACTAAAATACCCTGAGTTTTTCATAAAGTGCCAAGGACTTTTATCCAATTATAAAAATTGTATAATGCTTATTCTGCAGACCACATGGCAGCGCATTCCCACAGCACCCAAGCAGCACACAGCACAGAGACATCCATCTGGAGGAGGAAGGGGAGCTCTCCTCATCATGGCTCATGGCCAGCCTGCAAGGCTTCCCTCCACAGCATCATTCCCACAGCTTTAGTGGGAGGTTCGAACTGAGACAAATGCCTGAATATATCTAAACTTTCTGTCACTCTCGCCAGTTGATGCTGAAAAGATGATAGGGAATTTAATTGGGGTAGAAAGAGGACACAGTTCCTAGAGAGTGATTTCTCTGAGCTCACAGCATTCATTTCCTTCACCCAGATCTCCTTGCCTGTCAAACCAACCAGCTATTGCACTTATCAGTGAGCTCTGAGGCAGACCATCCTATTGAGTAGAAGTCCCCAGGTGTTTTTGGAGGCAGCATACATACAAGCACTGACAAGACATCCTCCTACTGAGACTCTCTAAATCCCTACAGCTAAATACAGGAGAGCTAGGGAGAATGTGCAGCCATTAGATTGCCATGAAATCACCCTCTATAAGTGGTAGCATGGTGCCCTGAAATGGTTTTGGCCCACTAGCACTCTCCAAAATGATGGTGAGGCATGGGTCAGGGGTTAGCACAAGGGCCAGGAGGGAGCATGCAGCTCAGGTGACAGAGCATACCAGGGACTATCTCCCATACTTACTATAGACAGTTTTGGCTCCCATCTCCTTACGAAATCTTCCGGCACTATCCCAGGTGGTTTCATCCCTTCCATGGCCAAAACTTGCCTCCACCCAGAGCCAAGTGCTATGAAGTATGGATGCAGGCAGTTTGTGCCATTGCCCTTCAGTTCAAAAAATGGTCCCTGGAGATTTTATTTAGCAGTAAAAATGCAGATTCTGAATTCCATCAAGATCACGGTCCAGCTGGCACAGTAGTGAAGGGTCTGACAAAAACTTTGCATTAGATTTCTTTGAATCAAGCAAGTAGATACAGAATTCATTTTTCTCCATTGCTGTCATGTTTGATGGATAATCTCAGCTGATGGTGGATTTTCAGTTGGATTTAGGAGATTTACTTTTGTTGTGATAAAGGGATAATCTCACTTAAAGATTCCCTCTCCTCATTTGCTGCTCATTCTCTTTACATAGCAAGCAGAAAAAATGAAGACTAAACTTACAAGAAAATGACAGTAGTAATAATAATAACAACAACAACCACCAAACAACCTGGGGGCAGAAGGGAAGTAAAATGGCTCATGTTTAGTTTTGATCCTCACATCGATAAGGAACAAAACAAACAAGAAACAGTGGAGTTATCTTAAACCATGCCTCCATGTGCAACAGAAGGGAAAAGTCACTCTGAAATCTGGGTTAACCAGAAATTTATTGTGTCAGGAAATATTGGATCTAATACCTAGTGCTCATGTCAATCAATTTAATTTTTTCACATACATTGGAAAATATGTCTTTCCCAGGGTGCAATATTTAATTAGACTTTCATGAGATTTTAAAGCAGGCTCCAAGGATTTTCATAACTCCATCATCTTGCAAGTTCACATGCCAAATTTACATAAATGGAGACAAAGAGATTAAAAAAGCAGGGAATGTAATGAAAAATGCTGTCATCTAAAACCTTAGGAGGAACAAAAGGGATAAGAGGAAAAGATCCTTAAGAAAAAAATTATGAAAAAAGAGAATTAATAAAAGAAATGTGCATGAAAAAGATACTTAAAGAAGAAGCCATACCTTCTGAATGGCTAACAAAAATAATAGACCTTTTAATTTGTAGATCTTTTACTTCACAGAGTAAAGGAAAGTTCATTATTGTAATTTTACTAAAAGGAGGAAGTTGAGGTATCAATTTTGGTTGGCCCAAGGAGGGCTGTGATCTACTCAATGACACAACCAGCATGTCAGCTGTATATAAAGAACGATCTCTCTGATCTCCCAAGTGTCACATCTGTTTCCTGCTGCCTGCACATCCATGCTGTCTGAAGACTTCTTTCTCACTGAGATGCTGTTCTTAGTGGTTGATTGCAAAAGATTTCGGATTACATACCTTCCGTAAATACATTTATAGGCTATCCAGAAATGGTCTGCCTCATATTCCTTTAATCCTAAACTTAGTTTCTCTTTGAATTATGAGATCCCTCAGAGTTAAACTCCTTCTCAGGCCAAAGCTGAGGCTGCCAAGAGAGATCATCTTATTTCCGACCTGGGCAGATTGCTTACAAGTGACTTAGCATGTTTAGTCTTCAATGCAGAGCCCCACAGAAGCTGGAAACCCTTTTCCTTCTACAGGGTCTGTAGCCCTGTCACTAAATAAACCATGAATAGTTTTAGGTAGACAATAAAGCAGAAGGTAAGCAGAAAAACAGTAACAAAAATAAGACTTGAGAGACTTGCCCATGGCTAGTCAGTAGCAGTCAGGGATGTTTGAAGGCAAAAGGGAGAGACATGGATTTGGGCTGAAGATGACTGTTGTAGATGCATGATCTTCCTCCACTACACCTCAGAGACACCTCTCAGCACAGTACCTGCAAAGGAGTGACTGCTCCTCTCCTTTCTCTCTCCAGCATGTAATCCCCTTTCATTCTGAGTCAGTGTTCTCACGTTTGCCTCGTAAAGGAGACCAAAGAAGACTTCATCTTATTATGAGGTCAGTGAGAAGCGGAAGTAAAAGGTGGACAAAAACCTGCTGTGTTGATATCAAGAGAGATTCTGTCCTAACCTGGTGCTGCAACAGCAGAAAACATACTTTGCTTCACTGCCTTATCCTTCCTCTTCCTGTTGCCAAGTGGTTCCCCCACCCTCTTGCTTCTCTTCACAAAAACAAGTTCTAATCACCAGCTTCTTTCAACACTATCTCCAGAGGGGAGATAGAGTTAAAAACTAATGTCCAGCCAATGACATTGCCCATTGTCTCCAACAAGGAACCTTCTTCAGGTCTACAGCTCAGCTCACTTCTGGTATATAGCTCATGCAACAGCACGTTAGACAATTAGAGTCAAACTACCTCCACATTCCTCTCTCAGTCCCCAGAAAAGATTTTAGACCATTTGCTCACTCCCCTCTAAACATAAAAGGAGGCATGCATGGTGACTATAAAGCAGGACATGATATTTTCATGTTTTCCTCCACTTGAACAAAGAGGTTTTCTATGGCTTTCTTAGTTCAGGAACAGCAAAGAAACATGCTTCATTTGGCTTTCTCCTCCCACTGGCTCATGCTGGGATCAAATATGTATAAAGCCAAATCCAGCTCTTTACAGAATGCTCTCACTAGGCTGAGTTCTTGAAAGTCATTTTATGCTTCTCTTCAGGGTGCTTTCAGCAACTGAGTCATCACTGGTGAAAAAGATGGGGGAAGCGAAGGAGAGAAACCTGCAAAGAGATTACAGAACATCTCATAAAATGTATAGGTTTTTTTAAAAATAGATTTGAGAGGTAATCATTGTCATTATGGACACTGGAGGACAGAGGCTGAGTTCATGAAAGAAGGTGTGAAGCAATGAATAAATAGTAGAGTTCAAGCAAGAAGAGGAGCAGATGAGAGCTGGCATTTGAGCAGGACTATACTCTGGAGAGTCAGAAGGCAGAATCTGAGTGTGTTGCAACTCTAAATACTCTGCCACGTTCCTACTAACCTTGTCCCTCTCTCTTGGTATCTCAGCTGTAACAGAGACTTATGTCACTGAACAGCATGAAGAAGTTGTTCATACAGGATTGTCAAGGAACAATGATTTTCACAGCAGCATGTTGCATTGCCTGATACGGACCAAGACAAAAGAAACAAAAATGACACCAATCTAGGTGAGAGGCAGTAAGAGCTGAGAAGGCTGTTAATAGGTTAAAAAGAAGATTTGCAGTGATGCAATAAGGAAAAGCAAGGCAATTTTGTGACTAATGATTGAAAAAGAAAATGAAATTATGTTGAGGAGGAAGAAACAGGTGCCTATAGACCTGTTCACCTAGGTAAGATATGTACAGTAGGGAAGTAAAAACCAGCTTTTCTTCAGCCTGAGCAGACCTTGCCTAACAGCACAGACAATAGAGTAGAAGGAAGATCCAGATTTTATAATTCATGATGATAAAGTCTCCCATAGCATGTCCTCACTGGCCTTCCCAAACTGGGGAACTGGAAGCCAGGCCATCTTTTTTTCCCTGGGGGAAACGGACAACAGGCAAGTTGCCACTGCATTTCTTCCTATTTTGTGAAGGTAGCAAAGAGCCACTGAGTTTCTCAGCCATCCTGGCACTTGTCCTGACCACTGGTGCATGAAGAAAAAAAAAGAGATAGACAGGATGGAAAGAGGCTCCATCTGAACATAAAGCAAACCTTTTTTACTGTGAGGGTGACTGAACAGTGGCACAGGTTGCCAGAGAGGTTGTGGAGTCTCCATCCCTAGAGATACTGAAAAGACACCTGGACATGGTTCTGAGCAGCCTGCTGTAGGTGGCCCTGCTTGAGGAGGGGGGCTGGACCAGATGACTTCCAGAGGTCCCTTCCAACCTCAACCACTCTGTGATTCTGTGAAAAAAGTTCATGAGTGTGTGGAGATTTTTTACTTATGTGCTAGCTTCTCTTATGGCTCATTTTAAGTTTGGGCAAGTCATTTCATCCCTTAATGCTTCCCTTTCCTTGTCTGCAAATGAGGTTTAATTATACCTACTTCCCAGGGAGGCACACTTCATTAGGAGTGCAATCCACCCACATGCCGAAAGCCTATGTACCATTTAAACCCCTAAGTGGAATGTAAGTGATGTCCAGACCTTGTGGCTAGTCCAAGGAGCTGGGATAAATATCACTCTCCATTTGCAAAGCCCATGGGATCCTGAAATCGGAAGTGTTAACAGTGCAAAACATTCCCCTTGTTCTCTGTGTGGGCTGAGGAATGCCACAGCTACCAACACTTTCTGATTCCAAGATATTAAAATTTGTCTGTTGTCATAATCCGTACGCTTGGGTTGTTATTCTGTGTAGTTAAAACCCGAACATGCTTCTCCGCTGCAGCTAATTAGTGATATGCACATGGGAGATGTTACAGCTCGTAGGCTAGTCTTTGCTGTGACAGAGTTGACAGTGATGGCAATGCAGTCTGTTCCAAAGAGGGGGAGGGGAACAGTGTTATCCGGAATTGATTTTTGTCTTCATTAAAGTCTATGCTTATTCACTATTTTCCCCTAAGCATACCTACTGCCCAGATTTATTTGAAAGTGTAAAATTAACTTTTTACTGGTTCTATTTTATTGGAGGCTTTTTATGTATTTTACTATACCTACTACTCAAATTGAAGCCTTTGTGAAAGCTAACTCGACATCCATCTTTTGATGCTGTCAGGGTAAACAATATACAAGATGTTTAGTGTTTACTTCTGGACACCAAAGACTTACGTATTCTAAAAGATGTGGGATATCAGTATGCAAAATACTTGGGTTACAGCAGCTTATGAGGACAGCTAAATCAGAAAGTTGTAGAAATAGAAGTAACAGTTTCGGTAATTCAGTTGAAAGGGAGAGTGAAGTTGTGATAAAGGTTTTTTGCGATGATGATGCCATTATGCTGCTAAGACTCTGCTCCAGCCTTCCAGTCCAGTCCCATCTCTTTTCTCTTTCTTTCTAAACTATCAAAACCACAGTCCCATTTAGATCTTTCTTTAAGAATAAGGTAGTCAGACTTCAAACTTGGAGATCTATTCCTGAGACTCTAAGAGAACTACAGGAGAGTCAGATGCTTTCATGGAGAACACCTTTTTTTATTCCAGCTACTGGACTGTGCCTTCATTTTCCACCTTCTGGAAGGACAAACCACAAATCAAAATGCATATGGACATTTATTAAATGTTCCATGAGCCAAACAGTGAAGATTTTGGATGTATTTAGACTTTTGTAGGTCAGGGACGTAAAGATTTTTATTGTATGAAGTTTGGCATCTGTTATAAAAATGTCATGCACATTTAGCCAGAAGAGAATATTTTAATGGTCCATTCACATGCACTTTATGCCCAGCCAACCAAGTCCATTTTATCACTTTGGTCTGGTATGTATGTTGGTGATCACATTTGGAAACAAGATAATAAACCTGATATGCCTGTTGTGTGATTGATTAAGCCACATTGAGTATTCCCATCCACAGAGCAAAAATGTGATTGCCTAATTTTTACCCATTCAAAACATGCATCCCTTATTTCAAGGAGAGTTTATAAACACTGCCATACCCAGTGCCCCTCTCTGTATGGTGGTAGCTATACAGAGAAGCCCTCCCGCTCCCAGCCTACCAGATCCATCACGGTTCTCATACCTTGCAATATGCCATGTACTATACTCTGAAAATGAATGGATCCTTCTGTCCTCACTGCTTCCCCCTAGAAGTCATGACAGGTTTGCTTTACTGCCAATGTAATCCACTTTGCAGTTCCTAAAAGGATTAACCCCTGCATTTGCAGGCAAAAAATAGTGTTTATCTTAAAACCTGAGTTTCGGGTCTTGGAATGTTTGACCACTGATGTCCAGAGCCTTGACATTACACATTACACAGCAGTAATCATGATTCAGCTGTAGTTCATAGCTGTAGATCACAGCTGTGTGTCACCTACGCTTGATGACTTCACAGAAAAGCACCTTCCTCCTCACCTTTTTCCTTATTTTTGTTATCCATTTTTATATGGACCCAAAGTTTTCTGGCTAATTTTTATTCCATCTCTAACTATAACTCTATTGACAAAGCTTTTCTTGTCACTCACGTATTCAAAACTGACTCAAAATATACTATCTACTTGCAAAACACTTTTTCTGTGCTCCATGAGGTCTTGGATAAATGATCAAAAACACATCACTCATTCTTATTTTTCCAGTATAGCTGTCTGTGGAACACGACTGAGAAAATGAGAAACTGCTGCCCTCTTAAGCTTCACAAAGTACTAACTGAAGCAATACCCTGTCATACCTGAATATTACCAATGACGTCCAGCCACATGATATAATTGAAAAAAAGGTAAAGGAAAAAAAATGAAATCCAACTACTATCAGAAGAAATGATACATTTTATGCACATGTATTAATCGCAAATATTGGCCTCCAAGACTTCAGAACTAATTACTAGAAGCAGTAAGAAAAGTTGATAGAGGTATAATAGCTGTGCAGGCTTCTTTTCCTTCTCAACAGGATTAGCTGAGCTGAGCATAGCATAGCATTGTACATGATACCACAGTACAGGATCAGTGCTAGCACTAGAAAATCACCTCTTATATGGAGAGGCTTGACAAAGCACATGGTAGGATGTATGGCACACGTACAAATTCAGGCTCAAGGATTGACAGCAAGTTTTAGAGCTCCATGGTTTAGTTCATGTAGACATAGGTGGCATGGTGGATTAAAAATGGCACAGAACTAATACATTACCTTTCTTTCAAATCCAAGTTTCTGACTGCAGCTCCTACCTCTGACTGTTGAGAGATTACACATTTCTGTAACCATTCTTTAGAAAAATTTTGAGAATTTTTTTCCTTTTTCAGAGGAAAAAAACCGCCATCCTGAGGGGCCTAGGACACATATTTTGGGAAAAGACTACCACTAGGAGAGAGCAAGAGAAAAGAAAGAGAGTGAAGAAAGAGATGTCAAAGAATAGGAGCAGAAAAAGAGAAAAATATACGAAGATTTCTAAAGATGCATAGGGAGAGGGAATATTTTTGTGTAAGCTTTGTGCTCATCTTTTCATTCAGAGATGTATCCTCACAAGCGGGCTTTTACTTTTCTGTGGACTCTGTTTTTCAAGGGAGTGAAGCCAAGAGGGAAATCAAGTGTTTTCATGCCATTGGAGTTTCTTCTCTCCTGTTCTGGGTAGAAGTGGCATTAGGGATGTTGCGCAAAACAGCAGCTCATGTGCAAAATCACAGCCAATTGTCTTGTGAACAGACAGAAGTTCAGCCCGTGTCCACATGAAATTGTAACTCCCAGAGTCACCAGAGCTGTGCAATGGAGAAGTAATATTTGTTGTTTGTGGAGGGCAGGGAGTGGGAAAAGGAAGGGAGAAGACAAAAGTAAGAGCAAATTTTGCCCTTTCTTAAAGTCACGCAGAAAGTTCGAGCATTTTACTGGCTTCAAATGAAGCAAAAAACCCTGTCCTGAAATTGTGGGGAAAGAGGATGCTTCCCATTTCCCTTTGCCTTAAAATTTCCCTTTGAAATTGGTTCATACCAATACCATCAAAAATATTGCAAACACAGAGCCAGGGACAGACATGAACCAGGTTTATAGTGAAGTGAGGTAGAAAACAGGTGAGGATGGCTTTTTCCCTAGTTCTTCCCAGCTTTGTAATGAAAGGTTTTCAGAGCTCTAATTATAAATCAAAGCTCAAGTTCTTCTGTGAATCAGCCTTTGAAGGAGCTGCAATTTTGTCCTTTAAAGCATTCCCTCAGCCAGACAGTTGGATGGGGGAAGAGTGATTTTCCATGTTTTATAAGGTGGGCAGAGAAGGACAGCCAGCTGCAGAGAATAAGGCAGTGCGGATGCCCCACATTAAAGAGAGGCATGAACAGCTATTCAGCTCAGCCAGGTGGATTTATTTTTCTCTTCACCCAACAGCTATGGTAAAACACTGTAGGCAAAAATAAGTTTCACTGCTAAAAAAAGAAAAAAAAAGCTGTGTAGGTGTAGTCCATGACACAAAAATGTTGTGTGAGGAAAGGACAGATACACGTAGGGGATCATTCAGCTGACTCAATGGAAGCAATATGACTCGGTCAGTGAGTTGCTGGGTGATGTTAAGCACATTGCCCAGTCTTACTTTAATTTTGTTTTTCTGGAGAGTAGGTAGTGGAAATAGTAACAAGTCCTAGTGCTGGGGTGCAGTGAAGATAAGATCTATGGAGGGTTATGAAGCATTCAGATATTGAAGAAGTGAGAACAGAAACTTTCAGCTATATAGAAAAGGAAGAGGATTAGCTGCTCTCTCTTACCACAGGAAGCAAAGAATTGCTTGAAAAAAATCTCCATGATACTATCCAGATGACTCCATCTCCTATGTGAAACTCAACAACATCTGGGCAAAACCTGTCATAGTTACATGGGATTTTGACAAGCTTTGACACTTCTGAAGGTCCTCTATGTTTACAGAGCCCACTCACTGTGTTCCCATAATGCTGTTTTCCTCTGCACTCACTACTGTGAGGACCAAATCTTTCAGATCATTAATTATAGGACAATTACCACTTTAATGATATTGGGAGTAAAGCTTCCTTGTCATTCAGCCGTTCTCCTCTCCCCTGCTTACCAGAAACTTCTCATCATCATCTCTCTGGAAAGGGAGTAGACAACCCCTTGAGCCCAGGTTTCCCTGTGTCCCAGACTGGGTGTCAGTCATGAACAACTTGACAAAAATCAAGAAAGCAAACCAGTCAATATGAGACAGGTAATCAAACTCTATGCTATTATACTTTACAAAAACTCAAATATTGTTGATAGTAATTACTGTGTGTAGCCCTATATCAGCTATGATGTCTTGGATTCATATAAACATCAAGGGATGATTCTGAGTTACCACATCTGAGAAGCATTATGAGAAACAGAGCAGTGATTGATGCCTCTGCTTTAACCTGACTATTTCACACATTTTAACCTCTTCCCTAATTGCTTTCCTAGACCTCACAAGCTTTTCTCATCACAGAAGCCTTGGGAAGAACTGCCCCACCGGGGCAGAGTTCTGCCTTCAGGATGGTGTGAATGCCTGTTCTCAAAGCTGTGCCCAACTGTAGGCGGTATTTCCATACAGCAGGAAGAAAAAAAAAAAAAAAAAAAAGTTTCCTTGTCCACATCATTGATAAGGAGCCCCCAGGAAATACTTGGGGAAAAAGCACATTGTCGTTAGTACAATCTGAGAAGCAGAATGATTGTATGAAAATCATGCTCAGTCCTGCCGTGGAGACAAGCTTTGGCAGGCTTAACAGCCTAGACTCTAATATGTCTCTCATCTGAAAATGATAATTTCATTCAAGGGGATAAGCCAATTAAAAAAAAAAATGTTATAAAATTGATTAGAGGAAGGGCAATGCATGTCTCTGCTTTTGCAGGGTTTCTTTTTCTCTCAAAAAAATAAATTAATACCAGAGCCTTTATTTAGACTAAATTACAAAGAGAGGAAAATTAAAAATGTGATGCAACAGTTAGAAAAGCTAAACAGGAAAATTACTTGATGTGCATTGCATATTGAGTGTTCATATTTCCACTGTGAGAAGAGGAATCAGTCCCACAAGCAACAGAGAATAGTGCTGTTCAGATGGCTTCAGGTGTTAGTTTCCAGCTGGCACAGAAGTCTCTGATTTACTTAGTGGCATAAAACACATTTTTTCCAACATATTAGGGTCTAATCAGTACCACTGGATCACAACAAATGTCATCCCATTGTGCTGGAGAATACAAGCAAGTTGATTTCATAACAACTAGACACAGTAAAATAAATCTTAATGAAAATTTCTTCTGATTCATAGAGACTAATTTTTAAAATATGTTGTTCACACTATCTATTTGCCGTTATTTAATATGTGATTTATGTGCACTTACACACCTATGGACAGCATGGCTTGTTTGATATGAGGTCTACTGACTCTTGCAGATGTGTGTATTCCTGTGACATGCCACCTTAGAAAGGGTTTTAAGAAGAGTGTAACACCTTTTAAAAAAGAGCGGTTGAGTGGACCTCCTCCTTGTCAGTATAAGCTGTGCTTAAAACAACAGGGCAGAAAGACAACTGTTGATTGTCCTGCAGACAACAAACTCTTCACAGTCTCCTCATGGTAAGGGCTGGCCCCTGACTTGCAGAGAAACAACAGCCAGAAAATACTTTTTTTTTTTTTTTTTTGTGGAGGAGGAGGACCAGGGATACCAGTATAATAGTAGCTATGAAGCTTGAGTGCCCAATATTTCTGTAAAAAACGCTTCCTGGAGGAAGTCCATCTGAAATCTGCAGTTACCAGAATCTGCAATGCCAGCAGTTTCCACAAACACTTAATAGTACAAAATCATGCTTATATTCATTTTAGCATAAAAGCCACGCTTCTGCACAGGGCATTCAGAGTTTCAAAGTGTAAACAGCAACTGTATAAGGAGGGGCAGCCAGTGGGAAAGATTTGTTCCTGAAATACTCCTGTCATGCTGAGAGGCCCCATTCATCCCCAGCTGCTTCTGTTACGCACGCATGTTCTTCAGACCAAGGTGCTCATAGAAAAAAAGTTCCTCCTAGTTGCACCAGTGCCTTCATTAGGGCTTCACTTGTCCTTGCTAAAGCACAGTGACCGGTCCTGTCGTATCTCCAAGGTGGGGCATGGGAACTGCCACAAGGACAGAGGCTGGGCAGCACCAGTGCCAGTGTCTCTTCCCTCCTTCTGCTTTCAACATCCATGCACTGCTGTACAACTCTCCCCAACAAATCCAGCATTCATCACACAGAAACGGAGGCAGCCAGTCCTTTGCCATCACTTCATGTTGGACCATGCTGGCAAATCTATTTCCTTTGTGTCACTACAAGAGTGTACTGCATCCCCAAGCATTGTGAAACTGGAGCTGGTTTCTTCCCACTCACACTTAAATGAATGATCCTTTGTTTTTACTTGTTTAAAGTCATTTTTAAAATGCATTGTCCCATTAACAAAAAAATTACTTGCAGTTGTTAAGGAAATTTTAATTTCCACTTCAGAAAAAGGCCAAATTATTTATTAAAATTAAGTGCCTGTAACTTTTCACCAGACAAACAATGGGCTTAACATCATTTATTGCCCTGGTACAATATAACAGAGTAATTGTGGAAATTGTAATACATTTCTCACTCCTGAATAATTATTTTACCTGGAACAAATTGGGAGAAGAAACTTCTCCCCTACTCCCTTCAGTTCTACAGACTTCAAGGTATATCTTTGAAATGTGAACATCTTCTATTTCCTGTTGTTTACTTTGAAGAGGAATAATAAAATCCTAGATTTACATGACAACTTTCATCTAAAACAGTATAAAAGCTTTTTATAATGATACAGTGCAGGTTATGACATGGTGGGGAGAGAGACATGTAGATCTGTATGGATACATATACAAAAGCATACATTTATAAATGCATCCACATATATACATCATGCAATGCGATGTTAATAGACAGTTATATTTGCAATAGACAACATGCAAAGTGATGCTAATAGGCATTTATATGTATAATAGAGTGGACAAAGTCTTTTAAAATAAACCTATATGAAGAAGTAAAACAACCAAGTAACTTCTCTTTCTTTTGCAACACACATAGTGGGTGCACAGGTGTGAATGTCCCCCATATGGGTGAATTTCAGGAGTTTAAAGGAATTAATAAAAACCTTCAGGAAAGGATGATGAGAATGAATCTGCGGTATATGCCTGCACTCTGAGCGCCTTTCTTCTCTCTGCCTTGTATCCTCTCCCCTCAGCCTTTTCCCTTGCTCTGCTCCCCAGAGGCTCCTACAGCACTCTTTCTGTCTTTTGGCACATGGCTCTTCTGGCAACCTGCCCTTGCTGTGCAAGACAGTACAGGGCTACGTTCTTCAAGTGAGCACCCAACAAGCTCTCCCCTGGAGCCAGACTCTCTGTAATTGCATTAGGACATTCATACTGCCATAGGAGCTGACATTTCTATATGGCATCACCTTCGTACAGAACAGGCATGCCCACGCTTGCAGAGATTGCTTATGGATCTCTATAAGGGCACAGAAAGAAGTGCTTTTAAACAGACCCACCAGAAGAGAAGGTCTTGGTCTTGCCCACTCTCTGTGCCCTGCAGGGATCCTGCTCGATTGCCCCTTTCAGATTCTTCATGTTCCTCCCCAGGTCTCCGGCACACCAGAAGAATGTGCTTTCGCCTTCCCACATTTCTTACTCCTCCTCAACAAAGCCTTCAATCCTGTAAGTCTTTTAGACCATGCCTGGCAGAAATTTGAAGACTTGCTGAAAATTGGAGATAATGAGCAGAAGCAGGAAGACCGACTGTGGAGAAAGAGAGCAGGCCTGGAGGCAAGCTCATTTATGCAAATCCATTGCAAAATGTTCTCTCACAGCTGGGCTCAAGTTGCCTGTATAAGATGTCCCACCCCTAGACAAAACTAGATTTAGGGCCCAGCCTCAAACAATAAAAATAATAATAATAAAAAAAGACAATTAGAAGAGAATAGTGATTTGAAGTCTATGCTGATGATTTTGTCCTTTTCAATTGCCCGTTTGTTTTTCTGAGACAAAAGGAAGCTTCTTACAATACCAGCAATATGTTTTTTCAATAAGTGAAAGCTTTATTTATGAGATACAGTGAAACTCATCACATATGTCAGGCCCTTGTGTCACATGTCAAAGCAGCTAGGAGCAACAATAGATGTAAGATGTTCTAACAGTAAGCAAAAAATATATCCACTGTGTTTCAAAGTTACAATAGGGCTTCACTGCTTCTTTTCTTCAAATTAAAAGTTTTGGGGTTTTGGTTTGGAGGTTTGGGTTGTTTTTTTTCATTAAGTACAAACCTGCTTATGATTTTTCTGACTTTTTTTCTTGAAAATATATTATTCTCAAGGAACTGTAAAATCCATTGGATAAAATAAAATCAGGCCAGACCCACAAAGGCAAGCTGAATCCAAACTTAATCAAGGTGAAAAAACACTGGGTTTAGCAAGAGATCCAGACCTGCTATGAAAACACAAGCAAGTCCTGATGTCCTTGCTCCGTTAAATGGTAGCACGTGTATCGCAGAAGCAAATCTCTGAAGTCCAAAGAAGCCACCAACTCTCAGGTGAGTCTATGGTCCCGACCCTCCTGTCAGACCGAACTCTTAGACCACTGACAGTTCCTCGATGTTAGAAACCAGCCTCATAAGCAAACCAGGGAAATGACAAATGAATGCAAAACTACAGTTTGAAGAGTTGACTCAAACTGGAGGGGATTTTAAAGCAGTATCCCACAGGCATTTGGCTTGGTTGTGGTTTTATTAATGATTTTAATTGACCAGAACAAGGATCCTTATAAAAATTGTGTAAAAAGCAAGCTGGACAAGATTGCAAGTTCTTTGGAAGACAGGCTTGAAAATAAAATGTATTGAAAAAGTGGAAAGCCACTCTGAAATCCATAAAGTGAAATTCCATAGGCACAAGCCCAAAGTAAACCAAGTGAACAAGTGACTAAGTTGACTACACAGAGGAGAACCAGTGAGTACAACAGATCACAAACTGCATATGATAAAATTAATAGGATGCTGATGCAGAAAGGGAAGGGCTCATACCAGAACATATTATGCAGGAGCACTCTGCAGAAGAAACCACAGTCACGATTCCAGTTCAGTTCATGTTGGTACCAAGGCACAAATGACTATCAGCAGATTTGGATGACACATTTTGAGAAAGACAAAAGGAAATCAGTATGAAGAGAAAAGCAACAAGAAAGATAAGATGATGAACAGACATAATCTATGAGGAAAGGTTACAGGAGATTAAATTGTTTAGGCTAAGAAAGGGAAGATATGGTAACTTTCTTCTATTTTAGAATTACTTGCTATAAAAAGAACAATCAACAGCTCTCTAGAGCCAGTAAGGATAGAAAACAAATGAAGAAGGAGTTTGTAAGAATTTTATTTGGTTTAAAAAAATTATTCTTTCAGTTATATACTAAAGAAAATCTAAACCAGAGTGAAGTATGGGAATAGACTCTGTAGGGATTGCTGCAAGAGATATTTCCCTGGAGCTTTATAAGAATAGGTTGTACAAATACCCAGTAGTTATGTTCACAGTATATTTAATGTGAGGTAAAGCAGAGAGACATTTTGGTCTCTTGATGTCTTTTCCTATTCTGCATTTCTGTGATTCAGTGTTCACAGGTATTTGGAAGATTATTTTTAATGAACAAACCTCAGCTTGTGGATTTGTTAAAAATTATTCATTGTTTTAAACAATATATATTGGTCATCTCCTGTTGTACATAAATCCTATGGTATTATTTCTGTTCCCTGATAATTCAACATTCTCAAGTATTGTACAGTGAGCTTCTGCTAGAAATATACTTCTGCTGTGTGTTTGAAATTAATTTTTTCTGAGAGACGATGAAAATGGTGAATGCTATTTTATGGAAATATTTCTATTAAGATTTTAAAGTTCTGACAAATTATAAGCATCTCCATAAATTGTTTGAAAATGATCCTAGATGCTTCTCAAAATCTTATGTTTTTCATAAATATCTGGTGCATTTTTAATGAAAAAATATCAACATGATCATACTCTTCTTTTTAAATGAAAAAATGTCAGCTCTACTTCATGTAAACACAACACTTCTCATGCAAATGTTCATCAAAAGCAAATACAAATTGCTACAGGCATGGCAAAAGCAGAATGTTACTTGTTCCAGATGCTTCTAATCCATTTCTCCCCATATCATTCCAGTTTCCTTCATGGCAGAAGCAAAAGCAAAAAAAAAGTAGAAAGAGAAACAAACATAAAAATGCCACTGCCTGGAGGAATCAAGGTTTCCCCTACTTACAGTTTTGTAATGGCATTTTAGTAAGCTGTATTGCTATTTCAAAGCCAACCCCAAGAGAGCATTACTTTTAGCACGTGGAAAAGTGTTCCCGCAAAAGTGTATGTACCTTTGTAACAGCACAATTGCCCATTATGATAGAAAAAAGCACAGGTTTGCCAGGATAGCTAGATCAACAGTAGAATGAATGTTAGTATAGCTAAATCTACCTGGGATTTCTCTTCTTCCCAGCCCAGATCTACACAGCTGTGCTAGCATAAGCCTGAGGTGTTGATTTGGCTTCAGACATTCCACAGTAGGCACCTGACTCACGATCTGGAAGTATCTATTTGTCTCAATAGCCTCTAAAGGAAGCTCAGTACAACTGGATTGGAGTCATATAGCAATCTTTTAGATGTACAAATGAAATTGCACTCTTTTCCCCAGTCTAAAATGAAACAGGAATTGCTGTCACTTTCTTAATATCAAACCTCACAAAATGACTGTAAAATCAGAACAAAGCCTGGAGGACTCTTAGAAATGTTACCAGTGGAGTTGTGTTTCTTGGTGAGGACTGCAATCATTTACTTGATATAGTTAGAGTGAAATAAGAAAAGACATAGCTCCACAAATGTACCTGAATACTCATTTGCATAGTTACAACCAATCCCTTAACATAACAATAAAAAATTGTTTTCAAGGAAGCTTCCGACTCCCTTTCTCAATACAAATAGCAGAAAATGTCCTGAGGCCACCAAAAGTACCTAAACAGTATGCCTAATGGCCACTAAGTCTGTGACTGCTGATCAGTCCCCTCTAGTGCTGCAAGAGAGGACAGGATTGTCCCATTGAGTCTAAGCCCACCAAGGCACATCTGTAGAGAGGCATCTCCCCATCACACTGCAAAAATAGAATATTGCACACAGAAATGGCCTGTTCCATTCATTTTTACTGCACAGTGTCTTAAACTAAATTCAGATGAAACCACCTTAGGATTGTGACTGCTGATGCAGACAGCTTCAAGAAGCTTACCTGTCTTAATGAGGGTCCCTGATGTGAGCATTGCACGTGGTGGTTGGGTGCAATGAGTTATTTAACATTAAATGCTTGAGTGCGCTGAGAATTGATTTGTTCTTAAAGCAATACAAAAGAGCAAGTCAAATACAGCCCTGGAGAGCAGGGGAAAGCTGCCACTCCACACCTTCATACCCTTCATTCCTCCACACTGTAAATGTCTGCTCTATCAAAAGCCTGACCTGTCTGGTGCACCTGCCAGCTCGTGTGCTTTGAGATCTCTGTCAGAAATGTTTGATCCTGGGGGTTTAAATCAGAAAGCCTTCCACATTTTGTGACAGGTGAAATTGACTTATTTTGAAGCCCGGTCGATTTATCAAGTTGTTGGAATGGCAAGATTGTCACTTGTTATTATCGATGACATACAGTTCAGAGCAAAGCTGGCCATCAAGTTAACTGCAGGCAAATTCACTGGGATGCCAGCTGCAATACAAACAAAACCCACCACCCCATTAATTGAGGTATTGAAATGTAAGTGACTTCTGGCTGAAAGCATGAAAAAATTCATAAAGCTCAGGCAGCTGAGGAAGAGAAGGTGCAGGAAATTGTGACAAGCTAGTTGTAAGCAGTGTTTACAGTCTCTCTCTATTGTGTCTTGCTCAGAAAACATGAGTTATGACAGAGGACATCAGCACTTGATAAAGGTTGTGCATTCCCCTTACATTATTCAACCTGTGTGTCTCTGCAATACGACAGATGTCAATGAAGTTGCACCAGTGCAAGAATCGGTCCAAGTAATTCCATGAGGTTTGTTTTGATGCATTTAAAAGGCTCACACTTTTGAACCTTTCATAATGAAAGCAACATTGTTTTCATCAGCTTTCTGCATTTACAAAATAAATAATGACCTGTACAACCAGGTACCTGTGTACAACAAGCATAGGGGTATATTCATTTTGGGGTCTGTTTTATTTGAGGGAATTATATTGCTGTGAATACTTCATCTGTAAAGGATGCGAGTCAATGGAAAATTAGCTCAAAATATCCCTGGTATTTTGAAATGTAAGTTAACCTGATATTTCAGTTGTCAAAGAGCACAGTTGCCTTACTGTTAGCTAATTCCAGTCCTAGGCGTTAGTGACTGGTTGTGAAGCGTAGGATGCCTGTTGCCCCCCTGGGGAACAAAACGTGCTTTCAAAAATGGCACGACTCTGCTTCACTTTTAACTGAGAGTGATAATAAATTACTCCCTTAAAAAAGGCTAATGACGTTTACCCATGTATGTTTTAAGGTGCTTTCAATTCCTTGGGTAGAAAGATAGAGCTTTGTTATTGCTAAAATGAATGCAGATACGTGAGAACAGAGAACCAGCTAGTTAAGCAGAGAATATTTCCCAGGTGAAGAGGCAAAAAGAGCAACCCTCTCTCACAAAGATCTCAAGATACTCAGTTCAACCGAGGCCTCATTATAGAAAGCTTAATAATACTGCATTGTTAGGACTGGATAACTTATCCTTCCTTTTATCCTAGAGATACTATTGAAAAGGATGAGGATGTTCCTGAATTACACACGTAACTTTCCAGGAAGATAGGGGGGCAGGGCTACCAGACACGGGTGCGAGACACATTGCTTGCTACAGCTTTACTATAATGCCAGAACTTGATGAGCAGGGAAATAGAGCATGACATATGAAAAGGAGATATTTAAAATTCTTGTACATTGAACTCATCCCTCAGAAAATGTAACCATGCCAAATAAGGAGGTATAGATTGTCGCACTTTTTCAAATTAAAAAAAAAAAAAAAAGCAGAACGTTTCTGTGCTGAATTCAAAATTAAGTCAGAATTGCTCATTATTTTTTGGTTTTTTCCCATTTCCCTTTTTTCCAAGTGCAACCTCATAGGCAATAAAACAGAAAGTTGCTGCTATGCATTTTGTATTTCTCTGGGTTACATCATGTGAATTATACTGAAGAAAATCAGTAAGATTTTCCATCTCCACTTCTTTTTAAGCCAGCATTTTAAAGGCAAACTTATGCCCAGAGGCCAGTTTGTTAAGCATTTCCCCCCACACACACTCCTGTTGTTATGTGTCATCCCCCTTCCTCTTGACATTCTCAACTTTTATTTTTGTTTGACATCTGTGTCAGCTTGTAAAGGCCATTACCATGCTGCTGGACTCTAATCAGACGAGACATTGTCAAGGTGAGAAGAAAAAGCATCATTTTCATCAAATGTGAGAAATCACAACCTGGTTTGCTGCAAAAACACCAGGGTTTTCCTGTACTAATACTTCCTCTCTTTCCTTGTCCAGCTAGCATAAGAGCAAGAAAACAACTTGGCAAAGAGGAATCAGTCTGAACCTAAACAAACAAAAAAAAACAAACCACATTCTCATCAGCCATCCTTTGCCACAGCTGAAATATCTGGTTGACATTTTCATTAGTTTCTTTTTCTCTTCCACAGGTTGCTGCATGCCATTAATTACAAATGCCACCCAGATTCATTGCAATGTATGTCATTCCCAGCCCCAGGTGATTCTGTAGGTGCTGTTCTCATCTTCAGAAGAAATCCTTGTGAAGCATAAGAGGGAAGTAAGGAGAAGTTGGGATTCATCCTAATATGCCATCACTTGGTTGTGCTGTGAAGGCCTGAGGCTCAGATCTGTTTCACTCCCCTTAGTGATTTAAAATGCAAGTGTTTATGGTCAGCCTGTCATGGAACTATTTCTGATAATCCTTAGCTTACTTGTCAAGAAGTCCTTCTCCCACTCTCCCTGCCCATCCTTGCACTGACTTTTTTTCTTTTCTTTTTGTGGGGAGAAGTTATACTGAACTTTGGTGAAGACCTTACTTACTTACAGCATTGCTGTCCCAGACTACCAGGGCTCCCACCTTTGGCACCAGAGAGCAGAATCCCACTCCTCTGCCTGAATGCATCTCACCCCTAACAGAAGCCAAAGATTAACTATCTGTTTCAAAGGCTTTCTTCCTGTCACCAGCCTTCAGATTGTATTGAGAACTCATCTGTTTCAGGCTGCTGAAGATGCAAACATTGTTCTGTGTCTACATACTGGCAAGGCAAGGAATTGTTTTTCCTCCCTGCCTGATTGTGCAGAATTACTGTAGACTGTGTATTTCGCTCATACTTGTCAGTACAGCTGTCTCATGCTTTTTAGCAAAAGGAGAAAACTTCTAGCTGTTTATAGTACTTGGGCTCTTATTTTCAAAAGAAGGGAAAAATCACTGATTCTTTGATGCCCAAGAGTCCAGAAAGAATGCATCAGTGAATTTAAATGTAAATTTTCAAAGCAAAATGCTTCTGTATTAGATAAGCATGGTAGCTAAAACACAGACTGGTAGAGAGATCAACAAAAAAATACTTTCATTATGAAAAAACAGTAATCTCCATGCTTGGTTTGAGCATGTATCACACGTTGAGAGAAGCTCATTCTTGTACAGAGAGTGGTTTTGATAGACCTGCTCAAACCCAACAGCAGCCATGCTTGCTAACACACTTGTTCTTTCTATAAGCTGCAAATTTTGGAGGAATCCTTGTTTCTTCCAAGCAGCTCCATCTTGAATTATAGAGGACACATCAGCAACATTCAGACAGTTGATTTTGTAGCACAAGGAAGTACTGATTGCTAAGATTTTTCTTGGGAAATGTAGCTGCAAAAGCCTTCTGTCAGCAGAGGCCAGAGGAAAGGACAGGGACAGATTCTTTCAAGCATGCAGTTCAGCTTCCAGTTGCTGTTCTCCTGAAGAATGTAAGGTAGGGCTGAGTGCTAATCCAGATGTGGGTCAAGAATGACACCCAGTGGACAGACCATGTGGTAGTCCCAGAGGTGTCTAACACCTTCTATGGGTGTCTAACCAATTCATTTTTCCTGATTTAATATACTCCCAGGTAATGAGCCATATTAGGGTATTAAACAATGTCCTAGTCTATATTCCTACTAACATGCTGTGGTGGGTTGACCCTGGCTGGATGCCAGGTGCCCACCAAGCCACTCTATCACTCTACCCTCCTCAACTGGACAGAGGAGAGGAAGTATAATGAAAGGCTCATGGGTCGAGATAAGGACAGGGAGAGATCATTCACCAATTGCCGTCACGGGCAAAACAGACTCAACTTGGGGAAATTAGTTTAATTTATTACCAATCAAATCAGAGTAAGGTAATGAGAAAATAAAAACTAAATCTTAAAACACCTTCCCCCCCACCCCTCCCTTCTTCCCAGGCTCAACTTCACTCCCAATTTTCTCTACCTCCTCCCCGACAAGTGGCACAGGGGGACAGGGAATGGGGGTTGCAGTCAGTTCATCACACGGTGTCTCTGCTGCTCCTTCCTCCTCAGGGGGAGGACTCTTCACACTCTTCCCCTGCTTCAGCATGGGGTCCCTCTCACGGGAGAAGAGTCCTCCACAAACTTCTCCAAGATGAGTCCTTCCCACAGGCTACAGTTCTTCACAAACTGTTCCAGCATGGGTCCCTTCCATGGGGTGCAGTCCTTCAGGAACAGACTGCTCCAGCGTGGGTCCCCTGCGGGGTCACAAGTCCTGCCAGAAAACCTGCTCCAGTGTGGGCTCCTCTCTCCATGGGGCCACAGGTCCTGCCAGGAACCTGGTCCAGCATGGGCTTCCCATGGGGTCACAGCCTCCTTCAGGCATCCACCTGTTCTGGCATGGGGTCCTCCAGGGGCTGCAGGTGGATATCTGCTCCACCATGGACCTCCACAGGCTGCAGAGGGACAGCCTGCCTCACCATGGTCTTCACCATGGGCTTCAGGGAAATCTCTGCTCTGGTGCCTGGAGCACCTCCTCCCCCTCCTTCTTCACTGACCTTTGTGTCTGCAGAGTTATTCCTCTCACATATTCTCCCTCCTCTCTCCGGCTGCAGTTGCACAGGTTTTGGTTTGGTTTTTATTTCCCCCCCTTCTTAAATATGTTATCCCAGAGGTGCTACCACCATCACTGATGGGCTCGGCCTTGGCCAGCGGCGGGTCTGTCTTGGAGCCAGCTGGCATTGGCTCTGTTGGACACAGGGGAAGCTTCTAGCAGCTTCTCACAGAAGACACCCCTGTAGCCCCCCAGCTACCAAAACCTTGCCACGCAAACCCAATACACATGCCATGACAAGAAACCTCCTGAAAACATTTCCTTTCTAGCCCTTTTATCCATCTATAGATTGGGATACAGAGACACAACGGTCTCCTTGAAGACTGGAATATCTTTTTTTTTTTTTAATCTGCAAAATTTGAATCCCAGGTTAGGTATTTCAGAGGATTTTCTCTTTTTTCCTCTCTCTCTCAGTTATCTTTATACATACAACATGGACAGCTTCCCATAAAACTTCAAATCTATGTATTAACTTCTCAGTCATATGAAAATAATGACCTATTCAATGGGGGTTTTCTAACCATAATAGAATAAGTTCATAATAAAAAATTATATTGCTTTGGTAGAATGCTCAAAGGGTTTTCCTTTGTCATGACACCATTAAAAAAAACAGCAACAAGGAAACCAATCATGCATTAGATCTGGTACAATTAAAATCCATTTTTCTGACCCAAAAAAGGTTCATTTGTACCTCATAAAACAGAGAGGTACTATCCCCATACCTGTCTCATGCTCCACTATCCAAAGGAAAGAGCTGGCAAATAGTCCTGCTCTGCACTGGGACCAAGGGACCATGATGAGACCCAAATCTCATGAGCAAAGCAGAGGTCATACAGCAGGGGAAGCAGGGGTTTGTGGAGGCAGCTTGGTACAGCCAAACATGCTAAATTGCCTGAACTGCTTTTAGTGGAGCCTGGACTCCAGAATCCACTGACCTCCACCCTCACACCACCAACCTCATTACTCCTCCTTTAGGCAGGCTTTTCTTTTACTTATATCTTCATTGCATAAGGAGAGAGCACAAACCAGAATCCTTAGCCTTTCTTTTGTAAAATACCACAATATGTTAAAAAAGATCCCCTCAGAGAGCAGCGCACACTCACCTCTAACCCTCGGGGTTTGGTACTATGCCCTTTTTACTGACACTGAACTACTAATCTGAACAAACATGCCATGCTCCTCATTATGGCAAGACATGTGAACTACTTAGTGCCAAGAAAGGCCTAAAGGCATCAAAGTTTGTGCTTTCATATGCACATGGAGTAGGATTTTTGGTAGCAGCAGTGGAAGTGAGTTCTTCCCATCTCACCCTCACTCCTCCCTCAGGGTGGTACAGTAGCAAGCAGGATGAAACTCAGAGCAAATGCATCTCACCCCCCCTTCGTTTGTCCTTACTGCTCAGATAGTCCCTTCTCTGAGCAAATAATGCTTTTTATACTAATGTCTACATCTGTTTGAGCATGTCTCCTGCATTATTAATATCTGCAAGCTGCAAAGGAAATTAACTGTAGAATTTGCCTCTGAATTCAGTGTTAATCTCCAATGAGCTCACACCTCCTGACCTTGTTAACCTCAGCTTTGAGCATCTAAAATAAAATCCTGCCTAGCAGGTCATTTCAGCTGGGTGGTTAATCCAGGAGCTCTCTCAGGTCAAAGGCTTAGATTTAGCTGAGGCCCTACTGCAGCACATCTGAAACGCTCTGTCCAGGTAAAGAGCTTGGGAAACCTGCAAAAAAAGGTCAGAGGCAGAGTTTATAGCACCATATTTTATCAGATTCTTCTCCAGGTGCCTCCGACCAAAGATCTGCTGCATACAGAAGCACTCTGCTCCATCCAGCCAGGTCCAGCAGGACACTTACTCATAACAAGTGCTGATGTCAGTAAACTGTCAGCTCACCTAATGCGCTGACCCTTCATCAGGCTGAGAGTAGTGCTCTTCTACCACCTTCTCATCTCAGCCTCCCCATGCTTTCTCCTCATAAAAGAAATTCTTCTAGTGTCTAGGTTTGATGTTTGGAGGTTTTTTGTTTGTTTTTTGTTTTGTTTGTGGTTTTTGGGTTCATTTTTTTGTTTTGGTTTGTTTTGGTTTTTTTTTTAAATCCACTGACATTTCTGTTTGATAACCTTCCACAGAAAATTGCTGTGTATGCCATATTTTCTACACAGCTACAGCTATACTAAAGACTTCCTCCAGTATAGATGAAAGACTCATAAACACTCCCTCACACACACTGTTCCTCACTGGGACAGGTGAAACAAAAAGCTAGCCAACTTTAAACTTTCTTATTTCAAGATTATTTTTTTTTTTAGGAGTCTACTATAAAAGCAACCAAACCCATTCATTATTCCTTACCTCAGATTCCTCACTATATTGTTTTTTCCACTCTTTTTAATAGGAACAAGGCAACCATGCTGCTACACATGCTTCTAAATAACCAAACTTTTTGCATTTTTACCCACCTCTTGTAGAAGGAGTAGGGATGCTAATTAATTCTCCACACATGGTAGATATCAAATTTCTATCAACCACAGTGGGATTAGGGCTGGGGCTGGTGTTTTGTATTCTCTCCTCTAACTTATTTTTTTCCTTTCTTTTTATTGATAAAACTCATGCATTGATGGAATCTTAAATTTAAACATTTGGGAATTTGTTGTCATTAAAGGTAAACTTTCTCTTTTCCCCCATGTGTCTTAAGGGATCATCTGAAATCAGAGGGAGTGCTTCTTCAATGGGAAGAGAGACTGAAAGAGGAAAATGAATACAGTGCTAGGGGAAGTTTTTCCTTTTGAAGATTTGGCAAGCAGCAACAGAGACAAGCAGATATCCACCCCACCAGCAAAACCATTGCAGAAATTCCCTTTTGTGGCATATTCTGTCTTACAACATTTTAATGATGTTTGTTGGTAGTGTGGTCAAAGCTCTCCTGGTCATGAGATGAAGCTGAGAAGATAACACCAAGGTATATAAATACGCCCCACATTAGGAAGACCAGCTGATTCATGCAATGCAAGGGAAGTCCTCAATGACATTTAAAGGCAGCAGATTTACAATGGAGAAAAAGGGAATTATTTTCCAACACAGCAATCAGTAAAGTTAATCTGCTTATTATGCAACTCTCAGTTCCACAGTGTTATTTCTCTCAATAAGGCAAAAAGCTTTGTAAATTTGAAGAAAGGATTTGGCAGGTATATGCACAAGATTAGCATCTGCTGACTGTTATCCAGGAAAATATCGCAAGAGAAAATATCACCACTCTCATGCTTCAGGACACAAGACTATCTATCAGTCTTTGGAGGTCAAGGAGAATTCCCTTTATACTATTACAGAGTTACATAGTATTACTACAGTGGTTTTATATGAGGATGGGTAATATACTTTCACAACGTGCAATCTTGATAAAATATCCAAGTAAACTGTTAACTTAAAAAAATAAGCAAATGTTGTTGTGAAGATTATTTTCCATTCTTTGAACATTTGCCAAATTTATAGAGAAATGCCTATATTTCACATTTTAGAGGGTTTCATAACATTTCTGAATATTGACACAAAAGCTGAAGATATATTTATTATTTTCTATATTTTGCTTTGACTAGTGAATGCTCACACAAAGCTTTGGAGACAGGGTGACCACACAGTGACTCTTTCAGGTAGGTTTCTTTATTCTGTGTTTTTCAAGAGTGTGCCTCCCTGCCTTTAAAAATTCATCTGAGTACCTCAAAATCTACTTGTCTATCTGCATACTCTGCAGCAAACACAGCAGTGCAAGAACTAATCTAGGGCTTGGCTTTTTGTGTATGATTAAAGGCACTATCCTTTAGCCTTAATGTCCAGTTATCATTATTATTATATTATATAGATCATTATTTTATAGTAATAAAGTGTATCTTCTGCAGAACCTCAGAGAAAACTAAGAAAGAGAAATAGCCAGTGGAAAAAAAAAACCAACTGGTACATGAGCACTTTTTCCCTTTTTTTCTGTATTCTTCCCCTGTGATTATTTCTGGGTTTGGCTATATCAGTATATGTAACTATTTCAGTTCCATATCTTGTTTGCACTGTTTTTTGATACAGCTGGAAACAGAACATATCAAAAGGTATAGACTGGCCAGCCCATTAAACCCATTAAAGGAAATCCTATGCTTATTTGTAACTGATTTTTCTTAGTAGACATATGCCTGAGTAGAGGACAGTAGAAGTCATATCCTTATAACTGATGAACTGATGTGCATACAGCAGGATGTATCCAGACACTTTATTGCTAATTTCCGAACTTAGTATCTTCTGCATTACATATTCCCCACATAATTACCTGGATACTAAATGGCAAGTGGGAGCGTATCTCAAAGAATGAACTGCTTCTCGGCTTCATACATCTCATTTCTAGAGGCAGGAGCCACTGAAATTTTGTTGCAAAGGAAAATTCAGCTTTTAAAAAATTTAGTTTCTCTTGACCTCAAACAAAACTGCCTTATATCCACATTTCTGACAGCTACACAAATTTCTAAAGCTTTTGGAACTATCAAAATGTTCCATTTTGGTAGTATCAAATTGTTTTTGTTTCCTGATGCTGAAATATTTCATTTAATTATGTCAAAATACTTTATTCTGTTAATGTGAAAACATTATAACATAATCTTCAATCTTCAGTACAATATACCGTTTAAAATCTCATATAAATTCAGTATAAAAATTAATATGTATATAACAAAAATCAATTAATCAAAATGGTGCAGTCAAAATGATATGTTTTTACCTTATCAAAACAAAATATTTTGACATTACCAAAATAAAACAAGACGGCTGAAGTGATTTGTTTCAGCCCCTTTCCAATGACAATTTCATCAAAATTGTCATATCCTCCAGGAACATTTTGATGCTAATGAAACAACATGTCACAATGAAACACAGTTCCATTTACTATGCTTTTGATGCCCTTAATTTTAGGAAAAGGAAAAAATACATCCAAAGGGCTGGCCACAATGACACAGCAGATTTTGCAGCCATACATTTACAGGTGCCTGGAGGTACGAGCAATTGAAGTATTTCTGGCCACTTACATCTTTAATTCTCTTCCAAAATTGTTCCTTAGTTGAAGATGACTCTAAAAAGTTTTGTCATTCCCCATTCTTTGCTACAGTGAGAGCACAGGAATAGCTGTAAGCATTTAATGACATCTCTCTCTTCTTGTCTTCTTTATTTTATGATTGGGGGTGATTTTCCCTCCTGCACACTTACCCTTCGTGCCCCTTCTTCTCCTCATTTCCATGGTACAAAAGCTTGGGCAAGCTCCCTTTTACCTTCTCCATGAGTATTCATAGGTCTAATTAAGTTAAATTCAGCTTGTCTGATTTGAGAAGTCTTATCAGGAATACTTAACCTGTGCAAATAATATGCATAGACTGAATGAAGTATTCCTTCTGAATGCTAATTAACTACACACAAGACTTCATACATAATCAAATGTCCAAATGCACCAGAAGCCTTACAGGGAAAGAAAAAAAAAAAAAAGAAAAGAGATGATTTAGAAAAGGTAACAAACAAAAAACCTACGCTAGCAATTCAGTAATCCCGAGCACATTTCCTGATTCATATTGTGACTCTGCTTTCTGATTTTAACTGGGAAAGGATGGAGCTCTGCCATTCCTCCACCTGGGCTGCAGAGACTGAAAGATAGTAATGAAGAGATAAAAAAAGCTAGGAGGGTCATTCAGCCTTCTTCATTTTCCAGGACCATATTTTTAAATTGAATCTTGCAGAAAGTAAGTGATAATTAATTCTGTTTAGCTCTTTTTAAAGTGACTACCTTTGCATCTATGTCTTCCCTTCAGTCTTTTCTGTTTTTTCTTCTAGAGCTTGTTACATTAGGTTACAGACTAGTCCTCCTAATATTCAGAGGAGAGTCCAACCAGCCAGACTCAGACCCAAGTAGGAGGCTGCCATGAACCTGAAGATCACGAAGAAGATCCCTGGGACTTGTCCACCTGGACAGCTCATAGGGGCACTCCGACTCTGGCAGTGTGATTGATCTCACTGGACCTAAACATATATGATGTGCATGTCAAATCTGAACCCCTTGCCCAGGTGCTGCCTATAATCAAAAAACCAGAAGGAAACTTTGGGGCAAGAATCTATTCAGACTGTTTCTGGCATCTGCATTTGGGTGAGATGAATCATGCTCTAGAAGGGCCTCTTTCTCTCCTGTGGTTATATGGGAGCTTAGTGCAACTATGACATCAATAGACGTCCACAGTGTTAATGCTTGAAATCAGGCGAGATAATTTCCTCATCAGGTTTACTAGCTGGACTTATATTTATCCATGCTGTGTCAGAGTACCAACTTCATCCACACTGGGACCAGGCACAAATATGCCAGGGCTCTCTGTGTCCCTGTGACATTTCCTTTGAAACCAGGATGAGAGAGATGTGCATGTGAAGGGCCTGGCACCCACCAGACCATGCCCAAATATGAAATCAGGAGGTTGGTGGTACAGTATAACAGCTCTTTTGGACCCCCACAGATTTCCATATCCCGATGCATGAAAATCTGCAACACCAAGAGCTACAAAGCACTCCAATCAGTGCACCAAAACCACCCAAAGCCTTCTTCCTATATGTGTTTCTCATTATTGTCCTATTTCTTTCACTGTTAAGTAGGTCAGTTCTTCCTCTGTCTTAACACTCCATCTAATTCCAGTGTCTGTACTGCAGGAATGCAATTTAAGAATCTTTTGCTGCTATCAACCTTAATTTTTCCCTTCCACAATTTCCAGCTATTTCTTCTTATCCGTTCATCTTCTAATACAGTGAATTAGTTTTTCTTTTCCATCTTTTATATTGCTATTATGAATGCATCAGGCTATGATGAAATCCTTTTCACCTTCCAATCTTGTCATAATTTCTTTTGTCTAAATTTGTATTTTCTCCATTTTTTCAAACCATTGCTTCTTTCTCAAGCTCAGCATGGAAAAAAAATGGTCTGTTTTGCAAGGCTGCACAGAAGGTCGCTGTTATCTCCACAGCTTTGCATGAGATCCTACAAAATGTATAATCCAAACTATGTAGCCCAGCTAGACACACCTGTGTTCTGTTATGTCCTCCCCACTCTCAGACACATATTATCCAGTTGTCTTTTATGATCTTCTTCTATCAACAGCAACTTTTTTATTGTAATCCTCCACTGTATAGGCATGGGTGTCCATTACATCATAGGACAAATGGACATAAGTTTTATACTGACGTAAATTCCACTTTTGTTTTGTTCTGCTGCATGATGGTTTGTTCAGAGTCAAAGTCCTAAAAATTATGGTGGGAACGCTGTATGGGAAGACCTACCATTGCATCTTGAGCAGGGACTGGATGCCTTTTTGTTCAGTTCTCATTGCTATAAGCATTTCTATTTTCACACTTAAAAAAATCCTTCCTTCTTTTCTGCCCTTAGCTCAGAGAATATTCTAATATACAATGCTGTTAATATGGAGAAATGTACATAATTATGTGTAGTATGTAAAGATAAAATAGTTCGCTATGCATGAACACCAGTATATTAGAAGGAGTATATTAACTGGATAAAGCATACAGAAAAAGTTGACTGATAGAAACACTGATGGGAAGAATTTGACTGATGGCCCTGTGTGAATGACTAATACATGGATGTATTACATGGATGAACTGTAAGGGCAGATGGATGAGATAAATCAACAGACAGATGGATTGATGAATGGAATGTCGCTGTATTGGAGGGAAAGACAGAGAAAAGGAATATTAGAGAGAGAGAAAGAGTGCAAGTATCCTTGTGGAATTTCTTCTGCCAGAATGAGCCCTGATGGATCTCTTTGGGAACCGGCTGGTTAAATGCAGCTCCCTCTTAACAGTGAAATTGGGTTCACTCCACAGAGGTGCAAGGAAGATGAAAACAGCCTTTGAACAGAGGGAATCCAAACTGAGAACTGAAAGCACAGAAAGGTATTAATGAGAGGAACACTAGAACAAGATTAAATCTTAGCAGAAGATCTAGTCAGGGATATAACAAGGGAAAATGTAGAATAAAGTTGCAGATAAAATGAAATCCTTTTTTTTTTTTTTTTACCAGTGAAATCTGTAACTTGGATATAGCTTTCATTTCACCTATGTTTTCCTAAAGCCCAGTCACACTTTTTAAAGGTCAGGATTTCACATTTTGGACCTTAATGACATTGAAGCTTAGCAAGAACTGGGCCTTCCATGTAGAAATGTGATGCAGTGATCTGTCTGTAGTAACACCAAGGGTGCAATATGATGATATGCGATTACACCCCCTGAAGCTAGCATTTGCTACTAATGGTTTCCATTAACAGAACTAGATAGCTCAAGAAGCTCAAATTTAAACAGCTTCTCCTCTAAGCTTCTACTTTAAATCTCCCCAGGGAGGTAGTACTTGTAACAGTACGTTTATTAATTCTTCCCATTTTGGTTTTCAATATGCACTTGTACAATGCTCTGTGCATGCACATTGTACAAATATTTGTGGGACTTTAGCCTCCTAGGTAACAAATCCTAAACATCTCCTACTCAAGTCAGCCACGTGAAATAACCAGAAGCTACCACTCCTTAGGACCAGAAGCCTTCCCTGTATAGGGCCCTGCTAGCAGCTCTTTTGCAATCCATTGTCTTATTTATGCTAGAGATAAGGCACAGCTTCAGCATTTAGTAGCCAGCTACTGGTTGAAGTCAGTTTGCATGTAACTTTTCAGAAGAGATGGAAATAACTGACACAAACCCACAACAGATTCTCACATACTTGAATTAAAAATTATTTCTACTGAAGCACATGTATTCTTTGGCTAGTATTGACCAGAAAACTGATGTGTTTTGAGTTGGCTAGGCAATTCACAGCAAAACAAGTTAGAAGACAAGATTCTTTCTACTTATATAAAGAAGACCTTTGAGGGAATAAATATGCAATGGTAGAAATAGCATTTTTCAGCTGACTTTGCTGACTTTATTCTCAGTTACAGTCAGACATAATTTTTGAGGCTGTTAATTTCTAAATCATTTTAAAATCTAGTTGGATGGGAGAAGCAACATTGCAGAAGTGAACTATGGTACTTCCCATTATGTGCTCTCAGTATGTCTTCTGAGTCATTTCTGATTAGCTTGCGGGAAACATTATATTGACAACAATGCAGAGAAAGCCAGCTGTGTTATCTTTTTATCTTCTGAGTAATGCAACATCAATAATGACCAGCTGACTTCTGATTCCTCTCTATTTTTCTCTGCAATAGTGAGGTGGTGTGCTTTTCATGCACTTAGCAGGGTTACCTTTCTAGCAGGCTGAAGAAATTAATTTTGAGCTGGAAACCAAAATATCGAGTTCACTGAGAAAAGACCCAGACAAAATGCCAAGCTTTTTTTTTTTTTTTTTCATTTCATGGCCTCAGTTTTTGGCTTTAACCACACAGAAGGAAAAAAAAAAAGAAAAAAAGAAAAAAAAGAAATTTTTGTTTTCTAAATGTACGTAGGTCATATATTAAGTGTAATTTTTCTGATGATAAGGGATGTTGCAGTGATTGCTCTGACAACAGATGTCATTTTCTTCTTCTTCATAAAGCAGCTACAGCAAAGCTCTCAGCTTTGGCATCAATTCCTTCACTGAAAATGCCCTGTTCTTCTCTGCCTCAAAAAGAAGCCTACATCTTCCAAATCCCCAACATAGTTTCTCTTCTTTGCCTCTGTCCTTCTATGAATGGACTTCTTCCTGTCCTGGAAGAATAGCTGGATCTTCGTATTCCCATATATTTCTCTCAGATAACCATTTATTTCCAGTCATACTTGGTAATTCACATGAATACATCTGTTGACCAGGAAATAGCCCACGTATACCAAGCTCATTTCTCAGTTACAGATGAAGAGCTATTGGATATTAGTAATTCCCTCCACATGGCTATTCTTAAACAACGTGAACTAAAATATTACTGAATATGGTCAAAAATGCTTCTTTTATTTTGTGTAGAAACTTGAGAATTTCTACTATAAAACTCAAAACCAAAATACTTCCATCTCAGGTTGGTGTTTCTGTTCCACAGAGGAGCTGTGGTTGATGACTCTTGAGTTCCCTCATGCCACCCAGCTGAACTCATTCTCCTTACTGTTGTCATCCTACTTTTTGGCAGAGGAAGCTGTCCATCATTTACCACATCATTTGTTACACATTGATCTTAAATCTAAAGAAAGATTTATAATAATTTCTGTCTTCTCTCTCAATCTTTACTTTTTTATTTTTATAAAGAATTAGTATTCTCTTCAGGGATCAAACAACACAGACACACACATATAAACAATACCAAAAAAATTACCTAATCAAAAATCCAATTTCTCTAGTTGTTTCAAAGACTACTTCTGAGGGGAAAATGCAGATAATTTCTAATTTTTCAGTCTTCCTGAAAAAGCAATTGCCTGCCCATCCTGGATTAATCTGAATATTGCTGTGATTTGAATGCCATTGAACTGATTGCTGAGGTTGGCAGAAGCAATGGTGGCACCTGGTCAACCTCTGGTTTTAAAAATGAGTACCAGAATAATTACACTTTATTGTACCTGCTAATTTCTCCCAGAAAATACCTTAATAAATTGATTGCATGTTTCAAGCAAACCTGTATTGAGAGGATTATTTACAAAGGCCACACAGAAGCTGTTATTAAAAAGCAATCAGAAGGAGAGAGGAACAATGGCAGGAGGGCTCAGTGGGGAAACCTTAATGGTGGGGAGATTAGGATTTGGTTTTCGTTATCTTGCTGACATTCTAATTAAAATGTATTTCTCCCATTTCATTACTGTCTCACACTTTATCTGAATTACCTTTCACACTTGGTGAAGGAGAAAGTCATTTTTGTTACATGCCAGGATGAGGCAGTGCCAATCTCTTTGCTTTCGTTTCTCAGACCCGAACCTGCAAAATCCTAATGTTCAGATCTGGATTCTGCTGATGTTGGATTTGAGAGTGCTGCGTGAGAGGTTTTTCTGGGGCACCTGCAAGCAGCAGGGTCCCACAGAGAAGTGGCGCTCTGGCTTGTCACCTGGACCCTGCAATCCTGCAGGAAATGGAGGCTTTAGCCAAACCTTTGCAGACACAGAGTTGAGCCCGTTACTCAATTTAAGATGCTGACAGCATGGGGAAGGCAACCAAATTATTCAGCCCAGTCCTGTTTTAAACATTGAAAATTTTAAATTGTAACTGAAATAAACTTCATATTCCGCAAAAATGGCATATTATGCCAGATTACACTTCTTTCCCCTCCTCCAATTAGTAAATAGGTTTTAAAAACAAACAAAAAATTAGGAAGCTGGAGAATTTGAGGTGTGAAAAAAAGGATTAAAAACTAAAGATGTATAATCAGTTATAATTAATTTGTATATGTTTGCACAGCCCCCAGTAAACCCAAGTGCTACGTAATTGCTGTAGTTGTGGGGAAGGAGGTCTAAATGGTTAGCAAGGCTGGGTTTAGGACAGTGGTACCAGCATCCGAAGAACGTAAAAACCAAGGAGGGAAAAGAAGCATGCAGGATATGAGTAATGTTCCCGGGAGAAAACAGCAGAAGGGCTGGAGCCTGAACCCCGCATGGATGCCAGGCAGGCTCAAAGCTGCTTCCCTGGGCAGTGCTCTCACTTCTTTCCCTTGCAGTAATGCAGCCAGATGGGCAATGGCTGGTAGTTTACCGTGGGCCTAAATGTAGAACATAAAGGATCTTCTGAGTTCTTCTCAATTAGTTTTTGTAGGACTCACTAAGGAAATTCTTACAAAATGGTTTTGCTTTTGTTTCAGAATAGTTTCATGGTGGGGAGCGGGGGGAGGAAGTACCTTTCATGGAAATTCTTGAAGAAAACACATGACCAAACTGAGAATGTTTTAACTGGGAAGTGACGTTGCAGTATCTCATGGGAGCTGCAGATCAGTTATGTCCTGTTTGTGCCTGTGCACAAGGTTTACAGGTCAGACATCTGTTCTGGCAAGACACCAGGGTGAGCAACCACCTAAGGAAGGAGACTGCAGAGCATCATAGGACAGATGCACAACCACACATCCCCATTCACAAGGCTGGAAGGGACCCTGAGGCCCACAGGTAAACTCTGGGACATGACAACTTTCCTGTACAGAGTTGGTCAGTTTGCGTTAGGATCTGTCCCTAGACAAATGGTAAGGTGACATTATCTGAATCACTCACAAAGAGGCTGGGTATAGCGTTCTCTCTGTCACCACCAAAACCATTCTCAGTCCAGCTTGTTTTTCCTTATCTATCTGCTTCAAAGTTGGTGTCATGTTGTTTGAGGTGCTAAAAAAAAAAATAGACTATGAAGCCCATAAAGTGAACTGGAAGAAGTTTCTCTTGCTGCATGTAATAAGACTATACTATAAAACTCATTCTGTGTAGCATCCTTCAAACTAACTGTTGTCGAAAATGATTTGGGATTAAAAATTGAGAGACAGCAGTGAATATAACATATAGCTTACATTAAACCAGGCTATAAAGTGAAAAATTAACACAGCTTTCACTTATGAGTCTAATAAGAGACTTTAAAGAAAATGAGAAAGGAGAGACAAGCATGATGAGGCACCCTCCTAGCAGACACAAAATGTGATAAAGACACAGTGATGTGAAGCAAGACAGGACCTTTTTCGAGGTAGCAAGAATTACAGAGAAGGAGCTCACATTGAGAGCAGCAAGCCAGGAACAAACAGTGACAGAAGCTACAGTAAAAATAAGGAGAGAGAAGCCCAGGAGGGTGGCTGCCGCAGATCTTTGGAGGACAGTTTTGTACTGGGCTTGTCAGCAGACAATGGTGCTGCTCCCCAAGCCCAGGTTCCTTCTGGGCTATAGCAGCAAACCTGCCAGGTACTCAGATCAAAAGTAGGAACAAAATCATCTGCAGTCTTTTAGCAGCTGTTTGACAGAGTCCTGGTAGACAAACGAAATGAGACCAGAGGTTGAACTAAATGAAGATGACCAGCTCTGGCTCCTTTGATGCAGCTTTTCCTCCAGTATACGTGTGACCATATATCTTCGTTACTTTCCTACTTTTTTGTTATTGTTTTTCTTTAAGGTGAAATCAAATTTTACTCCAAGGCAAATGTCACTCCCACTTGTATGAGTTCCCTTCTCACCAACAGCACCTTTTTCCACCAACATATAAATCCTCAGAAGAGCTAAATGTAACAAAATCTTACACCTGGCAGTTTTCTTATAAAATGCACAGGCTTCTGGCAACTAATACAGTACTAAATGATCATCATCATTACACTGCTTAGTTTTATGGTATGTTAAACTACTGATGTACTGATTCAAGAAAAATGCCCTCAGCACATAGCTCCATGCCGAGGCATTATTTGATTTACGGAAAAGCTGACTCTACCAAGGATCTGCAGTACCATACAATAAGCTCTAATCTTGACTCATATTAGAATCTGTCTATCTACTTCTTTACTGTGGTATCTAGGGATCTTTTATGATACCAAATGTGTAGCAATTTTTCAAATAAGCATGACCTCTAACACTCTGCACACAACGTTGTATGCAAGCCTACCAACCACTGTGCAACATCCCCTCCGTCTGAAGCTGGGAGGAATGCATTGCAGGATATTAAGCAAAACCATTTTAAGTCCAAACCACTGCCTGACACTTCAACTTAAAATCCATTTAGCAGTCAGTGCAGTTCACTGAACACTGATATAATCTGCTGGTCATGGAAAATTTTATTTTGATTTCTGTGGAGTTTCATTCCAGGCTGTAGATTCCCAGGGAGTTTCAGGAGCACAGGAAAAGTAATGAATTAGTCCACACTTGAGATGACAAAGGTTTGGCTCTCTGGGACCAGATTTCCTACTGGAAAAAGGATGGCCCAGCTGGTTTCTGAGCACTGAACAGAAACATAGTTCTGACAGAACACTGATTCCTGCCTAACACACAGCAAATGAACTGACAGGGTCATGAAATGGATTAGGAAATGCAAGTATCCCTCTCTAGGCACATTTCCTCCATTAGAAGTGGCAGACATACAGGTTTGCAGGTTTTCAAGTTCTCAGGTAATACTGATATTCTGAAATTACTCCTGAAACGTTCCCCTTAAAATGAGCACATGTAACAACTCCCCACCATCCTCCTAAAACTCAAGAGTTAGTTGCAGTCAGAGATCTGCTTGTGACACACCTAAGTTGCTTCTTTTTAAAAAAAAGTCCTTCATATTCTAGGAAATTGCATTTTTTGATGCAAATTGATTTTGTTTTCTAAACTGTTTTCAGTGCTTTCCTCTGGCTATCTCTGCCAGCCCCTGTCAAAGTAGACTGTGAGCACCAATGCTAACGGCTTGTTTCGGACACCTCTGAGGGAGACAGCAGTCACTGCATACAGTTCACTGAATCATCTGTTCACAAGTGGTCTCTTGCATGAGCACAAAGCCCTGGTAGTGCTGGACCACCTTATAAATCTCCTCCTCATTTTTTCCTTCCAGCATGCATGTCAGTGGTGACAGGATTTACGGTGACTGCTCCTTTTTAAAATGTTAGCTGGTAAAAAGGGGCTGCCAAGTAGTGTGGAAACACAGTTTAGGCCACCTTCAAACGAGACAGTTCAAAGTTGTGTGCTGAACCCAGATCTCTTGAGCTAGACTAGACTCTTCACAGATGCCTTTACTTCCTTGTAGCTGTACAAACACCAAAATAAGGCCCAGGCTGCAATTCCCCTCTCCCCAGGCCTCACCAAGCATGGGATTAGCCGTTCAGGTACGTTAGAAGGATTAAAAAAATGCTAACAGAGGAACAGGGGACATAACACAGGAATAGGGTCATGATCAATGGCACAAAGTCTAGTTGGAGGCCAGCAGGTAGCAGTATACCCCAGGGTCAATACTGGGTCTGATCCTGTTTAACACCTTCATTAATGATCTGGATGATGGGGCAGTGTACCCTCAGCAAGTTTGTTGATGACACAGAATCACATGGCAAGACTCCAAGCAGATGAGCAATTGCCCAATATTCCCTCTGGTAAAGGTCTCCATCAGCCAGAGGCTTTATCAGACTTTTAAGTCCCTCTTTCCAGGTGTTTAATAAAGTAAAACTTCCCATTATACTGAGTTTGTAGAGGATATGTATCAGGAATCACATAAGGATTGTGAATGAACAAGTCTGTATCGATGCAATCCACCCAGTCAAGTTCTTAGAAAGAGAGAAAAGGAGAATAAGGCCTAGATTTCATAATCTTCCTTGGGACAGATATAGTTCTTTTAGAGAAGTCACAGTCGGTACAAGGAACTATATTTTGTGTATGCTTCTATGAATAGAAGTGACTCATCAGAAGTAGAAATATGCCATCCTCCAACCCCCAAAATTAGATATTGTGGGTTTTTTTAAGTTAATCCTACCATTCCGAAAGCAAACATCATTTACTAGATCATACATTCAGTGATGCCTCATTCTCTCATCTTTTAGTATAAATCAGTGCAGCTCTGCAGTTCATTTCCATTTATTTCTTGGGCCCAGCCAGAATTATTCTACTGTCTTATTTGTCCCTTTGCTATAGTCTGGGAAGCTTTAAATATTTCCCTCTACATTCATAACTAGCAAATATACTCAAACTCAAATAACCATCTTCTCTCTTTTCAGTATTTAAAGACCTTACCAACCAATCTTAAATCCTGCTGGGTATGTATATATTACAGTTTGTAGCATGTCTTCAATCCCAACTGCAACAGCACATGTGTGAGTGCACTGCATATTTCTTTGTTAAATAAAGATGAGCACACACTTGCAAATATAGGTACAGAAACCTGGATGTAGATGTGTTCACGTGCTTTTTGTAGCTTCCATATACATATACCTGTCCAAGCCAGAGTATATCTGTCTACAAAGCCTAGACTACCGAAGTGACAAAGAGCTTGGGGTTACCTTTGGTTTTAGCCCTGTTTAAACTAGCTGGAATTTCTGGTCAATGACCCTTTGAATATGTGCCCCTTTTCTGATTTTTCAAGGCTGGCATTCAAACAGATACAACTAGGAGCAATAGGTGTTTTGCCCAATGAATGTTTATTCAAACGCACACATACAGAGCACGATGATGTTTATGTGTATGTGTCCACATGCCTGTATAAACATATATGAGTACTATTGTGTGTGTATAATAGCAATCATGTAACGACTCAGTCTTTTACTGGAATCTTGAAAGCTCTGGAGGAACATGAAGGCATTTTATTTCAACATAATTTATTTTCCCCATTTTAATGGTAGAACAGTTGTGACTTAAAGGGCACATAGTAAGACAGAGAAAGGCCTTGAAAAACTGCTCAAACATCCAACATTAAAGCTGTATGTGACTCTACAGCATAGCTAGATGGACTTATAAGTAAAATGATCAATAATTACAGCTGCAGATTTACAACAGCATAGAGGAAACACACAGAAAGCCCTGGAATTGAAATGCTCAGGCAACCAACTTTGTTGAAGTTGGTGACTTGTTGTAATGTCACCACATCCCAACAGCCATGGCTACCCATATGAAGATGACATTGCATCATTTAGAAGCTGTTTTGTTCTGGCTTTTTACTCTCTTTCCATTTACCCATATTGAAAGTTGCTTCTTTAGAGACACCTGCAACCTCTCTCTTCTGTAATAATGCATGGGCATGTGTGGCTTTGAGAGCTATTTATGTAATATTTCCATTAACAAGCTGTAATTAAACTATCTAATTAAAAAAGCAGTAATCTATTTAACAGGGGTTTTATTTTTTTTAAAGAAAGCCTAACAGAACTGTGATTAAGTTCCTCTGTTAGATGAGCATTATGGCTTTTCATAAGGCTCTTAATTACTCAACCCAAAATGTTAAATAAATTAAATTAAAGGCATAATTTTATTTTTCTGAAAAGAAAAAAAAATAACACACACTAGAGTAAAAAGCTGTTCCAAAATATCCATTAATATAGTAGGGATTATTTTTAATGTGTTGTGCATTTCAGCCTAGACAAAAGCTGATTAGTGATGTAAAATATAGTGAATAAAATCTTGCACTTATTAGACAAACAGATAGGTAATTGTACTTTTTATTCCCAAGATATGCCTACTATTAGAGCACAGGAACAGCCCTTTTGGGCCATAGCAGTGGTCCCCCCAGCCCAGCACTCTGCTCCCAGCTGGACTAAGGTGAGAGACTATCCAGGGAGAGCACATAGGCCTCGACACTTTCCTCTGTCCCCTTATGCTTCCTCAGCATCCCCAACCTTTGTTGGATTTGGTTGTTAGGGAATGAATCCCTGCTTGTTCCCTTTAGTGTCCATTTACAGCTCTGTTGTCTGGGAATTTGTCTAATCCCATTTTGAGTCCGCTGATGCTGTCTGCAGCCTGCTGGGCCAGCAAATTCCAGAAGTTCCCTATCCATTGTGTGAAGAGCTGCTTCCTTCACCTGCTTTAAAGTGTTGTCCTATTAGTTTTTGTCAAGCGCTCTTTAGTTCTATTCTTGCAGGGTTTAGTGAATAACAATTCTGCATTCACCTTATCTGTGATCTGCATCTTATCAGAAGTATTAATTTTATTTTGCTCTATTTTCAGTTTCCAGTTCCTTTTCCTAAACACAATCATTCTCATCAACATTTCCCAGGTTGATTGTCTGCCCTCACTCACTCGCTTTCACTAAGACAAATGTTTCTGAGGGCAAAAGTCAATCAGTAAAAAGGGGGTGCAATTTCCAAGAATGAAATTACAACTTCTTCTCAAGCTAAACTTGTACTCTACTGAGACATTTTGGTACCTCTGTTTTTTGAAAAGTTTGAAAGGAATTAGCTGCCTTGTGAGAAAGGTACTTGACACCTGCCTAAATCTCTTGGACCGGTCACGCTCAGTGCTGATGTGGTAGAGCTCAGTGCTTAAATTTGCACAGACTCTTAAACTCTGTATGTTTGAGGGGCTCCTTGGGCAACACCCTCCCAAGAGGCCCAGGCATACAGTGGTGTAGGGCTGTGGGTGTTGAGATTAGATCAGGGCTTTTCGGCTGCTGGAAGGCACAGTATCGCAGCAGACACAAGGGCTGAGAGTGACCAGTCTCTCCTGTGTTTCTCAGTCAGCCCCTGCTGCTTACACACAGGCAGCATGATGGAGAAGGAGGGATCAGCCTAATCTGAATGCAAATGGGCGAGGAAAGAGAGAAAATGAAGAGGAGCTAAAAAGACGGGATTTGTGGAAACAAAACACAGCCCACAGTTCAAGCATATTTGTGGAACTGTTTGGTTCGGACCCATATCTTTTGCCTTGTTAGGGTTTGCCTCACTGCCAAACCCAACAAGAACAAACAAATTAGGCCAAAGGAGGGTGGTGTTGTTTAGTTTGAACACAGAGCAGCGATATGTGAAATGAATTTCTGTATACTTAATCTTAGCCAAATGAGGCTGTCAGATGTTTGTTTCTCCAACCTGCCTCAGCACTTTATACCAAGAGGAAAATGTTACCTGAGTGTAAAGCACGAACAAGTGAAATGAAAAACCATGAACGCAAATATTTATCATTTTCTTTTTCATTAGCATTCCTTGCTCAAAAGCCAGAACGTGCTGCTTGTGCCTCCTCCATCTCTGTAAGTTGCCTGACTCCCTTGTTGCTCTTCCCACAGGCAGCAACTAATAACAGCCTGCCATCTGAACTTGTCATGTGGGAGTGCTCCAGCAAGCAGGAGAGTAGGAGGGTATGCGAGGGTTGCCCCATGACATGCACCCAAACTTCCAGGAGCTGTTTCCCGTGCCTCACCCTCGGAGCAGGAAGGTGGATAGCAGGTGACACCACCAGCTCCCCAGGGGTTTCAGCGATCTCAGGCTGATCTGCAAGGATCTGGAAGTACCTCTGGCTCCTGAGCAGACCCTAACTACCAGTCAAGGCAAACAGGACAAATGATGTTTAGATACAGCTCAAACCGAGGAAGTCAGGGATCAGGTTTTGATGTTGAGCTTTGAATTGCAGGAATTTGGGATCGAGGGTGCAAAAGCAATTCTTGACAGATTCTTATTCTCAGTTGCAACACAACAGCACCCTTTAAACAAGACTGATTCACCCACTTGGACATGAAACCCTAGGCCTAAAGTCACATTCACCCAATATAAGCTTCCTGGCACCAAGCGAGTGACAGGTTAATTTGTGGTTCAGCCCAGGTTTTGATCCGTGTTGTTCTCTTCAGAGAGAGCCCTTCTGCAAATCTCCCACACACAGGGATTGCAGATCTCCCACATGAATTGAAGCAGAGAAGCCATATCCATAACTTCATAACCATTTTCTCTGAGCATTTACTTACCCCTCCAGGCAGCCAGGTTTGGGGCGAAATGCAGAAGGCATTGCTGACCCAGCACCATTCTTCACTCTGCTCCCAGGCAACACTGAAGCAGTCAGAGCAGGGAGAGACAGTCATCTGCTGCAGGTTTGGTCTGCTTATTGCCTGCTAACCAGAAACTCTGAGGGACTCTGTTCAGAAGTGACTGACGTGCCAAGGATAAGGACATTTCTACAGGCAGAGCCATCTTATTTGAAAAAGGGAAAAACATTTGCTTGAACTGCAAGGTCATGGCCTCCAAATTCCTTTTTGCCTACCAGAACAAAAGAAGAAATATGTTTTGATGGTGAAAGAAAAAAAAGCAATTGGAAATGTGGTTCACATGTTCCTTATCCTGTTTTGTTGGGTTTTTGGGGTTTTCTTTTTTGTGAGAGAGGGCAAGCTTATTCCAGTTTTCTGGGACATCGCAGGCTCCAAAAAGCCCAGTCTAGGCTAGAAAGCCACAATACAAGAGCATCAGCTAGATTGAATGTTGCTAGATATCTCAAAGCCAAGAGTACATGGTACCTGCTCGTGTCGGAGATGGGCTCATGCAGCTCGTGTACTTAAGAAGCTGCTCTCAGAAATCGCTCGCAGAAGCAGCTCCCTGTCATGTTACTAGCCTTGTTCAAGTCCCAGCACAAGATGCTCATGTTCAGTGTGGTATTACCTCCTTTAGCACTACTGGGACGATCTGAAAAGATAATGGCCTACTTCTCACCTTGTGATGGTCTCCCGCTGTTGACTTCAATTAAGTTATTGTGGTTTGAACTGATGTGATGTGATGCGAGGTCAGAACTACTTTCCTACAAGGATGTTTAGACACAGTACAATAAAAGAAATGGAGGCTAAACACCAGGAAATAACTTTATAACAATAAAAACACTGTACAGGAACAGACTGCCTGATGAAGATGTGGAATATCCAACAGTGGAGACTTTTAAGCATGCATTAGGTAAGAATTTGCCATGCATAGGATAGATATGTAAAATCCTGCATCAGAGCAGAAGGAGGAACTGTATGCTTTCCTGAGGTCCTTTCCAGCCCTGTTTTCTGTGATTACTCGGTTGGCATTAACCATATTTAACTAAGTTGGACAACAATTTCAGCAGTAAGTCAAATGTCATATTTGACATTTGAAATTTGATTTATTACACTCATAGGCTCCTTCGCTCTCCTTAATTCTTCCTGCACTGTTTCCTGGGCCTAAATCTCACAGACCTGTTTACCAATCTGATTAATTAAATTCTTCCCAGGATCCCAAGGAGCTATCATTTTAAGACCCAGCAGTGCAACATTTGATTTACTCCATGAAACTTCCTTTTTTTTTGGTAGCAGGCAATGAAAATATGTCAACAGAGTCTCACATCAAAGAGAATATCAAGGGGAAAAATGCCCATGCAGCCAGCTGGTTCTTTCCACAGCTCAGTCATATACTCTGTATGTGTGTGCTTGGGGGAAAGAGAAAGGGCAAGGAAGGAAGTTTTAGATGGGAGCTAAAAGTTATGTAAATCTGCAGGAAAGATGAGAAATAATGAAGCTCTTTATTCTGCCAAAGTCAGGAACCCTCACAGAAGGTGGAGATTAATTTGGAAGTGATAAATATATCACTATATTGCTGAATGAAAATTCTTCCTTTTCAAATATACTGATATTAAATGTACAGGAAACAGGAAATGAAACAGGTTGCATATAGAAGTTGAAATGGATTTGTTAAGTTTCATTGTGAAAAAAAGTGAAATACAAAATGAGAAAAAGTTGGAACAAGGAGAGGAGAGGAGAGGAGAGGAGAGGAGAGGAGAGGAGAGGAGAGGAGAGGAGAGGAGAGGAGAGGAGAGGAGAGGAGAGGAGAGGAGAGGAGAGGAGAGGAGAGGAGAGGAGAGGAGAGGAGAGGAGAGGAGAGGAGAGGAGAGGAGAGGAGAGGAGAGGAGAGGAGAGGAGAGGAGAGGAGAGGAGAGGAGGAGAAAGGAGAAGAACCTACAAGAATAAAACAGCAGTTGTGGAGAAAAACAGCTTTGTGATTTGAAGGGGGTTTTTTTCTTTCTTTTTCTTTCTTGATTCTCTCCTTATTCTTTTGTGTTGTTAGGAACGATAGTTTCTTACATTAGTAGTTCACAATGTGTAGTAACCCTATTATACATAGTTTCTGACTGTTACTTTACAACACAGTACTATTTTAAGCTAGCTTATTGAATGCATGTGTTGTGGTTGGCATTATCTCTTCAAAGGAAATTAAACCTTATATCTGAATTTCAGCTACTTCTTTACAAAAAAAGTTAAAAATCAAATCAATTCTGTTTCTAGAAACCCTGGCCAAATCCAAATGTGTGTTACCATTGCAGATTTAAGCTAACTGAAAGCTCTTGATATGAAATGGTAAGAACCAGCATTTTGTTTCTATCAGGTACTGGGGAACAAGACATTTGTGCATTACAAGATGTTTTTAATCCTACCTAAAACCTTGACAGAAGGATGCACTGAACACTGAGAGCTCTGCTTGTCTGGAATAAGGGATGGGGGAAGAAAAGCAAGAGGAAAAGACAAGGACTCTTTTTGGGAAGAAAGGAAGAGAAACTGTCAAGCCTGCATACTGATTCATTTTTTGGAAAGCACTGCTTTTACAAACCACTAGATTATAACACCAGGGAGAGTATACAAAGATACAGGAATCAGAGCAGTATCTTTCTCCCTCTTATTTTCTTTGAGCTGCCACAATAGAGTTTTATATCTGGACTCTACTAAATGAAAAATCCATTTCCCCTTGGATTAATGACACAGAAAACACTTTGGGCTGGAACCTAAAACCTAAATAGGACTTCATTCCAGCTGAACTCAGGAAGTAAGAATAACCATACCAGCAGCAGCAAAGCTAATAACAGCCTGACCATACTGATGCCTTTGTCTATGTGAGATCTGCATTAGTGATTCTGCTCCCATTGCTTTTCTGGGATGTGGGGTGCTGCAGAGAATGACAAAAGTGTCTTTATTTGTTTATGTTGGAGATGCTACATGTTTCATAAGCAGATGATGTCTGGAGCAAGGAAGCTTTCAGGGCAAGAGCAATTCTTCTGCAATGTCTGCACAGGGTCTGGCACAGGGGGTCCAAAGCCCAATTAGATTGCTTGGAGCTACAGGAATACTGCACAGAGTGGTACGTAGGCTGTGTGAGTGACACCCACGATATTCTTCAAATGCAGATTGATCACTAAGTTTCAGTAGTGTTAATGGTTGCTACCTACAGAGAACAATTTATACCCCCAATCCAAATGTCTTTTATTTAGATCATGGAAAAATAATAATGAAGGAAAGATCTGAAGTAAAATACAACACCAAGTATGTGACCCACGTGTGTACAAACTGCCTGAGCTTTTCCACACAAAATGACAATTGTCTCTGCAGATGACAAATTCTTAAAAATGAAAAAGTCTGGTATGCAGAAAGCAGAAAATCAAAATACTTGCCTAGCTACATACCCAAAAATTATTTCATGCCGCATTCCGATATTTCTCATAGGTACATAGCTGAACAATATTTTCTATATTCAGCTACCACAGCTGTTGCAGAAAGAGGCCTGTGTTTGAACGTGGGTGTTCTCATAGATGAGAAATATGTAGCCAATAATCCATTTACTTAATAATATACATAGGTGGTGGCAGAGGGGTCAGCATATTCTTTTCTATTACCTGGCCAAGGGATTTCCACACATACTGTCATGAGACTCATTTTACTCAGCTAAGTGTAGAGAAGTGGTAAAAAATGTCCATTGAAAACATTCCCTGTAATCTTAATGAAGTAAGAGGAGATAACAAAGCGTGCACCCTTATCAGAATAACACAAGCAAATTCGGCTTGCAGCAGTACGTTATTCTACATTTTGAATTATTTTTAAATAAGATCCTCTCCTGCCTAAGGTGAGTATGAGTTGATAAGTAAATGGTCATTTCACATGTATAGCAACAGAATAACACCACAATGAGTACTGGAAAGGTTTAGACCCTTCATTTTGTGTCAGAAAATTGCTGCGTATCTTTAACAACCTAGTGGCCTAGGAGAGATGTATTTTCCACAGCTGGCCAAAACATCTACTATAAATTGTCAGTTCTTTAGAAGGTCCTGTTACCTTCAGTAAACATGAAATATGCTTCTGAAAGGACTTTATCTGATTTTTCACTGCATTGGAGCTGAAGAGTCTCCTGTCTTGTAAATTGTTGAGCAGTCAGGCTGACTTTTTAATGATAGACATAAATGAATCTCTCCTGATTTTCTTTTATAAGAATTGCGTAGGGAGACTCCCTGAAAGTTAGTTAAATAAGACTAGTATAAATCTGGAACATCAGCATCTCCCTGCATAAATTTACAAGCACCAATTCCAAAAGGTTAACAACATGGCAGATGGGTATCACTATGTGTGAACTCAGAAAAGCCGAGAATTCAAGGTTTGGTTCCAAAAGCAGTTAAAAGTCTGAGCATTTCCCCAGGCCTCTTGAGCAGGCTTCCTTGACTGACTGTATTAGGTCTGGCTGAGATGGAGTTATTTTTCCCCATAGCAGCCCTCATAATGCTGTGCTTTGTATTGGTAACTAGAAAGGTGTTAATAACACACCAGTGTTTTGGCTACTGCTGAGCAGTGCTCGCACAGCATCAAGGCTGTCTCTCCAACATTCCCCCCTCACCAGTAGGCTGGGGGTGGGCAAGATCTTGGAAGGGGACATAGCCAGGACAGCTGACCCAAACTGACCAAAGGGATATTCCATACTATATATCTGCTCAGCAATAAAAGCCAAGAGAAAGAAGGACAAGAGGGGGGCATTGTTATTATGTCGTTTGTCTTCCAGAGCAACCGCTACGCGTACTGAAGCCCTACTTCCTGGGAATTGGCTGGACATTGCCTGCTGATGAGAAGTAGAGAATAAATCTTTTGTTTTCCTTTGCTTCCATGCACAGCCTTTGCTTTTGCTTTATTAAACTGCCTTTATCTTGACCCATGAGGTTTTTTCCATCTTATTTTCTACCTGCCCTGTCCTGCTGAGGAGGGGAGTGATAGAGCAGCTTGGTGGGTACCTGGCATCCAGCCAAGGTCAACCCACCACACTGATGTGAACCACCTGCTGCTTCAGTTCAAGCCAAAAATAGTCCAAGAACAGCACTTATGTGTCTTTTGCATTGCTTCTGCTGTTCATTTTATTGAGAATCTGAAAGCATGGAAGTAGAGGCAAAAATGCACAAGTATGAGCTACCCCATTTAAACAAATAAATGTCAGCCTCTGCAAGAAGTTAGTCTAGTGTCCAATTCTGGATTAAGGTAAAATGCTTACAGTGCTCATTTTATGCTGAGATTCTTCCACTTGGAGAAACATTTTTGCAATACCAGGAAAAATGTATTTTCTATCATCTTCTCTGTGCAAAAGCTGTTCCTGCATCCTTATGCATCTGATTTCACACTGTGCAACTTTTCTTCCTGTGGATGCCCTCCTTTCATATGGACAGCCTGAAGCAAATGCAGAGAAGTGGAAAAACCTTAAACTAAAGAAAAATATATACATTTTTCTCATCTTTCTGTCTTTTTCATGTATTATATTGCAGTGGCTTTATTTACTCATCAGGAAGAGCAAGGATGATCTCCCATGACCTTGGGTAAGTAACTACTGAAAATACGTGTACACAGCATAAAGTACAGCTATGCAGATGCCAAGCTAGGTTTGAATAAATGGAAATTAACAGTGTAACTACACCCTGAGCCTCCATTTATCTTGGTTTCTGGTGGTGCATGAAGCTGAACAAGATTAGCACCTCAGGCCCCATGCAGAAGGGAAGTACCCCTGGGAAAAAGAGCTAACCCTTCTCAGGCAGATTCACCTCCTGCACAGAGTAGTTTTCCCAATTCGTGTAAGGTTTTCTACCTTAAGAAAGTCAAACATCTTACTCCTCCTCCTCAGCGTGGTGCTGTGTCTCCCTCTGATGGCATCTGGCCCACACTTCCAGGCTGATGAACACGTTAAAGTCTTGCATAACAGAGGATGTCTTTTTAGCTCAGCTAATTGATATATTTAGATCAGAGGACCTACGTTTAAACCCTACTATTCCATCAAAATGTGATTTGCTTTCTAGCCCTCTAGTGAATCAAGTCATAGGGAGAAATTTTCAGAAAGGACTAGTTCTCAGCCACAACTGAACTGAATTCATATTTACAACCCCACAAGGATCGAGGTACGGGGGGAGATTTAGCAATCAGTACTTGCTAAAAAAGTTGTAAGGTCTTTAGACATTTCAAAGTGAACTCCATCAGGCTACTCTGAACACCCAGTTTGTCTCAAGGCTGTAAAACACCCACAAGAGTCTATAATTTCCATAAGTCCCTCAGGACTTGCCAGCAGACTTGAGGTTTGAAAGACTTCCTAGTTACCTACAGCTTGTGACTGGCACCCTGAGGACCCCAAGGAAGCTTTGCAGCCACCACGTGCTGCTTTGCTGTCCTTTATACACTGCATCCTACTGAGTGACTTGTCTTTGAACCGCCATTTCATCACAAATGGTTGCAAAAGATTTGTCCCACACTAGCAATTACAGGAACTCTCTAATAATAACCTCAAGACTATTATTTTACTTAAAATGCAAGTATTTATACTCTCTCTCTTTACTCAGCCCATGCTGGAGACGGACTGCTGAACTAGGTACGTTTACTAAGACAAATGAACTGTGTGCATTTGCTGGTGACTGGAAGACTTCACCATAAAGTGTCAGACCTTAGAAGAAGGGTCAGCTTAAGGTCCATTTGAATATTCTTCCATTATTAATACTTCAAAGCAGGACATAACAGGAAATTCCCACTAGTAATGCAGTACTGACTAGTTACTCAGTTGGCTTGGCTATGCTGAAAACCAAAGGTATGCTGAGGACCAGATTCCTTTCTTCCACTTACATAAGCAACAACTATCTGTTTATACAGGGTTAAAAATAGTGTCTTCTTCTTGTATTGCAGTACAGCACTTAGCAAAATGTCTCAAGGCATTGAAAACAATAAAATGATAATAATCCTTCTGTAATGAAAACACTCAGTGATCTAGGATCTGGGGATAAGGATGAAGCAAACATTCCTTGTTACAGGTCTCATCATCTGTATGTCCTGGAAAAATAATAATAATAATAAAAAAAAAAACTATAGCAAAACCATGTGATTAAAATCAGCAGCACTGCCATTGATTTCAGTAAAGTCACTGTTTTTTAATATCTTAGGGTGTACCAGTGAGCTTCAGAAAGAACAACATCTTAGACCTGCTGCCTCTAGGTCTGAAACCTTTCCATCCTACCTGAATTCATTTTAATTCTCAGAAACAAAACAACCAAAAAAATAATGTTATAACAAAAAAGACTGATATTAGTAAGAGGAGATTGGAATGCTAGAAATGTCTCTGCAGGAGCCAAGACTAGTGCCCTTTGATTCTGCTGGGGGCATTGATACAGAAAGTCACAGGAAACTGCCTAATCAGAAGTAAATGCTCTTTCTGTGGAGCATTCTTTTTGTTTCCCTAAGCCATGTGTTCATGGAAGGGTGACTGCCTGGTGCTGATGATTAAACCCAGGGGGGTTCAACCTCTTCAATTGTGTGCCCATACAAATTTCCCAGAGAATGTGGAGACTCCTCTAGAAAGTTCACATACAGAGATTGCTGCAAGTGTGTATGAATCTATTTTTCTTTGTCACTTTACGCAGACCCCATAGAATTAGCTCATTGATCACCTTATTGAAAAGCACTCAAATGGGGGATGTTTTTATATTTTTCAGGTGACATAAGCTTGTTTTGCCCCTGCTATGAGGGAAAGGAACTCCCTCGACCTCTACGTGAACCTGGCTGGCAGGTCTGTGACTGCAGCAAGCACAAAGCCGAGCACCAGCTAGCAAGCCCCGTTGGGTATCTGTGGATCTGGGACATGTCTAGCACTGTGTTCAGACATGGGGTCCTGGCTGGAGAGAATCCAGAGAGAATCTCCTGGGAGATTCAAAGCATGGGCAGACCAAGCCAATGTCTGCCTGCAGAACACCACAGTCATCTATTTCCTTCATCACACCCTTCACTATCTGGTTTCCAGTTTGGCTTCAGCTAGTACTATTTTCACCTGCCTGTCAGCTGAGTCCTGCAATTAGATGTTCACAGCAGCCTGACCACCACTGTGTTCCTGGCATATGGCACTGGTCTCTACACAACATTGGAGGCATCTTCAGACGGAAATTTGTTCCAACTGAGGTAAGATTTATCTTTTGGCTTGAGCTTTCCCTCAACAAGACTGCAGATTCTTAATTGGAGAAACTGTCTTCTTGGCAAGGGTTAGCCCAGTAGGTCCTCACCTAAGACAATGTGTTTTAGTGCTCTAAGGATAGTAACCAAGACCTGGATTCCCTCCCTGGCTGGGCCACCAGTTTGGATGCCTCTCTAGAAATATCTGAGACTCAGCTAATCATGGCAGCATTTCTCCTGCCGAGTTTGGGTTACTTTTGATGAAAGTCCATCTATATTTTCCTCTCCCTAAATTAAAAAAGATTCATTTGTCTTACGTAATACAGGCACTGGCAGGTTTAACTTGTGAATGACCCTGTGGTCGTCAATCCCTGATATTTGGGAATGTAGGACATCATAGAAATTATGACAGACAGATGTAATGAACTTGTCCTTGCAGGGCAATAATAAAATTCATTTATGTCTTCCAGTCATTTGCTCTGAAAAAGAAAAAAAATACAGGAGCCTTGTGTAGGATATGGCTGAGGAATTTTTTTTTCCACATATTAGCATTAGCCAGGCTACCAATCCCTACCTGGTTAACATACTGCATTGAAGTGATAGAAGGCCAAAGTACACATAACAATGAAAAGAAATGCTACAAGAAGCTGAGCACCTTGGCAATTGGGATGAGCTAGTTTAGTTTGCTCAGACTACAGGAAAGGTTCTGAAAGTGCTGTAGCAGGTAGCTTGTGGGTCAAAATACAGCCAAGGAGAAGGGACTGGTCAGGACAAAATTATAGGATTAAATTATAAATGGGATCTTTTGGGCCAAATTCCAGCAAACGCTTTCAGACAGGGAGATATAGGAAATTAGGCTGCCAAACTAGAGCTCAGCTTCTGTGCTTACAGCATGCCAATATCCTCTGATTTTTAGTGGGAACGGCTTACACTGGCACCTGAGGAGAATGCGTGTCCCCACTGGAAACCGCAGGAGTTCACTGTTCCCTCAGTGCACCAACAAATGTAAATTCATCTAGTTGCTTTCCCTCCTCTCTTTTTCATACACACACACACAAAAATACATTTTAAGCAATGCACATAATTACCTCAGCTTTTGGAAATAAACTGTATGATAGCACAGGGTAGAAATGGCTTCTGATGAAGGCTGTCTTTAACAGCACAGCTGGTAAGAGCAAAGAATTGCTCTGTGCACAAGGGCCATTAAGCCACAGGAAGGTGTCCATATGAGTGGGACTGGGCAGACTTACACATTTGGAAAGAGAAATATGCGCAGGCTGGCTTCAAGGGAAAAGAAAAGAAAGCATGCCATGAAAATATAATGTGAAAAGTTCCTATTGGTCCTTCAAGCTGCATAGCCCAGGAGACCATGGTTGCTATAGTGTAAGATGGCATTGCGGCTTTCACAGGTAACGATTTAGATGAGCTCCAATCTAGATATGAACCCTTGAGTTACTGTGCATTGTCACAGCATCAGTACCTTAACCAGTCCTCCCACTCATGCTTTATAGATTGTACAAGAACAGGATTGCATTGGTTTGTTTCAGACACCTGAACAGTTAATCTAACTGAGGTTTTTAAGGTTTAGGCAGGTCCTTCTAATAGCTGCCGTGGTAGTGTGCAGTTAACCTTTATTGCCATGAGGGCCCTATTAAGAATGAGTTATGTTCATCCCCTTTAAGGAAGGAAGGATTATGCTTCCAGATTTGTTGATACACTTGACATATGCCCTGTGATTGCAGGGACTCTCAGGCACCAAAAGAGTGCTGTTTTCACAAAGCTGTAATTTTTGTTTATAGAATATATACACATGCTTGTAATGGTAATTTGTGCATGGCACTCAGAAACTGAGTGATGAAACTACATAGAGAGATTGAGTGAGGCAGTAAGACTGCACTGTACATAACACTGCATACTGAAAACCCATCCTCACAAGCACAGTCTATGTAAAACCGGTTTCCTTTTGCTTGTTCCAATTAGAATATCCATAAACATTTTCAGTTGTTGCTATCATCACATCAGTTTGAACACATAGAATAGCTTGATTTGTAAGTATATGCAATTATATTTGTGAATGAAAGCATCGAATTTGGTTCATTTAGACTAGTAGATGCACATTGTGTCTTGCTGTTCACCATTCAGAAAGCAGCAAGGCAATTGCGTGACTGTTGATGTTGCAGTTTTTACCACTAATAATTACTCATCCAGAAATCCATACCCAAGCCAAGGGATTTTTTACTCTGCTCTTTTTAAAAAACTTTCCCATCCTCTGCTCTTTGAGCAGAAGAAATATAATGGCTACATCTACACTGTAAACTGAGTGTGGGAGTGACCTTAACCCCAGAGTCCTGACAGCTCATTTCCATATTTCTTATAAAAACAGGAAACATGAACAAAATAGGCTAAGGGGACCTACCTGAGAGACTATTTTTGCTTTTCTACTTTACTTCCCATCTCCCAGCCCTACTGTTCTTGTCTCACCACATCACTTGGGAGGATATTCACATGTCAATGAAAAATTCGTGGTTGTAGCACAGAGCAAAAATCCACAATCTTACTGTGCTTAAGCTGATAACCCCTGACAGGCAAACTGGAAAAGGCTGAATAACATAATTCACAGACAGCACATTCTGATTATTATACGAATAGAGAAGATGGTTCAAAATTAATACAAGGCTCATAAACATAAAGTCTCTGACTTGTATGAAGAATAGCTACTCATGCAATATGAGAATGAGCTTGAGAGAGAAAGTACCATCCAGCTGAGGTGCCAAGAAACAAGAGAAACAAGAGAAATCCAAAGCTATTTAATAATTGAAATCACCTTCTGAAATGAATGCAATAGCCCTTCTAGTTCATTTTATTTCAAAGTAACTCAAACCTGGGCGATTACAGCAGTTCTGTCATCTTGCAGTCATACATGGGCATGTCTTAGGGGTATGTACCTCTGTCTGCCAGCAGCCACTCTACCCCACTCAGAGGCATGTAACACTGGAACTAATTCCAGGAGGGAGCTGGAGTACTTTGAAGAGTCCAAAGAAATGTTCAGACAAAAAGTCAGTCAGGGCTTAATGATTTAGTATGGCCTGTTGTGATAGGACAAGGGCTAATGGTTTTAAACTAAAAGGGGATAGATTCAAATTAGATATAAGGAAGAAATTTTTTACAATGAGGGTGGTGAAACACTGGAACAGGTTGCCCAGAGAGGAGGTAGATGCCCCATCCCTGGAAACACTCAAGGTCAGGGTAGACGGGCCTCTGAGCAACCTGATCTACTTGAAGATGTCCCTGCTCATTGCAGGGGGGTTGAACTAGAAGACGTTTAAAGGTCCCTTCCAACCCAAACTATTCTATGATTCTATGACTGATTCTATGATTCTATGATTCTGCAACAAATCAATGGGAAGGTCATAGGCATTTGACCATTTTATGACTGATTGATCAACGGATTACATGTACTGATTGCAAATGGTCTAAGGAATCTCTCTGCTGATTACAAGACAGCTGCAAATGATGTAGAAAAGTATTAGAGAACATGAGCTCACAAATGCTATTTTTGCTTCTCCACAACCCCAGCTCCACTTGGGATGACAACACTGAGTCATATTCTTTGCTTTATTTTAAACCTTGTGACATTTGTGTGTTTTTCCTTGTAGCCCAATGTATGGCAGACAAGATCTGCATAAATAAAAACCCAAGCAGTCAGATTCTTAACAGGTTGTTAAAAACGAAGACACCCTGTTTGCTCAATAAGTCTCTGAGACAGTGGGGCTGTGACCCTACTCTATATTCACTCTTTTCTACATCTGCCCCAGGTACCTGAAAGTGCCTACTGGCATAGATATTTAGCTAAAGAGACTTTTGGTCTCTCCAAGCTCTAGATGCTGGTGGGAGTTTTTGTTTGCTCAGTTTCTCCAAAAACCTAGAAGCGTATTTAAGTCTTGCTGAACAGATTTTGGATCCTGATTTTAAACTCTGACTTTTATGAATCTGCCCTTTCTGATCTGTAGCACCACCACTGTCCCTCCCTGAACAGCGTCCACATGTCCTGCTTCTTCCATGGTGCCTTCCAGTGAGAACAGGTTGAGGTGCATGCTGATAAAAGACTTCTTGTTCTAAAACAACACACACATGCATACATGTATTCTCCACATTCGGCTCTAGCTGTTCCTTTTTTACCGCTTACTCTTCATTTTAAGTCCTAGGACAAACATCAACTGTCCTACATACTTGCAGTGTGTGTAGCTGAACATATCAGCTACACATTAGTGACCTAATCCTGAGTAAGCACCCTGGAAAAAACAGTAACATAAATATCAAATAAATATGAACATTAATAATTTGATTAAATTTCAGTCCCATCATCTCTCACTCTTCAGCAAGCCCTGAAGTGTTAATCTTAAAATGAATGTAAGTAATTTGCTCAATAGAAATGGCTTTAAAGCATATATCCTAAAGTACTGCCAAGTAATGACTATCACAGGTATTCCAGATTAGAGCAAAGGAATTTTTTTTGTCCCAGTTCGGTTGCTGAACAAAAGAAAAAGAGGAAAAATCAGTCAAATTAGAAAGGTCCTCAGAGGTTTGGATTAATTTAAAGTATAACCCTCAGAGTTTTAACTTGAATATACTACAAATACCTTTTTCACTTCAGTGCAAAATATTTTGGTTTGTTGTTGGGTAAAAATCTCTTTCTAATAATTTTTATTTATTTTAGACTTTTGTAAAAAGGAAAAAAAATCACTTAGAAAACGACAAAATGAAGTGTCTTACATTTCTATACTTGCCTTTTAATCACTAAATTTGACCCAAATCAGCAAAGCATTTTGGTCTCCCTGGAATCCATCTATGATTATTTTGGCAAATTTACTACACAACAAAGCTTTTCAAGTGTTCTTTTTATGATTCATTGTTTTTGTTCTTCTTGAACATTAACAGGAGAACACTTGTGTTCATAAGAAAGCTAGAGTGTCATATGAATGTGCTGCTTCTGTGGGAGCTGCCATCACGAACGTTGCTTGGGACTGAAACAAGTAGCATGCAGTAAAAATGCAGTGTGACTGCAGTGATCATTCAGCAAACAGGGACTAGCTGGTGAAAAATATGCTGCTGAAACATCTGCACACTGACCATTGATTTGATTATTTCAAACAATGAGAAAAGCCTGTCTGTAAACACACACCAGAAAGAGTGCCTAATCCATCAAATAAATTGCTTGCTGCAGATGGCCCCCCCAGCTCTATCTATAGGTGTGCAAATAAAAACAGATGACCATATAAACATGATGTGGAGACCTATTGGGTTATCTTGTCTACCAGTTTATCTCCAGTCAGGGAGCCCCACAATCCACAAGTAAGCCAGAAGTGCTTATAGACATCTGATTGTTTCTGGAGAGGTTTAACTTTTATCTTTTCTGCAGGACTTTTTCTTATCCTGAGGGGCCTAGTACTTACTTGCAGTCTCAGGATCTGCAGCATGAAATGATAAAGAGCCGGGAAAAACAAAAAGAAAGTTTTTTAAGATTGTAGTTTCAAAGAAACAAAACAAAAAAAAAGCAGGCTCTGGAAATGACAGTATATCACTTGCTGACACTGAACCATCAAACAGTACCATTCAGTGCTAATCTTAAGAGACAGAAAACCTGAAGAATCTGAGCCAAAGGACCACTTCAGGAAGCCATTACATGTTGTGCTTCAGGTTACCTGTGAGCACAAACCCCATGCAGGTGAGAACAGAATATAAACCTAGTGGTAAACTTTGCAAGGTCTTTTGTGCTAATCCACTTGCAATTTTGTGCACCTCCTCATAAAGAGAAGGTGGACAAAGAAGGCAAAAGCAAAAGGAATAAGGACTATGGTGGAAAGATTTAAAAACTAACTGGTTTTGTGCTATTACCTCCTGTGCATCATCACAGTTGGTACTGAATTCAGCATCTCAAGGCCCCATTGTGCTAGCTATGCTGTGAACACCCAGGAGCCACCAAGGAAATGGCTACAGGCATCTAAAATTTTAGATCCAGGCTCACAATGCATAAGCAGTAAAGCCTAAGGCCCTCACTGTAGACAAAGAGCAATAGGCATGGCCACAGCGTGCTCCAGCCTACCTAAGGTCTGAAGCACATGTCAAAAGTTCCCTTGTTTTTCTGTATATAGTCCACCAGAGCAACTAGCTTCCCAGTTGGGGCATGCCATGAGGAAAAAAGCTGTACACAGTTTGGAACAGACCAATTAATCTGGGGGATCAGCCTCACTGGCTCCAGAGCACAAGGCACTCACTGCCTCGCTGACATGGGAAGAGGGGCACCAGACAGGCTGGCCATGACTGCCCGGATGAGGAAGACTTGGGGGGAACCAGGAGGTGCAACACATCTGCCAGTGAAACAAGCGTGCAGGCTGGGGAGACTGTTCAAGCCAGGACCTGGTCCTCAGTGCCAAACAGCCACCATGACACAACAGCCACAAGGGCTCTTACTTCCATCAACACCCAGCATAACGCAGGCACCTTTTCCTGCCTTCAGTTATCCAGGACAGAGGATTAGATGACTTTAATGCCCTCTCCACGCAGCTACACCTCCAAAATATTCAGTCTGAAGCCAGCATAGCATGCTGCAGCCTGACAGGCTGCACACTGGGAGCAATTTAGACCTTGCTCTGTGCATTTCTCTGACCTCTTCTAAGCTCCCAGGTGGAATTCAAGGTGATGGTTTTAACCTACAAAGCCATCACTGCTTTGAGACCTTCTTAGCTTAGAAATCCCTCCTTCTCTCCCTATCAGATGCTGATGCTGTCTCTCAGGGGACACCTGTACCTATGTGGTGTATCAGACCCCTGTTTTTTTATTATCATTCTGTGCAAGCCATCAATTTTCTTCTTTCTCTACAGCTACACTGAGCAGCAGTGGATCTATTCACAGGTACACCCCTTATTTAGCCTGTGACTTGTAACTGATTGTTAAGTTGCCTGAGGCACAGAATGAGTACCTACAAGTACATTCTAAAAAGAGCAAAAAATGAATAAAAGAACAGTTGTCTGCTGCATTTGCAGTTAATTATCCACAACCTTACTTTCCTCTCCCCCTCCCCAGCACCCACTCAAGGACTGAGCTCACATGTCAGACGCCAGGCATTTGTGCACAGCATAGCACTGAGGAGGTTCAGCAACACATGTTCACCACTTGACTGTAGTCCCTTCATCTACCACTCATCATGCTCAAAAATTTAACATTAAGCATCTAATGAGGCAGAGAGACATTGACTCCTTCGACCATCTTCTTAAATATCCCCCAGCATCCTCTTTCGGTTCATCTGCTCTCCGTATGATTTTCTGTCACTGACCAAGCTAGATCCCTCATCAGCACTTGCTCAGAGGGCTCCTATGGGCCATACTGATTCCTTTTGTTGCCAGAAAGTTTTCCAGTGCCTCTGCCCCCAGTCCACCTGACTCTGTCTCAGTGTGAGCAAAATGACAGTTATGGAGCTGAAGGTTACAGAGAGAAACCCACAAAGCCACATTGTTTGCATGTACCTTGATTTGTGGTGCTGTGCTAGGACCAGACTGCTTCAGCGTTACGTGAACTGATGCCTTTTGAAAGAATGAGGAGTGGATTTAGGCCAGCAATTTAAATACTAAACTGATAAGTGCTTTAGAAATGAGATATAGAGAGAATGCTCTCTTTTATAGCTGTCGTAAAGCCCAGCTCTCTGGATATTTTGGGTTCACAAGAATGACAGGTCGATAGCTCCCTTTCCATGCATTTGGAAGTGCGGGCAGAGATGGCAGATGCCTTGCCTGTACGTTAGGATACAGTGCACTGACTTTCCCGTAGATCTTACCAGAGCGATCAGTAGCCTGGAGACCTCCAACCAGCTGGTTATGCAGCTGTCTAATAACTGTCATATGGCTTCCTGATAGAGGAGAAAGGGAGCTGAGGAAGATGGAGTGAGACTAATTAAAAAGGAAAACTTTGAATATGTTGCTTTTAACTTCCCTCAGCCTGGTAATTTGACTTCCTAAATTAGCGCAAGATAATGGAAAAAGCCAGAAAGAGACTGGGGGCAATCAGTGAAATGGCATCTGAAATCTATCTACTGTCCATCTCTTCCATAGCTTGCATTACAGTCATCCATATTATTATGGTATTTTCAGTCCTTCATGAAGTCAGTTCTCCAAAAATAGGTGAGTGGCAGTAAAAGAAATAAATAGAAAGAGCTGCTGTCCTCTCAAAGGTCCCCAAAATGCTACACACAGGAGAGAGGAAGATTGCATTAGAGTGGAGAGTGCATTGGAGTGAAGAGAGGAGCACTGTTACCACTTCAGGTTTGGAAGGGGAGGGATTACATTTAAGGATGTGTGGGGGTGCCAAGTTTTGGTGCGTGGCTGAAATACAAAACATTTAATGGCAACCACATTATTTTTCTGAAAGTTGAAATTATGAGCACATTTGGGGTTCAATAGTACATTTTGTCCAAAGTGAAAATAAAGCATTTGAAATGCATTTGATTAAACAGAGGAGTAAATTCAGAAAGTGGATTAAAAGGAGGGAGTGCAGTACAGCACAGCTGCTATGCCACTGTAGTTGAATGGGTCGAGGACTCCTCTAACAATGTTCAAACCAAGGATTTTAACCAAAGACTCCTACTCACAGGAGCTTGTTTTAACCACTGAACTGAACAACAGTTAAAGACACACCTATCTCGCTCTTGTCTTTTGAAGCTGATGTAGTAGTTCTTTAAATATTCACTGGCACAGAGACCAGAAACCATATAAATAACTCTAACCTCCTGGCTAAAGTTAGTTTTTCACTTTGTGAATATTTAAGGCAGATACAAAGTGGTTCTACTTTGAGCTTCAAAAGGACAGCTCAATTCAGAATACACAATAGCTAGCAGTTGGGCCACTCTCCTGAGGGACAGAAGACTTACTTAAAGTCCATACATTCTCAGAGAAGGAGAGAGCAGTGTGAACAACTCTTACAACCCCAACAACCTACCTAGATATCTTGTAAAAGAACAAAAGAACAGTTCCTCCTACCTTAGTTTTATGAATGACACTTAAATCCACAAAATGTTTCTTTGTCCAAAATTATATGGTGAAATCTGCCTGGATTTGTTAATAATTTTAAATAGAATTAAATGCCCTTTTTTTAAAAAAAAAATAGAGTCTCTTTGTGTGTGTGTGTGTTCATGTGTGTGTACACACCCACACATGGTTGTCCACCTACAATTACACTGAAATCCCCAGATCCAAATTAGATCAGATACAGATTGCATTCAAAAGTGGAAAAGTCAATTCAGGCATAATTAAATGTCAGGATAATATCTGCTCCCAGGAGATTTCAGACCATGAGGTAAGAACCAGATACTTAAAAACTCTAGCAAAAACTCTAGCAAAAAAAAAAAAAAAAAGAAAGGTAGAAGAGAGAGAAAGCAAGTGCAATTGACTTTTTTCAAAATCAGTTGATCTCAGGAAACATCTCGCAAACCCACTGCTTGTGAAAATTCAAAAGACTGAAATCCAGCCCAAAACCTTGGTCTACTGCAGTCTCAGACTCCATCTCAAGCAGAAACGTCAGTCACAGCTGAACTTTCTGTGTAAATCCTCTTCCACACAAGACACCAGGGCATGCAGGCAGCTTGCTAGGTCTTTGCATTAAGACAGCTCATTTGCCAGTTATTTGACAAGTGGAATCAAGGGCCAGAGAGAAAGTATGGAGTGTAGAGAGATGACAAATAGCCATGTTTCCTCTTGAAAAGTTAAAATTACTTCGTGCAGTGTATTAATGTGTTTTGTGACAAAGTGAGACGCACTGAATTAACTTATCTATGGTGAAGCCCACACATAAAATACCATGAGTCTGGCATTTTCCTCATCCTCCTATCCTTTGAAATAACTTGCTTTACCAGCCATCAGTCCCTCTGCTTCAATGTAAATAGCACTGAGCGAACCCATTGAAAAGCTGCTCAGAACCAAATAGGTTCCGCAAAGGTCTATGCTCAAAACCAGAGCAGAACATAAAGTAGAGAGAGATGAAAAAGAGATTTAGCACCTGTGCCAGGAAGGTGCAGGTAAGACCTCTCTTTTGGTGATTCTGGGGTCTCCAGGGATGCCAGGAGGAAGAAAGGTGTCTGGAGGAAGGGTGTCTGGAGAAAAGGTACAGGAGCAAGAGAAGGGAACTGGCTGGGCTGAAGCCATCTTTGCTTACACTCTTCTTCTCAGGGCTCTGCAGATGAAAATACTTCCAGGACTTGAACGTATAGGAGTTAATGCTATTTGGAGCCTCAGAAAGAAGAGTTTAAAATACTTGGCAATAGTTCAGCCCTGAACAGTCAGGCATCGTGAGTCAGGACACACAGAAGTAATAAGGTTTAAAGTGTTTTTTTAAAATAGGCTCTTTTCCTTATTTTTTTCCCTACCTTCGGGACATGCATACTTGGATTGCATTTTCCAGTTTTCCTCCAGATTTGTGAACTCTAAGGAGTCATCTACTGAATTATTTATTCTTAACTGAGGACTGATATTCATGCAGCAGCCCCACCTCCACTCTCTGCCCCCTTCCTAGTTACTATACCACCAAATATCATGACTTTAAGATTTGCTTTTCATTTTCCAGGAGACCATTCATCCTTCCTCAACATCAAGCCAGTGGCATTTGTACTCTGTGGGTTTGCCCCAAACTGTCCCAGCTGCCTTTCCTACATACAATTGACTTCCTATTGCCTCCATTACTTCAAAGACTAAATCCTGACACTAGGGTTAGAAGTGTGACTATTAATAGAAAATAAAAAGACTCCCAGAACAACCAGCACTTCTTGGACTATTATTTTTCTTGCTGAGCAAGAGGTTTGTGGGATTTTTTTTTTTCTGATGGTATAAATACAAAACACAACCACTGAGAAGGAACAATAATGAAAGGCTGCTCGTTAGGTGCCTGCAAACCTTTCTTAAATTAGACCACCAAGGTCCAAATTCTCCTTCACAGTAGATCCACATAGCTCCTTTGAATCTGCTGGTGCTACTTGCATTTACACTAGCTTTGAATCCCACTGTCTAACAATGTAGACAGAATGGCCAGGCAAAGAACCACATATGGGGATCTGAGTACCAAGCTGATGATGGAGAGAATAAATTCTCCAATCTTCTGTTCTTCATATTTTCTTCCCTATTACCAGTAGCTGTAACACCTGATTTCGGGCTGGAGATGGCTCCTTTGTGGCTCCTGTTCTTCTTCCTTGTTGTTGTTTTATTTATTCCCCACCTACTCCTGTTGCAGGAATTTGCTGCTCCTTTCAGGACACATGGCATGGAAAGAAACCCATGAAATCTGATGCAAGAGGAGGACCTCGGGAGAAATGGGAACGGAGAAAAACAGGCAATGCAGAATGATCAGTATACGCCTGGGTACTGAATAATTGATGAGGCTTCCTGTTCAAAAGAAGAATCAGCTTTGCTTAGTTCAGCCCATGAAAGTACTTTAATGGGTAAAGAATAATTTGTGCTGAGATCCTTGCTCTGTGATAATGTACTACTGGGAAGAGATTTGCAGTTTCTCTTTCTTCTTGCTCACCCCCTCACACACATATACCTGTATAATGGCTACCATTCTTCTACAGTACTTCTGGATGACTTCGCTATATGGATTTTTAGAGCAGAGATAATATTTTAAAAGATGTTAAAAAATGCAAGGGGTGACTGCAGTATTTCTGTCTATCAAAGGAAATACCCACTATATAATTTCTTCTTGAAAGGGAGATAGTGACCCTCATTAACCCTATCACTGGTGGCTTCTCCATAATCTCTGATTTTCCTAAAGTTGCCAGGATGTAAAAATACCCCTTGTATGTTCATTAGCAAGATCTAGTGGAGAATGTATGGTATCTGTTTGCATCTAACAGATAGATGTACTGTTATAGGGGGAACAGCAGGTAAGGGTATAACAAACCAGTTTTTCATCTCTATGTTAAATATGTTTCAGGTTTTGTTGTATTATGGAAGAGGCTTCAGGGCTGCTGGGGAATTTTCAAGTGTAATGTTCTCGTGCCTCTTCTACAAGTGTTATGCCTAATGAACCTTTTTTTTTTCAGTTGGAAATATTTGTGCATGTTCATTATTTCAGTGAATCTCAGTATTGTAAAAGGAAACCCAGTTGCTTTACCTTCTTGTCTGGTGGTGTTCTTGGAAATTTCTGTCTGAAGAAAACCCTAATAGACTTCTCCTTAGAAATTTTCTGACATGATCCAAAGATGAAGAAAGAACATGTTCTGAGAAAGATGGAAAGATGAGTTCCCAGTGGCTTACTGTCATATCCTAAATCTTGTCAGTGACAAATTTCACTTACTTTTTCTTCCCAGTAGCTCAGAGCCAATACATATATGAGAGAAAGGACTGAAAACTACCTAACTCATGTATCATCAGCAGAATTATTACCTGAGATTCATCTGCGATGCCACATGTCACCCTAACTCAGACCTGAGAAAATGAGCATTGATAGGGGACAGAGGACAGGACTTCATGCCGGGGAGTTAACACAAAGCAGAGTTTGTATTGTACAATTCATATTACTAGTGAGGACAGTGAGCAGAAAACCTGCTTTTTCAGCTGTGAAGCAGGCAGCTTTGGGGTGGGTATCTATCCAGGAGGCTGACCATGAAACCTCTGAATATTTCAGATAGGTTGAAACTTAAATCAAGCATCTGCTTTTCTTTTCTCTGTGATGAATAAATGCAACAACAATGTGATCTAATTGGGCTCTGTTGCCAGGAATATCAGTGAGGGCACTGGGTGATCCTTTCATTAGTTCAGATGTCTCAGCTTTCCAGGAAACAAATGACAAAAAACCCAACAGAACATATGTCCTAATTCATATTTCTCCTACTCAGAATAATTCTGTCTGTCTACTCATTAACTGACAGAATTAATAGTAATAGTTGTGCAGTAGTTATTGCTGTTGAAATAGTACTATAGTAGCTTGTTGGTAAGGGCCTCATTGTACTTTCTTTAAACAAGCAATTGCTGAAAAGAGGACAAATTTGACAACACAAATTTGAAGACATGCACAGTCAGCAAGATTGCTATTGGAACTAGGAGAGAATTAATGGGACTTCAGTGCATTTCTATACATATTGCCTCCATACACTATTTGTCCCAGTCAGTATAAGGGTAAGATCCTCTAAGCTGATTTCTCAGTTGCAGATTATTTGTATCAAAAAAAAAAAAAAAGAAATAGGAAAAGATATTTAAATTGATCTGAAAGACCCTGACTGCTCCCCACAGTAGAGACAGTTAAAGAATGCCAAAGGGAACAGGGTCATACCAGCTTTGGGAGTGCTGCAAAGCACGAAGAGTCAAAACACATCAGTTTGCCATAAAAAATTCTGTTGCTCAGAAAAAGGCACAATTGGGGTTATTAAGCCTTTAAGAGACAAGACACCACTGTCCTGACTGACACAAAGACCAGTTTAGGGATGACCTGAGGAGTCTCAGAGGAGCTGTTGAGAGTGGAGCAGCTGAAAGCAGAAAGTTGGTGCACACAGATCCTGCTTTGAAAGAGCCATAGGAGGCTGAGGAACAAAGTCAATGGTGAGGTGCTGCAGGGAAGCACCTGGACCTCAAGTAGATGCAGGCATGCAAGGAATGAGGTGCATTGGCTGGGGCTGTGAAAGCATAGACTGTGTAGTGTTTGTCAGCCCAGCAGTAAGATCATACACAACTATTTTATAAACAGAGGAAACCATTAAAAATTATATCTTCCCACGAGAATTGTCCTGACTCTTGTATCTACCGTATGCTACCTTCTGTTTTGCAGCTTGTATCCTGAGCTTAACGAGGAAATCACCCTAGCGTGAGATACTACTTAACCAGTCAATATAGGCAGTATAGTAATGAGAGTAATTAAAACACCTTATGGTACGCATGTTTCTCGAACAAATGCCATCACTGAGATATGGAGGCTGCTGGCGGAACAGAGGAACAAACCTGCCTCTTTGAGAAATGGATCTGATGGAGAACGGCATGTAGAGATAAAAAGAGCTCTGATAAACTGATTTGATTATGTTATGCACCGAGAAAGCGTGAGACTGCCAAAACTGTTAAGGGGTTTGCATGCTGCTACCACAACCCATACTGACACTCAGTGAGACTCACTCCTTGGACTTGGTGGCCTGCCATTCTAACCAATGACATTCTTATTTTGTGTATCTTGATTTCACATTTAAGCACGTTGTTATTTGTCTCTTACACATATTTGGCTCAGATGATTATTTATGTGTCTCATCTTTGTTGACAGGAACTTTTTTCTCCCATTTTGCTTCCAGATGGATTTATGGTATCACCATGGCAGGCTGCCCAGCCTGGCCAGGAAGTTTAGCAGGCAAGATAGCACTCATAAAAAAACAACACCCCCCACCCCAAACCCACTGTAAAAAAAAAAAAAAAAGAAGAAAAAAGAAAAAAATACTACTGACAAGCCCTCTAGATCTAGACTCAGTCCAATTACATGAAAATCAACTAGGGACTGGGTGGCATATGGACTGGGTAATGGCTTACAGAATTCTCTTCTGCAGGGGGTTGAGTTAAAGGAGTAAGAGCATGATTCACTCTGGTTTCTACTTAAAGTCACATGCAGAAGTCACAAATAGAGCTCAGGATGGAAAATAGCTATAGCATGTGCAGCTGTTTTTCTCAGTAGCAGCACAGCAGGGAATAAAAAAACACCATCCAACCCTAAGGTTTGAAAAACCATGATCATTCCGTAGAGTTTAACTCCAGCCTTGCCAGCCAGGTAGGGACACAAAGAGTAAATACTCTAAAGAAAACAAAATGCAAGAACATTATGTGTTGCGCTAAAAGGTTACAAGGTGCTATAGTTACAAATCTTCCCTCTGGGACATTGAAAAGGCTGCTGATAAACCTTGCTGCCTGTATCCATCTCTGGGAGACTGAATAACAGAGGTATCTCAGACCTCCTACCATGCCTGAGAGATGTAGGTTCAGGTTGCCCAAACAGGATCCCATGGAAAGGGTGACAAATCAGATCCCCCTCACTGGAAGATGCCTGCACAGATGACACAAGTCAGGACTGCCTACTTCTTGGAGAGTGGCTTTCTTTGCCTTTTATATTTGCAATGCATGGAGGTGTTCCTTGGACAACGACAGTAAGGCAGCCTTTCTGCACTTTGAAGGACTGCTCACTAAATGTCAGGCATGGTGCGGATTCAGCACTTGACAAAAACGACACCAGCTCTGAGGTAGCTGGTGAGAAAGTGGGAGGAAAATGTACTTCTCACTGCTGTGACCCAAAAAGCAAGTTACTAAAGAGTCTGCTTGAACAAAATGACAACTTTTCTTGAAGACCTCACTCCCTCCAGGACCTCAGGCATAATCAGAGGAGAGCAAGAGGCAGTATGCTGAAGCTCCTGAGGGGCAGTGAACTGCTTTCCCTGCATTGTGAAGCTCACAAAACATTAAGGAAACACATCAGTCTTAAATTTTCAAACTCACTACAGACAACCCAGGAGAAGGAGTTTGCTATGCTACAAGTATACAATTCACATGGGCGTGCGTTTAAGTATTTTACCAAGGGCAAGATGCATTGATTATTTTTAAAAAAACAGTATGAAAAAAAGTATTTTTGGTATAATACCATGGAGTAAAAAATTATCATGAAGTTGTAACATAGGTACTTCCATGATTTAAGGTAAATGTGTTTTAATGATGGGCTAGAGATCAGAGTGCTGAGCACTGTGCAAAATCAGTCCAGTAATTACCCTTCATCTATTGAATACATTTTGCCTTTCAATTTGGTAAATAAGAAGAAAGGACAGTGTTTGGGGGACACTGTAATAGGTAAGTGAAACTTTGAGGCACTGAAAAAATGTACTCACTATGGCAGTGATCATTCATGCGAGTGTGCTGAACAAGGAATAATTATCTATACACAGTACAAATAACTTTACCGGTCTAGCAAAATAGAAGACAGTGATAAAGGCAGAGGAAAAGTGCTAAAAGACCTTAACTATGCAGCAGCTTTTAGAAGCATATTGCTGTGTAGCACAGTCAGCAGATGAAGTTTCACCTTCCCTGTCAGAGTGCTTTACCCGACTTGGGTAGTAGGAAAGACTGAGCTCTTTGATGTCAAAGCTAAAAAAAAAAAGGTTTTGGCAAGTTTAAGCCTTTGTTGTTGTTGTGAACTATCATGGGGCTCTGATACAAGCATTATTCAGAATGATTCTACCAACATTTTGTGCAGAAATAATTCATCATATGGGCTGTGTGAGTGTTATCCGCTATAACCACTGCTTACAGACAAAGACTATCAGTAAACTATTACTCAGATCGGGTGAGCAATTGTCCGCAGCGTGTGCCATTGTTTCTGACCTCCCACTGGCCAACACATGACACTGAAGAGGTGGAAAGCTTTAATAAATCATATCTGAGATGCATGTTAACCAAGTACAAAAATACCTACTGTATCTAACTCAAATATTCATAGATTCAGAGAGATTAAGGCCAGAAAGGAGCAATATCTCAGTTTGCCTGACCTCCTGCATATCACAGGCCATTCAATTTCACCCAGTTACCCCTGTGTTAAGCCCAACAACTCATGCTTGACTGAAGCGTATCTTTCAGGAAGGAATCAAGTCTTGATCTGAATTTATTGGTAAAAAGGAAAGACATCTCTCCTTTTGTAATTTTTTCCACTGATTAATTCCCCATACTTTCACATTTTTCCCTAATTTCTCATTTGAATTTTTCTGGTTTCTGTTTCCAGCCATTGGTTCTTGTAATACTTTTCTCTGCTAAGCTAAGTGCCCTCTCAGACCCAGACTTCTCCCCACAAAGACATAATCTTTAATAACCTCACCTCCCTTTCTGCTTCTTAACAAGCTAAACAGGTCCAGCTCTTCCCTCACAGCATTTTCTCCAGCCCTCAAGTAGCATTTGCAGCTCATTTATATGCTGTCCAAAATAGTCGTGCCCGTGATTCTATCACCCACCTCATCGAGGCCACATTTCGGAGTTAATCCTCTCCCTGCTTTCCCATTCATACACCAAAGATTGCATGACTCTTCTCCTCCGCAGCATCGTGCTGGGAGACCGTGCGGGACCGGACCCCGCGTTCAGCCGTGCTCCCGGCCCCTTCCCGGAGCGGCCGCTGTCCAAGGTGCTGCTCTCCATTCCGCCCGGGGAGCCTGAGGGATCTTCCTATACATATACATACATACATACATACATATATATGACGTTGTCTTGGGCTGGGAACATTCCCACCCGATCCAATAGAAGTTGATCTTCCTGTGTGGCTACGGTGTCATCATTTTTACCACTCCACTCAAGAGTACATCTCTTGTGTTTTGGGTTTTTTTGTTTTTAATTATCGTTATTTACTGTCACATGGTTGATGAAAATATTGAACAGGACTTGGTTTAATATTGATCCTTCTTGTACCCCACTTAGAAACATCCTCATTCAATGATGTTTCCTTGCTGACAGCTAGCATTTGAAATTGTCAGATAGCCAGCTTTTATCTATTCAATGTTAACTTTATGATATTGCATAGTGCTTTTCGTTAAAATAATTTCATGTGGTACTGAGTCAAATGCCATACAAAAGTCTATTATGTCTGTGCAGTTTCTCTCATCGACTAAACTTATAATCTCATCAAAGAATGAAATTAGGTTTCCTTGACAAGATCTATTTTCCATGAAAAAAAAATATTGACTAGTATTAATTCTATTACCACGCTTAATCTTGCATCAACTGATTCCTGTATCAATTTCTTCATTTTTTTGCCAAGTAACCTTATCAGGCTAATTGTACTACGCTTATCTTAGTTATCACACTTGCCCTTTCCGAACACTGGGATGGTGTTAACAAACATCCACACTTTGGGAATTGTAGTGACATTCTCATATTCAGAAAAAAAAGAGCCAGAAAGCTCTTTGGCCAGTTCCTCTAGGATTCTTTGGTAGAAGTTATCACCATTGCTGATTCTGAAGTTACTCTTATACATACTGTTTTCACACCTCCTTAGACACCCACACAAGTAGATGTGAATAGTTACATCACAGTGACAGCCTGACTCACTCTCAGTAGCACCCCTTATTGCAAGTTGACCCCACAAAATCAGCGTATTTAATAAAATGTCTTAAGAAGAGTGTACATGTGTTCCGTGACTTGCATAGTGGCACACTCAGAAACACCAGGAGCAGAAACCTGTGGGACTTCTCACATAAACTGAGATGCATTATGCTGGTAGCCAGGGTGGCAGAATGAGGCCTGTACTTGGAGGGAACCCAAGAAGACCATAGATTGTCACCCCTTTCCCTGTAAAGACTTTGTCCAAGTTTGACAGCAAGTAAACACACAAGACTGCAAACATCACCTAGGGTAACATGGGGTGATTGCTTGACCAAAATTCCACACAATCACAAGTGTGCATCAGTACTCACTTCTCTCCTGCCTTCCCTCCCTTTTCAATAACTTTCTGAGAAGTGGTACGAACCCTCCTGGCACTTGGAGAGCGAGGATAGATTAACAGAAGACATGTTTCCTAACCAATAGATTTTTTATAAACACTCAATAGATGGAGCCAAGCTGATTTCGAGCAGTCGTTCCTCAGGGCGGAAATCAAACTTGTCTTCATCGAGATCCCAGTCCCAGCCATGACACCTCCTGGGGAATTCGGTGAAGAGGCATACAATACCAACTTTCTTCCCCCGATGTTTCTTAAAGTAGCTCCAGCTGGTGGACTGAAATAATTTCAGATACAAGCTGGTGTGATAATCCCTGTCTATCACCTGAAGGAAGGAGCAGGGTTCTATGTCCCCTGCTTCTCCCCTTGCGATCCAGCAACCACAAGCAGCCTGTGAGATGCCCAGAGAGCACCCTGCCAGTGCACAGGCCACACTCACAGCTTCAGGGCTACTGCCTTCTCTGCAAACTCTGCTCATCTTTGGATTCATAGATGCTATGACACCTGACTTCATTAAGATACCAAGTTCTTGGATGTCTAGACAAATTAAATTGTGTTGTCAATTATCTCTGTTCCCGAACTTCTGCAGGAAGATGGAGGTCCAACTGAAATCTAAGTCACAGAACATGAACACAGAAACCCATAGAAATGACATACATAACACTTTCTATATCAAATAACAAACATCCTGTTTACATAAGTAATTTCCATCAACCCCAGCACTGTACAAAGTCATTGAAGTCCTCATTAAGATGAGGAATAGCTAGGAATTTGAATTTACAGACAAGGAAGTAAAGGGTAGAAAGTATGTGGGATTTGTATGATATCACGGAAGAAATTTTCTTCAGAGTTCAGCTTTTGATTTCCTCAGCTGTGGAACACAGTACTGAGACGCTCTTATCTTTGTCCTCCTCCAGATCCTCTGCAGACTAGGGAAGCTGTGACCACACATCCATGTTCACATCAGTATATCAAGTCTTTCCCAGGTCAGGTGTGCTTAAATCTGATGACTGGATTTAAGCTTTTCTGAAGAGAGGAACTGCTTGTCAAATTCAAGTCTGGATCCAGCCTGGAATTTCAGTTCTCAAGTATGTATCTGCCTGAGAGTGTAGAGCAGAAATAACTCACACCATACAATGAGACAACTGTGCCTTCACCTTAACAAAACACAACCAGAACGGAAAAGAGAGATTGCACCTGAAAAGAAGGCTGAATTATTTCTGCTCATAAAACTTGCAGTGGACCCAATTTCTTCTCCTCAAGCACGACAGCAGAACTGAATGTCTAACTGATCAGGGAGACATTTATTTTTTTCTTCCCCTCTTCTTTCAGGATGCCAGAAAACAGCAGGCTCAGGATGGAAGTCAGTTGGGTTTTATCTACAATCTTACAACTGGGTCACGTTGAGCACTAAACAAACCTGAGAGCATTTATTTGTCAGATGCTCGGTTTCAGCCCTTTCTTATGACCAGCAACCTCATATTCTTCAGTTCAGTGGTTTCCTTTCCTGCCTTCATGACCCAAGCAAGACATCACTGTATTATAAAAGACTGTTGTTTTGTTGTTTTGGGGTTTTTTGTTTTTTGGCTTTTGTTTTTGTTTTTTTTCCAAGTGAATTAAAGATTACATAATGTCATTTTCTGCTGTAAAATGCTCTGTGGGCAGCTAGGGAGAAAAGGTTTATTGCAGCTTTATTAAAATATATTAAATAAATTGAAGACATGCTACCCAGCCAGCTGACTGAGGCAGAGACTCCCTGTAGATATTTTGGTTGTGCATTAAGAAAGTTGTCACAAGTAATTTGGACTGGAGCATGGAGTTATAGACTGCCAAATGTTGATTAATTAAGCCCATGTTTGGATTAGTTCTGCTAGATAGTTTCATTAGGGAAAATGACTGAAAATATGGAATAAAGCAACCAGGGGAATCCAGGAAGAATTTACATGTAAGTGAGACCTCCAGCAAAGAGCAGGAGCTGAGACTGAACTGTATGTGCTCTATGATGTTATATGGTGCTCCTTGCTCTTCCGTGATTGGGGCAGAAATAGGCTCCAGGAAAGCTGACTTGTGTTTGTTGTGGCAGTGACTGATTTCACTGGAGTCAACAGATAGCCAAGGAATTGAGCCCTTTCCTGTCATGTGATGTTTCAACTTTAAGGCAAACTTCCATCTTATTTTACATGCATAATATCAGCCTAAAGGTGAGAAGGAATATATGATCATAAAAGTAATGATTGCACAATTATTGCTTATTTTAATTTCAAATTTGCCTCCATATGGCTTTTCCCCCACAGTGTTGTGGAAGAAGATGCCTTGATGAGGCGACCTCCTTCACTGGGAAATCCTTTTCTTATTTTCTTAGGCTCCCATAATTGTCCTGTAAATGCACTGCCATGAGACTTCACTGAATCTACCTGCATTCCAAAAATAGTGAGATAGCAGATAAAAACAAAAACATCTAGCATACCAAATTAAATTAAAAGGAAAAAACTCTGAGTTTGGAGCTGAACCAAACTGTTACCTATCTGAAGTAAATAAAGTCTCATTCTCTGAACAGCCAATTAAAAGAAAGGCATCTTCCTCCAGTCCCAACTTGACAACCCTCAGGCAGGCAGAGAGAGCACCTGCCAGAAGACAGAGACCAAACTCAAATTTCAGGGAAGAAGAAAAGCAAGTGAGGCAGTAGTTGAGTGTAAGTGTGTCTCAGCTGGAGAGGTGACACTGCAGGTGCCCACCACACTGCCCACAGAGCTGTAAGATCCTGAAATAGAGCATCACATTTCTGAGCTGCCCGCACCGTAGTAGGAAGCTGGTGCTTGTACCGTGTAAGTGATGTTATAATACAGAAAGTGAACTCATCACGCTTGTCATGATTCATAACATAAATCATTCTGCCTGCTTCTAAATACATTTCACAGACGTTGTGCTCCTGCTCAGCCATGAGAGACACAGCCACAGCTGAAAGGAGGGTGCTGGGTAAACTCCAGTATCACCATCAAGCAAACAGAAGAAGGCAGGCCACACAAATTCTGGCTGGCTCCATAGTGTTGTCTACAGGCCTCATTGATGGGTGAGATACATCAGAGTTTCTCAAAAATTTTAACCTTGTGAGAAATTAAGATAAAATAAATAACTGGGCTATTTGGCTATTTTTCATTAAAATGAAGGAAAAGAAGTAAAACCCGTAAGCTATTCACTCTCTGAAAAACAAAACCCCAAACCAGCTCTTTTCAAATAGTCAGTTCAGACAGTCAAAGTCTTTAGTCACTCTGGAGAATATAGGTCCTATTTCTCTTCCTTCCAAGCTTATTTTTGCTGCAGTTTAGAAAATCTGGACATTGAAAAATTAAAAGATGTTTTTGACCCTAGTCTTACATAGTGTCATCTCTATATATCAAACTCCCCACTTACTTAGACTACAGTAGGCTAATAGGACTTTCACCTCATTAAGTTCATTGTCAGGTGCACTGTCATCCATCCATCTTGTATGAAGAAGAATCACACAAAGCTCAGGAGTGTTCACAGAGTTGGGAGAAAGAAAACAAAACCACCTGATCCTCATCTCTGAAAAGAGAAACGTGAAACTAAAACCAGCCAAACAAACCAACAGACCATTACTTTTTTTCTTGGCTAACATAAATTGCTTCCATTTAGCAGATGTGGAAAATCAAAGTGAATGGACAGAGAAATTTTTTTATACACTCATTTGCTCTGCTCACATATGTCACACTGCTCCTACACTGGGCATAACCCTCTGATGTTATTCTTGTACAAATTTGTCACAAAGATCCATATTTATCTCTGAGGTTACTCCAGAACTACCTCTAGTCAGTAGAATTATACTAGCAAGTAACTAGGCTAATTCAGCTCAGCGCCTAGATGGAAAATATGTTAATGTTTCAGAAGTAACAAGAAGTATTGCATGTCTCTCTATTAATTGCCCATCCCCCTGGTCTGCTCCGTCCCTGTCATTTCCCACTTCTCTGAGTATCCCTGTTCCCATCTCTCCTTCCCCCAGCTTTTGGCCCTAGGCCACCTCATCTCCTCCACCTCCCTCCAGCCTGGACTCTTCTCAGTTATTTTTCATTGTGGCAAGTCAGCAGAAGTGGGTTAAGGACTGTTAAAGGAGGTGGTCTTACATGTTGGGTGACATGGCTGCTCAACCTTTCTGATTTCATTTAGCCCCAGGTAGTAACATGGAGACCTTTCTACAGTTTCATTATTGTATTATTAAAAGTCATCTATTTCCATACATTATATCTTCTTACCTATGTGGGTTAAGACTTGCAGTACCTGGTATCATAAATACTTTGTCTCTATTTTTCCTCTCCCCATAAAGTCCTTTTGTGCCATATGTGTGAAAGATGCTATTTATATAGCTAAGCTACACTGCATTTATCTATCTTCTAAATAATAATTTTTTAAAAAGCTAGTGAAAATTGCCAAATTTATGCATTTGTAGAATGATATCACTAATTTTTTTTGGCTTAATAGGTTCTGTCATGGGCAAAATCATCTGCACAGTTACATACTTAAAAACTGACAGTTTCCTATAAATACTTAAATTCTGTAATTATCACTCATGCTGCTCACCAGAATTTGAAAATAGACAAAACAATGAAAAAGAGCAAAAACTTAACATTTAATCCTACCCACCTCAAAATACCCACCAACCACTGTTCTTACAATGCACTCAACGACTCTGTAAGGTGACTTGATGCCACAAAGCTGCTATATTTGTGCCCAACAACAGAAATGTAGTAGGAAGCAGGTTATTTTTACTCAAAAATACAACCTGACAGCAGGCATCTGATTCTGAATCCAAACCATTAGTTATATATCAGAAGATTTGAATTATTCTGAACCATTTTCTAAGATCTGTCCAAAGAGTTAATGCATCTTCTGTTAACTTGTGTAACATATCATATTGTATAACATATCATAAATTTGGTCTACTAGTCTCCTAACTGGTCAAACTGGAGCTACAGCAGCGTAGATAATCTCTGAGACAAGAGGCAGAAAGTGTGAAGGGCACAGCAAGGACAAACTGCCACTGACTATAAAAGAGACACCTGCACTTTGGAAATTACTTGCCTTCTCCCATCACAAAGAATGGCAGACCCACACCCTGAGCACATGCTTTTGGGTATGGAAAATTGCAATCTACTTTTGAAATCATGGGTCACTTTTCATCAGGAGTGGATTCAGCGAAGTGTTTAAACATGGCCAGTATAGCTACTTTGCCGGCTGATATTAGCCAAAGGTCTTCTGTTGACCAGCCTTCTCTTGCATTTACATCATCCATTCAACCTGAGGAATTCTGAAGTCCCAAATAATCTCATATATAGACACAGTCAGTTTTGAGGAGGAGAACAGTTATCAGCTAATCTTGTTTCTAGGCTGCTCCTAGTCAAGACAACAGTACAGATCTCCAGTCCCATTGGTAAAACCCAAAACAATCACATGGAAAAAAAATCTCAATAAATGACCTCTTTATCTAGTGTATAGGTGGGAAAAACAGTGGGAATAGTTGCCTAAAATTCTGGGAAATGCCAGAGCACCATATCAGAACTTCACAGTTCTTTTCAGGTAATGCCAAAAAGCAACATGAAATCACAACCTCACGCTGGACCTCAGGCCCAATTAGCATTATTACCTCAGTTTGAGCCAAAGGTTTGACACTGTGAAATGTCCAGGACTCAGCTGATACAGGGCTTGGCTGACCTACATGGGACTGGAAAAAGATGGTCAGTAATTTCCTTACAGCTGCTCATCCAGGAGTCTCAAAAGGCCTGGCTTCTTTGTTCATATAGAAAGCTGTTCAGTTCCCCTTTTCAAGGCATTTACAAGAACTCAAAAGAAATGTGGATCCTAAAAGAGAGTGAGCCTTACAGGTCTGCAGTCTCTTTATCTCTTCTTTTGCCCATGCTACTGTTTTATTAACTGCAGTGATAAAAGCTGCTTAGAAGGACAGAGAATGGTCATAAACATCTCTGCCTCCCTCCCTCTCTCCCAGTGTTACCTCGGGGACCCACTACTGTGGTGCTTCAGCACACAGCATTGCTGCATAACGATGCAGTGTGGTGGGGGAAGGCTAAAACAAAGCACCAAAGAAGGCAGGAATTGCTTCAAGTGCTTGTAATGTGCAGGAATGAGCACAGGGAAACTGAAGCTGGACATCTGTGCATGTTTCCTAATGGTGAGAGGCAATAGCTCAAGTGTCTGGTGCTATTCAGGAGAACTCATCTGCAGGTCTTGCGGTCTCTTGCAGTGCAAGCAGCCCGTTAAAATATCTGGGTTGGAACTGGCTCTTAGGGAGAGTGATGGAAGACCCATTACTGGGATCCTTAAAAACAGAATGAACCAAACACTGAAAACAATACCATGGGGTCCCTCTCCTGCTCCAGCCCAGGGCAAAGCAGAATCAATGAAATCGCAGGAGATCTTTTTTATTCTATCTCTAGATTTCAAAGAAGAACAATGAGACATAAATTTACATTCTTTCCACATTCAAGAGCTATGTGTTCATGAACTGCATGTCGCAGCTGTATTTCTATGGATTTGGAAGTATCCTGCCCCTGAAACAAGTGCTGGCAGCAAAGACAATGCTAGAGAATGCTAGAGCATTAGCAAGAGACAAAGCACAAATATGGCATGTAACCACAGCAAAACAAACTATTAAGGGTGAAGCCTGAAGTGATGAAATGATAAATAATTTATGCTTTTAGCCAGAATAAACTTTTCTTCCTCTTATTTCAGCATGTTGCATTTCTGGGGGTAGCAAGAAGGGAACTAGCGGCTTTTTGTCATTCCCAGCTAGGTATAGTCGAGAAGTGCTTTACATGAGAAATGAGTCAGGAGCAGGGAGGGACATGGGAGATTTTCTTCCACTCAGATTAATTTTTATTACAAATAGCTTAAGGCTTCGCAGTTGGGATGTTCACTCACTCAGTATCATGGACTCATAGTACTCCAAAAGCCTGTGATGGAAATATCATGCAGAAAACTGCATATGCCATCTAGTCATGATTTTAATCATCTCTGATACTGTTGTGCAGATTCTTGCTTTTTTCCTAAGTCCCAAAACATCAGGGAAACTGCTTTGCTAAGTCTGAGACACATGTTCATTTTTCCATTAAACTGAAAAGTTGATCTTAGAAACTCATTAAAGGCTGAACCAAGTCAATGTTTTAATTTGCTTTGCAGATTGTTTTAAACATTTAAGGCAAAATGTAGAAGACAATATTAACAGTCATTCTAAATGCAAATATCAGAAAGTTTAATTTTTAAAATGTCAAAAAAATATCAAGCATTTTAATTTTTTCAGAAAGAAGAAGCAAGTGTTTCTATTGATACAGCAAAAATTAAGTAAACCAAATGGGCAAAACCTTGTTTTAAAATAAATATATTTGACAGAAAAAAAAAACATTCCCAGCAAAAAATGTCACCTCATATCCATTTGATTCTCTAGCAACTGTCAAGACTCAAAATCACAGAAATCCTGTTCATTCAGACTGCCTCTTTTTTTCTCAAAAGCTGCAAATTCTACTGCCAAAGATAGACTAAATGTCAGACTGGCACCGTCTGCCTCTGAAACCTCCAGCACTCTCCACTCTCAGTATTTATGAAATGAGTAACAAACTGGGTCTGGTGAAGTTTGAGCAGTAGAAACAGGAAAGCTATGTGGTTACAGTCATTTTGCCCAAAACAATTTAATTGTTATTATCACTATTACAAAATATACCTTGTGTCAAGGATACAGATATGTGTAATTTGGGCTGCCTTGGGTGTCATTTCCAGGTTCAGAACCTCATAAATGCACTCCTGCCCAGTCTTGCCCTCACATGTTTAAGGTCACCACTTGCATTATCAAACTCATTTTAAGGGGCTGAATTTAGCACAGCAGATGGTAAAGCACTCTGCTGTGTAATGTGCTGCGGTCCCGAGCTGGGGGACACAGGGGCACCCCGGAGGCCATGCCCTCTGACTTTCAGCTTCTGTGGGAAGGGTGGCAGCAGTCCCACCGACCCGAGGGCTTCAGGGATATCCCTGGACGTGGGCGGTTGCCTCCCTGCACAAACCCACCCGGCTGCACCTGGGAAAGGCTTGGTTCTCTCCTTCCTTACTAATGACAGACATTTTGGCTGGCTGCTGCACACTCAGGGCAACAAACCCCAGAGGGGCTGTAGGCTCTGGCCTGGAGGATTACCGAGGTGAAAGCTCCTACCAGATGGGGGTTACAGTGGTGCATTTACTACTGGTGTTCTCCTGCCTCAGCAAAAAGAACAGCGAGCTGTGGCCGGGACTCTGGCTTCTTATTCCCAAAGAATTAACTATTCTTTGCAAGTCTGTCTGCAACCACCTTCATTTTGGCATAATTACCTTCTAGCCCCCTGAATTCCCATGTGCTTTCAACAGAAGTTATTCTTTTCTCCCTATAACAGTTTTGCTGCTTCATTATGCCCCAGAGATGACGATATGTCACCGGTGCCTGAGTGATTCCATTATAGACAATCTGCAAAGAGCTTGGGGTCCCTTCAAGATGAAAGATGCCATCTAAATATAAGTTATATATTTTAGTAATATGCACTAAAGTGTAAATTCTGCTTTGCAAGGAACACTTAAGGTCTCCAGCAAGCTACATGGAGTTAATAAATTGACAGTCAGCAGTGGCAATCTCATACCATGCTTATTTGAGAGCCTCCAACTTCTCCCAGGAAACTGCACTTTATCAGACAAAAAGCCTTGCTTGCTGCAGTGCCTCACTGTTATTGTAATGTTATTGACATCTTGCCTCTCCTGTTGCACTCAAACCTTATTATCAGTGGTGTAGTTTTAACATCGCACAACTGCAGCAGAGAAAATTAGCCCTTGTTTGCGAATCGATCATTCCTTCAGAAGTGGACACCACCACTGCCACCACGCAGGTCTGTGGGAAAGAGGTCGGCAAGCAGAAGCCTTCATAATATATTTAATGGCTCGTAGTAATCCAAACAGCGAGCTTTTGTTTCTTTGCTTCATAGGCTCTTTCTCAGTATTTGGAAGCAAAGGACCTCCTGACCTGACAAGGTGCCCAGGGGGTTTGTGCTGGTATTCCCGTGGTGAGGCAGCAGCTCTGGAGGATCCCTGAGCTGGTTCATTCTCTTTCTCCCCCATCTCTCTCTTGTCAGTGTCTTACCTTTGTCCTTCTGTTCAGAGACCTGGGCTCCTTTCAGAGCCTGTTTAGAAGTGTGGTCCACACCAGTGGGATAAAAGCTGGCTGCTGCCAGTCCCTGGATAGTAAAACTCAAAGCTGGAGGAAAACAAAATTAAAACCACTTCGTCCTCCCAAGCCAGAGGGCTGCTTGGTCAGCATATGTGGAGGTGGTTTCTTGGCTGAGTAGCAGACTTAACATCTCAGCTGCCAAGCATTACAGAGCAGAAGAAATCCTAGTGGTGGTGGCAGCAAGGGAGATCCATTCTAATCCCGTGGCGTGATCTGGAGATGGCTATTAGTGCCTGATTTAGTGGCCAGGCAAAGGCACTGGGCAGATGGTGAGCTCATTTAAGGCAGAGAGTAGTTTGCTGGAGATCTAAATGTGCAGCTGTGCACTGCACCGCGGAATAGCAGAGGGTTAGGACAACATTTGGGTTTATTTATTTATTTATTTATTTATTATTATTATTATTAAACTTAAGTGTAAGCTATTTAATCCTCACCTGAGAATCACACCTTCCTCAACGTGGTTCGTGTCAGGCTGCACTTCTTGATGATTTATTTAAATCTTTTAACAGTGATTTTCAGAGCACAGGGAGAAGACAGCTCATTTTGCTTTCTTTGCATGTATTTTAACACATATTTCTCAACACAACAGCAAACTCGTTGCTCCCTGCTGTAAGTACACACAGACCTCGTAACTGCACATCAGTTTCCATGTGAGTTTGGGCTGAAATGTATCCGTCTGAGGTACAGAAGACTTTTTTTGCCAACCAGCAGTAAGGGGACTGTAACACGTGTAGCTGAGCAGCTCCACTTCCTCAAACAGGGGCAATAGACCCACCATCCATTGCCCTGAGAATCTTTTGTTGTAAACAACATGGACTGCAAGTGAAATGAAACCTTTCTGGTAAGCAGAGCTAATGGTCAATTTTCAGACTAAGGGTACCCTTAGCCAAAATACGTGCCTTACTTGAAAATCTTCCAGCAGCACAGTGACTGCTTAATGTGCTTCGCTGGGCTGTTGAGGAGTCAATCAAAAGCCCCTTGAATTTAGTGACTCCACTGGTTTCAGTGCCTTTGGACTAAGCCCTTGTTTGATACTGACTCGTACTGGGCTGCTCAGTGAGCTTCGCGCTGCGTCAATACCACCGAACCCCTCAGTGTCTGACCATCCTAATTGCTTTATGGGAATTGCCTCTGGAAAAATCCATAATTAGTCTGAGAAGGGAAGCAGGGTACATGTTAGGGCAGCCTTCTCCAGCTGAGATAGTCTTGAAACTGTGACTGCTTGCCATCTTGTGGTGAACGATTTCAGCTCTCGTTTAGAATCATAGAATCATAGAATTGTTTAGGTTGGAAAAGACGTTTAAGAGCATCAAGTCCAACCGTTGACCCAGCACTGCCAAGCCCACCACTAAACTGTGTCACTAAGCACCACATCTACCCATCTTTTAAATACCTCCAGGGATGGGGACTCAACCACTTCCCTGGGCAGCCTGTTCCAGTGCCTGACTACCTTTTCAGTGAAGGAATTTTTCCTAATATCCAACCTAAACTTCCCCTGGCGCAGCTTGAGGCCATTTCCTCTCGTCCTAAGCGCTTAATACTTGGGAGAAGAGACCGACCCCCATCTCGCTACAACCCTGCACTCATTTAAAATACCGTTTAATAAAATGGATGTATCTTATATCAGCACTTGAAAATTCATTTTATCCACAGACAAACGCTGCCAGGTTTCCACCACTTGAAGATAAGGCTGAAGGTGGGGACCAGATGTGACGACACCCACCCCATCAGTGCGTGCCCAGCACTGCTGAGCCATCTCAGAGATGCCACTGGGCACCCCACCAGCCCCCAGGCAGAGAGGAGACCTCCGGGAGCCTCCAGCTCTCACACTGTGGCTTTGTGAGGGAAACCCTTTGTGGGTTTCCTCACGGGAGACCCCTGCAACACGTTTTGGCCCCGCAGGCCTGCCCGCTGCCCTTCCCCGGCCGGTCTGGCTGCGGTTTCACATTCGGTTTCGGCCGAACTCAGTGCCCGGAGGCAGCCTCAGCCGTGCCGCTTCCCCCGCCCCAAAAAACCCTGCTTCCCTCGCAGGCCTTCTGTCAGCGAGGGCAGCCGCGGCGGGACGGGGTGAGGCACCGACACAAAGAGCGGGAACACACGCCCCGCCGCGAGAGCGGCGATCAGCGCCGCCCCTTCTGCGGGCAGACGGGCGGACAGGCGGACAGACGCCTCCCCGGCCCGGCCTGTGCCGGCCTCCGCGGGAGAACGGGCCGGCGAGCGCCCAGGGCCTCCAACCGGGGAGCGGCGGTTCCACGGGAAAAGGCCCGCAGCGGCAGGACCCGCCCCCCGCCCGGCGGTTGTCCCCTCAGGGAGGGGACGCGGGACAGCCGCCCCTCAGGCCGCCGAGGGAGGAACGGGCGCTAGCGGCCGCCCCGTGCTCATTTAGTTTTCCCCTGCAATGCTGCACTGTTATTAAAGTACCAGGCAAGTTTTCCTCATATCCTCCTCCTCCTCGTTCTTTTGTGAAATCCCCATCTGTTCTCAGGCCTTTGTTCTAGGGCCCTTTTTACTCAGTGATTTAATAATGTCCTTTAACTCTTCCCCAGGTCCAAGCTTAATGAGGTGGGCCTTCTGTTCATTCACCAGTGTTAGCTAACAGGCCTTTCCCCCAAGTGCATCGTCAGCAGCATGAAGCGCAGTGGTGCGTCTGTTACTGCCTCAGCGTAGGCTTACTTATACTGCTCCCAAAATAATTTTCCTCCCCAAATATTTTCCTCTTGCACAACTAAGGGTATTGTACCTGCCTGATTTAGATGACTGAAAATGTAAAAGAGAAAAATCAAGGCCTCTCTCCTGAGCGAAGGAATTCCTGTAACATTTTGTTGGACTGCTTTCCTTTAATTGATCCTCTGAATCTTTGCTTTCTACATTGCTAGACCAGCCTTGGTCTTCTAGCAGTATCATAACAGAGATGATTGCAGTCACAAGCTTTTATTATTATTACTCTTATTATTACAGGCTTTTTAGCAAGCTCTTGCCTCACTGTAAGGCCCAGACCCAAAGGTATATTGGAATGGTATTGAGTACAGCTGGAGAAAATATGGACGTATGTATATAAGCATGTGTGTACAGGTGTTTCCTTCATCTCTGAGCTGATGGAGTCAGGCAACCACTGTGGTATTTCTGAAATAACTTAAGAGACTAACCTTTCTTCTGCATGGGCAGAAATAATCAGTAGATAAAAATATCAGCACAACCCAGCCCTCATATATTACAATCAGAAGAAAAGGAAGTTAATCTTCCTTTTGTATTTCCAAAGTTTGGACTACAATTTAAAGCAGTGGTTATGTCCATACTGCTAAATAAAGCAGTCCTGAGGCCAGGTAACATCGACTGGCTATGTGCTTGTGTCCACACTTCATGGCACTTGGCTTTGGGTCTCCTAGGGCCACAGACCACCACATGGGACCCATAAGACACAATTATTGCTTAATCTCCTTTTTTTCCAGTTCAAAGTGTCTGAAATAAAGGAAGTCTGTGCTGCAGCCCATCAGAAAAATCAAGTATGAGGATATTTCTTATAGTAGAAAATAAGGGGCATGTTTTGCATGCCGAGGTGGTGGGATGAGGGCATATACAGGGGTCTGAAGGTGCAGAGCCTCCTCAGATTGGATTGGAGGTCTGCAGAGGGTGGAAGGATACAAAGCTGACAGCGTTGTGGCCACACTGTTGAAATGGTGCTTGGCGCAGCCTGTACCAGCAAACTGTGCCTGGGCATCGTCATGGAGACTGCAAGTCAGCACAAGCCAAAACTGCCAGGACATGTACTAGCAGTAAAACAATCTGGACAATCCACATGTCCAGCACTCAAGGACTCCTTGCTAAAAAAAAAAAAAAAAAAAAAAGTGCCAAAGAATACTATTAAATAAACATATTGAGAATCCCCAGCACATTTCCCACACTTGTATACACAGATGGCCTAAGCACACAGTCATGGTCATTGTCTCACCCTGCTTGGGCCACTGTTCATACCCAGTAGCTAATGAAAGACAGAATATAATACTTTTCTGCAGCTTGGCTTGCCCTCACCTGAAAATATCCATCCAGCACTCCAGGAAAATGGACCTTGAGGGATCACAACTGGCTGGACTCATTCAGAGGAGCCACCACTGTTTTAAAGTCTCCAGAGCCTTTTCCACTTAGAAGAAAAAGTAGTCAGACAATGAATTCCCATCCTACCACAGTTCACCTGTGTATGGTTTTTGTGATGTCCTTCTCTGCCCTGTTTCCACCTGTTCCTTATAGAATTTGTATTACGCCTCCCCTTCCCCTTTTCCCTGTCCTAGTTCTTCACTCTTTCACAAATACAGTCTAAGACCAGTTGTTTCAGCTGATCCTTCAGCTGCAGACTGTTCAACAGGGTTTGCAGTTAAGCAGTGGAAAAACTTGCCCAGCATTAATTACTAATCAAATGCAGAAATAAACAAGTACAGTGGAGTTCATTCAACACACTCGAAGCAAAGTTCCACAAGTAGGAGCAGAATAAAGCTGTGTAAAAAAGCAATAAAGCTGGAGGACTGATATGAATAGAGATGAAAATCTATAATCAGAGAAAAAATTCAAAGCACTATTTTAGAGACTACAACACTAAACAATTAATCCTATTTCAAAGGGGGGAACATGAAGCAAGATATCACCTATGGAGGCTGCAATTTTTATGCAATTCAAGAAGATCAGTGTTCTATTCAAAGATGATGAAATGTATAAAGAAAGATAGATACGCACCTCGTAAAATAAGAAATTGGGCTATGCACTAGGAGAATCTGTTACTTTATATTAAAGGACAACCCATGCAAAATGTTTGGTTACTCATGGGCACCCAGCCAGCTTCTCCTGTGAATTTACACTAATTTTAAAAAAAGTACTTTGAGAAGCATTTAATGCTATCTTTTCAAAAGGTGTTACCACCTCAAAGAGGAGAGAGGTGAAATCTTTAGGTAACTGAAATTTTGTCACTTTGTTGCATTCTGTGGTGCTGTGCTGATCTATAACATCTGAAAATTTGGCATAAATGATTCTCCTTAGATCATTAGTTGTTTTTCCTTAAATAAATTCAATATACATATTAAAAACAAATGAACAAAAAACCCAACAACAACAAAATCAGCTGTCAGCATCCTGGTACTGCAACTGACAACGGTGATTTATTTTGTTCACTAAGATCGATTGCTGTCCCTGATGTATACGCATCCAAGGGCAGAGACCATCTCTTTTTGCATAGTGGGAAGCCATCCACTGCAACAAAGTCCCAGTCTGCTCTCACTGTACTGATATCCCTTGCAGGTTTGCATACAGAAAAGCGACCAGAAAGGACAGGGAGAGAAAGCTGTTAGGTTTTCTAGATAACAAGTCTAGGTAACAGAGGCCCAAAAAGACCAACTGGCAGAAACTGCAGTAAAAAAAAAACAAACCAAACAACATTCTGCCTTCATTCCTTTAGCTCTCAGGTTATTAAACAGCATAATAGTGGCTCTTTTTTTTTGGGGGGGGGGGTGGGGTGGTGGTGGTGTTTTTTTTTTCTTTCTAAGGGACACAATGAATTCTCCAACATTTGAAGTCTCAAAAATTGGTTTGGATTAATTTCTCGAGAGAAGCCATCGTTCAAACATAGGTTATCATTTTTTATTCATTTAAACTGTATAACCTATTTTAAACATGCCAGACAGAACTCTTTCTGGCCCTCAAATGCATGAATTTATAAGTTCAGCAAGATGGCCTGAAAAGCATTGTCAGTATCCATCTGGCTACCTGATGTGCACTAAAGAACAGCCCTAAATCTGCCTAATGAAAGGGAAAATCTCTGCCTAGTACCATTAGGATGAAACGCTGCTGGTTCTGAAGGTGTTAACGTGCTATTCATACCTTCCTTTGCTCCAGTAACATTAAACAGCTAATCGTGGTTCAAGGTTTGTGTGATGGGACACAGGTCTGTTTTTACCATAGCAACCACATTATAGAAATCCTTTCTGATATTATTAAGCATAGATGAAAAGCAAGCAAAACAGAAACATTAAAATACTTGGAATTCAAAAGTGATTTTTTTTTTCCAGTTTGGAAAAGCTCCTTTTTCTTTCATTTGCATCCAGTGAAGTCCTTCAGAGAGAATAATGCTTAAAAAGTCTCTGCATGGTACCAGAAGTTTTTCTTGTTAACAATAAAATGACGTATTCTCATTTACAAGGGAACCTTTTTATGCTGCTTCATAAGTAGAGGAGGCCTTCATAAGGCACTAAATGCCTGAAGTCCATTTTAAGGCCCAATTAAATGACTTCAGTTTCTTAAAGTCTTTTAATGTACCTATGTCTCAGGTGCAAAAGGTTTATTAATTATTGGATTTTGGCTCAGGAGCAATGTTCAATAAGGTAATTCCTGTTCTTGAAACAAACACAAGAAAATACGTATAAAGGAATGTGTGATGGGTCCGATCTCAGTGGGATGATCAGCACATGGCATTGGCATGCACGGACACAAACCGGTGACAGATGAGGCCCTCCCTTTCACTCTCCATTGTGCTTTTTCAACTTGAGATAATACTTTCTGAGCATGAGTGCACAACCTCTTTAGGTCTTCCTTCTCCCAGGGCAAAGCCTCAGACCTCCCTTGGGTCTCATAGCACATGGCTTATAGAGCTCAGCTGACTCCATGCTTGCCTCTTCTCTCAATCCACAATGCAGAAACCAACAGAGTCTCAGAAAGGAGGAGCTCACAAATGCAGACTGTTTAAAATCTCAGAGACGGTCATCGATTAACTTATCTAGGGGGGAATCAGCTTGCTGCTCCCATGGGTATGTTTGTAACTTCAGCATTCAGCAGAAGATCCCTCTGCAGGATGAGGTGGAGGCACCTGAATGAAGGCTGAGGGCTGTAAGACCCTGAGACCTATGCTTCTTTTCCTAAAATGTTATAGAAGATTTATAATTCCCTGGCATCCTCCTATTAACCTAACTCCTAAAAAGCCCCAGAAATAAGCATTTCTTTCTGTTCCATTCAGCGCTGAGACTCCATTTATGACAATCTCTGACCTGAGAAGGTTCTGGGAACAACATTTTGGACTAAATGAAGTCAGTTCATTCAGCCCGTAAGACTGCAGTTTCATAGCCCAAACTTAAAGGCTGAAAGCTACCTTTATGATTCTGTAGTCTGACTTATGTAAGCTGTAAAATTTCATCAAATGGTTCTTCTATGGAGCTTATAACTTTTTTTTAATTACATATATTCAAGAAAGCTTTTCATATAAAACTTCAAGAGATACTGATTACATCATAAAGCTGTATAAATTCTTCCAGTAGTTAATTAACCTCTCTGAAAAAAAAAAAAAAAAGAAAAAAAGAAAAAAAAATCTGTATTTGTAGTTTGAATTTGATTAATTTTATCTTTTAGGTGTTAAATATCCATACACCTCCCTAAATTAGATTAAAATAATCCTCTACGGTCACATACAGGTCACCCTTTAAATTTATCTTGACCTCCTTAATCCCACAAAAGGTAGTAAAACCAAGGCCTGACTTCTGTTTATGATTCCACTATCTATAGATATATTACATTTGTTTTGATACTTACCAGCTAATCACCCAGCTAGTTGCCTGCTATGATCCACTTTTCTAAATCAGTATCTTATCAAAAACGTGCTTGATTTTTTTTATGGGCAAAGCTAGATCTTGTTATTGTTTATAAGATTCCTATTTTTCACCCAAACCACAGGCCAACAGGTCAAGGTATATAAGGTAAAAAGGATCTATTTTTTTTCCATATTGTTTTTCTGGAAGAAAATACTAAGAGCAATGGTAGCACAGAGCCCTTTCTAAACTACTGGGATATGCTAAGATTTTATGGATAATTTTTCCAACTCTTCCCTACCCAAAAGAAAACAGACCAGGGAAAGAGTAATACAGATTGCTAGCAGAACCCTTCAGCAAATACAGTCTGTTCTTAGCTCTTGATGAATTGCAAAACTTGTCAGTCATTAGCATAAACTAAGCCCAAGAGCTTATGGGCCAGCAGATGAGAATATCAATCAATTTAAAAATAAATATACAAGTGGTCATATAAAGCTGAGAAATAACTCGCCAACAGACCTTTGTCTTCTTTAACTGTCCAACTGCAGCTTGATAGACGCAAAGCTTAAAGTAGGAAACCTGCTCCTGATAAAACCAGATAGGGAAAATATAGGGCAAAAGGATCTGTTGTTACTAAATGAAGCTCAATATACCTACACTATTTAGAGACTGCATGCTTCTCAGGAAAATCAGGCAGTGACGGTGTTCCTGGAAGTCTTAAGTTGTAGTTACTTCAATGGCTTAAGCCAGTCACTGATGCTGAAAAAGTTAGTCCTGTGGTTCCTGTCCCTGCCCAGCCCTTGCCCTGACATGAGCACTCCTTTGGCCATGCAGCCAGCCACATCCCAGAGCTGATGCAGCTGAAAACAGGCTTTGGTGAAACTATTTTCCTGTGGGATCTGCGAGCTGACTTGGCTGCTCTCTCAGCTGCACAAGTCCAGGGTGTTGGCACAAGGGTTATAAGAGCAGCATAAGTAGGCCGTGAAGTCAAATTCATAGAGAAGGGAGATCATCTTATTGTCAACAGAGGAAAGAGGACTCTGGAGTCTTACATGGATAATCCAAGAAAAAGTATCTTCCAGACAAGAAGGAACATGAGTTGCAAGGAAGACGTGTCTTGTATGGACCCTTAAATTCCCTCTATTCTTTCAGATTGTTTACAAGGAAGAAAAGAAGATTATGTGAAGATAAGTAAACTGAATGCTCACGGAGCAAGAAGTACTGCTTCAGCCAGTAGTCCAAGAGGTACAGAGAAAGTAAACAAATTACTTTAAGGCTAATGCTATTTTCCCTTGCTCTAAGTAGAGTCCTTGCTGGATATGAGTGACTTTCTGTGATGTATACAGGGCCTTTTTCAATTTCAGAAAGACTGAGTAGGAAGCTGCTTTTTTGTACAGAGTAGAGAGAAGGTGTATTCTCAGAGAAGATACTGAATATATAAGAGCAACTGCTTTAAAACCCCTGATAAATTGACTGGGGACTCTTTCACCACTTAAGCTTTCTGTGGCCATCACCCTAAATAGATGCATTGTTTATTCCTGAATCAATTGCATTTCAGCTCCATTTCATTCTAATCAGATAGTCAATAACCCCTGGATAGTATTTAGCATTTGGCAGCTGGGAAACCACTAGCTCTCTATTTTTTTCTTCTTAATTGCTGTTTGGAAACTTGTGTGTTCAGATTTCCTTAGTACAGCTCTGTAGACTGTTTTTTTTTTTTCTTCTTTTCTTCTAATACAGCATGCAATCGCCACATCAATTGCTGTAGAGAAGGTTCATACAACGGTCTTATTTTTTAATCTTCCTAGAATTTGGGTAAATTGCAAAATCTGGTAGTCTGACATCCTTTAATGTTTCCTGTAACAAGAACAGATCAAAACAAAGTACCACAGGGATCTAGGTCCTGCAAGCTATCTTCCATGATGACAGACAGACATTTAAGAAGGATGGCTATAAATTTATTTTGAGTGCTGCTGCTAGGTACGTGCATTGACAAATGGCAAAAGCTGAACTTAGGGATGTTGAAGGAATGATCCAGTAAAATACACAGTCTATGGGAAAAGCCAAAATTATTTATCTCCAGTTTTCAGCTCTTATGGTCCACTTTTGGTTTTAATTCACAGCGAGGCCCTTCTTAAAGAATTAGGGATTAATTCTATTACCTTTGCTCACATGAGCAGTACTTACTCAAATGAGTGACCACGATGATGCTTGAGAGTCAGCTCCTCTTATGTTGCCCCAGCAGCAGAGAAGTCTTAGAGAGCTGGTATCACTGGACAGATGGAGGCTGCATTCATGCAGGGAAATCCCTGCAGAGCATACAACCAATTCCCTGCTTTTGAGAGAAAGGGTAAGGCAAAAACACCACAGAAAACTGCCTACATCCCGGATTTGTAAGGCCAACAGTTACACGTCCTCATAATGCCACATAAGTAAACAACATTTTCAGACCCTTATTAAGCCTTCCCATACAACAAAAATGTCCTGATTTGCATTACAGGACCAGGCTTGTCATCTCAGTGCAACCAAGTGGATTTCAGTAGAGTTTTATCTCACTAACACAAGGGAGAGGAGAATAAGCCCATGAGGACTGTTATCATTTTCCACAAAAGAGTTGAATCCAATTCAACAGCCTGCCCATTGGAGTAGGGCTGGAATTGGGCAGACAAAGGCAAGTTGGAGCAGGAAAGACATCAATGCTGACAGGAAGTTTCTGGTGTAGACCAGAGGTGGGGGTCTGTCTTAGTCTCAGCCTGAGCCAGAAATTAGAGTTAGGGTTGAGCAGAAGACAGAACCTAGCAAAATGATAACTGCCCTGGAGGGATAAGCAGCTGTGCATCTCAGCTGCCCAAGGTCTGCTCTCTGCATCTCATGCAATCACCTCTGCCCCTTTTGCAACCAAGCCTAAGACGGCTGCTTTCATCTCCCTTCAGCATAATGTTAGAGTTGCATGTGCTACACAGCCTCTGAAAGTTGTCCATTGTTCCCCTCAGACCACAGAGGAAGGCTAAATGCCTAAATTTTGTTGACGTGGAGGAGAGAAGACTTGAAACTGCTGAAAACCTTGGAGCAGAAATTAGTCCAAGACTTGGGCTTTCACCATCATTTGAGAGACAGCAAGTTTTTCTTTTGCCTGGTTACAGCCTGGAACTCTGAGCAGATGAAAAACTGTCACAGATCCCAGTCCAGCAGGGCAAATGTTTGGATACGCAAAGCTAAATACATCCAGACCTAGAATTCAGGGGTGTTTGCCTGCAGGGTCTGCATTATTATCATGAGGATAAGGGCGACAACTGTCACTTCACAGTCAAAGCTGAGTGCAGTTTTGCCTGTAAACTGAGGTTCAGCATCTGTGCGCTGTACCCTGCCCCAAAGTGCAGCACTTACCCTTGGAATTTAAAATCAATAGAGCCAGAGCCCAGCTGTCAAGTTAATATCTTGCCTTAGCTTGTGTTGAAACATAAAACTCAGCTGTCCTGTGACTACTCACTTAATAAGTTTCAAAAGGCACCTGTTAAAAAAAAAAAAAAAAAAAGCAGCCACCTGATCAGAGTGTGCTCTGAAACAGGGCTATATCGGAAGAGATCACTGAGGGGAAGCAAGACCGAGGACTTTGCAAACAGCCACGGGCTCCTCTCCCTGCCCTCCACACCATAGCCATCCCCACAGGGTGTCATTTCCCCACACCCTAGCCATCCCTACCAGGTGTTGTCCCCCTCAGCAGCCGGGCACGGTAGACTGTGGTATACAGACTCCCTGTGTAGCAACAACATGAGAGTTGCATACGAGCCATTTCTTATTCTGGTATCACGTATTACTCAGCAGCGTGCGAGAACCCTTTACCCCACCACTTCCATCCCCATTTGATATCACAGCCTCAAAGCCCATGGGAAGAACAGCACTAATGCTATATCATTACACCTTCCTTAAAGTGCCACCAGTTCTGCAATGAAGTGATTATAATGACATGCTCATTTTAAAGTTTTACAAACATCAGCTATAAAGTCTTATCAACTTATCTCTGATCATAAAATGTCTGTCTTCATACAAGATAGCCAGTAAAACTTGGCATCTGATGTTGCAAAAAGAGTGCCTGTGAAAAAGAACCAACAGACAGACAGGGATGTTTTGCTATTCTAAGCCTTTCCTGGTGGTACCAACACCTTAGTCACATGTTGTAAACTTGATTTTTATTTCAGGAGTTTGCCTGTTCGAGCACTTTCATTTTTTTTTTTTTCCTTCCTCTGTGCAATATATATCCATAATGTGTACAATGATGGAGATATTTACATGTTCTTTTATTTAGCCAGCATAAACAGCATGAAATAATCTATATTAGAAGAGTAGATGTGTACTGGTACCTATTCCCCAGAAGCACTTAACTTCATCTATTTTAATTTTAAATTAAGCTATATTTTCTTCACAAGTAAAATTCTGGAGCTGGTTCAAAAAAGTACTTTGGATATAATAAAAAAGCATCATCACATTAGGCGTTGCAGTTTCATCTCCATGCTGTCTAAAGCCCACCTGCCCACAGAGACTATATAGGAGTATCTGAGTTGTTGTTTTACTTTCTGGCAGATTTCACTAAATGGAGAACCTCCTCCAGGGCACACATTTAGAAATCGACTAAACACTTCCAATTTGAATTCTCATTTTTCAGCTGGGTGAATAATAGTCTAAGTATGAACTTGAAGATTGCAAAGAAGAATGCAGCTGTCTGCAAAATGTCACATGGAAGGAAAAATATTTTCTCCTTTTTGGGCAGGAGAGGATGGGGTCCAGAGTCAGCTGTGGTGCATCAGTTGACCAATGGAGTAGGGAAGAGAGACAGAATTTTCTAACAGTCCAGATAAAGTGAAAGGTTGTTGAAGGCTCTTAACATCTGCAATCCATTCACATGAAGCTGCCAGGTGGTTTGTTCGGTCTTCCGTAGGAGAAGAGTTGTTTATTCCACTACAAAGCATCTCAGAGTGGGGCCAAGATTTGTCTGAGGCATGGAGACAGATTGGCAGAAGCTGCTCATCCCGTTATCTCTTGAGCTATGCTTGCTCTGTCAGCATTCCTGGCACCTTATCTCCAGGGCTGTGTTGCTGTGGGCCCCTGAAATCACATGTCCCCATCCACTACCATTTTTCTCTAAAAAGAACAAAATGGAAATGACAACTTCTGTTATCTCCATGGCTAAAGTCTACCCAGCAACATGTTACGTGTTTTTTTTAAACAGGAAAACAGAATCATCTGTACCTATTATAACCAGGTTTAAAACCAGAGATGGACAAGCATCTCAGTGGTATAATTGGACTCTAATACAAAGCCGTGGTGTTGATTCATGTCTCTTTAAGATGGGAGACGGGCCACTTATGTTACAGTAATTTGTTCTTTCAACAAATTCTGGGTACTTCTTGAACTTTCATATGTCAAAAATACCTAACCTTGCATTTTCTTCTTGGCATTTCCAACTGGATGAAATTAGGAATAAACTTGCTTCAAAACCAAGGAAACTTAAATTGAGTTTTAGGACTTCAGAAGCATTTCAGATTTGCCTAGAGAAAGGGCCAAATCACTGTTTATTGTGTCTCAAGCTGTCTGCATCTCCCTGTGGCAAGTAACTTTAAAAGACATGAATATTTCAAGTTAGCAGGAGACTTTGTTGAATATGCAAAAGGCCAGACCGTCCTTGTCATTGTCTGGCTATAAACGGAGCTACAGACATGAGGAACTTTCAGTCTCATGCCTCCCTGCAGGGCACAGGTACAACCACCATGCGTCTGTCTGGGGTTTCAGCCAGCGCCAGAGCTCTGCCCTTCCTACTGGGCAACAGAGATGAACACCCAGGAGATGGTAAATTACCCAAGTTCCTAGTAAGGCCACCACCAGGCAAGGCAATAAGATGTCCTTTCACATCTGTTCCCCTTTGCCTTCTACTCTGCCAGACCACTTTCACTTGTGCAGAAGGGGCTTAAAACACTGCCAATCAACGTTGCTACATGTCCTGTACAATTAGTGGCTTCCACCACCAACAGCCCAATGTGACCACGGTTTCAGTGCAATCCATACGTACTGCACTGCGTAAATCAGACCGCCCTCGCTTCATGTGGACTAAGAGTCCAGCATTCAGTGCAAGTCCTAGAGCTGCTTCATATGAGCATCCCTCCCTACACCACACACCTGTTCCCACAAAGGAATGAGAGAGGGCTTGCGGGTCCAATTAAGCTCCCAGAAAATTGTGCTGAATTAGACCAAGAGAGTACAAGTGCTTTATGGTGCACAGGATGCACAACAGTGGCAAGAGGTCTGTTTTGGGATACCTGGCAACTGAGAAACTGAATATGGCACTATTTCAGATGCACCGCCTTTCTCGGATTCAGGTCACCTCCTGTTTATCTTTCTAGCCACATGGTTCTGGAAAAGACCATTTATTTATTCCCACAGCTTCCACCAGGTAACACAAGGCAAGTCAAGCAACAGCCAAGAGCTGTAAGTTTCATCATCTTACAAGATGGTAAAAATAACTGAGAAGTTGTTACAGCATGAGTCGATCTGGCATAATACATCACAGACAGCAGGTGTCTGAATTATGTGGCACAGTATCTAAAATGCATGATAATATTATAAAATATAAAAGGATATTACAAAATTGTACAGTTTAGATGACAGATAAAATATATGATTTGACACACCATATATTTTCATCGTTCCTCTCTAGGAAAATTGTAATCTGAATGCATGACTTGTAAGAGATAGTTGAAATACTCTGCTGTAGAGTCATATGGTCCAGGGATGGCAAGGGGAGGGGAAAGGACAGGAAAAAAAAACGAAATTAAGGCAGGATTTTGAGTTCACAAATGAGAAAGTTTTCTTGTAGCAAACTGAGTTACTTAGTTTTTTTCACTCTGATTAATGAGAGCTATATCTGGCCCATGTAGCTTTCTAACTGCTTATCAGATCCTTTGCACACTGATGGTCCAATATAGGAGTACAGCCATTAAGCACACAGGTAAGTGCAGGCCACTGTTTTTGCAGGCACATGAGCACACAAAACTCAGAGGAGCCCAGGCTCTGGGGTACGAAGGACCAGAAGCACAGGAAGCTGGCTGGAATATGAACCCCATTTCCTTCTTTATCTCTCAGCTGATGGTATCTGACTAATAAACTAGAGAAATAAATCATTAATGTTTTATTATTTAGACCCTAAGCTTGAAAGTAGTTCGGAAGCCACATCAGGAATACATGTTGGAGAACGTGAAAAGGACTGGAAAACCAAAATCTTATGTTTGCCAAAAGAAGAGCCACATCAGTGCATTCTCCAATAAAGAAACCTTGTCATGCTTCAAAGGTCCTTTAAGAGAATGAGTCTTCAATGACATGGCACTAAGAGGGATCTCATTCTGTACTGGAAACCCAGGCTTTGAAGAGGAGTTTGCATACAGTTAAAGGATTAGAAACACAGACAGTAAGAGGCTGCAGTGTATCATTCTTGTTAAACATTTTTAGTTTCTGCCTCCACTTCAATCCCACACTGAAGTGACAAGCCTCTGAAAAGAGTGGCAGGGTCCTGTGTCACATTTAAGTCACCTAAAGTCTCAGAGGGGCATCGGGCATGACAGCATAGTACCTCTGGGAAGCCAGAGCCATCACTTCAAGCAGTTTTCTGTTCTATCAAAGCTCGATTGCAAAAATAAAACGAATGCGGTAACATATATCCGTGAACTCATATAGGGTCATAGCGAGTCCCTAAGACCCAGCCCATCTTGAAGGACAGCATACAGTTCCCTCATCCCAGAAACAGTAACAGGATAAAACAATGGCTCAAGGGAACGGCTTACTTTCTCTGTTTACTGGTGCTTACATTCGTACCTCCTCATTATATTGGCTTAGCTCTTCTGATAGATGTCTTTAGGAGTCATGCACTCTTCATCAAGCACCTACTCTGGGCAGAGCACAGGTGTTTGCCTTTCCTAAACACTGACCATGCCCATGGGAACAAAAAAAAAAGCTATTATGACCTTCCTCTGGAGGCAAGAGTACGATATTCATGGTATTACCCACCAGGATGCTCTGAGGGTGCATCACCACTCCAAAAAAGCATGGGCGATGAATGCACGGTGGAGACAGAACCTACTCAGCTGAGACCCAGCCCAACTAATGTGCAGTACCTGGGTAAGGAGGATAGTCCTATGGGATCACTCCCTCTGTCTGCAGCAACTGGAGAGAGAGAGACAGTTTTCATGGCGTGACCCACACCTTAGTTGTGTTGAATCTTCTCTGGAGATCCTTCTATTTTGCTTTGACTCTTGAGGGAGTTTGGGGCAAGAAAACTCCCAAAGGACATGCCTCAGATAAGTCCTTATAGTTAGGTGAAATGCATCTTCGCTGCACTCTTCTGTTTCAGAGGAGGCATCTGTCTTTATTGAAATGTCTTTGCCTAATGGCTTAAATGTTACCATGGAAATAAAGTGTTATTTATTAACACTCATTAAGCACCTGCCTTCCTTTTTTCCATCATGGGTGAATGGGCAGAACAGAGTTTCTTCACACAATTTTCAAAGACTCAGAAGCAGAGAAGATTGATTTGATTCAAAACTAAAGCTCTCTCTGGGAAGCACTAGCACAGCAGGAGCCAGAGGTTGCAGGAGAACCTGAGCTCATCCATTTCCCTTGTGCAGCCAGCCCCCACCTAAGGGGGTCCCCACCAAAGTGACCATAGCCCCACACAACTCTCACCACTTTAGCCATCAGAACTGACTCCTAGCACTGTTTCAGTTGCTGTAAGCCTTCCTTTGCCATCTCCTTTCCCTACTGCATGCTGCACAGGTGTGAGTGAGTTTCCTGAGGTGCCAATATGCAACTTTGCTCCTCTGTCATTTTCTTTTCCATTTACACCAAGGAGATATTTGTAACTTAATAATCTGGGTGTTGTGATAGAACTCAAAATTTAGAAGATGTTTTTGGCTCCTTGTGAGGGGAGTGTAACTGTTTGCGTACCAAATGAGGAATTGTTGGCAAGGCTGTGAGAGAAAATGACCAACAGAGATAAAAATGTCATCAAGGCAGGGCAAAAGATGCGGTAGAAGTGATCCACAGGAGGCAAGGTTAGAAGCAGTAAAGACAGAGAAGGTGAAGAGTGCTTAGAAAAGGGAGAAAGAATAAAGTCTCTTCTAAGCACTTCCCAGTCCTGCCAGAGGAGAAGATTAGCTCCTAATGAGGGGGTCAAGGAAGACCTTTGGGTGTGGCCATTCAAGAAAATTTATCCATTTATATGTTTGATTGCCCTCATAATTACAGGGTGAATCCTTATGGGTGCTTGCTTCCCAAGCACATACAAATCATCCCTATACTCATGCTACATAAACTGAACAGTGCCGAAAGAGATCCTAAATCCCAGGTTAGTTTTCGAGTTAAACATGATATATGAAAATGTGAATGCCAAGCACAGGCAGTCATGCCAAAATGCAGGGTTCCTGTGTGACAACGGTATTGCCTTTCCTTTCTTTAAAAATACCCTTTTAAAAGATATTTTCTTTTTATAACAGTCCCCAAGTAAGCAGAAGGCTGAGGGACGCCAAAGAAAGCAGCATGTCCTCTTGTGAGATGAACAGGAGAGGGGGTCTCAAACACAAACACTTCAAGCTCTCAGCAGAGAGCAGCCACTTTCCCTGCCTTCTGCCAAGTGAGTGACAGCACAGGCTCATAAGACTGCAGAAACAGAGTTTGGAGCCTGCTCCAACGTGCCCCTGTGCCCTCTCACTGCTCATGCAGCACTGAGACTCAGCCAGTCCCCAGACCAGGCTCTGTTTTGGGAGCGGGACTGGCAGAATCAGGTAACGCTGACCTCTGCCTGGGCCGGCAGCTCACAGCTGAGCATCAGCCCTTTCAGCTCAACATACAACTCCATCTGCAGCGGGTTTCGACATGTGCTGATTAATGTAATTGAGCCCATGTTTTCTTTCAAGCTCTGTCAAACCCACAAGCACGACCTACTCCTACTTCCAGGTTCTTTTTATATCTGTGGGTTTTTTATTATTTTTCTTTCCCCAGACATTTCTTTTCTCATAGAAGTTAGAGATGATTCCACAGCACTTCCAAGGCACATTTTGTTATTACAGCTAGGACATACACCATGGACAGCCCTTACCTATTAATTCTCTGCTTGCCATGGCTTCTCTCATCCCAGCTCCAGTGCATCCCAGCTCCACAGGGAACCCCAACACTCGCCCTTTGTAGGCAACCCCAACCTCCTACCTACCTCCCTTTCTGTCTGCAGTCCTACTTAGACCTTGCACCCCCTTCCTTAATCTGTGAGTGTCCTTCATGCACACACAGCTCCCTTCCTCCCTACAGAACCCTTCAATCTCAGGTATCCTTCATGCATTCTTCTTTTATCAAGAAAACCTGTTGTAATGCACCCCTACTTTCTTCTGACAGTGTGCCTTTGTTCTCTCATCCACCCCTGCTGGATTCTCCAGTGTCCCTTTTGTGTTGCCTTCCTTCAGCCTAGATAATTGTGCATGCTTCCCTTTTACTTTTCCTCTTTGCTCTTAACATGAGTTGCTGGGGGCATGAGGGAAAACAAGCTGAGATATTCAGGAGGAAAACTGTGGGGAAAACAAGTCTTCCCAAGAGCACATGCTTTGCTGTTCCTTACAGACATGTGGCTCTCTATGGGGAATGCTGTGAGGTAGAAGTGGCCTGCCCAGCAGGACGTCCAGCCACCTGCAAGGCAGAGAGGTGGGAGCCAGATTTGCTATGCTGCTGTGCTCTGGCTGGCAGTTCTGCTGCCTACGGACAGATGCTGAAACATACCATTCTCCTGTGCCTTCCTAGCCAGCCTGGCCTGTGCTGTCTGGGGAAAACCCGCAGAGGGTATAGCAAAGGCAGCCCTTTGCATTTTCTTCCTGCACTTTCATAGCTACCAATAATGACCTGGAAATACCAGCAATGAGCAGTTAAGCCACAGGTTTCCCAAAGAAGATCTGAATGCCTTTCTCTCTGTGTCTTTCACTCTAGCTATTCAGCACAGCATTTGTTAGTATGGGCCAAGACAAACATGTTTGCTAAGCAGAGGAGGAGGAAAACATAGAAATACCCATACAGCATACACAGCAGGCAGTTGGCTGGCAGGAGAGATATGAAGGAGATGGGTATTTGCAGACAATGCAAAAGTTATTGTGACAGCTGCAGATTGCAAGCCTTCTGTGGTAAACTCAGAGCCCAGCCGAGATCTGAGGAAAAGGAGAGGAATGAAAGCCTTAGGAGAACTCTGCCAGGCCCAAAATAATCCTCTGCTGAAAGGTGCTGCAAAATATTTATGGTGCAGCTATAACGGGCTTAACAACACAAGGTCTTCACAGACAGCGGCATGCAGATACAGACAATTCCTACTTGTGCCCTGTGTCAGTCAAAGAACAACACTGCTGAAACAGCAACTTTTCCTTTCCCTGCCTTGTCTGTCTTTCCTAATGGCAGGGCTGAACTTCTCCAGGGCAGGGACTTTTCCACACCACATGTAAGCAGGGCACCGAGCAGAGAACTTCTAACAGAGACATGACATCCCCAGCTAGATCGCAGCTGGCCGCAGCAGACACAAGGACCTACGACTTAGACATGCAGGGCACTCTTAGCTCAGAAAGGAACAAGTCATTTTTGGTGCCGTAAGTTCAGGCTTCCATTTCTGTTGATGACTTACAATACCCATATGCTGGTTTAGCTTGTCATAGTGCAAGCTGACAGCGGCTACCAACACAGAGGGTATTGCGCAACTCGGGGGATTTGGGGCACAGAGACTTGGAGGAGTGTTACCTTTTTCTTTATTTCAACTGTTATTTTTACAAATTCTGTAGGACTTCTGACTGCAAACCCTTCAACAGCTTTGCCAGCAAGAACTCCAAAGGTTGTACACAGATCACAGTTCAAATAGAGCACAGAGAAGCCCTCTGCCCCTCCAATAGCTCTGCTAGATATACTGGATTAGCAGTTGCAATGGTTTGGCTTTAATGCTAAAATCGTACTCAGAGCAGATGCACTGAGTTTTAACACATCGCTGAAAACAGTCCCACTTCACAGCAGTTTCAATTCCTTGTAAGTGCATGGAAAACTCACCAGCAACAATCTCTTTTCTACCTGATGGCTTTATCTAGGCACCATCGCAATTGCATTCATATGAACATCTTCAGCTTAGAGCAGACAACCCATGGATTGCTACAAATGCTCAGCTTGGAAGCAGCCAGACTGCTCAGTCACATACAGCCCTCTGTGCTCTGGAAATGAAGCAGAAATGTGTTGCCCCCAGGAGTGCCAATCAGCAGCCATGCATTAAATCAGCTGCATCTCCAAAGTGCCTACAGGAGAGCATTTAGTTAGCAGCGTATTCCTTATAATAATTAATACCTACAATATCAATTTAGTCTTGGGAACTAACAGGCTGCAAAAACTCATCCAGATGACAAAGATGTCCAATCACCAGAGGCAGACGATTGCCCCTGTCCATTTCTTGGTTGGGTATGTACCGTTTATGGTCCTCGCTGCTCAAACAAGGAGCCTCTGAAGTGCTCTCAGGCTCCAAAATGAAATGCTAACAAGCATACGGATGCAGTACAGCAGGAAGCTGGCACTCGCTGCAGACCATCAGGCTGGCTCTAATGAGCAGGGAAGCGCACACGGACCAGCATCTTCTCTGCCCTGACACACTCATGCTCAGTGCCCCAGGCAGCCTGTAGCTCCAGAAGGGAGGAAGGAAACACCACAGCATCCTGGAAACCTTCAGAGCAGCAGCAGTTGTTTGCTGGGAGCATTCTGCCTCATTGTGCTCATTAAGGGGCAGATGTAATACAGTGCAGATGACAAAACTCAAATTCACCTCCAGTGCCCACAGCTTTGTTTTCAGAGACTCCTGTCCGCTGGGCTTGACTGCCTGTGCCCCTGAGCACTGTGTTTGCACCTCTCTGAGAAGTCAGTGAGAGGACAGCCTTGCTATTTCTCTTAACTTCCTTGATTCCCTCCTCTCATTGCAAATCCCAGCTGAGAACTTCCCTTTTGTTCTCTACTACAACCTCTTAATTCTTCTCTCCCTTCTAATACCATTTATTCCTTTAATTCTGCCAGTACTTCGAGGGAGGAGGGCCTCGGCAGGGAGGAGGAATGTTCTATAAGATGAAGCTGTGTTAGGTCATCCTGTTGTAACAAGCAGTTCTCTGCATAGAGCGTGTCGTGATCCATATGTTAGAAGAAGAGTGGGAGAGGATCCAGGAGTGTTTTTTCTCTCTTCTGGTTTTATTTTCAGTTTCTAAGGAAAATATATGGTCATGTAACTAAGGCAGCAGCATCAACTGCAGGAGATCTGAATACCATTCTTTGCTTTCTTAGGATTCTTCTGCAGATGTTTTAGCTGTTTGTGAGGCTTGGACTGGAAATAGCAAAGCAAATATGACAACCTTCATATTTTTGCAGTCTAAATCCATCAGTCCCGTTCCCATCAGGAGATCAGAGCTGGAACTGTAATCCAAAATATGTACATAGCTCACCTGCTGCAGACAAAGACTACATTTGGGACTTTAAGGTCCGTACAGGTGCTACTACTAATTACTTCAAAGTAAAGATTTTTAACCAGATCCTGTCGTTAAGGATTTGAGAGGAGAGAAGAAGGTGCAAGAAATGGCATTACACACGGAGAAATTAAATTGTAAAATGAAGGTTCTTGTTATTCTGAGCTCCAGTTTCTGAGAAGATCGTTTCTCAGTAAATCTGGCTGAATAATTGCTAGTAAATAATTTGCCTGATGGTCTTCTCTCTGTGCCTTGTAGAGACAGCCACTAGCAGATTGTGATTGCTTCAGAATGGTTTGTTATTCAAAATTATTTGATGACATTTTTGCAAGCCTGCTTTTATCGGCAGCTCGCTATTCACAAGAGAGCCATGCAGTTACACCATGATTAGTGGTAGTATTTCTATTCCCCAGTTGCAGATGTGTAAGCCTGAGTTATCCAATACAAATACTTCCAGAAGGTGAATTTAAAATTCACTTTCCCCAGGTGCAAGGGCACAGAAGCTTCAAACCTGTTTTCTGTGAGTGAATATATAATTAAAACTCTACCTTGTTGCTGTTTGCTGACAATGATCCTGAAAGGGCTGTGCACACAGTCTGTATCAATTCATTTAGGAAGTAAAAATAAAGCAACAGAGAATTACTGTTGGTGGCATTCAAATGGCTCTAGTGTCTGCTACTTGCACTCTTCTTTTTTGAAGGAAAGTGGACATCCATGGTGAAAACCAGAAAGGGAGGTGTCAGCCCTCTGTATAGAGTCCCCAGTTACAACAGTAGAAAAAACATTGCTTTGTTCAAACTGCAACACTGTCATAAATTATCATCATTATTATTAAGGACAATCCTATTTTACAGGAGGAAGCGGAGGCACCACAAGGTTAGGTGACCGTGAGTGCGCAAAGTCTATGACAGAACCAATAATGCAGCAGAGTTCGCTGAATGGGCAATGAACTTTGCTGACAGCAGCCTCCTATTCTTTGCTGTTCTCCCTTTTGGGGATGTTCAGCTCTGTAGGGCTTTTTCTGCCTCTTACCACATCTCCGCTGGCATCTTCAGTAATAATCCTTCATTCAGAAGGAAAAAACATAAACTGAGAGACATTCCAGGCTCTGATGTGATGAATGAGCCATGTTGGGGATGAGGGAAAAGGGGATCAGCTGTGTGTGCTACATGGATGAGGGATGAGAATAATGCCAGCAGGGAAGTGTTGTGTTCTTGAACTTCAAAAGGGCTATTATAGATAGTCAGAGGTAAGAAAAAAGAAATTAAAATCTATGGAAAGCACTTGACAGCAGCTCTCTTAATGTCACTGTTGATGCCTTCCAACCCTGCTAGAGTTCACTAATTTTGGAGAGTTATGGCCACCCAGTCTGGAATAAAAAAAACGTTCTCCCTTAAACAGACTTTGGATATATAATTTGGCTTTAGCTTTCCTTTTCAAGGCAGGTCTATTTTCACATGTTAAAATTATGCAGCTCTGAAGTCATTAATAAGTTCAGTTCCAAGAGCTCTCTTCTATGAACACTGTAATATTACACTATGTTTTTTTCATTCAGACTATTCTTCTTCCTCTGTGTCATCTTCTTGCTTTCATTTTCAGTTCCCAACTTTTATGCTACACCATGTTCATCTGTCAGGATACAGAAAAAGGAGAGACTGTCAGGCATAACATAGGCTATTCTTTGTGTGAAGATTTGTGTTGTCCTCCAGGTGATTTTCTCTTGAGCTTTTAGTATTTTCATTGTCAGCCTGAAGGATAAAAAATGTGTGTACCATGAGTATATGTGTTTGAATGGAAGCTGGGGGTGAAGGGTAAAAGGGAGTCACTCTTTCCTTGTTACTGAAAGCAGAATGCAGACAGATATGCATATGACTGTATACTTAATCTTTCTAGTTATACAGGACGATAACACAGTCTGACAGAGTTAACATTGAACTAAAGTAGCTGCAGCATCAGTGTGCATAGCTTTTCACCTTTCTCTTTCCCCCTCATCAATATAGTTAATGACATTTAGCCAACCAATAAAAAGTGGTTTGGGACCTATACTATGCTGATGTGTAATAGAAAGTTTCAGGTTCCAGTAAGGCTGATTCATTCCTCCCATCTGAGTAAAGGCTGGATGTTACACAAGTAAAGGTTGAATGTGATGAAACTTAGATGAAGCATGTCCTAGTCCTTTGAATGGAAAATGTACCACTGAAGCAGACTCCATCAGGCCCTTAGGAGAGATTTTTCTCCCCAAATTTAAGCTATCTGAACATTACACATCTCATCTAATCTCAAAGTTTTCCCTATAGTCAACGGATAAAGACGGGTGCCTCCAAATGGGCATCCATCCTCATAAATGTCTAACAGAGAGAGGATGACTTGTGGTTGGTTATCTTCTCCCTCTCTGGGAGCCTAAAGATTACCTTCATCAAGTTACCTCAGATTCAGAGGGTGGAAGGTACGTAAGATGAATCCCACCTGAACTAGGAATTTGCTCCCAACGGTGTTTGTTCTGAAATACTCCGCTCCCCTCTCCTGCTCAGTCCCACTCACCAAGTAATGAGATTCAGGAACTTTTGACCCCTTCTAGGCTTGCCAAGCCAAAACAGCTATAGGAAAGGAAACCAGGTTTCAATGTGCTAAATGAATTGTCAACAGAAGCTTAATGAAGCTCCGCTCCCAGAGCCTATTACCAACGATGATGTTGGAGCCAGAAAGAGTCCAGCTTGCCAGTGAGGGTGAGATTTCAGTGTATTTATTTAATACTTCAGTGCTACTTCCAAACAGAGTGCATTTGATAGGAAAGTCATCAAAGAACAATAAACATGGACTCCAATAAGCATCGACTCCAACAACATCATGTTTATGGAACTGTTTTTTTAATAATTCTGGGTTACTTCAGTGTGCTTAACCAAAATTATTCCTCTCATCCATTTATGCATTAGACTAGAGACTTTTTGATTCTGCTATTACCTGTTTCCACTGCCTCCCTCCTAAAAAGGTGCTGTTATTGTACAAGTTGTATTTTGGAATCCCTTTCACCACCAAATGGGTCAAACACAGAGTTTTACATTTGGGGCATTGACGCTGACTGTCAGAGTTAAATTTTGTCACTGCACACAAATGTAGTGTCTCAATTTACCAGGGTACATGTTAACCATTTTTGAAACACTGAAATATGAGAGTGGTGAGAACTTTTGAAGAGAGAGAAATGGTCCATTCTGTCTTCAGATTTAACCAACACATGGTAAGTGAAAGGCTAATCTTACCCATTGAGCCACAAGGGGAAGGGAGGGTATTGACTACTAGCTCAGCAAGAAAACACTGACTGCCCTGCACACTGACTAAAACAGAGTCTTGGAAACAAAAAAAAGATGTGGCTGTATAATTAAAGACTTTATAATGTATATTCACAAGCAGGGCAAATTAAGATTGCATAAGCATTTCTGATGGTGACATCTGCTGATTTATTAGTGCTTGACTTTGCAACTTCCCTATTGTTCTTTAACCATAGATCTGTATTTACTTCTATCTGTCTACATATAAGGATGTTTTGTGATCATAAAGTCTCTCATCTCTCCTTTCCCCACTCAAGAGTACAGAGGGAGAGGAGAGAAGGTCCAATTCTTGTTCTGCAGATGGTGGTACATGAAGGCTGGGTGTCCAGCTCATACCATGTGAAGACAAGTGGGACAGAACTGCTGCACCATGGATATCAGGCCAGTGCAAAAAAATGAGATGGACATTAAAGGGTAAAATAACAATGCTGAAGATGTAAGAAGTGCAATGACTGCAAAGTCCAAGCAGGATGTCAGCTGTCAAGCGCACTTAATCTCACCTTGGTGACAGTTACCTCCAGCATGGAGCGCAGAGACTGTCAAGGAAAGCACATGTGAATGCACCTCTTCATTTCTTTTCCCCTTTGTCACTGATACACCTCACAGACGGGTTCTGCATGACACATTTCCAGCAGAGACTGGTGACTGGTTGTGGTGATAAAAGCCTGCTCTGGACCAGAAACCAGACATATTTTTCCTCATAGAACCTACTCCTGTCAAGGTGAAGGACACATTCCAAATACTCCTAAGAGAGATGCAGGCAACTGGCTCAAACTGTGGACCCTACTTCTGTCTCTTTGCACTGCATGAAAAGGACTTTTCCTCCACGGATATATAGGCACTTTCCTAGTATTCACAGGGTTGCATGAAGCCTCCATCATCAGAACTGTAGTGTTCACCCCAACTCTTTCATTGAAAGGGCATGCCACTGAAGGTAGGGACAGAACGAAGGACGGAAATAGCCTGGCACAAACTGGGACTGTGGTCATGGGACCACAGAAGTTAGGTCTTCGCTGTGGTCCCAAATCCAAATGCCAGTTTGAGCAGATAAAAGTTGTCTTTCAGCCACACGCACCTTGTTTCCCTAAGCTGTTTTGAGCTCAACGGATGGTACAACTAAAGATCCAGGTAGACAACCACACGGTGAAATATAGTACAACTAAGGATCCAGGTAGACATGCACATGATGAAATATTAATTTCTTGCTTACTGCTAATCATAGATAGTTCTGGGCCACATCTTCAAGTTTAGGGACATTAAAATGAGCAGAATACAGTGACAGAAACATGTGCAACCTTGTTTCCCAGACAGCTTTTCTTTTGGGGAGGTATGCTCTGCTTCCTGTGTTTCCTCTAATAAAATGAAACTCCATGATGATCTCTGATGGGCACAAGGGATGACTTCTTAGCTTTGCACTTCACTGAGCATGAGCAACACAGGCAGCATTGCAGCTCCTAACACTGTGCTGTATACTTGCTTTATTAAAATCACAGGATTGAGTATGTGAAAATCCAGCCTTTTGTTGAGCTTGCAATTACACTTTCAAAACCAGCTACTGGTTAACTACTAACCTATGCATCCACTCATCTGCAGGCAGAACTCTCAGCTGGCTAGAGCTCTGAAGTCCCTCTGATCCATACAAAAATAGACCAAGCCAGCAAATGAGAAAAGAAAATGCCTCAAAATGCCTTTTGAATTTGGATCATTTGTTAGTGTGGTGTCAAGTTCCATCTTGGCTCCACATGGCAGGATTGTGACACAGTACAAGGAATTTCTACAGGTCAATTTTAAAATGATCAGACCTTCAAGCTGTGTGACATGCCAGGGATCATACCACCATCACTCCTCTGTTCTCCACCTGCAGAGCAGATCTCTGTGTCGTGGTTTAACCCCAGCCGGCAACTAAGCACTACACAGCCGCTTGCTCACTCCCCCCAGTGGGCTGGGGGAGAGAATCAGAAGAGTAAAAGTGAGAAAACTCATGAGTTGAGATAAAGACAGTTTAATAGGTAAAGCAAAAGTCACGCACACAAGCAAAGCAAAACAAGGAATTCCTTCACTCCTTCCCATAGGCAGGCAGGCGTTCAGCCATCCCCAGGAAAGCAGGGCTCCATCACACGTAACGGTTACTTGGGAAGACAAATGCCATCGCTCCAAATGTCCCCCTCTTCCTCCTTCTTCCCCCAGCTTTATATGCTGAGCATGACGTCATACGGTGTGGAATATCCCTTTGGTCAGTTGGGGTCAGCTGTCCCAGCTGTGTCCCCTCCAACTTCTTGCGCACCCCCAGCCTACTCACTGATGGGTGGTGTGAGAAGCAGAAAAGACCTTGACTCTATGTAAGCACTGCTCAGCGTTAACTAAAACATCCCTGTATTATCAACACTGTTTTCATCACAAATCCAAAACATAGACTCATGATAGCTACTATGAAGAAAGTTAACTCTATCCCAGCCAAAACCAGCACACTCTGTTATGATGCAACTTTGTTGACCCACGTTGCAGAATTTCATACACCACAGTATGAAGCACGAAGCCCTTAGCATTAGTGCCAGGTTTGTAGCCCAGCTGTTCCTAAGAAGAATCACTCTTTGACCTCAAGAAATTACATTTAAAGCAAACTGGATCAGGCTCTGAATTTTTATTCCTTCCTCAGTTTGTTCCACAAATATCAGCCATTGGAGTAGCATGACAGCAGCTGTATGAATAAGAAATTGATAGCACCACAACAAATTGAGGGCAAAAAGGGTACGATCTCTATTTGTCAGGATGGAAGTAAAGGGTTAGTTATTCTCTGCAAACACAGGAAGTAAAGCACAACTAAGATTTTCCTGGCCAGAATATGAAGACAGACTGACACTACTGAAAAAAAGAAAAAGGAAATGAGAGAAAGCAAAACAGAATTAGAAAGAAATACTGGTCAACACAAATACTCTTATGCTCTTTGCATGGTAAAAATGCTCATCAGAGAACATTTCCAAAACTTTCTAAACAACTGTGCAGTCTAAATCCATATTTCAGAAGAGACCTAGCTCTGAGAAGCCTATGTTTTCTTGACTTTCTATACTACCTATTTTCCTAACTGATTTAGACATCACCTTTGGTGAATACTAGTCACTCTTGTAGTTATAGATCCTACAGACTGGCTAAAGCTAGACAGGCTCAGGAGTAAGCTCACCATCACTGAAGCTGACCTGAGCTCATCCTGAGCTGCAATACTCAGAGCGAATAAAGGCCTAGCAATCAGCTCAGGCAAAGCTCTGTGCTGCTCTGCTTATGCTGGGGAAAATGACCAACTGGTAGCTCAGGTATGTGTTTCCAGCATCTCTTTTGAACACAATTTCAGCTTGCAAATCTCTCAGATCAGGGAGGGAGGGAGTCCTGAAACACAGCCATCTGAGAAGCTGTCTGCACAGTGCAGCATATGGCAGGTCAGGTCCTGAAAGCAGCCTGGTCACACTGGCGAACTGCTGCCAGTTGGCTCATAAACCTGGCTTCCCATTGCCTTAGCAATTCAGCGGAGTTACTTGCTGCTCTGACTCAATTGCCATCAAATCAGGAATCCCTATTGCCCCTCTGTAGTAGATGTGACCTTCTGCGTCTTGAGGAAGCTCTGTCCATTCACATTACATCACCACAGGTCACTGAATGTGCTGCCTTTTTGGTACTCCTCCTCAGCCCCGGGGGCAGGTGTGTTTAGCTCCTGTAAAAGGTCACATCTCCACTAACTTCACCTAAGCTGTGACTTTTCAGTAGGTCTCAAAGCAGCAAGCCTTCCTGTGCTATTGCAAACTCTGGAGAGGAGCAGACCTGCAACATTGTCCCACAGAGATGCAATTCCAGTTGCATTTGCTGAGCTTTTATATAATTTGTATGTATTCCCTGGCAGCTGGTTTAGGGGAAAGTTACTGCTTTCAAAAGGTTCCTTATTGACTATGTTTTCTTATGTAGGTAAAGATTTTCCAATTTTAGTCCTACTGTATGTTCTCCAGTTTCTAAGGAGATAACATACTTTGTTATCTCTTATGTAACTGCATTGACAAATTTCTTAGCGGTGTTGGCTGAGCACATTCAGGAAACTCTTTTCCTTTTTTTTTAAATCAATGCCTTTTTTAGTTTACCTCCATGAAATGCCTTCACTAATTAAATTCACTGCTCTCTTTTGCATCTGCAGCCATTAAATATCTGTAGAATGTGACCACATTCTGTCCTTTACTCCAAGTTTGGTGGCAATTACTGGAGTGATTCATGTTTATCTGTCTTTTAGCCCATTTCAGAAAATACTAAGACTGATGTATATCAGCCTATGGATCAGGACACGATCCTCTCTCACCAGTCAAGTCTTCTAAGACTCACCTCTATTTTTATTTCCTGCTTTCCCTCTCTTCTTTCTTCCAGACCTCAGCTTTCCCTCCGGAAGAGCCATGTCTGCTTCTCAAGTTGTTTTCTATAACTTTTGGAGTTCAGCTGGTTCTCTCGTGAAACTGTTGCTAGGCAAAGAAGGAAAAGGAGGAAGGTGTCTTGGCAGAAAACTCCACATATCTGAGTTATGTGGATTAGGAAGAAACTGATGCCTTGCATTCAACATCTGCAAAGGGTGAAATGAGGTGAATATGAGATATGTAATCCTTGTAATTCCTTTTGAAGGGTTTACTGTGTGGTTCTGCTGTTCAATTACCTATAGGCCAGCAAGAAGATTATAAAGGGAAAGAATTTCCTCTGTGACATAGAAAGGGACTTAAACCTGAAGTGCAAGTGAGAAGATTTTGCAGGCTGAGCACTATGTCTTTTCTTAAAGGAGGAAAGATGGACTTTTCCCCTATAGATCCACAGGTTTTATTTCAATTCAGTCCCTTACATTTTGAAAGTCTTATATGAAGTGGGAAGTGGTCATCTCCCTCCTACCCTCTCTTCTCTTTCATGTGAATCATGCAGCATAAACTTTTGTACATCCACTGCAAAGACAGATGTGTTATTATCATTTGCTCAGGGCTTGATCTTGGGAGGAGTTGGGCTGGAATAGGAGAGCAAATTCTTTTCCTCATTCTTAAGGAGTGCCACCATCACAGAGGAATATTACGATCTCCCATCAGAGCAGGAGAAGCTTCAAATTTTCCTAGATCCAAAGCTTGGGCATAAAATCAAAATATAAATATAGGGCTTTCCTGCTTCATGCAGGAAGTTCACTAGTTGTGACACCCGCAAATGGATAACCAGGATTACCAACCTGCCCCTTCCACAAACAACAGTTATTCTGGTGGCGCAAGACCTCACTAAGTCTCTGGCAATGTCCTCCCTCTCCTCCCTGCAGTCATGGGGGTAGCAGGGAGCATGGGTTCATGTGAGCATGGGAGTGGACTACAACAGTTGTCTGCTTGCATAGCTGAATTTAGTACTTGCAGAGTAAAATTCATCCTTGTGGAGTAAACGAGAGGAGGACCTCAGCTTAGCTATAATAAGACCTTGCCCATAAGCAAGTTGTTTTTATCCAGAGTAGTAATAGGTAATCATGCCTTAGTGTCACAAGCCTTTGTAGTGTGGTGACTTGCTGTAATAGGACAACGTTTGCCTTTGTGGCAGAACCATGTTTTTACTTTTTAGACTCATACTACTGCAGCAGCCAAGGGGGTCAAGCTGTGGGACAAGACTCTAGTGACCCCCTAAATACAATTTAATGCTGAGATTATAAGCAGCATTCCCTGGTCTTCAAGGAGGTCTTTGCCCTTCCCAGAGTCCACAGGCACTAGCCTGGACTTCCAGAGCAGCGTCCACACACGGTGAGCGCTGCACACGGATGCTGAGAGGAGGAGGGCAGTGTTCCAGCCCTGTCTCTTCAGCTGACTCCAGCTCCTTTACGCTTGGCTGCCTCTGGGTTTGTTTTAATAACTTAGCTGTTTGAGTATCATTAAAATGGCTCTGACTGGAGCCTGCGATAAGATAGCAATCAGCATATGAACCAAAGTGACTCACTCCACAAATAATATTTGCCTGTACCGTTATGAGAATAATGAAGCCGCTACAGTAAGGCTCCCAGGAGCCAGGTGACAGGGAGACAGTGGAGGGAGAGGAACTGGTTGTGAGTCTTCCTAGAAAGGTGGATGGAAAGGGCCTTTGCAGGACTGGCAGTTTAATATAGTAGCTTTCCTCTTGGGCAGTTTTGGATCCTAATACACATTGCATGCAAATGTTGCATGGGTTACAATTCCCCCAAAGGAAAGTCAAAACCAGCATACGTTGGCACTGGCAGTGGGTGTGTCTGAGTTTTGTTGAAGCTTCTGATGCACACAAATATGCATGGTGAATCACCATATTGTATACTATGTTCTGAGAAGAGTCTGGATCTTGGCACAGAAGAGGGCCTGCATTTTGGAAGATGATGCAGAGAGCACATTGCTCCAGTTTAAGGATGTTTCTTTAACAAGACAAAAAACTTTCCTATTCACAAATGCTCCAGCATTTCTGACTTTCTATATCTCCAAATAACATGGCACGTGGTGCTCACAGTCACTATGGGTCTAATTGTAGCTTGCTTTGAACTGAAAATACTGCTGCTGACCAAGGGCACAATTCAACTGCATGGGAGCTGAGGGCAGGTCATATCAGCATAAGCCTATGCAGAGCAGGGCTGAAATGCCAGGGCAGGGTTGCAAGGGCCAAGCGGGCCCAGCATTTGCCTGTAGTGATTCTGGCTCTGCTCGCTGCTCCTTTTCATGAATTCCAAATGTAAATGTAAGAGAAGAGATCAAATAGCAGAAGCTTGCATGCCTGCTCTGCCTGTGAAGGGATGTCTCAGAACATCTTCATTTGAACTATGCAGCTATAATTAGTCAATCAGTGATAGGAAGTGAAATCTTCCTCATTAATAACCTGCAATGTGCCAGCGGAAGCTCTCTCAGTCTCCTAAGAAGCCACTTCTTCTAATCTTGCCACAAACTACAATGAAAGTTAGGGCTGTTCCGTTCCTTCTGACAGTCACCTACCACCTTCCAGCACACTGTTAATTGATCCTTATCAATTGCTCAGGAGTTTCATAGGCAGAGTTCAGAAAAATATTATCCTGACAGAATTTCCCAACAGAAAACCCAGTTTTTGTTTGTATGGATTTTTTTTACATACTCCTCCCTGACCCCTCTCACCATCCCCCCCCCCCCCCCCCCCCCCGCCCCCAATGATTATTATTTTTAAATTTCTCTGCAGACAAGTATTTGAATGTGCGGACGTTTCGTGACAACCTCCAGTGCCGATGCTGCTGGGTCTGTGCCTGCTGATCCTGGACTTTTTAGTATTTTGGGTGGGGTCCTCAGCCCTCTCTGGCTCCTTTGTCTTTTCTCAGCATCATGGTGCCAGGGGCACCGATGCTGCATGGTTCTTGCTTTTAATTGAGGGAGACAGTTACCTTTTGCACATTTCTGCGTCCAAGAGAGAATTGATCTCAGCTGCATACCCTCTTTTCTCCTCTTCCTTTCCCTGCCAAAAATTGTAGTCCCTCTTTCTGTGCCTGCTCTTGCCACTGGCTTCAGTTCATTCTGTCTCCTTGCTCCTTCTTACTTAGGAAAGGAGCTGCAGCAATAGCATCAAAAATATTCCACAGATACTCTATGAGTAGCCTCATGTGTAAGCAACTGGGCTGCAGCTCAGGGTATGTAGAGCCAGTTCCCTTTTTGCTATGTGGCCTTGGATAAATTAATTCTGCTCAGATGTAAAAAGGAAGCTAAGCACTTAAAGTGGGACATAGGAAGATTCTGCAATGCTCAAAACTGTCGCTCATCCAATGCTTCATGTTGAGAGGTTCCTCAGTTTTCAATATTTAAATCCCCTTCTCACTCCAAGTCCTTCTTCTGCCCACGGTCAGAGGTGGCATGGTCTTGACAGGGCTTATGCGGATGCCCCACCAGGATCCAAAAGCTCGGCTGTCTTCTGTATGCCTGGCCAAAGCAGCTGAATTCAAAGATGCACTGCGAAAATGTTTACCAGAACAGTCTTTGCAAAAGGAAAAGCAATTCACTTCCTTCCAGAAGACAGCAGGGAAGCTCTGTGGTGAACACTCGCCCAGCAAGGGGAGTCTCTGTGAATGTGTCAGAGCCACCCCTCCCTAGCTCCAGGGCAATACCCAAAACACAGACCAAGGGAGCATCTAAGCTCTCTACAGCCTGTTTATCAAAGCTGCTCATTCTGGCATGAATAAATAAAAGATTCACTGGGCCAGAAAAGGAAGTAGCAAGGAGGCTGCCTTTCCAGCTCATTGTTTTCATGGGAGAGGAGAATCCTGTGTTGAAGTAAGTCCCTCTTCCAAGGACAGTTTCTGCATTTTTGGTTGTGACAAACCCATAGAACTAGTATGAAGTGCAGCTGGGACAGTCCTCCACAAGCATGCTGACAACTAGGCTATAAGCTTCACAGAGGAGAGGAAAAAAAAGATGCTTCCCTGTTCCCCATGTTTCTTTATCAGCTGCCTCACTTGGCTCCTTGCTGAGGCTGGCGGTTGTCTTCAGTCACATCCAGAGACTTTGTGTTCCTCTGTGGTGGGTTAACCTTGGCCAGCAGCCAGACGCCCAGCCAGCCACTCTCACTCCTCCTCTCCACAGGCTGCATGGAAATACCTGCTCCGCCATGGTCCTCTCCATGGTTTGCAGGGGAATATCTGCTCCGGCACCTGGAGCACCTGAGCCTCCAACAGCCCCAGCCTTGTGGAGCCGCTAACACCTTCACACAGAGCCAACAAGTGCCGTGTGGGCACAGCTTGTGGGCCCCACACTTTAAAATGGGATTTAAAATTCTGCTCTGTATTTAGTGGTACCACTTTAAATAACTTTGTTACTTCATGCAAAGTGTTTTGGTAGGATTTGCCTCCTACTAGGTGCATGGATAATATCTGGCTTTGTGAACCATGAATTATGTTGGAGTCCTAAAGTGCACTGTAATACAAATAGTAAGAATGACTAAATGAATTCACCTCATTTTTTTCCCCACCTGTTGTTCCCAAGCAACTTCAGAGACAAGATCATTGGAGCAAACAAAGAAATGTGCATGCATGTCAGAAGAGCATGGCATTGCAATGTATGACATCTGTCCAACTAAAAGCAGCATTTAGTTGAAATTTTGCATACTCTTAGCAAACTGATCAGAGAATGATGCAGAACAAGGATTATTTACAGAAATTATTCACCAGCAAACAAACCAAGAAAAAAAAATGCTGTCTGTGGGCAATTCAGGAACAGGAAAAGAAAAAAAAAAATCCTAGATGCTGTTCATCTAATGAATTATTCACCATGAATTAACTAAACACCAGTTTGTATTTATACAGCGTTTGGTAACACAGTGATGTGCAAGTATTATCTTTTCTACAAAAAAACCTGGATGGGTTAAATTAAATCAGAGCTCAAATATGCGAACCAAATGCATCAGCTGACCCACATAAAATTGTAATTGTTTCTAAAAAAATATAATTTTCTTATTTTTCATTTTAAAGCTCAATGCTGAATGCTTCTGAAAATTACATCAATATACCGTTTTCCTGCCCATCTCCAGTGCAGATGTAAAGGGAAGTTACTGATGCAGAGTTTATGCATACTTTGTAGGCTGTTATTAGAGTTCCCTCTGCTGCTGACTGTGCAGCTTTACTTGTACTGCTCAGGTACTGGGTACTAACAGAGGCAGGCTCAACAGTATGTATTACTGAAGTGAATAATACCTCAGTTACAGACTGCTGGTCTCCAGAGATAGCACAGGAGTGGCAGGAATAAAAATCCTGAGACTCTGCTCCGGGACTTGTGGGTCATAGTTCTGATATTTTAAGTGAAAAAGAAATATGAGTAATGGCACATTATCATTTATCGTACTTGCTCATCTAACAGTCTTGTAGTTTTGCTCCCCAGACTTTGCCCTCAAAAATTCTTTTGCAGCCACTAGACACATTCCTGAAAGTAAAGTACAACGCTTGCCAGCACCTTGGCAAAGCAGTTACAGTACACAGCTGTGAGATGAGAGTGGCCATTACACAAGCAACCATATTTTGCAATGTATGCCAGAGCCTGTACCTCATTTCTTTTTTTAAGGAGCTAGGAGTTAGAAAATATAGAAGCAGAAACATCCTTTCCCTTTTCTTTTAAGCTCAAGGGTGGGGTGGAGAATGCTTCTCAGGTCCATTTCTCTTTTGCTTGGCCTCACTGAATTTCCTATCAGATCCTGACACTGTCTCAAAGTGGTGACCAACCTTTACCTCATCATGCTCATCAGCATGGCACCCATGGTGGAAACAAACAGAGGGAATAGCAGGACACTGGGTTCCTGCAAGCTTGTGTCTCACCCTGAGGCCATCAAGCACCTGGGTTCCTGCTCTGCCCAGCACCATCAGGACTCCATTGCCATGGTCTCTGCCCAGACAAAGAAGGCAAACCAAACTCTGCCTGCCAGCACTTATAAATGAATCGTGTAAGAGAGGGAAAGCAAGAGAAAAGGGAGGTGACTTACTGATGACAAAACAGAAACAGATCCCAGAGTAACACTCTTAAGTCCATCTGTGACATGCTGGCTCCAAAGGAGTCCTTTTAAGTTGTGATCAAGATTGAAGATTCTCCCAGGAAACAGAATTTGACTGACTGGTCCTCCAGGATGTATTTAATGTTGAGTTATTTCACTTTCACCAGCTTCCAGAAAAAAAAAAGGGGGGGGGGGGGGGGATAGAGGGGGGATAGAGAAATGGCCCTAAGTGAAGCCGTCAGTATTTTCTTGAGAGATTTCATGGGAAAAAAATGCCCTTCCTACTTCCATGCAGTCCCAGCTAGGTAAAATCCAGCCAGCTCCTGAATGCAGGGAAATACTTTCCAACCCAACTGTCTGTGACTCCTCACTCTTCAGCATTTTCTTGGTCTCATTCTTAGTTGTCCCTGAGATGTTACATTTGTCTTATTTTTGTAATTGCTAAATTCTACCCACAGGCTGCATATAAGAAGTCCTTGATTACACCTGAGTGCAAATGAGGCATGGGCACAGATTAAGCCTATCCCAGGAGAAGAAGGATGAAATGTGAACAGAGATTCAGAGCTGAAAGTCACAGCTGCCACAAGCCTTGAGGCACTGTGTTGAGACTCTGGAGAGCATAAACCAGCTTCTGCTTTTTGCTTGGTGTGCAGCTGAATAGAGGATCAGAGGATGGTGTCCACCTGAACAAATGCAGTCCTCTGCAGCTGAGCTAACGACTAGACATACGTGCTTCCAGAGTGTCATCCTTCTCAGCCTAAAGAAGGAATACAAAATAATTCAGGAGAAGCAGGCCTA